>NC_140702.1:53119155-53805797 GCF_054131305.1 Coturnix japonica
CAGAGACCGAGGGGTGGACTTAACCATGGACGCTATTGCGCAGATTATTCATGATTGTGAAACATGTGCCATAATTAAACAAGCCAGAAGGATGAAACCTTTCTGGGAGGAAGGGCGATGGCAAAAGTATAAATATGGGGAGGCGTGGCAGGTTGATTATATCACCTTGCCACGATCTCGCAGTGGTGTTATGTACTCACTATGGTAGAGGCAACCACTGGGTGGCTTGAAACATACGCAGTACCCCATGCAACTGCTCGAAACACCATATTAGGTCTTGAGAAACAAGTCCTGTGGCGACATGGCACCCCAGAAAGAATTGAATCTGATAATGGGACACATTTCAAAAATTCTCTTATAAATACTTGGGCCAAAGATCATGGCATTGAGTGGATTTATCATATTCCCTACCATGCACCAGCTTCTGGTAAAATTGAACGATATAATGGGTTGTTGAAAACTATGTTGAAAGCAATGGGTGGTGGAACATTTAAGCACTGGGAGAAGAATCTGGCAGAAGCCACTTGGCTGGTCAATACTAGAGGATCTGTCAATCGTGATGGTCCTAGTCAATCTAGCCTCCTACACACTGTAGAAGGAGATAAGGTCCCTGTTATACATGTAAAGAACATGTTGGGAAAAGCTGTTTGGGTCCTTCCAGCTTCTGGAAAGGGCAAACCTATCCGTGGAACTGTCTTTGCCCAGGGACCTGGGTGCACTTGGTGGGTAATGCAGAAGGATGGGGATGTTCAATGTGTGCCACAAGGGAATTTGATGCTGGGGGAGTGCAGTCAATAATTTTATGTATCTATATATATATATATATGTTTGCATGTGTAGTGTATTTTAGTTATTATAGTTGTACATTTAGTTATGTTACATGCAATTCTACTATTTAGCTATCACAATTTTACATATGTGTATATATATGTATATATATGTATATATTAACCATGATGTAATAATGTAGAATAAGGGGTGGAATGTCATGGTTTTGTAATTTTGTAATTTTGCTATCAGTATTCCACATCATAACATCATGTCAAGTATGGATACTTCTGTTGAATGTGCAGTCCACAGAAGAAGACTACATATCCCAGAGAACAACAGGAGTAACAATAAGTCACGGGACCAGGACTCTATATAATCTCGTTCCCAGGCTGGAGTGCTCTCCTTCTTCTCTCGAACTTCTCGGAGAGTGGGAAGCGTTCCAGCCGTGTCGCCTAGAGTTCACAGTAGGCCTCTCGGTTTTCGGAGACTCTCTCTCTCTGTTTCGTTCGATTTTGTTAGCCTTAATTATATTATATTGTGTTATCTTGTATTTCGATATCATATTTAGTAAAATAAGTTTTTCCTCCTTAGATTGTCACTGTTTTATCCCACTCCCCTTTTCCCCCTCCTTTCCAGGCCCTGGGGTGGGGGGCGTGGGGTGGCTTCCCCTGTCACGGGCATAGGTAAATCTAAGTAACCCGTGACAGATTTTTAATTTTTAACAGTAGCACCTTAATTGCTATTTTTTTGTCACAGAAGTTGCTATCAAGATTGTGAAAGTTTTGTGGAAGGAAGTGGCACATGATAAAGCCAGTACTCTTCTGTAGGAGCTTCAAGTCTTAAGTTGTTCCATCTTCAACCTGATGAATATTAACTGGATACCAACTGGGTATGGGCAGTGAAAATATGCTTGTCTTCTTGGATTAAACATTTCAATTTGAGAAAATTTTCTGCCACATGTCATCCTGTCTGTTGCTGGAAGAAAAAGGTTGCAATATATGAAGAGCAAAGTGATAGCTTCTTACACAAAGCTGCACTCAGGCTCAAATTTTCAAGAGGAATCTTCCCAGTTCAGCCTTTGATCTTAGAATCCATCTGAGAATCCACTCAAGCTGCACCTTGAGTACTGTGTTTTTGGTGCTCACTACAAGAAAGACATTGAGACATGTGCAGAGGAGGGCAATAAAACTTGTGAGGGGTCTGGAGCACAAGTCTTACAATGAGCGACTCAGGGAGTAGGGATTGTTTAGCCTGGAGAAGAGGAGGTTCAGGGGAGACCTCATTGCATTCTACAGCTTCCTGAAGGGAGGTTGTTATGAGGAGGGTCTTGGCCTCTTCTCCCTGGCAACAAACAGGACCCAAGGAAATGGCTGCAAGTTGTACCAGAGGAGGTTTAGATTAGACATAAGAAAAAAATTTTTCTCTCAGAGAGTGGTCGGGAACTGGAATGACTGCCCAGGGAGGTGGTGGAGTCACTGTCCCTGGCAGTGATCAAGAGGAGCCTGAATGACGGCTACGAGACCTAGTCTAGTAGCTTATGGTAGCAGTGGTGATGGGAGGATGGTTGGACTAGATGATCTTGTAGGTCCTTTCCATCCTTGAGATTCTATGATTCTAGGTGCCAGAAACAAAAATTTACAGCTAGTTGTCACTGCTCTTTTCCTGAGGAGCTCCAAGGGGGCTTCTGCCTTTTAAACTGAAATTATTTAGTTGTTTAGTAATTGCAACTGAAGTACGATGGACAAAAGTTGAGCTCATTCCACAAAGACAAATAAATACTTAAAAGTATCATACGACAATCTGAGAAACAAGCACTGCTCTGAACTATGGATAAACAAAAAATTAGTTTTAGATTCTTTTATTGGAGAAGGTAGTGGTAGAACATGAAGTAATGACTTTAAACTAAAGGATTGTCAATGGCTTATGGGCTGGTTCAGCCTGGTTCTGTGACTAGTGGGACAGATGGATTTTGCAAAATTTGTGCCTCCGGAAAATAGAAAACACAGGACCCCAAATTAATTAAAAGCAGCGTCAGTGACCAGGGAAAAAACAAACTAATTTACTAAATATGCTATCAGAATGCAAGATAACACACTATAATAATAATAATTAGAATGGAAGCTAACAAATCAAATACAGTGGGAGAGTATCTGAAAGCTGTAGGCCTTACAATAGTGCTAAGGCGATGCATGCAGTCAGGACAAGCAGCAGGCAGGTACCTGGAACTGGAGCATTAACACTTTAACTCCCAGTGCACTACATGATGTTATGATGTGGAATACCAGTAACCAAAAATCACAAATCCATGACATTTCATCCCTTATTCTACATTACTACGTCATGATTAATTTATACAGACAAACAATAATTAACAAGCATTAAACACAGACAAATCTATATATATTTACATGGAATTACTGACTGCCCTCCCCCAGTATAGACTTATATTAGACAAGAAATTCTTCACAAAGTGGGTGGTGAGGCACTGGCACAGGCTCCCCAGAGAAGCTATGGATTCCCCATTCCTGTAGGCATTCAAGGCCAGTTTGGACAGAGTTTTGGGAAGCCTGGTACAGTGGGAGGCAATCTATACCAAAGCTTTGAAACTAGACAGTCTTTAAGGATCTGCAAATCCAAACCACCCTATGATAAACAATTTCCATGATATTTTCATAGTTTTGGTATTGCAAGGGTGAGATTAACTGAATCCTTAGCTCCTCTGAGTACCACACCCAGAAGAAAACCATGCTTAGGAGTGAGCTTAAAACTGACATTGTGAATCCCTGCTAAGATTTATAACAAATACTGTTTAGGGAATCTCAGTGCCTAAAAAATTTGGGTGGCAGCCAAATTAAGGTTTTTAGATTAAAACATATTATTCAGACACCTAATCCAGTCTTGAATTTTTATTTTAGTTTTTGTTGTTGTTATTGTTTTTTAATATCTATCTTTACATAGCTTGCAAAGGTGATGTATAGGCATGGTAGCTGAGATCTGAGGTCAAAATACCAGTCCAGTGCCTTATCCACAAGATTATCTTCTTGCCTAGGCACTAGAGACATCGTTTGAAAAGTTTCACCTGTGGTTAAGATTGCAAACAGATTTCCTGTCTTCTACAGTAAATGTTTCAAAGAGGGATAGCTTTTGGTATGAGGTGACATGAGGATCTAGCACTCAACAGTGGCTCTTCAGAAGTGAAGCATAAGGCTATAATAATACATTTAATATGAGTTTTCTCCTGTTCTTCCCAGCTTAGGAAGGAAAAAAGATTTCATTCTGTCAGAGCCAAATAAAATAAAAGTTTCATATTATTTAACCTCCTTTCCTCATTTTGAGGTTCCATAGCTCTTCAGTAACTCTTCATATGACTCTAAAAACAATCTGAAAAACAACAGAGAAACAGACCCAAGCCCTTAAGTTCAATGTTAAATAATTGCAAAATTTGCTAGTCATTTTGCAATCAAAGATATAGAATTACATCAGGGCATTAATTTGGCATCTTTACTTCAGCATCAAGCAGGTTTCAATAAGGCAACTCTTGAATCCAGCAACCTGTTCTTAATCTACAATTTTTACAGAATGTTAAATCTTGCAGCTAATCACTTGCTCGTGTTCAGACAACTAAGTGACTCCTCTGGGTATTCTTTTAGAATAAAAATAATCACTAGGTAACAGAGAAAAGGGTAAATATTTTCATGAGAAATAGTTGTTTTTATTATTTTTGGGAATAATATGAATAGTTAAAGACACTTTATGCATAGTTGTTTGGTGCTGCAGTGTAAAGGTGTAGAAGTCTCAGCTTAAAGAGAAGAAAGCCGAGTAACACACTACATGTAAAACCTTTTTAGTAACTACATAGTAGCCAATTCTGGATAACAGGTAAATGAGGTGGTTTATTTGCACTTGGGCTTGGGAACAGAGTTCAGAGCTTGAATGATGGATGTGATTTCCATAAATATTTAAGGGGAAAAATTTCAGGTATATTGGGATCCCTGATGGCTGGTTTGTTAGTCTAAATCAGGGAAGAGGTTCTTGATTCCACTGCTCCCCTGACCATACATATGTATCCTCCACTATAAGAGTAGGGTTCATAGCATAGATCCAGTCCCTTACAGATAATGTTGGAGTTTGGCTAAGTGCTTCATACTTAAAATACCATTCAGTTTAGGTCTACTTTTACGTTTTAAACCCATTCAGGAAGGAAAAGAGGCATACAAGTCACTTTTTGTAATAATCTGAGTGATTGCTACTATAGAGCCAATTAACCAAATTTGTGCAGCTGGGAAAGAAGGAAGTGAGCAGAAAATATATTCATTTCAAAGATTTGGATGCTTTTAGGGGCAGAAAATATCCTAGGTTTTGCTCCTTGGTTCCAGGCCATTCTTTATAGTTACAGTAGCTTGATGTAAATATAAGTAGCAGTTATTAATTGATCCAAGTAGGGCATATCTTTAAATGGTTGATGACAGAATGAAATTCAAAATTCTTGCCAACATCCAGATCCCTTCTTGCAAGCATAGTGGTGCTCAGAGTAAGCTGCTGTAATGCCTGTCTGTTTTTAATGAGCAGTGTTAACTGAACAATATTCTTTTTCGCTTCTGACATCTGGCTTTTTGTTTACTAAGTCTAATGATAGATTATTTTCACTTTGATAAAAAATTTAGAAGAAAATAATTGTTCTCAAACAAAACTTTTGCATGGCATACAGTCATAATTTGAGTGTGTGCATGTGTTCACTGTTGAGTTTAAGATAAGTACTCAGGTCCTTGTCTCTTGACAAAGTAGTCTCTGTTAGTTTTTTTCCAGTTGAACCATAGGAGTTCATAATTACTTGATGGAGTAAATAGTTACAAATTTTCAAGATAAGACATAATTAATATAGATGTTAAGTGAGACTGAGAAATGACATTTCTTACCTATGAAATAGGCTGTGTAGCCACTTGTTCGAAACAGCACTGGTGTCAGAATATTGGAAGCTTAAAATGCAAAGTAAAGTTTTTCCATTATTCTATATTAGTTTTCTATTAAAATGTGGCTGGAAAAACTTTGCAAGGCTAGTTGGTACAACTTTGCTGGCAAGTGTGACTAGTAGATACAAGGAAAATATTCCAAGAATGGAGGAGAAAAACATGCATAATGTAGAGGACAAGTTGTGCCTTTATGACATGTTTATGAAAAATGACTTTCAAGTGCTTTACATTATCTGTGAGGTATGATATAACCATTTCCTAAAATGTCTTTTTTTTTTTTTTTTTTTTTTCCTGTCTGACTTTACATCTGTTTACTCTTGTGTCATGGCATTTCACCTTGAAATTTTTGTTTCTTTAATGATACTGGTGTGGAATTATTGCTGGAGTTTTCAGCAGAGTGATTTGTGTTTTCTTATTAAAAAATAAGATCAACAATGGGCATGCTCATGAGCTGTATATGGCGCTTTTCACAGATGTGCTACATTCTGATCACTTCTTTCTGAAGGCAGGGAAGGAAAAACTTCAAGACCTTTCTTGCGCTGACTTCAGTAACTATGGCAGATGCAGATGTTCCCATTTATTTATTTATTAAAATTATCTAGTAATAGGGGTAACAATCAGAAAACAGCCTGTTACTGAAGACATGCTAACTAGTTATTTCTAGATGTGTAAAATGTGATACCTAGGATGTGAGGATGTGTAGGTTTGCTTTAGATTATTATAGATGATGTTGGCTGCTTGCTAGACACTCTGGCTTGGCAAGTGTTAGAATAAAGTAAACAAGTTACACGTGTTACATGTTAGAGTAAACTAACTAAAGTAAACACTTGCCTATATGAGGTTTATATGGAAACTCAGCCAATTTAGATTGACTCTTATTTTCTGGATCTCCAGAAACAAAACTGTTAGCAATGCTCTTGGAGCAGTAGTTGGATCTAGTAGACAGGATTCCGTAGAAAATAAGTGTGGGTGACTGGGAGAGGAGAAACTCAGTTTATTGTGAACTGTGGCTCTTGATGGGAATCATCTGAGTCTGGGTTAATATTTATCTGGAGTGCTTGGGTGCTTCCAGTTCAGTCCTCTGCACCATTCTTCAGCAATATCAATACATATGGTATCAGTGAAACCAGATGAAGATGGTTGAAAAACAAATTAAATGTTGTTCACTGGATACTTGAATGCATATATGGAGTGGACAAAGACTGGCTTTGCAAATAATGCAAAATAGACACAGGTGAAAGAGAATGTTAATTTATAAAAGAGGCAAATGTCATTCCAGAAAGTTTTTAAATGTGTGAGGAGTGAGGATGATTTTATTTCATGCTACCTGCTATTGGTGAGGGAGAGGGCACATTTTCTGAAAGGCACATAAACTGGTGATAGCTTATCATGAATAGAAGGGAAGAAAAGTAGTTTGGAAAAATCTGAACTCCAAAGCAAGGATGAAAGAATGCAGTTTGTTTAGTCTGGAAAAGAGAAGAAAGAAGAAGGGATATGATAAGGGGTTTCAGATGCAGGGAAGGTTATTACAGAGAAGATGGTGATCTATCTATTTCCATCCCTGCGTAAGGCAGAAAGTGAATTAATTGGACAAATTTGTCACATGGCAAATTTTTGTTAATTTTTAGAAAAGTCTTTTACATCAAAGGACAGTCCAACAGTCACGCAGAGTGAGGAAGAGAATTTCCATAAACAGGTATGTTGATATTGCTCAATTATCTTCTTTCAGGGAAAGGCTAGGTAATGGATTTTAATTTAAGCAAAAGGCTGTAACACAAATTTTGTGGTCAATTTGGTATCGCTAGTCTGCTGAAAAAAGCAATAGTTTATAGGCAAATATAAAATTAATGTAAATTTTCAAAGAGGTTTAGAAATTCAGTGCTTGGTTGCTTTACCTGGATAAGCTACCAATTTTTTTGTTTGTTTGTTGGCAACTCATTATTAATGATTCATAAACAATAAAAACAGCATGGATTTTATTATTTATGTTTCTATGGCAAGTTACTGCCCTAATGATTAGCTGTATGATTATTAATGCATTTGTAGATTCAGTGGAAATTAAGATGGGAATTTGAGTTCATCAAATTAAGCACAGTGATGATAAATTTGTTTTTCTTTATCTTTTGGCACTTTGGGATTCATTCAAAACTATTAAATAAAGTTTTATTCTCTCTTTGTAGAAAATAAAATTGTGATTATCATCAGAGAGACCTGTAGAATAATTCAAGGTTGTACAAACCAGCCTAATATAATTTCTGCTACAGAACTGCAGTATGAGAACATAGTATTAGCTAATTGGATATTTAGAGCTTACAAAATAAATTAGATTTTCTTAATAAGATAACAAGTTTGATAAAGTAACCATATAAATGCATACTACATTTTATAAACATTCTGTTTGGCATCATATTGTATTTCATTTACAGAAAGCAGCACTTGAAATTGTCCATAAAACATACATTAAAAGAGAAGCCAATTGACAAAATACAGCACTTAAAGGGAAACAACTGAGCAGGAGGCTTGGACAGACGTTCCAGGAATATACATATTCAGCCTGTTGCAAATCAAGATTTTAATGAGAGGCTTGGAAATAAGCATACACTTCTTACAAACTCATGAGTTATGTTCATAAAAAAGCATTCTGTGACAATAGACAGATTTCTTTCATCTTAAATACAGTTGATGTTAAAAAGAAAGTTTAGAAAGGGTTAAAAACAACATTTTCTTTTGCTCATGTAATATTAGGATACTGCATTTACTATAGATGCTGCCATGCAAAATAGAGTCTTAAACAGTATCAAAGAAAGAGCAATGTGCATTTCAGCTGAGCAACCAAAATTATTGTGTTTGGTTAGTTATTAGGAAACACTGAGAGCACCTTCATTCCCGTTCTTCATAGAGAACAAAATACTGGAACAGGTACAGTTGAACCTATGATTAGCAGTGAAGATGAATTTTAAATAAAATAAATAAATGGGACTAAACTGGGTTCACTGTCTTTTAAAGTTTTTCTGTTAAGATAACATCACTGTGAAGAAGACCTGCTTTATTGAGACACAGATTAGGCTGTAGTCTGAACTTCACTGAGTCAAACATAGCTATGATTAAGAAATTTGTGAAGGTGAACTGATATTCCCTGATATTTTTATTGATTTTGGATATATGAAAGATGAAAAAGATAACTGCCTTGTTTGCAAGAGCAATTAAAAAAAAGTTGAACTTTTGAATAGGTATATAAAACTAAAAAATAATTACTCATGGTCAGAGACACAGCAGTCTTGAGACTGGAAGCCATTGCACGTTAAATACTTTTGAGAGTTTTCAGTCAACATTTAAATCCTTTTTGTACTGATGGAGTTATCTTGCTGACTGCAGGCCGTATATTGAAGTAATGGTAACTGCACCAACACAAGTCTGCCAGACCACTGTGCAGCCTGCTTCCCACACTCCTGCTTTTTTTTTCTCCACTTTTTTGCATCATTACTTCATTACTTTTTTCTGTTCTTCCCTATGCTTCCCTATGCTTCCCTATTTATTAGCCCTCACAGGAAGCAATTTTTAGAGCAGAGTGGAGCCCTCACCTGGCATGTCTCATAGACCATTGATTACATCAGCTCTGTTTTCCTTTTCCACTGTATAAACTATTTCCATTCCTGCTCTACATTGCCATTCTTCCCAAGAGTGGTCTGACATGATAGCTGAGAACAGCTGCCAAAGTAAAAAGCTTCTTCCCCAGTGGACTTTCAAAGCATCGCTCTAACATAGAGATCTGGTTTACCATGCAAGTTAAACTGCCTTGGTATTCCCTGCAGAAGAATTTAGGTTGGCATGAGCTCCATGTTGTGTGCCCGGAGAGGCATGGTCTGTGCACAGTACCACTGTCACTGCTGTGGCTCCATACAGGACTAGTTACATGCATTTGCAAGGAAGAATAAAGTGAGAGTGTATCTTGTTCTGTTCTACCTAGGTGGCAAGAAATCTGTTGTGGATTTCATGCTCAATAAAAAAAAAAGAAGACAGGAAAAGCCACAAGATTCCTATGTATTGCAATAGTACTCTGTTTAATTGGGGCTGTCCTTGTTACATGGTGCTGTTTTAAATGTGATTTGGCTCAAGTTAAGAAAATTCTCCTTATTTACATAAAACACAATAAAGTTACCAGTAAAATATTTACAACATAGACCATCTGGGAGGGACTGAAACAAACAAAAATCATATTTAATTTAATAATTAGAACCAAATAACAACTTACTTCTAGGACTGGGTTTGAAGAAAATTTGAGCTTCTCCCTCAGGCTCAGGCATTGCCCAAAATTTAAGCTGAACCTTTTCTGAGAGGTTCTGCAATGTTAATTTAACTCATTCTTCCTGCTATTCCTTTTTTTTTTTTCCAATTTCTGTGCTGTCTGGTCTAGCCACATTAGTATCCTGTTGTTGCTGTTGTTCTATGATGTCTATACATGCCCAGCAGTATGTGGCAGTGATTGCTGTGCATGAAACTCCAATTATATCACTTAGCTAGACTTAGGGCATACCTTCTAAGCAAAGATAAAGATGGCAGTTTTACTTCACAGTTCTGATACAATCCATTTTACTATTCTGTAATGTCATTGCAGTGATCTAGCTATCTGTTTAAAGAAATGACTAGAAGTAAAACTTGCTCAATAAAGTATCTATGTGCGGCTCTCTGCCTACTCATCCTCACCTTCCTGCATTTCTCATTTGACACACAGATACTATATGCAATTTCAGAATCAGCCTCCAGTGTATCTGTTTTTTGTTTTTTGGGTTTTTTATTGTCTGTTTTATTTGTTTCTCATATTTCTCCCACTGAACAGAGGGATGAATATCTGCATAAATTTCTGTTTATTTTCTTGTAAATTTCTCCTTAAAGACTATTTCTGCCATAAGAGTCACAAGTAAAGACACTTCCTCTCTAACACAGAATAGAGGTATACATAATGATACTTTCATGATAACACTCTCATCTATTTATTGTCCTTTGTTATATTTCACCATATCAGACAAGAGCCATAATCATTAGTGCAGAGGAAAATGTCTCCTTGCTTATCTTTTCTTGTTTGATAACTAAACAACAGTTTTGATAACAGCAGTAGCTGTAGCATTTTGTAGCTAGCATTTTGCTGTGACTGGTAGATAGCTACCAAAGACACAGAAAAATAGTAACACCTGCAATAATGACTTTGAAATGCAATATATCATATAGATTTAAAAGATCCTGAATGTTAGCTATGAATTATAGACAGTTGGGTGAGGTCTCAAGGTCACTCCCACTTGTTCTTGTGGGGGACTTCAACTTCTGAGACACCTGCTGGATTAATAATACGGCAGATAGGAAACAGCCCTGGAGGTTCCTAGAGTGGGTGAGAGGTAACTTCCTGACACAGCTGGTGAAGGAGCCAGCAAGGGGAAGGAAAAAATCTGGACTTGCTGATTGTTAACAGAGGTCTTGTGTGGGATGTAAAAGCTGGGGGCTGTCTGGTGCATAGCTGATCATGAGATGCTAGATTTCCCAATCCTTGTTGAACCATGGAGGGGAGTCAGCAGAACTGCCACTGTGGACTTCTGGAGGCAGATTTTAACCTCTTTAGGACTATAGTTGAGAGGGTCCCTTGGAAGGTAGCTTTGGAGAGCATGGGAACCCAGAAAGGGTAGGAATACTTTAAGGAAGTAATTTTAAAGGTGCAGGAGCTAACCATCCCCAAGTCACGGAAGATGACATGACAGGCAAGGACTGACTGATGAAAAGGGACCCCAGTGGGACAGTTGGCTGAATATGAGCCAGCAGTGTGCTCAGGTGGCCAAGAAGTCCAATGACATCCTGGCTTGTGTCAGGAATGGTGTGGTGAGCAAGACTAGGGAAGTCATCCTGCCCCTGTACTCAGCATTGGTGAGGCCTCACCTCGAGTACTGTGTTCAGCACCTTGGTACAGAAAGGACATGGAGGTACTGGATCAGGTCCAAAGAAGGGCAGCAAGGCTTGTGAAGGGCTTGGAAAATATGCCCTACGAGGAGAGACTGAAGGAACTGGGGCTGTTTAGTCTGGGTAAAAGGGGGCTGAAGGGAGACCTTACTGCTCACTTCTAGTACCTGAAAGGCACTTACAGTGAGAACAGGGTTGGTCTCACTGGTGACAGGTGACACAAAGAGGGAAATGGCCTCAATTGCACCAGAGTAAGTTTAGGCTGGATATCAGGAAAACTTCACAGAAAGGAGCACTGGAATAGGCTCCCCAGGGAGGTGGCTGAGTCACCATCCCTGGATGTGTTTAAAAATTGTCTGGATGTGGTGGTTAGGGACATGATTTAGCACAGGGTTGTTTGAGCTAGAGCAATGTGATTAGGGTGAGGTTGGACTTGATGATCTTTAAGGTCTTTTTCAACCTGAGCAATTCTTCAGTTGTATGATTCTATGATTGTATGAAGCATGATTGAGATAACTTTATACTGACACTGTGGAATCGTAGAATCATAGAATCACAAGGTTGGAAAGTACCTACAAGATTATCTAGTCCAGCTGTCCTCCCTTTACCATACCTACAGAAAACCACTAAACCATATCTCCTAGCTCCCTATCCAGACGTCTTTTGAACACTGCCAGGGATGGTGACTCCACCACCACCCTGGTCAGCCATTCCAGTGCCTGACCACTCTGTGAGAAAAAGTTCCTTCTTATATCCAGTCTAAACCTCATCTGATACAACTTGTGACCATTTCCTCAGGTCCTGTTTGTTGCCAGGGAGAAGAGGCCAAATCCTTCCTCATCATAACCTCCCTTCAGGAAGTTGTAGAGTACACTGAGGTCTCCCCTGAGCCTCCTCTTCTCCAGACTAAACAATCCCAGCTCCCTGAGTCGCTCCTCATATGACTTGCACTCCAGACCCCTCACAAGTTTAATTGCCCTTCTCTGGACATTTTCCAGGGCTTCAATGTCTTTCCTGCAGTGAAGAGCCCAAAACTGAACACAGTACTCAAGATGCGGCCTCACCAGAGCTGAGTACAGGGGGATGATCACCTATCAGCTCCTGCAGGACACACTATTTCTGATGCAAGCCAGAATGCCACTGGCTGCTTAGCCACCTGGGCAGACTATTGGCTCATGTTCAGCTGAGCATCAACCAACATCCCAAGGTCCCTTTCCTCTTCACATTCATCCAGCCACTCAGCCCCAAGCCTATAGCACTGCGTGGGGTTATTGTGGCCAAAGAACAGGACCTGGCAATTGTCCTTGTTGAACCTCATCCCATTACCCTCAGCCCAGTGATTTAGCCTATCCAGATCCCTCTGGAGGGCCTCCCTACCCTCAGGCAGATCAACACCACCTCCCAACTTGGTGTCATCTGCAAACTTACTGAGGGTACACTCAATTCCCTCATCCAGGTCAACAATAAAGATGTTAAACAAGATGGGCCCTAGAACTGACCCCTGGGAGATACGACTTGTAACAGGTCACCAGCAGGACTTAACTCCATTAACCACTACCCTCTGGGTACGACCCTCTAGCCAGTGATATGACCCTCTAGCCAGTAGAGAATAGCAGCAGGAGATAACATCAACACTCCATTGGTGTGAAAAACAGAAAATAACATGATGAGTTTTGAAGAAAATTGCCAGTGGTAAATATCTGTGTGTGTATGTGTGTTGTGTTTATGACTGTGGGGTAAAAAAGTTTTTACATATTGCACATATTAGAATCTGTTAATTTAAGAAAATGGAGAGTTTGGAGTGTAGCATGCTGGATTTTATGGCACATCCATGCCTTATTGGAGCTACAGTTAGCTTGAAGACTAATTCTACCAACTTCTCCCTGTATTTTAATTATTCTTAACCTTTGCAACACTTCCAGAGACTAGGTAGTAGCAAAATGGTTATGAGAACTGTATATTTCCCTCTTCCCTAAACAGCCCCTTTTTTAAGAGCTTATATAAAGTGATGACAAAGAATATAATAAGAAAGTGTGGTTGGCTGAGCTTTCCCCACTGTAAATAGCGCAGGGTCAGTCTATCATTTAATAGCTACCACACTTTAAAATGAGCATAAGAAAATATACATGCAGTGAATACAGTACTTGTTAAACTGTCAACTGCTCAAAGCTTTGCATTAAATAGAACAAACATAATTACTAGTTAATTTATATTTCTGTTACTGATAGCTGAAATATGTAAACGTTCTTGGGCAGTATCCTCTAGCCAACAGATATAAGGGCAGAGCACATTTTGAGGAGTGAGGTAATTAAGAGATTTATTCACTGTGGCATTATTCTTGTAAGGACCATGGAAAATTTTAATAATTATCTGTGAAAATCATGTGGTGTTTTTTTTGTGCATGTTACCAAATATCCAAAGGGTATGGATATTGACCTTCGCATGTCTTTACTGGCCAGGTCAGTCATGCTTCATGCAATCAGTGTGTGATTGAGGCTTGAGTCAGACCCAGACACCATCTCTCTGTAACGTCAATTTATTATCATTTCTTGGGTGAGTTTATGCTGAAAAACTTTGTGCTGCTTTTGGGTTGCTTTTAGTCATAAAATCATAAAAAGGCCTGGTTGAAAAGGACCATAATGCCATAAGGACGTTTAATAGGATCTCTACACACTCATTACTGGATTCAGCTTGAGTCTGCTGCTACTGAATGTAGACTTAAGCTGCATCTGACCGTCTACTGCTTCTACTGTTTTATATAAATTTAGTCACAGGCTTCGCAGAATTAGGGAAAATATTGCTGTAAGAGATCTTGGAACTGTGACAATCCATCCTCCTGCCTGTGGTAGAATCAACAATCTAAGCCATTCCTGATGACTGTTATGTGCTTAAAATTCTGAAAGGAAGTTGTAAACTTTTCCAAATTAATTTTTTTTCAGAGCCATTAGTATTAGGAGTTCATTTATTTATTTATTTATTTATTTATTTATTTGCAAATATATTTTAATTTCCCCTGCTTATGTTTTAGCATTGAGCATTCCTCCAAATAAGAGAGTAACCCAATTTGATTTATTGGTATCAAAATCAACACTACAGGTTTTAAGCAGTCTCTACATAGTTGAGGAACAAATCTGATTGATTGTCCTGGAAAGTGAAAGGCTTCCTCCAAAATTGGATTCTCCTCTTTATCAGATTATGTCTATATATACTATGAGGTATGTCAGTGCTGTCATATGATGGTCACAAGTACTGTGGCTTTTGGAAGATCTCAGCCTTTAGGATTAGCAGTGCAGGATTGTTTTGGAGAATTTGATACTACATACCACTTTCACTGCAGTTTAATTTACAAGGGCTGCTTTGAAAATAATAATTTTATGTTATGATGTTGGCCAAAAATGTCAGAGATGGATGTTGAGAATATCGCAGTAAAGGCTGAATTTTCCCAACAATATACTGTAATATTCTGTTGCCATGTGACAGATGATTAGCAGAGGGGAAGTTTGAAAGAATGGTATCTGACATGGAAGTGCACATGAAGCAAAGGTGTGTTTCTGAATTCCTTCAAGCAGGAAAAATGGCACGCATTGACATTCATTAACAATTGTTGAACACTTATAGAGACTGAACAGTGGATGTGAGCACAGTGAGGCAGTGGTTAATGAATTTCAGAAGCAGTGACAGCAATAGTAGGTCTCCTCCACTCACCAGGATTTTTAGGACTGTAGCACATAGGCTCTAGCTCAACACCAATGAAATTACGCAGGTAGTGATGGTGACTATGTTATAAAATAGTGTTTTATTGCTGAGATTTTGATCTTTCAGCTGTATCAGCTGTAGTTTCCATAGTAATAAATAGGAAGCATTACTTTCAAAGTGACCTACTTATTATGCTGATAAAAAATGTTTCATTATTTCTAGTGTAGTACAATTGTATTTTGCTTTTCTTATTACCTGCAGAGCAGAGGGTGAGGATCTGGCTTTCTGTGGTGTATATTGTGACTGCATTTCACAAATGAACGATGTAGATGCAGTTAGTCTGAATAGTGCTGGCATGATCAGTACTGTGGATGTATTCATCCACAATAAGAGCAGTGGTTAGATGGGCATTCTTGGGAGTTTGAAAGTTGGAATAGAATGGTTGGGATAGCAAATGAAGTGTTAGAGCCATATTATGTAAGAATAAAAACTTCCCTCTCAAACAGTGAGCATAAAAGTGTGGTATGAGGAATGAGCCTAGAAACTGAGTAACTTTTTTCATATTTCCTTGAAGAACACTTCTGTATTCCATCAATGAGAAACTCAAGGACTTCAGGGCCCAAACCCTGGGACCTGGGACCCCCTTTTTATAAGACTGCTGAGATAGCTATACTATGAAATAAGTTCTAGTAAAAAGCCAGTATAAGTATAAAAAAGCAGTATAAGTTATGTATTTAGTACCAGTTAAGAAATCAATGAAGAATGTAAATAACAATAATGATACCATTTTTTTTCTGTTTCCCATTTCTTGAGTGAATCAAAATTTTGTTTGAAGTGTTGCTTGGAAGATCTCAGAGTGTTGGCTGCAAAATCTAGAAGGTACTTTTTGAATCTGCAAGATTACACTGTTTGTAGACTGGTCTTTCTGTAATTAAGAATTAAATAGTTTTTTAGGCTTTTAAGGTATCTGAAGCATACTAACACTAGAAGCTCAAAACATTTTGATTGTCATGAATGGATTGTTGCAGTACAGTTTTGAAAGAATGACGTTTTTTGTCTGTAGACTTCTGAGAACTGAGCACAGGAAAAAATGTAAACAAATGAGAGAACATTTTCAGTTTGCTGTGTTTCTTCCCATTCATACACACCTCACTGAATAATACAGGTTCCTGTATATTGTGCATTGAATGCAAATCTGTTTGTTTAGTTGTTTTACAGCTTGACAAAACTGCAAATTCAGATGTAGACCAGTGTTTGGCCCTTTCTCAGATTTCTCTGAAAACTGTTATCAGAGGAAAGAGCTAAATAAGTTATTTTAGCAATTAGCAAAGCAGACTCATTAAAAAAAAAAAAAAAGTCATGTAGCATTATTAAAATCAAGTCAGAGTAGTTTGGATGGGGAAATAGTTCATCTGGGTTCTGAATGACTGGCTACACTGAAGCCCACTGAAGCCACACATGCATTACACTGCAGCAGTAATAAAGAAGCTGTGGTATTCTGATGCTTTTTTTCATACATTATCTCATGATGTAGAGTCTAAGCTTTGATGAAATTGTAGATACAGCTTTTCTACTACACCAGATTGTCTATCAGTGCCATAATATTTCATATTTCATACAGAAATATACAATAGGATGATATCGTGTTTTTTTGTTTGTTTGTTTGTTTTGTTTTGTTTTGTTTTCCTTTCATGTACCATGATGTCCATAGACTCATATTTTGACAATGAACTAGCATGGCATTTTCACCAGCATATCTGTTTATTCAGGTGTATGGATTTGTGTTTTGCTTAAGAGCTGTTAATGTAAGGAATTTCTTTGAAAGTTCTGGTAGGGAATTTCGGGAGTCCAATTTGTCATTTAAAGTACTGTACCCTGAAAGATCACTGCTGCCTAATCACTTACTTGAGGCTTAGTCATTGTTTATTTTTCCTTTCACAGTGGCATATTTTCTTTGCCTTGTTGGTTTGAGCAAAGGACGCAGCATGTGTTTCTTCTGGGATTAGTGAGTGAAAAGACATCAGCCAGTTATGTGAGATTCACTGTGTTTCAATGGAAAATGCCAGTACCAGATAGTTAATCCCAAAACACAGTCTTTGAAAGCCTGCGTTGTAGTTAAAAATGAGGTACAAACATTTTGGGTGGGTAGACATAGCTGTAAATCTTAATCTGATAGGTTCAAAACAAAGTAATATTTCATATTCCGTTTCTTGCTCATACTGTGATGGGAAAATAACTTTGCATATGTTTTTCTGTTATTTGTGGTTGCACTGAAATGGTTTCAGTCAATTAGGGCAACAAAGCTGGTGAAGGGTCTGGAGCACAAGTTTTACGAGGAGCGGCTGAGGGAACTGGGATTGCTTAGTCTGGAGAAAAGGAGGCTCAGGGGAGACCTTATGCTCTCTACAATGATTTGAAAGGAGGTTGTAGTTGCATCCTCTTCTCCCAGGTGACAAGATGAGGCGGAATGGCCTTAAGTTGCACCAGTGGAGGCTCAGCTTGGATACCAGGAAAAATTTATTCTCTGAAAGAGTGGTGAAGCATTGGAATGGGTTGCCCAGGGAGATGGGGAAGTCACTGATGTTGGAGGTGTTCAAGAAATACACTGATGTGCCAGTTAGGATCAAGGTTTAATGGGCAATATTGGAAGTGATGGTTTGATGGATGAACTTGATGATTTCAGACATCTTTTCCAACCCCAACCTTCATTATTCTATAATAATCATACATGGACTAACTGTAGCAGAACATGATTTTGTGTTGATGTATTCTCACTCCAACTGCATAGGAAATTAGAAGGATGAATCCCACCAGACAATCTAATTCAAGAGAGTAAAAAATGACACTTCAAAGTAGGCAGTGTCTTCCAGCATTGGTTTAAATCCTTGAAGCAGCTATGGCTGATGCTGTGACTGATTGTGTGAACATAGGTAATCAGTTTCAGCAGGGGCATGAATTACAAATATTGACTCACCAACTTGTACTAAAGCTTACTAACCTCTAAAGAACTTTATAACCTGAAATACCGTGAATGAAACCTTACATAAAATGCAATTATTTTTCCTTCTCCAATGCTTATTTTAAAAGTGTAAGTACTAGTTCTTCTTCCTAAAACCATCATGCTTAATAATCATTATTTTTTCCAGTGTATAAACTAGGTGGATCCGAATACTTATGGGAAGAATCTAAAGCATTTGGTTGCTATTATTGTGGAGATAACACATGTGAAGAGTTAAAGAAATTTTTAAAATGCCTTAGTGATTTTTGTTTTGTTTCAGAGCTATATAGCACCAAACCACATCCTGTAGTACAACGTCTTTTCCCTTTTTATATGTATGTTGCAGTATCAATTCAGGTTAATAAAACAAAGACAATAGTCTTATTCTCTATTCCCCATATTTTATTATTTTTATTTAAATATAACATGCTATACATTGTTGCTCAGTGATTTTTGTTTTTCTTTTCTTTTTTAAATCTCTCCTTCTCAAGAGTCTATCTGACAGAGAACAGAGGATATGGTAAAGAAACTGTGAAACTCTAGAAAAAGGGACTTCAGTTTGCTCCTACCACCACTGGGTATTACAGTATGTTAATCATGCAGGAATCATTGTTTCCTTAAGGACATTTTGTTCTGGTTCATTTTGAGAAATTCATGTCAGAAATGACTCCTGACTCACTTAGGAAAAGTGATGTTTTTCATGATTTTGGCCTCTGAGCAGCATAGTGTTCTGCGTACTATGATAATATTTATGCACAAATCCTCCCCTGATCATATAAACTAGGTAATTCTGTCAAGAGAACCTCACCTGTACCCTAAATATTCTTTAAGTACTGCTTTTGCCCAAGCTGACATTGAATGCTCACTGTGGGTGGTCCACTATGTCTTGACAGTTTTAATAATCGATTACAAATTTTTAACAACAGATACTCACTTTTATTATGGTCATTAAGTTTTGCTGATCACCTGAAATTACATTCAAAATCTGAAGTTCTTATTTCCCTGTCTAGAAAATCTCATTTGTGAGGAAGCAAGCTGGAGATAAAGTACCATGAAATCCATTAAATGTAATGTTAGCTATCAGTTAGAATGTTGTGTCTCAAATTACTTTCTGGTTTTAAAAGAGTTGACTTTATTCAAGAACAGGAAATACAGTCTGACCACTTTGTATTTTATGGGAAACCTATTATTTTTTGTGTGTTGTTTTTCCTTTTTTCTTTCTTTCATTATTATTATTATTATTTTTAACAGCTAATATTTAAATAACAGATTAAGATTGAAGTGCTGGTTAAACATTGACTTAAATAACTTAAAGAAGATTCCAACAACA
The DNA here is from genome assembly GCF_054131305.1 of Coturnix japonica. Lineage (NCBI taxonomy): Eukaryota > Metazoa > Chordata > Aves > Galliformes > Phasianidae > Coturnix > Coturnix japonica. The sequence continues at coordinate 53,138,864 of NC_140702.1, forward strand.
CCAGCCTTTATAGAGGTTAAACATTCTCAAAAGAAACATTAAGCAAGGCTCTCCTTTGTACCAAAATACAGTTTCCAAACAATAAAAATAAAAATGACTTTTTCACAACAAGAAATATTGAAGATAAAACTGCATCATCAATATAATCTCATAGTTATTACTTAAAAGTATTTAGAACAAAATAATATTGTACTACTTCTGTTTCTTACTACAGACACTGCAAAGGCTTAATTATTTATTTAGTGGAATACAATGTGAAGACAGTGGTACAAATTATTTGTTGTACTGCTTTCTATTTATCTGCTCTAACAAAATGAATCTCAGTATGGTTACATTGGTGAGCTATCCAGAGCTCTATAAAATTACAGAGTAAAGCAAAACATAAAACAAACCTTATGTACCTTTAATTGAACAGACTTCATATTATGCTAAATTTTGTTATACTGCAGTTGCTCAAGTTAAGCCATGGGACTAGCAACACTTAATGAAAATGTGCTGGATATTATGCATTTGGAGCCTTCAGTGACTATGGTGGATATGAAAGGCATGCTAAAGCTGGATACCAGCACAGCTTTTTTGTTGGCTCTCATATATAATATACATGTGAGTAATAATCTCTGATAAATGCATGAGCATGATTTTGGATTCCCTATCCCTCAGTCCTTATTTAGGTATTGCTCCCACTCTTTTTCTGTGACTCTTCAAGCTCTTAACAAGGACAAATGCACTGAATGGCAATATTAATTGAATAAGGTGTGCTGTGTTGCTATCTCATCTTTCAGAGACCAAATTTAACACTTGGAAAGTTCATTCTGTTTAATTTAAACAATGGCATTATCAGTGATTCTAATAGGACTGTCTACATCCAGGTGTCAGCCCAGTGCTTGCTGCAAAATTTCTTACTGATTGCAATGCATTTGTTCTTAATTCCACAATGAAATCAAAGTCAGACGAATATACAAGCAGATGCATTGATACCCAAGTACAGAGATGGACCCTGCTTTCAGTTTAAAAATAGCAGAAAGTACCTTTGAAGTATTTCTTGAAGTTTGTTTTTGAGTGCTAATATGTAAGAAAACCTCTCAAACATAAAGACACACAATACCATTAATCCAAGCACTGCATGTTTGGTCTTTTGATTAAGTGCAAGAGAGTTAGGAAAAAAAATGGATTATACACATGAAATTCTGCCTTTAAAGCCTTGTCCATTACCTATTCTCACAGTACTTACAAGGTTCTGATCTTTTAACTTATCAGCCCTGTGTGAAGCACTGAGAAAAAGGGAAAACAACAAAGAAGCAAATGAGGAAAACATTTCAAATAATAATAAAAAAAAGATATTTAACATCCTATTAAATAAATAACTTAGAGAGAAATAAAAAGGAGTGAAGTTAGAACATACAAGCAAACCATAGTATTCGTTTTGTTAGAACAGTTTGATACTGCTTTGCTTATATTCTTAAATCCTATCCATTCTTCCACAAGGCTTCTCCAGAAGCATCTTTTTTTGTGCATATGACCCAAGTGCTTCCAGTAAATGCTTGCATGTCTAACTGTTCATAGGCTTGAATGAGCAATTAAGGTCTTTGATATGAGTTAGTATTCCATAAATAACTTTCCCCACGAAGATCATTCATTAGATTGTCTCACATTCCTTAAGTTCTGTTGCAGAGAGAAAAAAAATTGTTCACACTGGCAATGACTTATATCCCCTTTGATTCAGCTTCTATCTTGCTCTTAAGATAGAACACTGAACTAAATAAAAGCATTTCATTTGCCAGCAATGAGTACAAAAACTTCAGAGGCTTCCCCTGCTCTTTTCAAACAAGCAGATGTCTGCACTATTTCTTTGCAATTATTCTTCAAGAAGATTACCAATTATTAGTGACATAAGAGCCTTTGGTTCATCTGCATTGATAAAACAGTTCCTTCATCTATGACATTACTACCATTGGAAGAAAGTGAGCTGAAGTGTTTTTCCTTCTTGTTTTCTGTCCCCTCTTTGTGGCTCCCCTTCCATTCAGAGCAACAAACATTTGCCTTCCATTGTGCTTCCAATTTAAGGATGCATATGTATTGTATCCATTTTCTTCTATTCTTTCCTTCAATTTGCAATCACTATTAAACTCCTTCTGTTGAAAGAATAAAAAAAATGCACCATTTCAGAACAGACATAATGCTTCACTGTGTAAATACCATTGATATCAACAGCACTTATATAGCAAAAAAGTGGGAAAAAGTTCATTTGTGCACAATTATAGAAATAAAATGACAAAATTCACTGAGAGTTGAATTGCAACTTCTCTGTAGTGGAATATAACAATATTAAATCAAATTCTCAGTCATAAACTCAAAGTATGAGGTAGCAATCTTGGAATTATTCATCACACTCCAGTTCTAATAAATACAACCTTTAAATATCTTGAACCAGATTATTGATACCATGTGTTAAAGAAAAATGCATGGCTTAGACCTACTTCTTATTGAAAGTAAGGTCCTTTACACCACAATGGCAATGAAAAAGGGCTTTTTTAATGAGTATGAATCACTGTTACACTATTGTTACAGTGGATGAGAGGACCTTTTACTGTGCTGAACTGAAGATGGGCTTAGTCTAAAAAAGATTCATTTACTAGCCTTTATGATTCATATATAACCCTGTATCTTACTGAGAAGATATTAAAGTAAACTTGAGAGTAATTTTGGGTAAAGTAGTAGTAGGACCACAGAGCACAAGTATTTTCTTAACAGAATAGAGCACACTCAAATCCAATTTGTTTCCCAAAAAGGTTTTTCAGCTTTCAAATGAGTAGTTAGTTAAACAACCATAAATACTATTTGTGTTCATAAACCTACATACAGATTGTTTAACTTCTACTTGCAGTAATAATACTACAACACAGGAATAATAACACAGGAGGTGTCAAGGCATTAATAAAGCAGGTGGCTCTTAATCACATTTCAAATCCACAATAATTTTTCCAGTCTGCCAGACTGTTATTTTGCTAAATAAATCCAAAAATTCATCTTCCTTGTCTCCCTTGTTCTAGCCAGTCAGTCAGACACCAAAGTATCTGATAAACAGAGAAAACTGATAAAACAGAAACAGTGTCTTGACTTGTTTTCTCAGATGCAGAACCACACTGCAGACCAAACTTTTAGTTCTATTCTTAGACAATACAGAGGGAGCAGATGATGTTGAGAAGTGGCTAAGAAGTATTATTGGCAGGGGTCTGAGTGTTAGCCCAGAATTGCTTTGCTCATTTCAAACGAATTTCAGTATAGCCCTGCACCAATGTCTATTATGCACATGCTTAAGAGTGTTTTTAAAATTTTATTGGTTCTGTTTTTCATATCCGTCTGCAAACTGCCACACTGTAGTAATATGAGTCTAACTGCAAGTCTAGGGAGGATGGGAAAAATAATAACAGAAGCATTCTTGAAATCTCTGAAGTATTATGGAATACATTTTGATAAGTCATTATGTTGTGATTTTATGATGTGAATATTGAAAAATTATCTCAGTTGGAATTAAAAAAAAAGGCTTTCCACATTCGTATCCTCCTGTCAGCACTATTTCTAATACACTGTGAATTACTGAATCTTTTGGCAGCTGTTTCCACCTATGGTACACGAAAGCTGCTCTGCTTCTCTTTTTTTGTTTCTCTTTAGTTTCCTACTTTCCTTTCTCTTTAGTTTCCTACTCAAGCTAACAACTTGAGTAGGAAAACTTACCAGAGCTTTTGGGATAGATCATCACAGATGACTATGTTAAACGTAGTTAACTGAGACATATGGACTTAGGATGGTGTTTTAAACTTGCATCATTTTGTATGTCTATAAGCATACCTGTGATCAGTATAGCAACGGAGCTTAAGTGACAAAAGGTAACTTTGTCAGCTGCGCATTATACCTTTACATCTATCAGTGGTGTAGGACTGACCACTAATCATCTAGTATTTCTGTCTAGTGTAATTTATCAAATTAAAATCCACATTTATAGGAGCTAAAGAATAATTTCTCTGTTCAGGCCTTTGAGGAGGTCAGAGGTAACTATGAAGCAGGGCTGCCTAGAAACAGCATGGATGAAGAAAGACTGTTTAGTTTGTGTGAACTAAACACACATAAAGTAATTTCTTCTTTACATGGGAAACAAACATTCAGGTCCCTCGATCCTCTTGCTACTCTCAGGTTAGCATTACTTCACAATCTGCAGCAGAGACAGACTTAGCTACATTGCTCTATTTAAGTCTATAAATATTTTGAATACTGATCAATTTGAAGACTAGCTCATTGCCTTTGTAGGTGACTTGTATAAAGCAAACAATATGCAATAATAGAACGATCTGGTGTCTGTGCCATTTTGTGGATGTGAGTATAAATCAGAGTTTACTAGTCTGAATTACAGATCATATTGCTTCCTGCTAAAAATATTTGGGTCATAATTTTTTTTTCTAATGGAAAGATCAGTTAACCCAGTCTTAGACAAATGCAGATTTAAAGACAGCTTTCAAATGATAGCCAAATTCTTCTCAGTCAAAATCTCCGTCTCCTTGTACTGTCTATAAACTTGTGTATTAACTGGTACATTCAGTCTATACATGGCTGCTTTAGAAATCTTCTCAACATTCAAAGTTAGACAATTTGGTGTGCCTGCTCCATCAGCTGAATTTTTACAAGATTTTGGGTATCCCTTCAGAATAATGCAGTCTAATAAATGTGGTTGTACTACAGAGAAACAAGGAAATCTGGTCTTAATTTTCAAATTTTGTAGACCCTTCTCCATCAGCCATTATTTAGTAAGAAATGTGCCTGAAGCAGTGTGCATGATAAATGCCTGGAACAGGGAGTGTATGGATGTGGGACCACCTGAGGATGAAATTTTGATGAACACCTTTAGTAGTAATATGTGGGCAAGCAGGGTTTCAGTAGGCAAGAAGGGGAGCAATGCTGACTACTGCTGTCTGTTGAGAAGGTAAAAATAATACTTACAGAGCCGTAGACTTTTCCTTTCTTGTTCATAGCTAAATAATAGTTGCTTTTGATGGACTTAACTGCCACAACTCCAATTTCTACAGATGTTATCTCCAATATGCCTAAAAATAGAAATTGAAATATTTGTTTCATTAGGTTTTTTCACTACAGAAAAATAGCAAAAAACTTGAAGAATATTCCACCTCTAGTATTCAGCACCATCTGACTAATAGACTTCAGCAATGTTCTTTTCCAAACCACTGCAAAAACGTACACAAATATTGTTTCAATTAACATGTTTCCTTTGCTAACCCTGCATTTTAAATCTCATAAATACTGAAACAGCTCCATTCTTCTTAGCATAGATTTTACTAAGATTTATCAGAAGAGACATCTGAACCACAGCATTAAATTAAATCTATAGCATATGTCAATAGAATGTTAGATTTATCCCAATCTACAAAACCAGTGGTAAACTATTTATTCCTTGTAGGACATTTAGATAAACTAAATCTCTTGGCTACACTGAGCTGATAAATTCATTTTTTGGCAAGCGTGTTGACATCTTGGGATATAGTAAGACTAACCCTAATGGCCACATTATCTTCTTTGCCTTTCAGATATCAGAAACATTTTACTCTGTTTGTAATAAATATGATTAAGCTTTGTTTCTTTAAAACAAACTATTTCTGGGATACTGGATGACTCAAGGGGCCAGTGATGGGAGACAGAGCTTTTCATCTCTGTATTTTCTGCCTGCATTTTCTGCATACTGAGTTGGGACTGGTAGAAGTTAGTTAGTACCACTTACATAGTGAGTGACTTCAGAGGTCTGTTTTCAGCTATTATTAGAGCAACTGGACTGCTATGTTGTTTTAATACATATACTTTCACATAGAACAAATACAGGTCCAACCAAATAACTTCTAAATATTTTTTTCAGGTAGCATCCAGGCTCCAGAATTTCTACTGATGTTGAAGTACTAGTAGTCAGAATACAAGACACAAAGGGGCTACCACTGGGGAAACTGAAGGAAGAGCAAAAGGAATGAAAAATCTTAGAGGAAAATATCCTAGATGGAGCCAACAAAAAGCATGACCAATAGGTCACCTGGAACAACATTTATGAGTTAGCTCACTTAAAAAAATGAATATGCAACAATTTCCTCCTAACTACGTCCAAAGCATTTTATCTGAGCACAGAACTAGAAAATTCATATGTTCTTTTCATTTACTGAAGAATTCCTTATGCCAACCACGCATCAACAGTATAGCAGGCTATTCAGCTCTTTTATCTGGAAATGCCCTGAAAATATGCCATCTATGCAGCCTGTGAAAGCATGTGGACTTTAGGATGCAGCAGAAGCTCTTACACTGCTTTTTTTTTTTTTTTTTTTTTTTTTTTAAATGAGAAATCAGAATGAAAAATTAGTTCTGGTAAGGATGGACTTGATATATACACTAAAAAACCTTCACCTTCATGCTGTGATAATGCTGAATGTCCACTAACTTCTTGCAGCCATATGAGAACTGCTCTGCTCAAATCCTCTCTCAAGCTGAAATTCAGGGAATTTGAATCAACAGTGAAGACACAGTTACACATGGCACTACAATTCTGCTACCTGAGAGGGAGCAGGAAAATTAGTTTCCAAACTCAGAGGTATCCAATTCAGTAGCAGCAAAGGCCTCTCTGATATCTGGATCTGCCTCACTACTGCCAAGTGGAAAAAGATATGGTCAGTTAGATAAATGAAAACTCTAAACAAAACTTCCATAAGTTATTTCTATGTAATGTTAGCTTGGAATCAGCACAAGGTCCTTAAGTAGAAGTAAGATGAACTTTCAATTAGTGGAGTACTCTAGGAAGATCCAGAAAATGTGTGGGTAGTCAGTTAAGATCCATGTCACAGTATCACAGTATCACAGTCTCATGCGGGTTGGAAGGGACCTTAGAGATCATCGAGTCCATCCCCCTGGTTTCGAGCCTCCTGTGTAGCAGAGCGGCACTTCTACCACTTGCACCACAGGGGGCATTCGAACCTGGGTCTCCGGTGTTGCAAGCGGCATTCCTACCACTGCGCCACCGAATGTCCTACATTTGAAGCTGACTTTATTGTTGCAAAGGAGCTCTGTGTCATTTTCCACATGTAAAATGAATAGAGATACACTGTTTAATCTGAAGTTGTGAGGTCTCCTTAAGGTCCAGATAGCTAGCCCAGGACAAACAGATCATTGAGCCCATACCAGCCAAGGGGTGTTATGCTTTTTACTTAGTAATGTTGCGCATTTTCAAAACAATGGAAAAACTAAGTTTCTTCCTTGATTTTCTACTAGAGAATTAATACAGAGCAGTGGTCCTCAATATTTCTCTCCTGTTGGTTATCCCCTAAAATAACTGTGCTCTAAATTCAGGCAGAGTTAAGTAAAATGGTTTGGGCTATATGGGTGAGAAGCCATTAAAGAATAAGAAAGTGTTGTGAACACTGATATGACACTGTCTTCTTTTTGTGTAGGTAATGTGTTTTTAGGATTTTCCATGTCAAAAAAGGAAAAGAAGAATTGTCAGAACATTAGTGCAGAGATTAATATCTTTGTGCCTGAATTGTCTCATGGGAAAGACTAGACTGGTTCCATCTCAAACATCAGAAACAATAAAAAGAGAATCTGATAGTGGAAATCTTGCCATTATTACTTGTTACATTTTGAGATGGGTTAAACTAAATTATAGTTTGTCACATTATCCTTGTAACAAGCACACCATATTAGATTTACAGAGTATTACACATGTGAAACTTCTGAGAACAGTTGGAGAAAAACAGCGTTTAAATATGAAACTTGAATTGAATTAATAAATTTTAAGAAATTTCCCCTTAATCAACAATAATAAATTACTCTGCAATACATCAGCCCAGTTAAAGTAACAGAATTATTCACAGAATATATGAAAATATAATAATATGTTTCTGGTAAAGTTTGGTCACAATCTCATATGCTATTACATCTTCAATGAGACAGTCAAAAGAAAGTCAAGAGGAGAAATCTTATTGTGTTCATTTCATATTATAAAGCACGGTAACTAACTTGCTTTCACCCCATTATAGTAGTAACTGCAGCTAAATGTGTCTGAATTCTTCTAAACTGCTATGTTTGTTCTCATAAACACTGATCCTGGATATATTCTCAGTATGTTTTGTGTATTTGGAAGTTAAAAATATGTTCTGCAATTTTCCACTTTTGATCTATTGCCTCTTGGGCAGCACAGATTCGGTTTGGTACATATCTACCTTGCTGCTAAGAGCACACCGTGGAGAATTTATGGAGCGATATGCTCATTATAAGCACTCAATTAGCTATTTTTTAAATTGAAAATTATTCATCAACATTCACAGATTTTCATGGAGGAATTTCTCTCAGGACTTTCATAGAAATCTACTGAAGGCAATGGGAACCTTTTCATAGGTGTCAGTGATGTAGGCACAAATTCCAGAGGTCAACATGAGAGCATCAACTCATCTGACACCAATCTCCACGCAGAAGATAAGGAATTTCCAGAACTTTGAAACAGACTGGATTTAAATCAAGCCTCTTTGATGTAAGGGTGAAAATATGTATTTTATTATTCTCGAGTCATTATTAAATTCAGCAGGAACGTGTAAAGAAAAGCAATTGAGGCGTACAGTATGAAGCATAAAACTGTAGTTTTTTCACCATCTAATGATACTGACTTCTTTGAGGGCACACAGTTTTCTGTGTTTTCCTCATAGTTTCTGTGACTGAGTCATGCACCATGACCAGGCCTCTATAGTACTGAAATAAAAAAATATAGATAATTTCCATTGTCTTTCAAGAATAAATACTTTAAAACTTAATATTCATCACTTGCTACAGTTTGGAAGCAAGAATCTGTAAATAGCCATAGGCAATATGGCTGAAATGATGTAATGACAAGTGTACTCCTTGGCCTTAAACAGGAAAACTATTGTTGGCAGATGAATTGTCCTTAGACACTTTTATAACATCCGAGGTGGTTTATCTCAGTATTTACATTAGAATGTTTTTCTGGTATCTGACACGATCTTGTTTCAATTTGGGCCCATTATTTCCTGTTTTAAATGTAAGTTGACGGGAAAAAAAGAATTCTTTTTTTCATTACAGAAAGCTTTTACACGTTCAGAAGTTACCACACCTACTTTTCTACCTACCATCTTAACCATTCTAAGCAAGTCCAGTTTTTCAGTGCATTCCTTAAAGCTGTCAGATTTTCTAGGTCTTTAAACACTGTGGTTTGTGTCCCCACAGCACAGCTGTAGTACTCTTAGTAATGTCTTACTGGTGTTGAAACATGAAGAAACATTTCACATTTCCTGCAAATGATACATGCGTCTTCACACATTTATGCATACTTCTTTCTTTTTCACGGGAACGTGATTCATTTCAATTTGTGATTAAATATTTGAAAGAAATTGAAGCAGTCCTTCTTATCATACATTTGTGAATTTGATTATACTTAATTAAGTTTCATACTCTGCATATGCTTAAGTGTCCTCTGCTTTATTCTGTCACTTCTCTAATATGTCATACTAATTCAGACCTCCAAAATACGTGCAACTATTCCATGTTTAATACTATAAAAAAATTTTATTTTCAGTTCTTTCTTTTAAGCTGTTTATAAATTTGAGATACTTTGAAGAAAATCTTGAAGAACCTGATGTCCCTGTTCAGACCGACACTGAAAAGCTGTTAACTGGTTTCCTATATAAGACTTTCACTTAGTTTTCGCTGGCTGATCTTGTTTAAGAGAATAGCCTTAGAAATATTAATTTCTACAACATTTTGCAAATGTATGATGCTTCACACTTCTCTCCTGTACATGAAGATTTTAGCCCATTATTGGTGAAAACTCAGTAGATTTGGTTTTACAATTAATTCATTTAGTTAATCATTTCTTAGGTACTTATAACATAAACACTACTTATTCCATCCTTTTTCTCAGTATAGGTATTGTCTTCAGATCTTTTGTGTTTCTCTTTGTAGAGATAGATATTTTATGTTTAGCTCATCTTCAGTCATGTCAGAAGTGAATAAAGTGAAAACCAAGTAACTCACCCAGCTTAACTTTATCTTACTATTTTTCTGTTCTAGCATATGCCAGTTTCTGTTTGGAATTCATGTTAGTTTTTTTTGTAAAGAAGGAATCAAAAACAATATTTCAAATACTATCTAACATATACAAAATTAATAAAGTAAATACTTTCTATGGAATAATTTTATTTGTAATGAGGTTTGATAATGAGAAATTTAAAAAATTGTATTTTCAGGAGAAAAAATCTGGTCAGTAGTTACTCATTTCTTGTTTCATGTTCTTTGGGAGTGTGTAAAGAAAAATAAAATTATAAATTAAAAAAAGAGGACAAAAAAACCACTGTGGATTCCCTTATGGTTTTAAAACAGATAGTACACTATTATTTTACAGCCATTACTCTGTAAACTTTAACAATTGTAACTAATCCCCTTTGACCACATCCACTGTAAAAGCATGGCTTTCAATATCCAAACCATTTCCGTCTCAACATAATTAGAAACATTTTAAATATCAAGGGATGTACCCTGTAGCCATGCATGTGCTATATTTACAGGTCCCAAGGGCTAGGAACATACTCCCAATGGAACCCAAATATATTTAACTTAAATAAACTTTATTTTTATGGTTTATAAAAGTGATCATTATATAAATGAGAAAGTAACGGAAAGCTGTCTTGCTGCACACAGAGGGACTGTTTAAAACCAAAAGAAAAAAAACAAACAAACTAAAAACAACCTCTTACATAATTCTGAACCCTAATTCAAAATTTCTTATGCTCTTATAAAAATGTCAGTGATATGCAGCAAAAAATTTACAGAACATCCTACAACAATCTGAAATTATGCCAGGCAGTTTCTTCATAGAATTATAGAATGCTTTGGGCTGGAAGTGACCTTTACAACCACCTTGTTCCAACCCCCTGCTATAGGCAGGAACACCTCCCCCTAGACCAGGCTGCTTAAAGACCCATCCGGCCTGGCCTTGAATGCTTCCAGGGAGGGAGAATCCACAGCCTCACTGGGCACCCTGTTAGATTGTCTCACCAACCTCTAAGTAAAGAATTTCTTCCTGATATCTAGTCTAAATCTACCCTTTTCATTTAGAACCAATTTACTTCATCCTGTTGCTAACTACCCTTACGAAAAGCCACCCCCCAGATTTCCTGTAGGCCCCCTTCAGGTACTGGAAGGCCACTATAAGGAAACAGTAAACTTGACACAGTGCAAGATATGTAATCGATACTCAGTCGATCCAGTTGTGCCAAACAATAAGAACCACATGATTCTGGAGTCAAATTGAACTTCACAGTGTGAAGCAGAGGCCATTTTTCTCTGTCCTGTGTAAAGTAAGTAAGTTCTTAAAATGCACTGTATATTTGTCATGCCAGTTTTAATGTAGAGGAAAAGAGACCTTGCATCCTCCCCTGTTCTGAGCCTAGTCATCTCAGATAAGACGCCACATATATGGCAATCCACAGGCAGTCCCTCCTTCTCTTCATTTTTCTTCTGTGTGATTAAATACTGTGGATTAAGAGTGATTTAACTTGGATGGAATGTGATAACTGAGAGATTATGAAACTTTCCAGTTTCCTAAATGATGGCATGAAGATGCTGGGCCTGTGAAGGCAGCTGCAGCTCTTGGCGGGTGTCTGGAGAGAAAGAGTCTTGGCAATACACCTCCTACCTGAGGTTTGAGAACTTTGGTTTGGTCAGCATCCACAGATAGTATCTGGGAGGGTTCTTTTGACTGTCAGTGGCTTGGAAGTCACTGAGTCACAAAGTCGGTGATAAAGCATCATGTTGAAGATCTCACTGTTCATAACAGGTGATTTGAAAACATGCTGTTTAAAGAAGAGAGAAGACTGATTGGATGTGGTCATGCAAGAGCAGAGTGAAATGCTTAGGAAATGAGAGGCTGTTGGGTCCTGTTGGGTCCATTTCCTTCCTCTTTCACCACTGAACACATCTCCAAATCAGAACACTTTCCTTTTTTTTTTTTTTTTTTTTTTTTTAATTTGTTTTGCTAAAGAATTTTTGACTTCAAAAAGAGGAAGGTAGCAGAACAGAAAATAAACCTATGAAAAATAAAAAGGGATATGCAAGAGCTGACTTTGGAAGCACTTAGAACCAAGCAAAGTAGCTCCACTAAAATGTAACCTTCTGGATTTCGTGGCTCTATGTGAAATATAGCTCCAGGTATAAATCTACAATGTAAAAGAGTTACAGACAGAAATCCAAAATAAGCAATAGCCTGAGCCGTAACCTAAGCTTTCACTTAAAACCAAAATTTTATTGGAAGTTAAAATCACTTTGGTCCTTTTTATTATTATTTAATATTTGTTGAGACCTCAACCTTTCCTGTTCTAAATCAGATGTCAGAATATTGAAATATCACTAAGAAAGTTTCTGATATGTCATATTTAGATCAATGTAGCCAAAATGTGAATGTCCCGTGAGCTTTCTGACATCTGATGCATGTGGATAAGCTTGAGATAAATGTCCAGACTTCTGAGAGACTGTGGGAACAGGACTTCAGAGCCCTCCTGCATGAGAACAGTATCGGCATAAGTCATGAAGCATCCATTGTTCACAAAGACCATAAAAAAGACTAATTATTAGAGCTCTTTATCAGATTAGAAGAAAATAATCTTCTCCTCCTTTCCTTATCTACTGCTTTTATGAGTTTGATTTCAGAGCAGAACATGGATCACTTAACCAACACTCCTCTGTACACTAAATAAATGATGGAAACACTATGGTACACAGGAAGAGAAAATCTTATGCAATAGTAAGATCTGTTGGCTAGCAAAAGAGGAGCTTAAAGTTAGCTGCTTTATGTAGCTGAATGTCAGGAAGCAATCCTGACATGTCTGTGAAATCCATTCTGACATTTAATTAAAAATGAGTTATACCTGCTAGTCAGTGGAGAAACAGGCACTTCTGAACATCAGCACTTTCTGTGCTAAATGTCAAAAGTCAGGCAAGTGAAACTTATCCAAAGCAAATGCAAGAGGACATATCTATGTTGTCATTTGAGGTCAGATCAGTTTTTAGGGACACCTTGTCTCTCACTTTCATCACTTACATGCAATCATTTCATCAGATTTCTCCACAGTACTGCTGGAGCTAATCAAAGGGAGGGAAGATGACAAAGATTCTTTCTTTCTTCATTTAAATTTATTTAAGCTATGGAGATGTCTTAGCTACTGATAAAGCCAACCATGCTTTGGGCAAAGACAAGAATAGGTACTGCTAGCTCTGTGAATGTTGATGGAAAACATAAGAGTCTGAAGACTTTACTGTGCCAAATATTAGTTTCTGGGGTAGAAGAATTATAGCTGACAACTTAAACTGACCAAGTTATTGTAGCAATTCACAGACCGAGAGAAAAAAGAGGGGAAAACAGAACACTCCATACTGGTATATATGCTTAGTTGCATGGTTGTGCTTGCCTGGTTTGTTAGCTCTGTTGACAGAGATGATTTAAGGATTTCCAGCCCTCCCTTCTCCCTAATATTCTTCTCTGTCTCTATGCTGAAGTTCACCAACCCTTCAAATATAACCGTGGAGAAGGACTGTAAACAAAATTGTTGGAATGATGTGGCTTGGAAATAAGCTCTCAGTATGAAACAAACCAACCAAAAAACCCTAGGGAACAAACAATTCAGGTTTTTGCAGTCATTCCTGGTAGTATATGTTTTCTAGATTGCTATTATAATTGCAGGCTATTGCTTTCTTTCTGGTCTCTTTCCAGCAGCTAATTTTTTTAAAGTGAGGTGCCCAAGACTGGACCAGTATTCTAACTGAGGTCTGATGGGTACTGAATAGAGCAGAAAGATTACTTCATGTGTTTATAAGGAAACTTGGATACCAATTCAAATCCTAATCGAAACTTGGCAGACCATTTGTGTTTCCATTTAGTCAACAGGACTAGGCACTCAGGATTTCGTCCAAAACTTAAATTTTTATGTTTACACAGAAATACATAGGATGGTGCAAAGCTTTTAAGATACCAATATAACTCAAAATATTTCCTCAAAGGTGTATGGGGCTGCCCATTTGTAACCTTTGTAGAATCCCATGTTACCTTTCACATTAATGATTGTTATATTCACCTCCTGCATTTTACCATTTGTACTTGAATAAGAGAGCAAATTGGAAGAAACTTTCAATTTATTGCCCAGCCTAACACACAAGGAAAGGATAATATACAGACAATGGCATGGTGAAAGAAATGTCAAAATGGAGGGTGTTTTTCTGGACAAATAGTTGTCCTTCACTTACAGTTTCAATTAGGGCAGATCTCTTCTGAGGCAGTCAACTAATGATCAGCAACAAGGTCTTAGCAAACACAGTATATTAAAGCACTGGGCACAAATTATATATAATGGGGCACTTAGGCACTAGCAGGAAATGAGCCTGGGTGCTAAAAAAGTCAGATAAGTAAAAGGTATTTCAATAAGATGTTGTATCTCTGCTGTATGATGTGTGAAACTGTGCTGCAGGTTGCCTCTGATGAGCCTCTCTCAACAGTCTTTATTCAAGAGACAGGTCTGTTGCCTCCCACTCAGACGGTTTCACACATGCTTTAGCTATTCTAGTTAAGGTGGCTGAGCTGAACATAGAAATGAGAGAACAGTTTAATTCAATAATTATTTTTAATCTGTTATGATAGTTCTCAACTTGACTTGTTATACAGGACAATAGGATTGGAAAAACATCTCTCAAATACTTATCCTCTTGTGTAAGGTGGGAGACAAAGGGAAACCTATTGCATAACTGTAGCACAAAAGTTGTGAATTTACACTGCACTGCCAGGGTAGGATCCTCTACTAAATCTGTATGGTCAAAATTACCTAGATTTGGGGTAAAATGGAAAATCACTAAGATTTAAAGGCTCCTTTTCATGGGACCTATGGCTAGGTACAGATTCCAGAACTATCCTGCTACTAATGTGTTTCTGTGTAAAAGTCTTGCCAAATGCATTAATCCACCACATCATTTAGTTGTTGGTTCTAATGTTTTATGGCTGTTTTTGCTTCTCCCAGGAAAAGAGGTACTTTACATATGGGATCTGTATGATTATAATGTAAGACAACCCCTGGACAGAGATAATGATCACTCTTTTTCACATAATTATCTTAGGTGGCAGTTACTCACAAACATTTTCATCAGTTTTCATCTACAATGTCACAAATTACCCCAATTTAACTTGGTCACAACAGTAACATGTTAAAAAAAAAAAAGAAAAAAAAAAAAAGAAACATCATAATGATTGAGGGGACAGAAGGAAGATTTTGGAAGAATAAATTGGGGCAGCTGTACAAAAGGGTTATTAGAATCATCAGTAAGTGACTGCAAACAGCACTTCATTCCATCTTAAAATTCCTAACTGTTATTAGTCCCTTACAGCTTTTTTCTCCTCCAAATTATTTTACTGTCTGCTCTGGATGTGACAAAATGAAGGGGAGGTCTTTGATCCTAATACTCGTATTCACATAATTTGGGTCTATGTTTATAATTTAACACTGTCATAGACTATGAGTAGCTCATAACTCTGGAGGATCCGTTGCCAATAAACTACTGTCTTAACTTTTTTAGAAAAGACATTCACTGAAAAAGACAATATCAGCACGTTACTGGATAATCTTGGAGTAAACAAAAAGACATTGTGAATGGACTGAGAAATTCATTGCAAGTTGTTAATGCAGAAGATGTTAAGGCCAACAGCATACTAGCTTAAAAGTCTTACATAGATGAGCACAGGTCATGATTTCATTGCTTTGCCTGTTAACTTTTTGTTTTCTTTGACAAAAATTATTCTTAATTCATCCTAAATTATAAACAATCAAAAAGGCACCATTCAATAACTGCAAGTATTATTCTTACTATAATGATATATAATTAGCTTTTATTTTTATTGTTAGACTTGCACTTTGTCCTACATATCTTTCATTTAACCATCAAAGGTAAGCTGAAACACTAAAACAAGTAATAAGGTCTGTACACTTGCTCACAGATATAAACTATTGCCTACTATAGCAAAAGCACCTGATATATGTCTTTCACAGTGTTTTCATCTTTAATACTTGGCTGTCTCCTAAACTGGCTGGACCTGGTATCTTCAGTCTTCTAGTACAAACAGTTTTTTTAACTCCCGATGAGCAGTGATAAGCACTGTCTTCTTAAATATTCATTCAACACCTCATCAAAAAGCAGAACGACAAAATTGTCAATCTTACACAGAAACTTAAAAGGCTGATCTGCAAAGCACAATCACTTCACACCCTTTTGCTTCCATTACCTTCATCTCCTATTTTGTTTCCCAACTTGCCTGCTGACATCTTCAGATAACAGCTAACAAGCATGTTTTGCACACAGGATTATCTGATCTAATAGCACGTGTGGCCTGGGTTGCTGGAATCTTTTTATTTCTCTCTTTTCTTGAAACACACAAGAATTCTGTGCAAATACAGAACTATGTTTGGAACAGTTAATGGACAATGGGATTCAGAAGGTCTGGTACATTCTTTCCACATTTTCTTCTCAGCATTCAGTGTTTAAATTGAGTCTTCTGCTCACTGGATTTTAGCAGCACAAAAACCCATTCAACTAACTGACATCAATCAAATCCTCAGCTGACAGTGAGTGGGATTTTTCCTGCAATCCCAGCAAAAGCCTTGCTAGGGAATATGTGGAGTTAAGGCAAACAAAATGCTGGCCCTCACCACTATGCACTTGTATGCCAGATTCAGAGATACCTTTAGTTACACTATGGCCTAACACTACAAAGAGCACCTGGATCCTTAATCATATTGTTAAAATTATCTGACCTTCATACTTACACCTCCTAGAGTGGACTGGTATATCTGTGAGAGCCCCTGGGATGAATTCAGTCTGATTATTACCTCTAAAGACTTTAGGCATACCCTCAGACAATAGCTTGTTCAGTTCTGCGTGTCTGACATGTTGTGAAGACTGTGTCACATCCCATCAGTGTGCTGCTTATGATGCCAAGGTTGTGCAGACTTCCTCTTGCAGGGTCTGGCATAAGAATGCATAAAGCCAAAAGAAACAAACCAGAGTTTGTCTTGTCCATATTCCTTTCCAGAATTTTTTCCTGAAGTGAGCTAGTATGAAAATTTTGAGGAGGTTCATCTCAGGAAGAAAGTTTCTCTATAAAAAAGCAAGGAATGAACTAACGTGCAGTGTGAAGGATGAGGAGCATTGGATCCAAAAGCCACATGGGCTGCTAAAGTATTTGATCATGTAGACCTAATCTTAGACAGTTATGGAGATGAGCAGGCGTAGAGCTGCTGTACTTCTGTCAGTGGTTCTGCATGTGGAGACAGATGATTCTGAGACATGTCAGAGTTACTGTGCTGCTCATACAGACTGTGCGTAGACAATAAATACAAAACTTTCCATGCATGCTCTAATTACTGGGGCAACTATATTCCCTAAGAGGCATCATCTGTTTTATATACCTGCTATGGAACTATTGTATAGGTAACAATTAACAAAGAAGTAATGGGTTAAAAACAGAGAACGTAAGAAATCACTTTTCACAGAAAGTCACACATAAAGTCTTTGCATTGCTTGTGCTCAGCTGGGAGTAAATGTAGAGATACCACAGGATTCCAGCTGACAGGGCAGTAGAATGCCAGATAAAACTAAACATAGATGGGTATTTTAAAGTGATGCACATAGGGAACAGTGATGTTAATTTCATAAAAACCAAACCTTGTAGAACTGATTATGTCTCAACAATCACTTCTTAGTCACATAACAAATAGTAGAAACAAAAATTTAGGAAAGTACAGGAAAGGAATAGGGAATTTTTAGGTTATGGAAAATATAGTAGCAGTGTTTTAATCTATCTGAGCTTCCATTTCTAACATACAGGCTGTCCTAGTCTCTAATCTCATAAAAGAGGGAGTAATCTTGTAGAAATTCTACACAGAAGGGGGACATGAATGGTCAGAAATTAGAATAAGCCTGAGAAATGACTGAAATTTAGGTTTTTAAAGGTGTAGCAGAAATAGACTGAGGAGATGGAACTGTGGGCAACACCGAAGAAAGGAAAACTATGATGCCTCTCAGATGAAATTATTGGTTAGATGCTGAATATGAAATAGTCTATTTTTTTCACATTCTGCTTGTTAGATAACACCAGACATTGGTGGGATGTCAGTTTATGTCAAGAGCAGTCCAAATGATTAACTAAGCAAGTTCTAGGACATAAATACCAACATTAATCTCTGAACTGAATACTAGTAGATACTAGAAAAGCATAATAGGCAGTTATCATTGTATGTGTTTTTCTTTCCTGGCTTCTGCTACTGCCAAAAGCAGGAAATCAGAATGACCTTTAGTTTGAAGTGGTGTGTTTACCCTTTAGTTTTTACATATACATCCTCTCAGAAACAGAAATGGAAGAAAGTAGAGAAGCAGCCAACACGAATTTGTCAAGAACAAATTCTGTCAAATCAATTTCATTTTATGACAGTGTAACTGTTTGTATCTTGAAAAGAGCTAATTAGTTAGGCTTTCGACCCTATAATGTTACATTATCTCAAATACAGTAAGTACACATAAAACTGTATTTAAGTGTAATGAAAATTGGGATAGAAAGTGAATTAAGAGAATCACTGTCAATATTTCACTGCCAGAACAGAATGAGATATTGAGGAAATATGAATGCAGATTTGAAAAAAAAAAAAAAAAGAAAAAGATATCAATTTTGTAGAAAAATCGCTGTGCGGCTACTTGTCCACTGTCTGGACTTGAGTGAACAGTATGAAAAACAAGCATCTCCCTAAGACATCTCAAGATGGATAGCAGGAGTGAAACAAAAGAAAGTCTTTCTATTTCGTCCAGCACTTGGAATGTATAAATTGGGCTCTGTGCTCATTTCAAGATGTGTCTAAAGATGAACAACTAGCGCTGTAACATGTCTAGAAAATACAATTTGCAAAAGGAAGTGAAATAAATTAATTGTTTATCTTAAGAAGAAGAGATTCAAAAGTGTAAGCATATAAGTAACTTCCACATTCCACTGATGAGGAGTAGAAACAGTGGGCTAAAGAAAACAAAAAAGTAAGAGTTCATATTAAGGAATGATTTTAATAAGAGTGTTGAAATTTCTCTATATTCTTTGCAGATGCCTCAGAGTGTGTGAAATCTTCCAGAACAGATGTTTCTACCTATAAGTAGTCAATGAAATTCTGCACTTTTTACATGACATTCTGTATGGTATTTGCATAGCATGTCCAGCACTTTCAGAAATGCACAAAATTATAGCGTTCATAGTGAGCACATGACCTTCTGAAATATTCAACACTTTTGGCTATTGAGAAGCCAGAAGGAACTGGTAAATCTTAAAGAACTTAGGGTTCAGAATTGAGAAGCTGGACTCCCATCTACAAGAGTTAGAGATCTGTGGGACTTCTTTCAAAAACCAGGCTTACAGACAGTAAGTGTTCTAATAAGTAAGGCACAAAGATCACAGAAACACTTTTGAAAATATCATTCTCAAAGTCTGTGTTCCTCTGCCTACCTCTGATAAATTATTTTCTTTTTATTCACCATTTCTAGGGCCTCTTTTTCTCCTCAAATCCACATTGCAATCTCCTCTTTTCTCCTTATGGAAGTCACTAAATAAATAAATAAATAAATCTGCTTCATAGAAAAAGAGTACGCTGAAACATGTGACTGAGAATTACAGTGGTTGCCTTTAAACTGTCAGTCTATGACAGATATGTTGATATAATTTGCAATTACTCTACAAATATATATATATATATATATATATACATAAATTCTTTATGACAGTAGAGAAACATCACTGTGATACTGACACTATTCCCAAGTGATCTGTAACTTCAATTTCCGTATGTTTCATGTATACACTGAGCTGTAGCTAGTGTTCCATCAAATCTTGAATAAACCAGAGACTAAGGAATTCCAGTTTAGCAAAACACCTTCTTGATTCTCTACTATCTTGTGCGAGTTCTGTCAAATTGTTGGAAGAATCTCCAAGCTATTAATGCTGCTGCAGCAGACATCAGCTGGCAAAACCCAGTGCCCACTGCTGTCAGCAGTCACCCAGGCCCTGTGTTTTACCACCCCCATGGCAATGAAATTTTCACTAATGACCAATCCGAACTTTGCCTGGTGCACCTTTGTGCTCTTCCCATCCTCCCGTAATAGACTTTACTTCTTCAAGAAATCTGGGTTTATACCTAGATTATAAGTAATAGATGGGCTAAAGCAAGTGGCTGATGGATTTATTATACTCAGTGATATCTTCATACTCAGGCCTCATAAAGTAGTTCTTATCTTTGTGCATTAAAAAAGGCTATTTCTATTTACTGTTAACAGACATGCTGCTGAATGACATGTTCACATTTTGTACATATTAGCATAAATAGTACAAAATTCCTGAAAATGTGTGACCCTCATTCCAGCATCAATAAGTACTGGAGATCAGGTTTAGAAGCCAGTAACTTAATTACACTGGATTAGGAGATTGTTTTGCAGAATAACAGCAAAGATTGAAATAGGACTTGCATATCTGAATTCCATTTCAGAATTTTATCCAGGGAAACCACAATGTTTACACAGAATAAACTTCTCTAATTATCTTACCTGTTTTAAGTATCAGGTGATTCCACTATAGCATGTCATAGAAAAGACTCCTAAATGCCTTTTTAATTCATAGAACAATATAAGCTGGGAAGATTTCTCAATCTCTCTGTTCAGAAAAGGGCCACGTTCCAAGATTCATTAAGTTGCTCTGTTTCTCTTCTGTGGCATGTTTATTATCTCTTATGTGTGGAAAAGAGCCATGTGAACTTCTATAACTGAGGATCCTTATCTTCCATCTCTATCAAAAATCTCTTCCAAAATTAGGTCTGCCATAAGCAAAGTGAAACCTCAGTGGAAGTCACTGGGGTAGAACTGGCATTAGATTCAAACCTGGACCTAATTCCACTGTAAATGAATTAGAAACCTTAAGCTTTGAGAAGATCACCGACTTTTGACAAGAAAGTGGCTAATGGGACACTGTAAAACACATGCAAGAAGACAGTGGCAGCTGATTCTGATTTCTCTTCCAACATGTGGATTATGTTACATTCACCCAAGAACTAAGCTTTCATCTCAAAGAGTTGTGAAGGTGAATGCTTCTGGGGTCTCATTCTCTAATTATGCCTGACTTAAAATTCACTTAACTTAGACTAACACACATAGGAAGTCAGGTTCTGTAAGCTGTTCCACCTTTCACCTTACCACACATCTGGGAAATATTCAGATCAAGATCATAACCTTACATTTTGGCATTAGCTACCTAAAAAATACCATTAAGATATCACCAACAATTTGCCTTTGAATGGGAAAATTAGAAGCATACTTAAGATGTAAACAATGTAGTGGCACTAATATTTCTGGTAATGATTAAAGGCTACTACTTTAACTATAATGGAGTAAACCAAAACTGACAGTCCTGGTCCATGCCCATTTTCTGTTAAAATAAGATAAGAAAATCCCGGTGGTATATAATATTCTGAAAGCTGGGAGTATTTAGAGATGAGTATATTTGGTGAGGTATACAAATGAAAAACAGTATGTGTAAAGTACTGTAACAGCTTTGTGGTTACAAAGCAGAGCAGGGGATAGGATCCAGATCTTCCTACTAACAGGTATATTTCTTGAACCTGTGAAAGTTGTCTTTACCTGTAGAGAGGCTACAGGACCTGTGGATAACCTAGAGACTATGCAGTAGAGTACAGCACTTATTAGCCAATTAATTTCACATTCATTAGCCAATTTATTAGATTATCATCATCATCTATCATCATCATTGTTTTGCTTCATGAAAAATACTTGAAGTCAAATACTGGTACGTGTAGGAGTCTGAAGGGAAGAGCAGCTGGGGCATTCCACATATGGAATGGGGAGATCTAAACTCCCTTTCTCCTCCTGTTTCCAACTCCATACTTAAAACCCAAAACTAATGTTGGGCTATTGTTATGAAGGTTTTGTTGTTAGTCATTCTGGCAGACCTTTTTCATTCCTAGGATTACATCTATTTTGAGATTTCTGCTCTTCGTTCCTTTCTTTTCTTTTCTTTTCTTTTCCTTTCCTTTCCTTTCCTTTCCTTTCCTTTCCTTTCCTTTCCTTTCCTTTCCTTTCCTTTCCTTTCCTTTCCTTTCCTTTCCTTTCCTTTCCTTTCCTTTCCTTTCCTTTCCTTTCCTTTCCTTTCCTTTCCTTTCCTTTCCTTTCCTTTCCTTTCCTTTCCTTTCCTTTCCTTTCCTTTCCTTTCCTTTCCTTTCCTTTCCTTTCCTTTCCTTTCCTTTCCTTTCCTTTCCTTTCCTTTCCTTTCCTTTCCTTTCCTTTCCTTTCCTTTCCTTTCCTTTCCTTTCCTTTCCTTTCCTTTCCTTTCCTTTCCTTTCCTTTCCTTTCCTTTCCTTTCCTTTCCTTTCCTTTCCTTTCCTTTCCTTTCCTTTCCTTTCCTTTCCTTTCCTTTCCTTTCCTTTCCTTTCCTTTCCTTTCCTTTCCTTTCCTTTCCTTTCCTTTCCTTTCCTTTCCTTTCCTTTCCTTTCCTTTCCTTTCCTTTCCTTTCCTTTCCTTTCCTTTCCTTTCCTTTCCTTTCCTTTTCCTTTCCTTTTCTTTTCCTTTTCTTTTTTTCCTTTTTCCTTTCCTTTCCTTTCCTTTCCTTATATATATATATATATGTATATATATATATATATATATATACACAAATTATTTTTATTTTAAAGTAATGGCTGTCTAGTGTAAAATATCCAGAGACTGAGCAATTCTGCTCAACTTCTGGTACTAGCTATCAAAGACAGCAGGTGAACATTCCCCATACATTGATACATCTGAACAAAGACTAATTCCTTTTTGGATGTACGTGAGTTATGCTGAAAGTGCAAGTTAGTATTCTCTCTGCAGAAGGAAACGGAACAGGCTGCAGCATAAGGAGTGAGAATAGGTGCTATGGTCTTTCCATGCAAACAAGAACTCTAAAAATATTGTATATTAGCAATTTGCTGTCTATTTATCTGTTCTTTTTATCCCTCACAGTTGTATTTTCAGATTAGAGTTGTAGAAAATGAAATTTCCTTCCAGAAATGAGTACTTCCTACTCAATCAAATTTTCACATTAATGAGTAGAAAAACAGTTATGATCTCAAATTCTAGAGCTGTATATACTGCTAAAGATGGTGAAATGAGATACAGCGCAGGTTAACAAAAGCATCTGTCTTGCATGTTTAGTTTCTCAAGCCTTTGATGTGTTTCAAACATCAGTAGAGCCTTCTCCTCATCTTCCCCTCTGCAGTTCAAGTTCAAAGAAAATTATATTATGAAAAGGCTGAATTGTAACAAAAGATTCCTAGCAGCTTTGAACTGTCACATAAAGTTTTGTATAACTTTATAAGAAATGCTACAATATCTGAGCTAACATGAATAATTTTTGTTAGTTGTTGATAATTTATCTACAACAGGAAAAATATCTGCATGTGGTAGAAATAAAGTATAGCTGGGAACATTAGGAATATGCAGGATGTAAACAAGCCATTGGATTTACTGTGAAAAATTCAATTTATATATTTAGCAGAAGACCCCAAACAAACAAAAATTTGTTTCAAGTTTTTTGTTTTGTTTTGTTTTAAATCTATAGCTGTATTTGAATATCCTTGCTCCTCACAGAAGAGATATGCACAAGTCTGGTATGAAGGATCTACTAAGAGTAGGTAACACTCTGGAAGAGTGAGGTATAGATACAAAGATAAAAGCCACTGTCAAATATCACCACCCAAAAGAAGGTGGAGGGGGAAAAGAGAACACTACTCTCAAGACCTAATTGATGAGATATTTCCATACTTACCTTTTCTGAAAACAAAGTTATTTTCAACTTAATTAATAACTTACCAGATTAGTGTAGTCTTTGCTTCATTTTTATTAATAAAATTTATCATGTTTGCTCATTTAAGGGATACAGAAAGTGCACCTAATCCTGCCATTTTTACGCATTAAGAGCTTCCTCTGTTCTCCATGCGTTGCTTTTCCTGGAACTACAGGATGAACCAGCACTGTAAACTGACAAAGCAGTATATCAACCATTACTTAGTCATGCGAGACTAAAACAGTAAAAACTGACTCGCATTTCAGGTAATTTACATTTGTTTCCTTAAAAAAAAAAATTAAAAAAAAATGGATTAATATGCAGATTATTGAACATCTGCAACAATAAATTTCAAAGCAATATGTGAGTGTGATGTGGGGAAACAACATGTAAAACTGCATATGAACGTACTTGAAGTAGAGTTTGCATGGTGGTGAGGAATTAAAAAAACCACTAAGTAAATTATATGTTTAATGCCATCACATTGTTCAGACAAACTATCTCTTGTTCTGTATTTCCACAGTGCTAGGGATATTTGAACTAGCATCACAGATTTCTAAGTCCCCAGCATATGATGTATAGCTCAGCAGATGATGCAGCAGGCTGATTTTGCCCAGAGGCTTGACTACTATTAGTCCTAAGGCCATGAGGTTTAAACTAACTTGAACATCTCTGTGGCAGAATGGTGAAGAAATATATTGTATGTTCACAGAATAAGTGTCACCCAATTTTTCTGATTTGGCATGCTCAGCCACATTTGTACTGGCTTTCCATTTTTGATCCTATGTTATCAAATTTACTTATAAATTGGTATATGGTGGTAAAGATTCATTAGCCATAAGCAGTTTTACACATCCTACGACTTAAATGCAGCCAGAAAAACACAGGTTCACTCACAAAACTGAACTGACAGAGGCCATATCTCTATCTAACTTTGCGCCTGAACATACCTACATTCATTTTATTCATTACATTAAAGTGTGGGTATTTTTTTAACTTGTATCTATAGTGACATGTACTAATCAAGTGTAGATAAAGCTAAGTACCTAATTATGCATGGGATGAGCCAGATGAATGTTAGCTTCTGAAATACTATTTACAAAGGCTTCTTATATATATTGCATAATTAATGAGTACTTTATATATGTATTCCTAAACTCAGAGATGGACTTAACAGGATGGGAAATGCCTGGTATTATTGGAAACCAAATTACTGCATAGCTATCAAGTACTTTCAAATTACTTTGAATGTTTATAAAGTGCACTAGCTAGTACTGATTACTAGTACTGATTATTCTTATGCAGAAAAATTATGTAGAAAAAGGAACGTTACAGGCTCATTCATATAGACAAAATTATAGTGATCACTTGTAAGTAATTCATGCAATCCAAGGGCATAGGGTCAATTTGCTTCTCTTAAAATTTCACATATTTCAGCACATGCATGAGACAACAGTCATCCTCCCTTCTCATATTTCTACCCGCAAGACAGATGTCAATGTTGTCTAATGGATAGATCTGGTCGAAGCTATTTCCCATCTGGAGGCAGGCCAAACAAAAGAAATAACAGCTACAGCCAGAGAAGGATCTAATTTAGTAATTATTTGAAGCTTTTCACTAATTACAAATATTCTTTCAGTTTAGCTGTGTTTAGTCAATACTTAGCAAGCATCCACAAAAAATACAGTTTGTTTTTGTTGCCATAAAACAACATGTGCTTACATCCAGCATTCCTACAGATACTAATTTCTACTACTAATTATCTAATTATTCAAGATTAAACTCATTAATGTGGGTGTTAGCATTACTCTCCATACCACATGTATTTTCTGCCGATGTCCCATAATTTGCTGGCATTTTCTTAATCCTTTAAGAAGAAACATCATCAAATGACATAAAGAGAATAAATGATTAAAAAGGAAATTGATGAACAGTGCAGTGGGTGCTTCAGCACAAGACTGAAGTGTATTTGTGCATCATGCACAAAATGACTGCAGATATATTGCAAATGCATCATCAAAAAATTTGTCTGTAAAGGGACGCTTAATTAATGCAGAAGAGATACAATGGAGCATTTGGCTCACAATGCTGAAAAGTAACTGTGAAACATAATAATAAAATGTAGTGTCTGAAAGTAGGTGTACAAAATGGTTGGGGTGTATTGTTTTTCTTCCTGTGAGCCATAAACAGGGCTGGCAAATGCAAGTGGTGACAGAAGTTTTAGTAGAGATGTGTCAGCTACAGTTGAGTCATATGCTTGCTTTCCGATTTCTCCATATAAAATGCTTTCACTTTACAGCATGGAGGTCTTGCCAATGCTGGAAATAATTGACTGTTCAGGTCCCTGAAAACATCATGAATAATAAAAATCAAATTAATAATAACAGTTAATGAATGTTGCAGAATTAGTAGATAATACACTACACAACAGCATTTAAAGTTCATTTTAAAACTTCCAAAACAATTTTTTTTTGCTTCGTTTATTGTGGAAATATTTTGATTTGGCCTGTAGAGTGGGCAAATGACATTAGACATGATGTCAGACAAGCATGACATTTAAGACTTGCCTAAATGTAATCAGTTTATTCTTGTGCAAACATTACTTCCATTAAAACTGTTGCTGTTTCTTTCAGTCCTACTTTCTCCTCTCCCCTTGTAATAGTTTCCTCAGTATCTACTGACTGAACATTCGGCCTTGAAGTACTCACTGAATGTGCCGAGTAACTTTTTAAAGGTGGTTTTCAGACATCCTACTTTGCTCTGCCAGATTCCTAGTTAAGCCTGACATCAGTAACAACAAGCAAATGCTGTTTTCCGCTGGTGTAAGACAGAGAATCTGAGCCCCAGCTCACCTTATGCCAACATCTTGTCCCCCTTAAGTGTAGACTGCTGAGATAAGACAGGAGCAGTTCCTTCTCGGATATGACTTTATCAAGAAGGACATATGTGAGATTCAAATGTTAGCAGGATCCTTGTACATCTGAGCCATGCACTGAGGATGTCTATGGTGAATAAACAGATATTTTGATTGCAAAGGGTTACACAAAAATCTGGATATGATAGGTTTGACTTATGGAAGCTGCTCAAGAAATTATTATAGACAACGTGGCAGCACTCCTTGTCATTAAAGTGCAAACCGTGACCTTACCGTATAACTGGAAAAATACAGGTCTGTAGCATTAGATTTGCTTGAATATTTTTGTTTGAATCAAATCTCATATACTTGGTTTGGTTTTTATTTAATAAAGTTTATATAATGAGAAAGTTTAGCCTTATAATAACATAGTAAATTTGATACTGAAAATCATTATAATAAGTGAAGTAGTACATTTGCTAATAAAGCTAGAGGTCACCCACTTGGACAAAACACTTTGCATCAGAGTTTTAACAGGGCAAATAAATTCTTACAGCTCATTCAGCTTACTCAGATAAGTAAGTCATCCATTCCAACCTAAGAAATGATTGGGGTTTTGAAAGAAAGTAAAATTTCTAACAGGAGAGAAATTGATTATTAAAAACAAGGTGTCAGTAGAATAATTCTGCTACTTTTAAAATCTAAAGGGCACAGTAACTAGAAACAATTAGTTCAGTATAATAACTGCATACAGTCCTTGGCTTAATAAATCAGTTCATACCAAATGCAAAGCATGTTTTGACAAATTAGTCCTTGTGTTTCCAACATAATGTCACTTAATGTAGTTTAACTAACAAAACAATGTTAAATTGGTTTTTGAAATTTTAGTTACATGCTAATTTCTTTCAAAATGTTGCTTGACAAAAGCCATATGTAAATAATTATCTTGTAAATAACTAACTTATCATTCACAATTTTCTAGCAAAAACAAAAAGAAAATAAAATTGGAATTGTTCATTAAGCCATATAACTACCCATAGAAATGTCTGCATATACTTTGTGGTTAGCAGAGGACAGTGTTAAACAATACCAAGCACCAAAAATCAACAAAATAACTAAAAGCAACAAATACAAAATGATAGTTTTCAAATTGAATATTTCTGCTGGTCACCGTAAGTTGCGATAACACAAAATGGAATAGTATAGCTGAGTTATTTATTACATGAAGCAACTGCATCATATATGCAACTCATAAACACATAATTCTTGCTTAGATTCTTGTTTAAGTGCATGTCAAAAATCTCCTGTATTGCAACTAAAAAAATAAATTCCAGGAAAATTTTCTAGAGAGTCAGCTTTAACCACTGAATCATTATTCATTGTCTCAACATAATTTGGGGGCTATTGTTTGTCTTCCTGCTTAAATACATTAACAAAGAACACTTATGTAGGAGAACAGTTACAACCATATCATTTTTAGATAATCTTGTCTTTGGAGAACAGTAGTTGATATGCTATGCAAACAGGAGGACACTGTGAATAAACTACAATCTGCTCTTGTTTGTCAGCTGTGTAACTGAAACTGCAAACTTGGTCATAGAATCATAGAATCACAAGGTTGGAAAGGGTCTACAAGACTGTCTAGTCCGACTGTCCTCCCATTACTGTAGCTACAGCAAACCACTAAACCATACCTCAGAGCTCCTCATCCAGTTGCCTCTTGAACACTGCCAGGGATGGTGACTTCACTACCACTCTGGGCAGTCATTCCAATGCCTGATCACTCAAAGATCCTTCTTATGTCCAATCTAAACCTCTTCTGGTCCCTTCATGAAACTGAGCCATGGACATGCAAAGTCCATATTAAATATAATAAAATAAAATATATATAATATATAAATATATTTATATTTATATATATTTATATTTTATAATATAAAAATATATATATAATTATAAAATATATAAAATAAAATATTAGCATTTATGCTAATATTAGGATAAACACTAAGAAGAAAGAATGAAAAGCAAGACAATTCCTCTTAACTTCTAAATCCACTTAAGCTGAACTTAATATACACAGATGAAGTATGTATAATAAACAAAGATGAAAATACAAAGATAAAACACAAAAATAATACACAAAGATGAAGAATTTCTATTTAGCTGCAGTGATGCTTGGAGATCTCATTCAGGATCTGCTGTCTCATTTTGCAAAGTTCTGTATACACACTTGTTCTTCAACTGATTCTCACCCCCAAAGTTTCCATTCTACACACATATTTGAAGATGCAGTGAATGGGATAAGCAAGCACTAGTTAATACTGTGATTGTGTGGTTTGATTAACTTGCAACAGCTTTTAGTGAGTGATACTATCTACAGATGAAAAGCAGAGATTGGAAAGAATGGCACGATATCTTCAACAGATTTTTGAAAATCTGAGAAAGGTGAGAAGGAACAGACAAGAAATAGCAAGGGCACTTATGAAAGATGATGTAATAATGGTCAGTAAAGACTAATATGGCTAGCAGAGCCCAAGCAAAGCTTTCTGAAGGAAACAGTTTTCAAAACATGCTAACAGACTTTGTACAGTGAGTCATAACTTCATACTATTAACATTTCTTTGACTAGACTAAAGTACTGCATAGATGAATTCTGGGCATAAAAATGGCTGCGTGAGAAAAATGAGTTGGAAATTCTATGAGGGAAGATTGGTGGAAGATGAGAGAGAGAGATCACAGTGAGATCATCTCCAGATGTCAATGAGACCTAAATCTTTGAGGGCAACCATGTGTCCACTATAGCCCTTTGAGACAAAACTGTGTTCAGAATACGATGCTGTCAAGGATAAGTTCAAAGTCATGTTGAAATTGCTATTTTTCAGGAGGGTGCATGCTTGTCTCTGAGGCAAACTAAGAAACTGGATACTTTGTCGTCCATCCCAAGCATACAGTAATTTTTATGGATCATTAAAGTTTGGAACATAGAATGGGAATCTTCTGGGATAGTCTGAGAGAAAGGAATATAACAATCTCTGGCCTTTCCAAGCTTTCCTCTAAGCTAAAACACATTTTAATTATTAGCTCTACTTAAAATAAATATTCTGCCAGGATGACCATGTTAGAAGTTAGCTTATCTGGAATTACATTTAAAACTGATTTTAAAACTTCACTTCAAAAGTTAAGGCAGGGAGGAGGGCTTGAAGATGAGAAGCTAAAGTTAACTGTGTATTTGAAAGATTTTCCCTCTTATAAGGGTTACAGCTGAGCAGCAAGAAGTGTATACTTTTAACACTAATAATGCAGGGACAAACCTCTGTCTTATAAAATACTGGTTTACATAAGAGAACTGAAGCTCTTGCATTGAAATTATCTGTTGTTATCCTTCAGCTGTGAACCAAAGTGCAATGCAGTATGTATGAGTAACCTAAGGAAATAAGGCATCTTTAATTTGACATTCAATACTGTCTGGATTTAAAGTTCACCATCATTGGTGAAAACACTTCTATGAACTTCCCAACTCCCTTCTTTGCACATAACACAGTGAAGTCCATTTCCTTGCAACTCAAACTCAACTCTCAATCAGGATAAATGCTACTTTATCACAATCTGAAAATATACACACAACAGAGAATACTTCTGTAAAAACAAAAACACCAATAGGAATTTATGTTGCTGATCAGCTATATTTGTGCCAAATACAGTTAACAGTTGTTCTTTATCAATCTACAAGGAAGGATAGATTTTTATTCAAGAAAAAAAGAACGATAATCGCTCTATCAACAGCTCTCAGCAAACATAAGCAAAGAGGCATTTCCTATTTCACCATTTAATGGGAAATAATTGAATACCAAAAAAACCACAAAAATTCTCCTAGCCATTTCTCACTTACAAATACGAGCAAGAACTGTGAAACTAAGAAGAATAAGAGGATCAAATGCTTATCTACTTGATGTAAAAGTGTTTTACTAAAATCAACAGAGTGACTTCATTTGCACATCACTGAGGCCTTAAGTTGACTTTTTTAGGGGGGTTGAATATAACCTTTTAATAAGTTTATTGGATATTGGTTTGTTTCAATTTTGTAAGTGGTGTGGTATGTAAAGGCTTTGGGGTTACTTAACAATATAACAATATAATTAAGTTTTCATTCTGTAGTTTTAGTGAATTAGTGACTTTCAAATGCAGATGCCCAGAGCTTCTGTAACCCACTGAACAATGCTTATATTCTAAAAAGAACAATTGCCCCAAACATACTCATTATTTCATTATTTCATTATTTCATTATTTCAATCTTTGACACAAAAGTAAGAGGCTACTTAAAAATAAAGAAACAAGCACATACACACACACACACAAAGGAACCTCAGTGATTTCAACAGAGATAAGTCAGCCTGTGTATATGGCACCCAAGAATGTGTCTTAAATTGTTAGTTTTCATGCTGCTAATGAGGTATTCTCTCAGCTAGGATGTGCTACACACCAAGAATGCCCATGGGAATGAGCCATGGGAAAGCGTCTGCCCGTGAGTTTTATTTTGTCAAAAGACTATTCTGTATGATATAAAATTAGTAGTAGACTGAGAAAGGTAGTTCAAGAGCTGGTTTAAAAATGCCATTTCCTTTCAGAAATCTGTGCTTTCTACTCTGGTGAAATGTAAACTATCCCTTCTGCCAATGAATTCAATAGCAAAACTGCTGCTGATCTGAAGGGAACAATTCCAACTGCTACTTTCTTAGTATAGCGTAATACAAAGAACAGATGCACAAAATCTCCTGAGGATGTGATACTGACTTTGTTTCTGTCAGAAAACCAACATTTACCAACTTAGGAAAGAAAACAAAAGCAATATATTTTATTACTGAAAAGATGTTGCACCACAATGTGACAAGACAGTTTTGATTTATATGATAGAGAAAAGGGTTGGCTTGGATTTTAGCAGGTGCTCTTTAGGGCTGGAAAAAAGGAGGGTAATTAAAAACTGTTCGAGCTAAAACAACAACCCAAAATGTAATATTGAGTTTGTAATATTGTAAATACAGTATTGTAATACTGAGTATTTTTTCTTCTGAAATAGATGCACTAAGTCATATACAAGTTTTAATAGCTGAAATTCTTGTTTCCTTTGTAAGCAAAATGTGTTTTTTCTAATATTCATTCTCATATACATTATCCAAGCAAACCCATGGTCAGGGGCCCTTTTTCACGCTTCATAAGTTCAGTCAAATTCTTGGAGTTTGCACCAGGAAAATTTTCCCATCCCTTTGATCCAACTTGCATCCTTGCTCCACAGCATATTGCAGTTACAGAATGTTCTTTTAAAGTAAACTTATAATTACACCAGGTAAGCTTTTGTTTTTCCTAAAGAAGTAGAAAAATTATTTTACAAACTTGTCTTCTTTCTTCCTCTTGTTTCCTTTCAGTTTCCAAGGACATGAGTTAAAGATAACATTTATGCTGTGACTATGCTTTTGTAAGTGTTCGTCCATTACCTTGCAAAGCAACCATTGCGATCCTGCAAACTATTTCTTCACACAAAGAAAATATTTAAAAGAAAACTCCAACCAACTAGAAACAGTGAGAGAATAGTCTGGCATTCTTCAGGTGTATTTTCAAAAACGGAGAACTTCTTTCCATGAGAAAACTTAATTGGCATAATTTTACAGTAAAAGAGAGATTACCTGATGTCTCCTGGCTTGCAAAAAACATCCACAACTTAGGGTAAGCCATTTTTTTTTTTTTTTCCAACTGCAACATCAGAAAATTAATTTTTTTGCTTGCTATTTTATTAGAAAAAAGGAAGTTCAGTTCACTAGGTGCTTGCTTATATGCATATGCATATACATACCCAACTTTCATTTTCTAGTGCTTGTGTCTGCTTGGTTCAAGTCAATGACAACTTGACTTCAGCCAAGATAAAAAGAAAAATGAATTTCTACTGATATGTTTTACTGTACATGGTCGTACTGATTTGCTTTCTTTTTCATCTTTTTTCTCTTAAACAGTACCTACCAAAGAAATATGAACAGCACCATCTGAGTGACATGAAGGATAGTGTTTAGTACTTTCATGCGAGCCTTCCCTCCTGTTTTGTTTCCACCTTCATTACACTAGGCATTGGTGAAACAACAGGACATAAAGAGATGACAGATTAAGTCCACCTAGTAGAAAGCATACAGACATGTCACTTTAAGCTGCTAAAATAGCGAAAAACTTTGAAAGCAAGCTTAGAAACAAAAATCCAAACTTATGCCAAATCATGCACGTTGGTGTGCCATTGTTAGGTTTTCCATGAACATCCACACCTCTAATAGATTTTACATTTCAACATTCTATGATATTACTAGAGACTATTGTTTTAGAAAGAATTTACACCTGTGGAGGTGAAACCTCCAATGAATTCCATAGAGTGAAGAAAAATTTTTAACATGTTGATGTCTATATTCCACCTGGGCCTCATGTGGAGGAAAGTACTCAGAGCAAATTTCAAGAGAAGCAAAGGTGATTCTCTGCTCTGTCTAGCCACAGCATTTACAACTGCAATGAAAATCAGTCTGCGATGAGGGCTTCTCACTCCCTAGGTCATAAGTAGGGACAGTAAGAAGGAATGATACCTTACTCTTTCCCTTTTCTTCCACAATATAAGAACAATATCTCCTCCAAGTTAGAGAATAAGTGGTATTTTTTCAGAAGGGTATCTTCTGAGCTGAGGTCTGTAATACTGAACTAGGACCAAAAGACTTTTCAGCCCCTTATAGCTTAATAACAATAAACAACAGACACGTGTCAAATTTCTAGTTTCAGTTCATATGTTAATATAGAAAGGTATGTGACGCTCTATTTGGTTCTGGCTCATCTTTACATAATGGAAGGTATTTTCAAACTGGCATTTATCAGTTTCAGAGTGATCATGTTGCTGTTGTAATTTTGTGCCAAGAATCACTTACTGATCAGTGCAGACTTCAGACCTGACAAGGATGCTAGAATTTGACTGCTGCCTGCCCCTTACTATGTGTCCAGAGCACTGCAGTGCTCTCATGTACAGGAGTCAGCCAGAGGACTCTGCTTTTGTTGGGTCTCCTCTGCTTTCTGCATGGCTGAGATTTTCAACCCTCCAAGAGTCACCAATTTGCCTCCAGGCTGGAGTTTGCAATGAAAGTCTTGATGCCAAGATTCTGTCCATGCCATTCTGCCTCCAGTCAGGATGGGGAAACTTTCAAAATAATTATCCAATTTTAAAGACAAAAAGTAACAAATGGGTATCCAAGGAGCTGTAAGGTTCAACATAGGCTATTTCCTCAAATGTCTAATATTGGCCTACAAATACCAGGCCTAAGTTTAGCAGTGATTAAGATTGAAAACTCTGCAGAGCAGAAGAGAAATAAATCTGTACTGAGGAAAACTGCTGTGGTGGGAAAGCTGCCCTCTACACATTACCACCCACAAAGCCATATGGGGATTCCATGGATAAATATGTGACTGCTAGCAAGAGCTGGGTGGGAAACAATTTCTCTACTGAGGAAACATTTCAAGATTTCAAAAGTGTTCCCACTCTGCACCAAGGAGGCTTACCAAGACACTGCTACCAGTGGAATCAGATCAGAGAACATTTGCATCCCAAGTAAAATATATTATAAAACAGTGAAAAGATGTGTTTTAAAACCCACAGATTTGGAAAAACAGCAACAACAATAAAAAAACCAACAACAAAAATCCAACGTAAAACCTTCTTAACAACTGCTAGAGTCTGTGAATAAAATAAGAATAAGAAAAACCTAATCAGAGTCCTGGTAACCTGGCAAAAATAATGTAGAAGAGGACAGAGCTCCGAAGAGCTAATGCACTCATTTGATTTCTTTTTTTAAATGTAAATTCTGTAGTGTGAGAGCATCATGTCACTGGATTGCTTAATATGGAAATAAGGGAATCCTAGATACCATGGGCCTGATCCAGAGTACCATATCCAAGCCGGTGGCCTGAGATCTGTTCCTTTCTTCCTTGATGGCCCAGTGACAGAGGCACAACAAAATGTAGCTGTTCACGACCACACACTACCCATCATTTCACAAACAGAATTCCATTTCCATGTCAAAGAGATGTTGATGTGAGGTCCTTCAGCGCCTCTCTCACTCACTTGAAGGAAAAGTTTTCATCATGGACTGATGACAACTTCACATGAAAACTTCATTAGCAGACTGTCCATTAAGTATTTGATCCTGCAGCCTTGAAATGCCCTTGACAAATTCCATCCCTTGCAAGTAAAAAATAAACAAAGTATTTCCCTAACATGAAAATAAAATTTGAGCTATCATATGAAATACAGTTTTTCCATAAGGACTTCATAAGGTGTGAAGCTCCCTTTACAGCTGTCATTACCTTGTTATTTTCCATTGCTAGCAGATAGCCAGAGGAAATCTGGAGTCAGTAAAGGACATAAACTGAGAACGATGCAAACAACATTGATGATAACGGGTGATTTTCTACACTTCAAACAGTTATTGATGTCAAAAGCTTGAAATTTTGAAGACTTCGTGGTGAAAAATGATGGCTTCACTGACTACATTATTACTCCAGCTAATATGCACCATTATTTATCTTGCAGAATGATTATATTATCCTTCTCCACCACATACAAATCACTACAGGACTTTCAATGGTTCCTCCAGTACATTAATTAACTTGTGTTGATATTGCTTTGAAAATTAGAAACATAAATGGCTATAATTCAGCTTAACAAATTGTTTAATACTATTTTTTTTTTTCTTATATCTTTGGTACGTCAAATACTATACATAAAAAATTCAGGCTGGTGAAGTGTTCTGGCTCTGAATTTCCTTGTCATGTCTTATAGAGAAAAGAAAATAATACTTTCTCCACAGTATTCTGATCCATAAAAAGGAAGAACATACTTGAGGGCCATCTTCTGTAAGATGTTTAGAAGGCAATGCTGCAAAATCATTTCAACTAAATATTCCCATTGTGTATGTAGGAAAGAAGCCATCAAAGCACACTGATGAACTTGAGTATCTGATGTACACAATGCAAATATTTTAGTAGCAGCGAAACACTGTCCAGCTGTCTTTTCTAAGCTTTCAGTCGAGCCTAGCAGGAAGCCAAATGGTCCTCGGCTGTTACATAAATTTGGTGACATCTGAAAGAAGTGGTGTGCTCAGTTAGACAGACAGGTTTTTCATGGGAATACGTCGTATTAGGAAAGTTATAAAACAGCTGGAGTTTTAATACAGAATCTGTGATGGATAAAATCCAGGGCTACTGGCTCTGCTACTGCCTGCCCTTAGTCACACCATCTCTATTCAACCAACATATGCAACATATTAACAATCCAATAATTAGTATGCATTCCTGTCTGCTACTTAAAACTTCACTCCCAGATGCTGCTTTGGTCTGATCTCAATTTTATTACCTTTGATGATTCCCTGCACTTCGTAATACTAGTCTCCATTGCTATTCATTAGACTGAGCAGTGGTTAGGCAGACACTAGCCAAAGCCAGGTTTCTAACAGGAATGCCCTTGCTTTCATTTCATGTGGCTAACTTCTGCCAATTACTGCAAGTCCTTACTCCAAATCCCCTGCAACATGTTCATACACTATCTAGGCAAAACAGCAGCATCCATAAGAACAAAACCAGGCAGCTAGATAACAGGCTAAATGAATAATTAGTAAGAACAAAAAACAAACCCAAAAAGTTATTTCCAGGAAACCACCCTGAGTAGAATAACATCCATTATTTAATCTTGTTTGTACACAAACAAACACACACACTCTTTGACTCCATGGCTTCAGAACTACACTCATAATGCTACTAGACACCTAATACTTTGCAATAGCTGGGCAGTAAGACCTGCCTATCTTATTTACATCAATATGTCTGCTAGAAAAATACTCATGACAAGAATGTCAACATTTTAAAAATAATTTCAAGGAATCAAATCTCTCATCTTTCTTACTGTTCTGAGTCTTGCCTCACCTTTTTTACCTAGTCCTAACTGATTTCTTGCAATATATGAGAACTAAGTGAAATTATTTGGTATATCTTTCTGGATAGCAGCTATAAATGCTATACACATTTGGAATTTATCAATTTATATGCAAAGGCTTAGCTTGCAGTATAAGGATATTAAATTTCATTTAAAATACATACAAAGGTAAAGATTTCATACAAATTTAAGCAGCCAAGATTTGGGTTTTAATGCAACTACTGCATTAAAACACCTTTGCCTGCCTCCTTGCTTGTTGCTGCCTCAAAATACGAAGTAAAAGGAACACAGCAACTGGAATGTTCAAAATTAAGCCAGAAACTGAGGCACAATAGATCTTGACTGTAAGGACAATTTTGGGATCGACTTGTTGCAAGTGTTTGTATAAATCTCTCAAAAGAGGACAGGGT
This sequence comes from Coturnix japonica, assembly GCF_054131305.1. NCBI lineage: Eukaryota > Metazoa > Chordata > Aves > Galliformes > Phasianidae > Coturnix > Coturnix japonica. The sequence continues at coordinate 53,176,102 of NC_140702.1, forward strand.
TGGTAATTTTTTCTATGTGGAAATCTTTCTAAAACTTGAGTTTTCTTTAAACAGTTTTATTAAGTGAAACCCAAGAGGAAAGCTAATACTTGGAAGAACGGGTGGTATACATCCAGACAGACATCAAAACAATAGCACGAGTCCCTACAGTTGCTGACTTTCAGACAGCTTTATTTGAAAATGGATTAAATGCATCATGTTTTCAAAATCTGACCTTGATTCTTTTTTCCCGGATGACAGTTGAATTTCATTTTCAAACTTTTGATATTCCTACCTACTTCCAATCTTGTTTTCTTTTCTGATAGGTAATTTAGAAATGTGTTGTCTGTCACTGCACAGTTGACATGAATTTCAGAATGGTGCAACGGCTTAACTTCTGTTACCCATAACAAGCAGTTTTTCAACATGGGTATTTCACATCACGTTCTGTTTCAGGATACATCTTATGCTGCTCTACTTACTGATGGGATGGAATAAACAAACAAAAACAACAAGCTACTCACATTCCTCCAATCAGGCAATGACTAATTAAGTGTTAACATCCATGAATGGTGTCAAACCAAACAAGGGACGAATGGAGCTTGTTTGCCACACTCTTCATCAAAATACTACTTATGAAACAACTCACTGGTCATCTTGATAATGGAAAAATAAACAAAAAACATAACTCATAAAAGCTGGCGTGTGCAGATTTTGTACTATTGAAACATCCTTGGCAATGTTCAAGAAGACCAAAGCTGATCCTGCAAACTACTCCTTCTAAGTGATACCCTCCAGAAAATTACTTGAGTCACTACAATAGACTTTTGATTTAAAATGGAAAAGGCTGCATTCATTTTGAGATCCAGTCTAATCTGTCAGAAGATAATTAGATATGGTAATCCCTGTGGTCCATCTCCAACTGCTGAATATTAACTCTTATATTCAACTTGCACAGTAGGCTAAAAGATTGTTTTCCTACTGCATAATTCTAGGACCAGCAACATCTCACCTGTACATAAAGGAAGCTGACAACACAGACTATTGCTTGCAGGGAATAAATACATCACTTTAGACTGTTCTATTCTAAATTACACTATCTCCAAGCTGTCTATTTAGAAAATCAAAATTGGATTTACCACTGCAAAATTTCAGTAATTTCATTAACTGGTCTACCTAACACTCTTATTACACAACACACTAGATGATATAAACATAATTTTTAGCACATGTGTATTTTAAATCAAAAACCAAGTTGGACAGCACAATGCAACATTTGGCAAATCAGCCTTATCTGGGTTTTTGTAGTAATAATGTCTAAACAAAAGTAGACATTTACTGGCAACAGCAAACAGCAGAACTTGTCTCTTTTCCTTTTCACAATTCACAGTATCATGCCGGCATTTGTTATACATTTCTAGGCACATTTTGACAGCTAAAAATGTCCCACGTCATATCTCAATGTAATGGCTGTTTTACATTATATTTCTATATCTAATCCACTTAAAAAAAAAAAAAATGATGATCCAATTATTTTTGGTACAAAAGAATTCCTTAGAAATACTGGTAATTAAATCTAGCAACCTGGAGAATTCCTTGAGTGTCCTATGATTTTTTTTTCAGTGATCTCATATAGGCAAATTCAAGACAGCTCCTATGCAAGCAGTGTCCAAGTTGCTTCAAGCATACGGGCCATATCAAACAGATGTAAAAGATTATTGTGCTGCTGCTCTGAAGAAGCAGGAATGAGGTGAGACAGAAGTGAATTGCCACGCTTTAAGCTCACTGGCTGACCTTCCAACCCTTCCTCAACTTGTTTCTGCATACTCCAAAGCATAAAGCTGCCTCTTCTCTTCAAAAAGATTAAGGAAATTGCTGTTAGAATGTAAGAAAACATCATAAAAAGAGATGGAGGGAAGTAGGTACTTACACATTCCTTTCTTTATTTTACATTGGAGATCACTGATTTCAGCAATTTTGAGTTGAAATGAAACAGCATTAAAGGAGATATGATTGTTCTCAGGAACACTTTTTGTTTGCAAAACATAAGCTTTATCTTTTTATCTGAAAACTCACAAAGATTATGTTTAAAAGAGCAATGTTTACTAGAATGTTTACACCACTCTCCTGAAAATGCCTTTTGTTTAATTGTTTCTTACTGTTTTCCCAATGAAAGTTAGCTTCTGGGTCTATAAATTTTCATGGGTGAACAGACAACAACTGGTTTTAAACTAGTGAAATGTGATCACAGACTGTCAGAAAATACTAGAAAGCGGAACACATGCAGGTGTTCTACCTAAATTACTTCAAGTGAATTTTTAAAAAAGCAAACAAAAAAGGGAACTTAGAGTAAAAAAGTAAAAAGAACCTGTAGATGAAAAAGACTGTGTAGGTGCTAAATGTTTAGAGGATATGTAGGAATAACTTTCCCTGTATATATACACACAGGGTATGTGCAGCTGACCAACCTTCTTGTTTGAATGCACCAATTAATCAACCCAAAATACACATCCATGTGTGAAGTCTTCAGAACTGAAGCAGACAGAGCAGGGGATGGGCAACAGCAGCTCTGCTGCTTTGCTAATGATAGCTTTTCCTAAATTGTTTATGCAGTGTGTTGAGAGTGTCAATTGATGTGGACGGTACTGGAAACTTTCAGACATAATTAACCTCTGAAACCTCTTAATGCAGTTTCACCTATAATCTACAGTTCCGTATCAGAGAAAAGCACAGGGCTTGTTCAGGCCCAATTGCAACAATTCACAGAGAAGTCACTGATTAAAGCCAGACATGCAGACAGTAAAAGAAAAGGAAAACAGAAAAAAAAAATTGTCATGTGGTGTCCATTATCTCCATATATCAGCAATGGTCCAAACATCTTCTGTGACATCTTGATACATCAGGGAAGTGCTAAGAATAGCTCTGGTTGATATATCTATCTTAGAATGTCAGGAACAACTGAAAATATACCTAAAGGCTTTGGGAAATACTGTAGTGAAAAGGTCTGTCACAATAAGGCGAGAAAACAAAACCCAGCACACTGCTCTCATCCCCTCTCAACACAGAAGAAGAAGGAGACCACTATGGATTATATCAAGCATAAATGCACAGCCAGAAAAAGGACAATGTTTGTTTATTTGTTTGTTTGTTTTTTTAAGTGCTTTTCTAGACACAGATAGATTTTCCTGTAAAATGTCCTAGTTCCTCCTCTTTCCTACATCCAGAACTAATAGCCGTTGCCTGAAAAAAGATGTCAAGAGGAGAAAACAAGCATAGTTCCTCATGATTACCTTAAAATCATTGATAAACACAATGGAATGAAACCAGGGAAGTAAGGATCGGTCTTTTCTATATGTTTGACAGAGATTGTGACCTGTAGACAGTTTCTGCCCAGAAACCAAGAGTTCTCTGCACAGCATTAGGCCATTAGTGGCACACAACCCAGTTTTCTGGTATTTGTTGACTTGGTAATTCTTAGGAACCAAAGACAGCTCAGGACTAGCTGGAACTCTCTGTTCATTCATACAGACACAGGTGCCTTGAGCCTCAAACATCATTAGCTAAAGCATTTTATGCATAATCAAACTGTCTGCCTGAATCAAGGACATGATCATAGCCCTGTACAACATAGACTTTTTCTGTGTTTAGCAATGAAATTGATTGCTTTGGCAAATAACATCTGAATTTTTTTTATCTGCTATTCCCCATTTTCTTCCTTATTTCAAAATAACCTAAGTGTAGAATTTTTATGACTAACCATTATTTCAGTCAAATGTGACTTCTCATTTCACTTTATTTCTCATAGAAATAATGGATTTTAATCTGACTTTCAATTTAACTTCCTAAAACCTATGATTACATTTATTTTGTGAGTGGAAAATGCTTTGGCATCTCCACATCTTTCAGAAAACAGAAAAAATTAGTTCCTTCCCAAAACTACTCATAAGCCAACAGACTCCTTTGAATTTAAATGAAACCCCATACGCCAAATGAAGAGGAAGAAAATGCTGTGTGATAAATTGATGGTTTGCCTTTGTCTACATTAGTTGTGTTCTTACCATCACTTTTAACAGCAGACTTCAACATTTTCAGCTCTTTGCCCTGTTAAACATAACGTAAGCCAGATCCATTTCTGTGTTCACATTTATTTCATTAGCTGGGTAGAAGGCAGTATTTGCAACATGACAAGTGTAACTCTGTCTAGGGGATTTGCTAGTTTTGGCAATATTAGAGTTCTTCTTAGTAGTCATTTCCTGCATCAGTGAGGAACTGTCTGTGAGAGTACTGAGTGCTGAGGATGGAACCTGGCCTAGAGTATGGGTGTGCAGCTTTAAGATCAGGTTCCTAGGAGCAGCTATAGGGGGCAGGAGAATGGAAACTAAATCTTACAAGAAAAAGGCACGCCTAGACAGAACCATTCAGTGCTAAAATTCACTCTATATGCACCAACACCCTTGCCCCACTGCACCCTTAAAAAATTCAAATTCAGCTTCCCCAGAATATATATTAAATATATTAACATTAAAGATATTTGAAAAGCAAGACATCTTTAGTTCCAGAATGCAACAAATGGATTAATACGATCCACTAAGATGCATAGTACATGTGGATGTAGCTTTGTTGCTTAGTGTCTAAAAAAGCAGGAAAACAGTGAGGGTAAGTCTCACTGCTGGACTCTGTTCAGCAATGACCCTGACCTTCTATAATTTGCAGAGAAAAGGGGAAATCACAGTAAGAGAATATAACTCTTCTTGTGTACACTGTGGTGGGAAAATCTAGAAAGTTGTGAGGCAGTGTACATTGCTGGCAAAAGAGTGGGAGGAGTACCACTGACTATAAATATATTTTGAGAATTATTTGTAACATGTAGAGGAATGAGATCATGTAACAGCCAGCTAAGGCATACCGTGAGCAGAACTTATCTGTTGTTAATGGAACTTGTTAAAATTCTGAACAGATTTATATGACAAATAATGGTGATAAGGGAGGCTACACTAGGATTCTAAGGAGGTTTTCTCTGGTCCTGCATTCCCATGCCTTGACCCATTGTTATTTAACAGACACACACACTGCCAGTGCCCATGGTGGAGCTGTGTACACAGCAGAACATCCCAGTCACAATAAGCCTTGCAGATGATGCAAAAAAAGATGCCAGAGAAAGAGGCGTAGATAAATTTCTGATACCATAAATTCATTAGCTGCATGTTACATGGCTTTGCAGAACTTTCCTCCTCTTTCCAAAAAGCCACAAAACCACTCCTCCCAAACCTACAGCTCTCCAGCTGCCAAAAATGGGATGTCTGCAGGTGGGAGAGGCCATCTGGAAGCGCCCATCGAGTGGATGAGGGAGTGTTCTGGAGGTGTAGTAAAGATGTTGCTGATACTGTACATAGGCTGCTGCTTCATAGAATTTGTCTGTTGAAACTATCCAGTAGGAATGGTTCCAGTATTAGTGTTTTGGCTTTGATGTTTATTCAGATAAACAGAAGACAATTTCCAAGGTTGGACAAAAAAGACAAGGATTTTGTCATGTGAATTCAGAGTGCTCCTGCTTCCCCACCAGTTATTCTGCAGCATGTAGTACAAAGAACTTTGTTTTAATTTCCTTTCCCTCTTTATCCCACAACTGACCTTTTCCTTTGGCTATTTCAGCCTTATCCAAAGCTGACATCTGTAACTTCTTCCAGGATTGGCACAACCCATAAAATCAACTGATATTTTCTTTCCTGGACTAGGTTCTAAGGTGGTATTACTACTTTTACAAGGAGATGAAATGATTCTCTTTATAGAAATTGAAATCCCAGTGTGAAAAAAAAAATTGCCTATTTCACCTTGCCAATTTGAAAGAAATATGAGGCATGCATACCTGAGATTGTGGACTGGTGTACTCAGATATACAGGGTCAAAACTCTAGTCCTCTCTATTGAAAATATAAGTGATTCTGGTGATTTTACAACAAATGACAGTGTTGTTAGCACTCCCTTCACTCTTCCTTCTAAAAAATCCAGAGCCTCTGTTATGAGTCAGGACTAAAAAATAAAAAACATTATATACCAGACAGTCTAGATCTGCTTTTGTGTTCCACCTCTGTCAAAGGCAACACCAGATATTTCAAAGGACTGAAAATTTCTACTGTAAAATTCTTCCTGGATACAGCATAACAGAGTCAAATCTCACTGCCTCACCTTTTGGTCACAGCTGCTGAGAAGTCTAGAAATTCCAGTGTGTGATTTAAGCAGGAATGAAGACGGTCTTTCCTGCACTGTCAGAAAAGCCCTCTATCTCCAGCTGTTCACCATCATCCCCAGATACAGTTTACCTCCTCTCCATACACTTCAGTATACACTTGGCTTTAGACAGTATCTTGCATTTAAACCAGTAGTTAGACTGGTTGGCTTTGCATAAGAGAAATTATGGACTACTTACAATAGCCGATGAGATTTAGTAAGCTTCAGGAGAGAAGTTATCACAGATTGCTGGAGGGCATCTCCTCTACTTCCCAGAGTCTTGGATGTCTAAGTGTCTTAGCAATTAGTTGTCTTCATTTTAAAAAATATCAGACCTAATTTTCCTCTCTTTCCGTATGTAGTTTTCTTTTTTCCTGTGTGCTTCTTCAGTTACATTTCTTAAGCACTAGTTACTCCACTGACGCTTAAGAATGTGAGTAGGAAGTACTTAAAATTACAAATTTAGAATCCATATGCAAGATCTGCTTGTTTTCAGGCAGTGCACCCTTGGAAGGATGGACTCTCCTCAGCTGAAATTGGTGGTGATTAAATTAGCAGTACTTAAAATACTTATCTTTAATCAATTAAAGATAATTAAAACAATTTAAGTTTTCAAACTTGTATCTTCCAAAGAATAGCTTTTGTATTATCAGTAGCACCTAGCTTTGCTCATTAATGACAATTTGCTTTCAAAAAATTTTGATTTCCTTATATCAAGTGGTTGAAAGGGTATTCTTATCAAGAGAAGTTACCTTCTAAGGTCTCTGTCTATATACAGATTTTTAATAGCCCATTTTCAATCACTTCTGTAAACTTTTCTACTTTATTTTTAATTAGTGTTAAAGTCACCATTCATTCTTTTGTACATATACATCTATGTTGCAGACATCATCTACTATAAGAACAAATCAGTTAAGCATTATATTAAATTCCCATTTCTATAAAGAACATTAACATCATCCTTTGTATTGTAAACATAAAATAAGGAATAGAGTAAAAAAATCAATCCATGTTTTTTGTGTAGAATAAACTTGACTAAAGATAAAAAAGAAAAAATCCAGGTATTTAAAATACTCTGAAAAGGAGGGAATAATATAGCTGTATTTGAAGGCTTGGTTAGCTAATCCCTCTAGAGATGAAGAAGTCTAACACTGAACAGCAAACCTAAACTCTGTAACACGGTATTTATAGATTTTCTTTAACAGGTGAGTATTTTACTACTTGTTACCTTAATTTTTGCTGCAACTCAAGGAAATTTCTGCCACTACTTAAAAAAAAAAAAACAACAAAAAACCACACAAAAAGCACCTGGAGCTGCCACTTAAAGTTTGGAAGCATCACTGAAGTAAAACAGCCTGCTGGGCTAACACAGGACTTTGTAATACTGTCATTCTGTAGAGAGCTATAGTGCAGTTGAAAAGTTTACCTTTTCATACCACTTATTTTTGTTTAGAGGTATTTTCATTTTTGGTCCCTAATGGAAGCCAATTAGAAAAATGGGGGCAAGAGGTTAGAGATACATCTGGTCTCTCTGTTTAGCATAGAGGTTTGTCATTTGCTTGTTGCTGATGGTAATTTGGAAGGAGGGGCTCCAGGGGAAAGAAAAACTTCTGCACCATGATACTTGCGTGTTCTTCTGTTATGAACATGGAATCTTCCGTTTCTCTTATGACATTTGAAATAGTGCTGCCATAAAAACTTGTATTTTTCAGCTTTCTGTTTAATTGGTGGAGTCGAGAAAAGGAGGTGAAGAAATAAGACAGATCTTACTAGAACTGACACTGTTTAAAAAGTAGGCTATGGCAGGCATGGCTCTCATTATGTTTAAGTGAATTAGTCTGTTTCCTTTAAAAAAAAAAAGGAGGGGTGGGTGGGGGAAGAGAGATTAACAAGCCACCAAAGGCCGGCTGTAAGATTTTGACACTTTTAGTGGCTTGTGACATATGACTTGTGATTATAAGCTCTCCTTCAAAATCAGAAAACAAACCTACCACTTGGAAGAGGAATGCCAAAAAAAAAAAAAAAAAAAAAAAAGAAAAAGGAAAAAAAAAAGAAAAAATCAACAACAACAAAAAAACAAACAAACAAACAAGCAAAAAACCAACAAAAAACCCAAACCGAGGCCAACCAACAAGAAACTCTGCTACAAGGTCATCTTAACTATAATTCATAAGCAAGGTATTAGAACTAGAGGAAAAAATAAGTTCTTTAATGGACTAAACTTTGAGATTTCTATAAGATATCTACACAGCTCTAGCATTTGTTGTGTTCTGCTGGGTAAGGCATATGCTACGGTCCTCCTGGAGGGATTAATCCCATGCATTCATAATATAATATAAGATAATGCAATAATACAAATTTCTACTTATTTACAGCATGTTGTACATCATGAGAAGTTTTAAATCATAAACCTGGTAGAGAAAGGCCTTGGAGGCTCTTAAGGCTACACAAGGATTAGATCTGAAAATACAAATACATAAATATAAAGTAAATATAAATATAAATACAAATAAGTATGCTTATCGGTTATTAGAGCCTTCACAGATTCCAAGGAAACTTAATTTTATGAAGCACATTACGTGCATCATCATGAAAGCTATTTCTGCAACATCAGTATATCAGGGAGTGTGCAACAAGAAGTTTTCAAGCAGAAAAGACTTAGCTTGGGACATAACAGACAACTGTGAACGAAGAGGTTATATGTATTTATGGCAGACTACTAAGGAGAAAGTGTGGTGTGGCTAGTGGTCTTACAGTGAAAATTTTTGAAAACAGTTAGATTTCATGTACTGAGAACAAAAATATTCCAAAACTCCTATTAAAAGATATTTAGTTGAAAAGTCAACAATATGAATGTTAGAATACGCACAACTGCTGTTTATTCAAACACCAACAGTATGTTCCCATCCCCACATGTACTTAATGAGAAGTGTCTGGTAATCCCAGCTATAATTTATTATACTAACCACAAGGTAACAGAAAGTAGCGAGATGTTTTCATGTACTGCTTTTTCTGCTTATCCTTACAGACAATTCCTGAGCCTACATTGGTGTGAGTACAAGTACTCATGCCCTTTACATCTGCGACTCCCTTTTCAAGGATTTTACACCATGGTTAAGGTTTGAGATCCATGGATAAGAGAGAAATCCCATCAACACAGTAACAACTATTCTTTTTACTGTTACTCAATATAATAGTTCAGACAGCACTAAATATCCTTTTCAACCTAAGCACTACCATTCAATTTATTTTTTTTTAATTTTTATTTTTTTTAAATAAAAAATATTTTATATTTTATAAAATATATTAAAAAATTTTAATATATATATTTTTTAAACTTATTTCATTTTGGTCACAGCAGTTACGAGATTTCAGCCTGTGCTGGCAAGCTAGATGAGTTTGTTATGGACTCAGCGCAGTTGAAAAACAAAAAGGTTACATTTGCTGACCTTTTTGGTCTACTGTGTACATTTATAAATTCAGCAAAACCAAAAGAGTTCCACAGAAAAATTATTATAGATATTTTACAATGGTGTTTTTCTCTAAATCCTCATCTTTGCAAAATGTTTCCTGTTTAATAAGCAGAATCAGCTGCAAGCAGAGTCCACAATTGCATGTGTGGCAGAACTGAAGGAATAAAGCAAGCATGGTGAATTTTGAGCAAATCTGGATAATGCTTTGAGGAATTATTTGGTGTGTGGTCTGAGGCAAGAAGCCACAGAGAGGCGGAAGTTAATCTTATGTACTCCCCAGCTGCAGATATGTCTTTTTCAGAGCAGACTGCAGCAGGAGACACAGAAGAAATGACCAAGAGACCAGATTAATACCACATGAGCCAAGTGTCAGTCTCATTATATGTGTTTTCACTAAAGTTGAAAAGACTTAAACTTGGATGGCTGTCATTTCAAAGAGAACTTGTGACATGTAAAAGTAACTGTAATAAATTAAACTGAAAGAATAATGCCTATGACACCAAAGGGAAGATATCAATAATAAAAATGGTAAGAGAAGAAATAATAATAGTAATAATAATAATCATCATCATCATAAAAAAAAAAAAAAAAAAAAAAAAGAAGAAAAAGAGCTTAACTCCAGGAGATCAACAACTTCAGAGAAACTGAGGTAGTCTTAAGAATGTGTGATTGGACCAAATATTAAGATTATTAGGCAAACTTTATTCTCAAGTTTCTTTGATTGATAGGCCTAGTTAAGGAGAAGAGAGTAAAATTGCTTGCTTTAACTGTTTAATCATGGAAATGATATAGATCTTTGAGCTGAAATATCCTTGTTTTTGGACCTTTAAAGTAAACTCAAATCTGACATCCTTTATGATTCTAATGTTCATGCAGCACAACCAGGTCTCAGCTCAGCTTGGCAGAAGGACAGATCCAATTTATGCCTGTTTGTCAGGAGCTATTTTGCCAATAACTTTTGGGTTTTTTGCTATGCAACAAATGGATCAAGTAATATTGACAATGCTTGCAAGAATGCTCCTTTTCCAGGGAAATACTATGTTTTTGTTGATCAAAAGAGAAACGTGTTTGCTGGATTTAAGAAATCAGTTAGTTTCATCTTCTATAAAGTGAACAATATTACTCTTCCTATTCCCTACTTCCAAACTTTTCTGAAGAAAGCAATTAACTTTCTAGTGGACTTTCTTTCTGGCACTTACATTAGTGTTACTGGTGTGCTTCATAAATAATTTCTTATCATGAGAGCCTTGCCCATGTAGGAAACATTACTATTCTGATTTTATCAGCAGAAAGGAGACAGAGAGAGCTTAGTGCCAAATATATGTATGAATTTTATTTACAATGAACAAAAATCTTATATAGAACCTGATATTTCACAATACCTAATGCTCTATGGCACTTAACATACTCAAGATGTACTGCCCATAGGATATTATTGTTTCAAATTATTCACTCTTCTTACTTTTCTCTTAAAAAAAAAATAATAATACACATTTCTTCTCTGTGTTGCTTAACTATCAGCAGAAGGAGCATGAAAACTCAGAAGAGTCCTACATCTTTTATTCCCAGTCTGTTTTCACCTCTTCTGTTGAAGGATATGAACCTTTCGTTCCACACATTCCCAGGTCATTTTTCTGGCCCTCTTGCATTTCAGCTTTGATTTAATTAAAAATTCTGTAATGGTCTTTAAGAGCCTTTCTGATGTTTGTATAAATAATAGCTTCTTCAAAGAATGCTAGTGCTGGAACTGTTCTTATACAACTTCAGTTGCAACCCTGAAAGAGTAGTTGTTTTGTAAGGTATGCAACCCAAATGAAATGCATGTCCCCGTTCAAACCCCCATAATAATCTATTTCACACATTGCATTTACTAGTAGTAATCTATATATGTCTTCCATACAGTGATGCTAAAATGTTTTCAGTAATGTCAGTGGATTCAGTCTTGTAGCTCTTTAATATAAGCATCAGCTTTGAATCAACTGTCAGTTACCATTCTTGACTGGCTCATGACATATAGGAAAAGAAAGAACTAAAATGTACCTCTATATGCCATTGTATATACAGATTTGGGTTTTAATTCCACCCTTGGGCTACTTGAGCATTTGAAGATGTGAGACAAGTGATCCACTTCTCTGCAGAGGACTTGAAGCAGAGATTTTTTATTGGTATTGTCTCCCTTCCCCTATCCTGCAGTATTTCTCACAGCATGTTTGCCATGGGAAACGTTGCCATTGGCAGAGTGAATAGATGGCCAATCTGCATAATCTCAGCATCTCACCCAGTCTTCCTTGACCTAGGATTATGGCTGCCCACAAAGCAAAATCCAATAGAAGCAGCAAAGCTGCTTTAACTGATTCAAATACTGGCTCTCAGGAAGGGTGTCTTGCAGCTATCACTGCTAACTTCAGTTAATTGTGTTTTGGCCCATTAATCAGTTTAAACTAAGAATTGCCTTACAATGTGAGTCATTGCTTGTATCGTCTTAAGAGTCTTTGGAAGTAGAGGTGATGCCCTGTTGATAAAATATACGTGACATGTTCATAACAATCGCCATACTTGAACATTTGCCTTTCCCCAGTAGCTTTATCTATGCATAGAAGAGCTGACATGATCATTTTATTCCATTATGTACATACTAATCTCTTTCCAGGCTGTTTCTGGAAGGTAAATTTATAAAAGAGCTTACAACATTTTGGATGTCTGGTTGTACCTCAGAGCATCCCATGATGCTCAGATTGTGCAGTATTTCTTCTCCAGTTAACAAATGGTTGTGCCCAGCCCCTTGATCAAATACCTAGTAATGCCAGCAGCAAAACCCTACATGTATCTCTTATGGGTGGAGGTTAGCTTTTTAGCATCATTGTCCACTTGCTGCAAGTTTACTTCAAGGTATCTGAATGCTCAGCTTACATGGTTTGCTCTAGATTATTCTGTTTCTTTTCGTGTTAGTGTTAGTTTTGCAGCTACATGTTCTCAGTGAGTACTCTATTAATCTACATATTCCAGATGCTACCAGTAGAGTTTTGAAAAGGAGAGGTGTTCTGTTGTCAGGACATGGGCCATCTGCACTGCACCACTTCTCCTGAGGCAGGGGAAAAAGGTACAGTGATGTCAGCTATGGTTAAAGTTACCACAAGTTATTGGATTAATTCTGTGGATGAGAGGGGTACTTTCAGATTACCATGGTTAACATTTTCAATTTATACCCCCAGAAATCCACAGGAAAACTGAGTGTCTGGGAAATACAAAGTGAATGAAAGATAGTTTGTTGCTGTCAAAGGCTGCTTCAGTGAATGTCAAGAAGCTCAGCATTTCCTACAATGTAAAAATGCCTGAAAAAAAAAACAGCATTATGACTACAGTCTTATCAACAGCTCATCATTTTAAATACTGCAATTCTCTATTCTCTTCTAGAGCATACACTCTTATGGCCACTGTAGCAACAGTTGGTGAGATTGTAGCTATGTAACTTCTTCAAAACCTAAGGATAAACTTACAAAAGATGGCATACCTGATAACATTAAGTCATAAAAAATACTATATCCCACCTCCAAAAGATTAAACCACTTAGAAATCTAGGGACATTTTGATTCCTGTCACGTGCATCTTTCTCATAATACAAGTAGGAGATAGACAGTACAAGGATAGTGAAAAGCTGAAGAAAATGATCAAACAAACCAAAACAACATTTTTTTTTCTTCTTTAACACTTTTTTTTTTTTGTGTGTGTCTGGTTTTATTACCTCCAAGGGCAAGGATGACCATCATTCTACTTGTAAATAGTTTCAACTTTGACATTAGGAGCAATGCACGTTACTAATCCTCAGGAAGAGAATAATCTGAGTAAGAGAAAGAGCACGTATCAAACCGCATCTATAGAACAGACTCAGAGAAGATAGAACAGAAGTGGGGGTTGGAAGAATTGATATCCCAGTGCCGATCACGTGCTTACAAGCAAAGTCAGCAGTTAATGAGTCTGTGGCTCTGTAGATTCAAACTGTGAACTGATGATGCAGAGTTGAGATGGGTAATTCACCTACTGTAGTGAATGTGCCTTAGAGAGGGCTGAATTAGCTGATCTCTAGAAGTCCCTTCCAACCCCTATGATTCTGTGATTCAGGGGCAGTAAATCGATTGCTGCCAGAATGGGAAGCCATATTCCCCTCTTCCACTTCTGACACATGCTGCCCTTATTTCTTTCTTGTCATCGTTTCCAGAGTTGCTCAAGCATTCTGATGTAAGTGTGGTATCATTGGTACATATCCAGCCTCTACTTAGCACCATCCCTTAACTGCACTTAAAGAACATCCTAAGTGCTTCTAAAATTCTTAAGCATCCCCTCCCCAGTTCTCACATACTGCAGTCTGTAGATTCCAGAGACGTGCATTGGAAACCTTAAAGAAAACATACATTTCCTTGATTTCTATGCTATGTGTTGAATCTCTAGTATCAGTAATTGAAAGAGGAAGAGCAGTCAGACTTCTTCAATCCTGTTTTCTCCCCTCCTCTCCCTGTAGGGTGAATCACTAACCCTGAAAAACAACCAACTTTGTCCATCACACATTCAACTACCGCAGGAATAGGCATTATGCTGAATGACTAAATCAAATTTTAAGAAAGACCTGATCTTTGTATAAAGTTCATACTTATAATGTAGCCTTTTCCTCTCTTGCACAGCATCAGAAGTCAGAGGGAGAGGGGAGAAAGGATTAAACCTTTTGGTGTAATTTCAACATTTCCTTTTTCTGGAAAGTCAGACTCAATGCGTGTGAAAATTCCTCTTTAGCTGTAGAAGATATACACTACTGACAGATTATTTAGAGGTAAATGTGAAAGGGGACAGGCTAATAATTCTTTAGGCTGACTATAAAATAGGGGAATGCTTTACAGCTGACACTGTGAGTATATCAACCCAGTAATTGGATGCACGTGTTGGTAGCAGTAAAAAGGCACTGTCCAGTTGTCCACCTTACATGGGAATCTACTTTGAGTGTATTCTTTGATTTACTGTTGCAATTAGAACTGAATGTTCAAAGAAAGAACATAAGTGACCTAATTTAAAAGCAAAGAGTGCCTTTAAAGCCATTATTTAGTGTGTGACCTGGCTCACTCACAAACCTTTCTTTCCCTTGCAACTTCCATTTGTTGCACTGTACTCACAAAGTAGCACAATCAGTTTTAATAATCCGTTCAGCTAATGAATTCAGTTTTAATATCCATCCAGTGATTAAAAAGTAAGCCGCTTCCTCCTCACTCCTCTCCCTGAAGCTTTTCATTTTCTTCATAAAACAGAATGCTTTCCCAGGCTGGCTTTTCAAAACTTCATGTAACACTGTTTCCTGTCTCCCTTTTACTGTGTTGTAACCAACAGAGATGTTTTACAACAACCTGGCTCTAGCAACAAATGAAATTAATGCTGCTAGGAAAGAATCTTTTCAGTTCAGGAGACCAATGGTTCCAAGTATCATTAAAGTACTTTTTTGCATTCAAAGTATATGAGCAATTAGGGGTGTGAGATATATTTCATGAAGGAAAAAAAAAAAAAGTTGTTGAAGCAGAAGAAGGAAAATCAGTTTGTAAGTACTTGCATTTAGAGTAGCAGTACTACTATGCTTACCAACCAAGATATAGGCACATGCTCACACTACTAAATGCATCCTCCATTTCTTATTTGATTATTTGTTTTTTAGGGTCCAAAGCAAGCAACGCTTTCTACTCTATACAGTGTAATGTAGCTGATGTTAGCTGTTAATGTTGCTGAAAGCATCAGAATTTCCTAGATGAAAAACCCCAGAATACAAGGACAAGGTTCAATATTTTACGGCAACTGCAAGCAAATTCAGCAGCTATTCAAGATGTGCAAACTGAATTTTTTGGTGAGGAACAGACCCTCATAGCTTGATGAAGAAAACTCTTCTGAAAACTGAGAAAAACAAAAACAAGCCACAAAAAATAGCATTAGAATGAACCCAAAGCTGAAACCCAAATTGTTTCTCTGCTTTGCTGACACTATTGCTATCATCCCAAATTTCAGATTTATAGATAAATGTACAATATTTATTACAAAAGTTTCTTTCTCTTCTTATGAACTTTCCTTATGTGATTATATAACTCGCTCAGAGGAAATATGAGGCAACATCCATGAGAGAAGGTACCTGTTACCCTTAACTTCAGACACAGGCAAACAAGACTTGCTAATAAGAGGGTTTTTCTTCTTTTCCAAAATGAAAGGTTCTATGGATGAAATGAAAACTCCGCTATTGCAGAACCTGATTGAACTCCCATTTGAAGGGAAAAGGCCTCTATTGAAACACACAGCTCTAAAACATCTGAAAGTCATCTTAAAATGCTTTATTTCAAAACAGAGTATCTTATCCTATGAGTGAATGCATCCAAGATGTTTCAAAAGAGTGAGCACATTCAAGGGAGCTCACTGAGCTGCCTTCAAGGGAAGTTCTGACTGTGCCATACCTTTGAATCCCCCCACCAGAGCAGCAGCACTACCTTGCTGAGCCATGCCTCTTGCCCTCACCATTCTGGGGTTTTAAGAACAAACTTTACACTACCTTTAACTCTTTTATTTTTGTCACATGGTTACAGGTTAGATTTATGAAGACAAAAAAAGTCTTCTTACACCTGTGTATTCTGAACAGATTTATGATAGGGCTATGGTATCAGCATGGAGGGTCCACAAGGCAGGAATGCAGCAAGGGTAACAGGAGAGTGTCATGTAGACATTAAATAGTACAATTCTTTCCACATTCATAAATTGAAAGTGCCTAAGGTTGTACATTGCCAGTTATAAATTGTCTAACTGATTTCTGGAGGGGAGGGAGGGGAAGGGGGGAAGAGAAAAAAAAGGCTTAAATTGAGAAATCATCTCCATAAAAACATAAATTTCACATTTAATGACAAAACAAACAAACAAGCAAAAAAAAAAAAAAAAGATTCAAATTACTTCAGTGAGACGGTACTATTTCCTATTTAAAATATTTTTAATTTCTAGCAAAATAAAGTGTCTCTAAATAAAGCAACAATACACAAGGCTACTAACCCTTCTTTAGAAAGAAATGGAGAAGAGTTCTCCCATCAATTTGGAAGCAGCATTTTGTGAGGAGTCAATAACCCTAAACAGCTATCTTGAGCAACTGTGGTAGGAAAGTAGCATATTTTCCTGACTAATCAAATCCACTTTGAGCTGCATATCCAAGATTATTGTACCTACAAAGGTTTGAGGTATACAAAAAACAAACAAAACAAAACAACAACAACAAAAACCCTCCCAATTAAATATCAAGCTGTGTATGCTTAATCGGAACTTTTTTAATGCTATCTGTGTGTATGTAACCCATTATTTGGCATAACTATGTACTTATGTGCTTTTACACATCATGCATCCTTAAAACCTCTAGCACTGATGATCAGTATGTTTAGCAATTAGATCGGCTGTCCATGATCTTTTGGGCTGCAGAATGAGGCTCTGCTATTTCTAGCCATTTTTCACTATGTTGCTGACCCAAACCCCCAGTAACTAAAGCAAAAGCAAAAACTAACAGGAATGTCAGGAGATCCTAAAGCCATACATAAAAGATAATTGCATACTCAAGGAAAAAGCCTGGAACAGATTAGCCTGTGAGCAGTAGCTAATTATTTCATGCTAGCTCTCCCTGGGAACGCTCTTACCCTGCACTTGCAGTGTCTTTGCACTGTTTGGATTAATCCATTTTGGAAGCTCTGGGCGCCAAATAACAACCTGTCAGGTGGTGTGAGCCCTTCTGGCTTTGCTTGATCTAAATCAGCGCAAGTCGCTGAGCACCCAGTCCCTTCTCCCACCTCTTCCAGGAGAGGTGACACGAGGCAGTGGCTGTGCCGCCACCTACCGTAGGCTTTGCATAGCACCGCTTGGTCCGCAGGAACCGCTCCGGTAATCCTTCCACTAAGACGCAGATTCGGCTACACGGCCTCCACTCCCCAACCACACACCTACCTAAAGGTTTTGTCCGGCAGTCCTTGCTCGAGCACAACTCCCACTGCAGACTGCAGGTTAGCTGCAGCTAATTAAGCGTCACATACTGTGTCACTAGTATTCAACTAAGGTCTGTGCTGTAAATGGGAAGGTCGCGAGCTTCATAGCACTGCTTACAGTTGCCTTAAACATCAATTAAAAATAGCATATTACTCAAAAATATGTTGAAGTTTTCCTGTGCTGGTTTATGTCATGCAGCCCCAATGCCTGTGGTTCTTCAAACCCAAATACTTCCTCTCTCCTTTTAGGTGCAGGACAGGTCTGAATCTGGACAAGTGCAATTCTCTCCACTTTTACAGAAGGCTAAAGATCCTCTTGGTCATCCCAGATGTCTGGTTGCAGCAAAAGCAATTTGACTACTCACTGTGGAGTTCTGGGATTTGCTTTTCTCCCCATAAATACTTTAATCTCCAGAAAGCAGTTCTGCTGCCCTGGTTCGTGCATGCAAATGTCCCCAGCACAAACAGGAAAGGGACTTCACAGCTGTGGCACTGAGGGATGAATTAGTACTTCAGCACTGAGCTGTTGCATTTCAAAGACAAAGCTTTGTCTGTAAGGATCAATAGAACAAAATCTGCAAAGGGTCCTGCTTGCATCTACTGACAAACACACTCCAGCTCTGCTGAATGGAGCTTCCTCCAACCTCCTGACAACGCTGTCAGCAGCCACCTCTGTTCCTGCTGCCCTATAGGTAGAGAAAGGCTGATGGAAGAGTTCCAGGCAATCAAGTTGGAAAGTATCTGCCAAAGTAAACTTTTATTTAGTGCACTCCATGCAATACTTACACAGCAGAGCAACTAATGCTTCTTGAACAATTTTAAAGGCTGAGGACTAAATTCTGTGTTTATTCTGACTTTCTCCAACTGTTCTTCTTACTTGACAGTGCTTAACTGGCAGGCAGCCATGAAAGCTGTTGCCTAATTACACAACATATCATGATCTTAAAGCACTGCAGATAAGGCTTCACGTCAGCACAAATGGATTCTAAACATTAGTCTATGAGAAAATCAGCCCTCAAATTAAATTCCAAACACAGTCTTGTGTTCCAATAGTCACTATTATGAGTCTAGGGAAGAATGGTATTGAAGGAGGAGCTCCTATTAGGGATTAAATAGCCTTTGACACTAAGTAGGCTCCAGTTCAGGGAGCTGGCTGGCCAGCCCTTTATGCATGGCAGAAATTTATTCACATGTAATCACACATTTTTAGATTACCTGAGTAATACCACATATTTGCATGGAATCAGCCTGGCTGGGAACTGTGGTGGCACTGTGGCATTCTGATTACACAGCTACAGGAGGTGTTGGTAGGAAGAGATTTTGAGTCACTTGCAATGCTTTGCTATACAGACATCCATGAAATTAAGATACAGCAGATAGGGGGTCTCAGCCCATGTGCTTTTACAGAAAACACAGTTTCACACTGCAAATTACTGTAATCATTAAAAGAATAAGATACAGCTGTTTGACCTGTCTTCTGCTAGCAGAAGCCTAATTGTTCCGTGCTTAAGTACTTTATATGCAATGTGGTGTAAGTGGGGTTAGCTAGCTGCACACTGTAGGGATGATAGGAGCCCTTTCTTCAATGCATGTAAGCCTGAAAGACAGAATACAACCACATATAACACAGTGATTGGTTAGCATTTATACAAAATACATTCTTCTCTCTTTCAGTAGATACTCTGCAGATGTGAAAAAATAACCATGACATCTCCGAGAATGTCAGTTCTCTTTCTGATACGTTGATTGGAAACTAGGAAAACCAATCATATCCCACAGTTATACAAAGTTGTGCTTGTACATCTTTCAACTTTCAGTCCATGTGCATGTGCATTTTGGTTTATTCTCTCCCTTATTGGTGGGATCTCACAGAAACTCAAGCATATGTACAGCTTCACTCACTGAACAGCTCTACTCAGAAGAGCATTTCCCTCTCTGCACACACTGTTTTCAGGTTGGGTTACTCACCAACTGTACTGCAGAGGTGTTCTGTGCAGCATGGCTTTATGTTTGCAGAGATGCACACAAAGATCTCAGAATCCCAAATTCAGGGAATCATGCTGTCCTCAACAAAAAAACAGTGATCTAAGAAATACAGTGCTAGGACCTTGTTCTAAACAAACTTGTCAAAGTGTTTGGAGCTGTTCTGTTTTCCAAGAACTCAGCTTTCTATGAAATACTGAAGGGAGGTGGTAAGACAGCTGTGTTGACAACTAAACCCTTTACAAACATTAAGCACATGATAAAGTACAAAGTTGCAAGGTGGAGCAAATGAAGCAGTGACATATGATACATCAGCCTTCTCCTCCTTCCTTCTAAGACTACATTACGGGTATTTAGAAGAAATACAGCTGAATTAACCGTGATGTCTGTCATACAGAAGGGCAGCCTGCTGAAGTACTCTGTACTTGACACATTAGCTAGCCAGCCACCTCAAGTTGTTTAACAGAAGCTTTATCCCCAGGTTTCTCTGGATTTATGAAGAATAACCCCAGAACCAAGGAGTGGTGCTCCAGCACTGGAGCCCAACTCTTGCTTAACAGATCTGACTTCTTCAGCACGCTCCCGTAGCGGGATGCAGTCACTGAAAGAGTTACAATGCAATATACTGTGATTTACTACAGTTGCTTCAGTTTGAGACTGCACAGGCAAGAAAACCGAGTAAAGTTACATTTCCAACACTGACAGCCAGAAATACATTACCAGAAGCACGCTATTACTAGAAGCCTAATTAGTCCTGCAGAAAATCTCGAAAGCACAGCCATGGGAACAGCCGTACGACTTTTACTTTGAAACCGTTTCTCTCCGAGCAGAGACTGACAATGAGATGCGTGTGAGGTCCGCGCGGTCCCGCCGCAGCCGCTCGCCATGCAGCGCTCCGGCTCCGGCGCTGCCGCCCGAGGAGCCCCGGGGGGAGAGCGGGGCGGACGGCCCCGGTGCGGCGCGGGGAGGAGTGCGTGCGTGGGGGGAAATCGATGCATTGTTTTAATAGAGCGTTCTCGTCAAGGCAGTTTAATGACAGGGGGATAATGATTTTCATATTCGGGAGACAATGCTCCCCCCAACACACGCTCCGCGCCACATCCTCACAAATCTTTCTAATTTGCTCTACTGCCATGCAGAGAAACAAACTGTGCTCGGCGAAGCCATTTGCAAAACAAACGCGGCCGGGAAGGTCTCCTCGCGCCCGTGCCTGCGGGAGCTCCCGGAGGAGCCCACCCCGAACAGCCCCCGGCGCCCCCTGCCCCGCTCCCTCCCGGGCCGGGGCTGCCGCGGTGAAGGCGCGGCGTTGGAGCCGTACTTACTGAACGGGCAGTTCTCCTTCTTGGTGCCGCTGACCTTGCCGTTCTTCTCGATCTTGAGAAAGTATTTGTTGTAAGAGTAGAGCTTCCTCTTGCGCACGTCTCCTTGGAGGTGATTGTAGCTCCGCACGTGTCTCCCCGCACTGGAAGGAGAGGAGAAGGACGAGGGGAAGGAGGAGGATGATGAAGAAGAAGAGTTGGTGGCCTCCGGGGACAGCATGTCCTGGCCGAGGTCATGGCAGGTGACAGGCACAGAAGACACCAAGAAGAGCAGCAGCAAGCAGCAACAAGGCAGGTGGGAAAAGGCTGAGGCACCATTTGTCAGTATCCATTTGCACATTGTACTGAAACTCTGGGCGTTGGAAAATGTCTTATCAAAAGAAACATACTGGATGGGTAAAACCTGGTAAAAGGCAAGTGGAGAGCCGGTGGTTGCTGCTTCTGGTTAGATCCCTCTGAGCTCTGATCTGGCCTGAAGTAAGTGCACCAACATCCATAACTCAGGGGACAGATCGCCTCAGAAGTTGCTGCCTTTTAATCCTTCGAGTCCTCCCTCAGAAAAAAGAGCTGTTGGTGTTTTGGGGGGGTTGCTGTGGTTAATCCTCTTTCCTTTTTCTCTTCCCCTCTCCACCCTCCCCCCCTCCCACCCCCCCATCCCCACCCCCCCCGCCCCACATACACACACACTCCCCAACCTGGTTTGAGACTTCCCAGTAGTTATTTTGCTCTCTTCCTCACTCCTTTCTTCACCATCTTAGATGCAGAAAGGTCTGAAAAATAGATGACAGCAGAATGAACAACAACAACAATAATAAATAACAACCAGCGGAAAGGGGTGCTGGAAGGGATTTTTCATACACACCCCTTTACACACACACACTCGCACTCACACTTTGTGGCTTTGCACCTTCTTCTGATCCCCACCCCCTTGCCCTCTTGCAAATCCCAAACCAGTTGCACAACTCGTCCTTTCTCACTGACAGCCACAGAGGAGGCAGTTTCTTTGTTTTGCTTTAAATTCTCCAGAACAGTATTTAAAAAAAAATACCCCCACAAAAACAAACAAACAAAAAAAACCCCAACAAACAAACAAACAAAACCCCACAAAACAAAACAAAAAAAACCCAGAGAGAGAAAGAGAGAGAGGGGAAAAAATCCCAACTTGTCTCTCCCTCCCCACCCCTTCTTCCCTTCCCTTCCCTTCCTTTCCTTTCCTTTCCCTCCCCTTTGGTTGTAAACAGGTTGGAAGCTGTAGCCTAAATGTCAGCGATTACAAATCAGAGGTGGGATGTGCCTCTGGTGGTCAACCCTTATTTGCAGGAGGTCAAGCAGCGGTGGGACATCTGAAACCCTTTTGCAGTTGGAGAGAGCTGTGCCTGCTGCGGAGGGAGCCCCAGGAGCTGCCCTCGCTTCCTCCCGGGCTGCAGCGGCAGCAGCCGCCGCCGCCTTCGGCTCGCTGCTAATTGCTGCTAAAGCGCTCCACTCCTCGGAGTGCTGGCCACCAGCATGGCTTGGAGACTCATGCCTTACTAATTTCCTTGTCTTGCAGGCTGAACCAATCCCCTCCAGGGAGGCTCCCCCCGCAACAGTCAGGGAAAAAAAAAAAAAAAAAAAAAAAAAAGGAAAAAAAAAAAAAAAAAAAAAAAAAGAAACTTGTTTTCTAGCGAAGGATTTTATTTTATTCTTTTGGCAGCGGAGCAGTTGAGAAAGCCACCTGGAGCTTGTTGCCTGCTAGACCTCCCCCTCCCCCCTCACTGGAGGAGGGGTTGGGTGGAAAGGTTGGGAAGAAGTACATGCTGCTAGCAGACCCTGAGAGAGCAGATTATATGCTGGTCAGAGAGAGTAAAAAGGGGAAGAGACGTAATTAGCTCCTTTTCCTTCTTTGCCAGCTTCCATGGAGGTCTTTCTCCCTCCTTTAATGAATCACTGATTTCTCACTTCCGTTGCTGAAATAAAAAGTTCACACTTTAGTCTGCTCTTCCTTTTAAGCCTCTCAAGATTTATTGTCTCTTTCCCCACCCTCACCCTCCTTGTCTCAAAAGAAATCGGGGCCCTAAATGACCATTTTCTAATTGCTAACATGAGTCATTTACTGAATCACGCGTATGACTTCAAAGCAAAAGGGGCTTTATTGGGATGGCAAAGGTTTCCCCTATAAAATATGTCTGAATGTTTTTCTCTCTCTTTTTAATATTATTATTAAAGCAGTTTCCTTTGCCAGAAAGAAACAAATATTCCATTTCCAAGGTTATTTTAAAGTGATTTTTCAAGCAATTATTTTCCCGGACAGGCATATGTTGTTGTTTTTCTCCTCTGATTCTGTTTCTCCTAATGGATTTGTCATTTCACAAACTGGATGTTATGACAGATTCATATTTCTATCCCGTCACCAAACTGTCAGTCTTCCAAGTAATTAACAGGCATCTTTCATATGATGTACTATCTTTTAACACCATAGTGCAGGATAGGGGTCTGACAGGATATGGGCAAGCATTGCTAGACGTTGAGTGTTCGTTCAATATTTAGTATCGTAAAATAATGGTTCTGGAATGCAAGTAGGTGGAACTAGGGGCACAGAGCGGTGGAGAAGTGAGCTGCAAGAGAAACACAGCAAGTTCCTTGATATGTAAGACCAGAACTTTTGTGAAATAGAGGCAGTTTAATAATGCAGATCAGTGGGATGCAATGGAAAACCGCCTATGCAATTACATGTGGCATTTGGAGTCAATCTTCATTTAAAGAGCAGAAAATGTAGAAAAGAACAAATAGTTCTAAAATTAGACTGATTCATTAGATTAGGATGTTAAATATATTGTTAGCTTCACAACAGAAATTAGAAATGATTTTCTCCAATTATGGTGTTTATTCTGGAGAGAGTTAGCTCTTAAATTTATGTTCTCAGCTTCTGGGGGTGACATTTAAACAGCCTTAAAAATGAAACCATTTAATGTTAGAATCAATATGTTTTATGATGTTGTTTATGGTTCTTTAGAGTATTTATTCTGCACGTATTTGCACTGAGTGCAGAGCATGTCAGAAAATTTTTAGTGATTCTGTCTTAGGCTTTTCTTTTGTAGCATTTAATGAAAAAAGAAATAAAACCAAAATGAGAAGGAAGAGCCTACTCCTTGGAGAGTGTCTGTGGAATTACTGTTGGTGTTCACTTACTGTCCTGGGTACAACTTACCATCTCTGAAACTGATGGTCTTTTGATTCCATCAGTTTAAATAGTAATTACTCATCACAATGTCTTAAAATCATATATTAGATGAAGCTTTCAGTTTTCTCTCTCTCTTTCTCTCTTTCTCTCTCTCTCTCTCTCTTTTTTTTTTTTTTTTTTTTTGTCAAATGCTGAAAAATGCAAGGAACTGGCATTTGAAGATCTCTTTTGGCTAGAGAAAATAACAGCATGAGGGTCAAACAGATATATTTAACACCCTTCCATTCTAAAATGGGTACTCTCTTGAATTTTACACTGCTTAGACCTATTTCTAGCTTGGTTGTTCTCGTGGTTAACTACAAAACTGCATACCTGCTTCTGGCAGGTGCAGTATTCAGCACAGTATTCTGCACATACTGCACATAGAGTCCTTTTCTATCCCGTGTGATGACAGGGAGGGCATTTACAAAACAGAGTCCCAATGAAAAGCTGACATAGCTTTTTAGATTATATCTCATTCTTTTTTCTCCTTTCTGTATAGTCTTTCTTTTGCAGCACAGTTGAATCCCTAAATACCCCACTACTTTGTATTGTTAGGTCACCTCTTGGGTTAGCCTGAGAAAGCCTGAGAACAGTTCCACAGGAAAGATGCACTATTTAACGGAATTCAATCTGTCCCAATAGATTTGAATCACTAACATAAATGTATGAATGTAGATTATATCTCTGTAATGAGGCCTGAATCATTCTCAGTTACTTCAAAGGGCTGAAATTCAACCACCCTTTTTAGCAGCAACAATCAGACCTTAATGGGTTCCTTTATTAATTGTTCCATTGCTAAGTTTGAAAAGCAGCTACCTTCAGTCCGGGTCCTGGGCTAGAAATGGTACCTGCTACTTCTGAACAGAGCTTCTCTTTTGCCTTATGTTCTCTAAGATTCTCAGAAAACTTTTCTTTGCTGCAGTTTTAGAAATGTTCAATATCCATCACACTGAGGATGGAAATAAAAACCTTTCTAAAAAATGTGCAAAAATTGAAGATGTGTTTTCATGATTTTCCTTTCGGGCTGTTCTCTTGCCAAGAGATGTTCAGGGAAATGAATGGCACTGGTAAGTTTTAGCGGAAAATAGTCTCAACACAATATAGTCTTTTGATTCTTGCGGCAAATGCTTATGTCCTGTTTTTGTGTTTGGTCAGCAAATGGGGAATGTTTCATTTTTGGTTATTTTTCTTTCCTGTGTAAGTAATTGATCTGAATCCAAGAGGAAGCATTTTAAGATAGCTGGAATAGGTTTTTTTTACCGTACATTATTTCCCTTAGGCAATACATTATCTTTTTTGACATTATAAATATGCCTTTGAGTGTTAATGTAATCAACTCACTCTGAGATGTCACCAGCCCCTCAGGTTGAATTGCCAGATAGCAATCATGACCACTTGCTGCTACAGTACAGTGAGAGAGGCACATGCAGCTTCTGGTCATGGGACCCGATTCTGTTCTTACTTAAGGTGGTGGGAAATCTGCCAGTGATTTCATTGAGAGAGATCTGGGCCAGGAACATCACTGGTGGAGAGTTATTCCTGCCAGAAACGAGGAGTGCCAAACAACAACGGTGGGTCAGATGCCTCCATCTATATGAAAGTTAAAAACTGCCGAACTTGGCGGTGCTGTAAAACACTGATCTCAGTTGTAAGGAAAAGGCAGTGGCACGTAGAATCCACAGTCACCGGCCAGCACTGAGATGAGATGTTTGGCTCAAGACTCAACGTGCTTGCGGAAACATTTTCACTGAGTTAAGAGTTTGTGCCCAGCAACAGCAAGGATTAAAGGCCATTGCATTTCATCAGATTTAACTGTGAAATAAAGCATGACAGAATAATCATTGCAGTTTTCTTCTTCTGAGAAATCTATAAAATTGTCATTATTATATTTGTCCTTGTTTTTCACCTTGTTGTACACCTCTGTGTCATTCAAAAAGTGTCCAAATACTAATAATACTATTCTATTTTTATATACAGAATGAGATATAAAATAAACCATTAAATCATCAAGGAGGAAGGCTGAATAAAATGTGGCTTATCCATATACCACATGAAGCTGGAATCAGAGATATAATGCCAGAATACTATGTTGGCTGTTCGTAGTGTGAGTTTGTGATGTTGGACACAGTGCTAGTCTGTTCTTTGCACATTCCTTCCAAAGGGAGCATTCAAAACCTGGAAAGGTCTCTAGCACAGCCTATGCAGATGCTAATAAAATGGCTGTTCCAGCATTTAACTTAAAAACCATTTGTGTTTCTAGGTTCGATGTAACCACAGACAAGTGCAAAAAGAGGTTGAGATAAACAGAATTTAGCTCAGACAAACTTGGCACCCCCCAGCTCAGAGAATCACTGTAAGGCCTGGTGCCTTGCCTGTGCTACTGCTGGTTCTCATAAAAAGTGGGGTCTCTTTGAGGTGTGCTGGCAGAATGGAGGGTTTGCTGGGGTAGCATGGCTGCTGGAAATAAGTAACCATCTGTGGCTCATTCTGAGTCTTAAAAGACACAGAACCTAAGTAGGATTGTTCCTAGGACTATGCAGGTCATCTCCATTTGAATACACATATGAATTACAGGATCACAGGATTTAATCATTGGGATCTACCCCATTACTTGAATATGTTTCTCACTTATGGTTGTATTGGCAAAGCTGTCTGAATGCTGAACTTGAAGCAAATTAAGGAAACTGTTTTTTCTTCTTAAAATGCTAATTGTAGCTATTCTCTTTGAGGATGCTATGCCTGACAAAAAAGATTAGAAAGAGGTCTGCAAATAATGTGTTTATGACATTTAAAAATATCCACGTGATTTTTGCTTGATAAATAGAGATTACAAAGGTCAGCTAAAGGAGAGTATAGACTCCAGAGACTGAGCTGCAGTCCCATAAATAGCAATGTGCATGGGTTAGACACTGGTTGTGTTTAGTAATGGTCTGCTGGCAGCCAGTTTTACATACTCTGCAGCACAAAAATAATTAAAAAGGCAATATTTTAAAAAAAATAACTTTAATCTTAGAGGATTTGTTTTTCTTTCTAATTTCATACAGAACTGCCATGAATACAGGGTATATAAATGCTGTCTATAAATATGCATGATTGAGAACAAAGCTGTCGGAAACTGCCAGGAAGGAGTAAATGTCAGTTAGGTTTTGCAGAATTCTTATTTATTTATTTGTTTATTTATTTATTTCCAACCCCCACTTAAACTCATTTAAGCTTACATTTCCCATGGGAAAACCAATACCGCTGAGGAAACAGGACAAGAGGTGGTGTCTTCAGGTTGAAGCAGGAGAGGCTCAGGTTAGATATTAGGAAAAAATTCTTCTCAGAAAGACTAGTGTGCTATTGGAACAGGCTGTCCAGAGTTGATGGGCATGCTGGGGATGGTGGTTGGACTATAGGTGATTTTACTGGTCTTTTCCAACCTTAATAATTCTGTGTGCATTCTGATAGACTCTCTCTCTGCAAAAATGATACACCCACAAGTTTTGCTTGTAGTAGTTAATGCTGCTGCATTCAGACACTGAATGTCTCTGTGATTTTGCTATCCTTTTGCTGACAGCAGCCTCTCACTCAGTCTTCCAACCTCAGCTGATCTGGTGCACCTAAACTTCAAAAAACAATCTGAAAATGGCTTGTGTGTTGTAGTAATTCTTGACAGAGACAAGCTGACCCTTTCTATGGATAAAAAGTAGGATGGTAGTGAATTCCTATTTTCTTTTTTGCTTCCACAGCAGTTACTCCATCTGATCACACCATTATATGAAACATACCCTGCAAACATTTCTACTTCTCACTTGTAAGATTCAGTTCTTGAACTGAAACAAAGCATTGTCTTATTTATGAAATCAGAACTCCTGTTCCAGAAAGCTATCCAGAAAAAGAGAAGATTTAGTACTTAATTGAGTAAAATCATAGAATCACAGAATGGTTTGGTTGGAAGGGACCTTTAAGACCATCTCATTCCAACTCCCTGCTATAGGCAGGGACACCTCCCTCTAGACCAGGTTGCCCAAAGCCCCATCCAGCCTGGCCTGGAACACTTCCTGGATGGGGATATCTTTGTATCTCTGAATTTGTCCATTAACTTGCTAGGAAAGGTGTGTATGTGGGATGTAACTGAGACAGAACTGAAAAAGTTATGCTACTGCTTTTGTTTGTTTGTTTGTTTTTTAATTTTTTAATAAACAGGAGTATGCACCCCGAAAGGTGCTCAATATCCAGCACTCTTCCTGGATCCAACCAGAGTCAGCAAAACCAAACCAAAAATCAGCAGCTCTGCTAGTCTCCATCCTTCCTCAGTGCTACTGGCAGAGAGTGAAGAAGTCACATCTAGGCACTGCTTGCGGAGCTAATTGAAACAGAGCTGACAGCTAGGAACATCAGCCCAACAGCTGAACATGCTTGCCTCACCACAGGCAGCCCGGGTAGCCGGCTGGGCTCCCTCTGAGCTGGTTAATGGCTCACACATTGCAGGGGGAGCTCACACATTGCCTCTCCTTTGTCAGTTAATTTGTAGCAGTCACTGGAACCACTTCTGTGAGCAAACACCTCTCAGCGTGAGGAGGGGATGGAAATGCTGGGCGGGCTGGAGAGCCACGGGCAGCTCCCGAGTCCCGCGCCGCTGAGAGGGCATTGCGAAGGCTCGTGGACAGATGTAATCTGCTCTCCTCAAAAGCATGGAACGAACGCATCTCACCTCAAGTAACATGTAGAAAGGAAATGAATGCGAGTGGAGTCGGTGAAGTATGTGGAATTCTTTTCCTAAGAATGTCAGTTTAGGGTGCCCTACAACGCCTGATGTCATTGCTAAGAACAACATGGCTCAGATATGATTGCTCAGCTAGATTCAGCCTCCTTATTATTTAGTCCAGGATTTCAGAAAGGACAGCTAGGCTCTGCTCTTTAGCAATGCGACAAGGGGAAATGACTTCAGAGGGTAGATTTCGACTACATAATAGGAATAAATCCTTTACTGTGAGAGTGGTGAGACACTGGAACAGGTTCTGGATGGAACACTGGAACAGGTAAGGTTCTGGATGTCCATGCCCTGGAAGCGTTCAAGGCCAGGCTGGATGGAGCTTTGAGCAAATTGTTTTAGAGGGAAGTGCCCCTGCCTATAGCAGGGATGTTGGAGTGAGATGATCTAAAAGGTCCCTTCTAACCCAAACCATTTTATGATTCTATCATTCTATTATTCTGCTCTTGTGCCCCACCCAAAATATGGGACCCTCAAAGGCAGAGAATTTCCAAGCTGTGTTCTCTTTAGAAATGATGTTCATAGAATCGTAGAATGGCTTAGGTGGGGGAAGACCTTAAAGATCATTGAGCTCCAATGCCCTGCTGTAGTCAGAGCTGCCCCCCACCAGATCAGGCTACCCAAAGCCCCATCTGACCCAGCCTTGAATGCCTTCAGTTCTCTGGGCAGCCTGTGCCAGAGCCTCACTGCCCTCTGAGTGAAAAATTTCCTCTTAAAATCAAACCTAAATCTCCCCTCTTTTATTTTAATGCCATTTTTTCTGCGTCCTGTCACTATCAGGCCATGTAAAAAGTTGATCCCCTCCTGCTTGCAAGCTCCTTTCATGTACTGAAAGGCCAAAATATGGTCTTCCTGGAGGTTTCTGCTGGTCAAAAGTACTCTTCATCATTGTTTTGGAAAGCAGCTTAATTAGATCTATATTTATTAGCAGCTTGTTTAGCTTTTATGAAGATCAAAACACAGAGACAAAGGATAACAATATGGTATCTTCTTTCCATCATTATTTAAAATGTTTACAGCATGTTAAAGTTTTAAGCAACTCTCTGAAGAGCAGTCATCCATTCTGCTGAGCTTAAAGAAATTATTTTTCTTTATGATATGTGAATAACATCAGGCCACACAGATCCAAATTATTGCAGATTTTAGCCAAGTTGGCAGTCACTGATGTTAATAATTAGCTCCTAAATGACAGATTCTCAAAAAATGACATCATGTTTCATGTACCCTACATGCAGCTAAAAGCAAGGAACTCTGAGAATGACACACATTGTTTTTACATGCCATTAACTGGCAAACTACCTTCCTTGGATGTTTCTAAATATTTAGAAATATGCTGAATTTTTTTTTTTCAGTGCAGCTCAGGATTATGTAGACCCTAAAACAGACTGGAATCTGCCAAACCAAGAGATATTACAGACTATAACAAGCAGCAGAAGCTTGTGTATATGGTATAAGCTCATTTTGAGCAGATTTAAAAAGCATAGAAGGGCATCTTGCACCTAACAAATGGAAGGATGAGGCCAAAAAAGGAAAGCAACATTCCTTTCTTTCTCTTCTACAGTGCTTGTAATGCTGCCTTGCCTCTGGTATTCCTTCCAGCCCTGAATAATGGAGTTATCCTATTCATGTGATTACTGGGAAAAGAATATAATCTTGGAGTCTTTTTTTGTATATTTAGGTGACAGAAATATAAACAGCAAAGAGAAAGTTACTTAGTTCTCACAAATGTTGACCATTTTTTGTGGAAAAGCACTACTTAATACAAAATACTGTCTAAGCAGAGGAAAAGGGATGATGAGATAAGACAGCATATAATTTCCACAGATGATGCAGATATAAAAATACATCTTTAATTTCTGCAGTATTGAACACTAGATTTTCTCATGTCTTCTGAAGTTCCATGACTCTGCTTTACAAGTGATTTAACAAAAGCAGTGGCTTCAGCCCTCCTCATGTAACTTCTGACTTGCTGGTGTTTGTGCCAGAAACACACCAAAAGGCAGCCAAACTATTCAATTAATTGGCAATTTTATTACAGAATCACAGAATTGTAGGGATTGGAAGAGACCTCCAGAGATCTTTGAGCCCAACCCCCCTGCCAAAGCAGTTTCCCTACACCGGGTTGCACAGGTAGGCGTCCAGGTTTGTCTTGAATATCTCCAGAGAAGGAGACTGCACAACCCCCCTGGGCAGCCTGTTCCAGTGCTCTGTCACCCTCACCATAAAGAAATTCTTGCACACATTCGGGCAGAACTTCCTATGCTCCAGTTTCTGGCCGTTTTCCCTTGTCCTGTCTCCACGCACTGCTGAAAAGAGTCTGGCCTCACCACTTTGCCCCCCACACCTCAGATATTTATAGACTTGGAGCAGGTCACCTCTCAGTCTTCTTTTCTCAAGGCTAAACAGACCCAGTTCACTTAGTATCTCCTCATGGGGGAGATGCTCCAGTCCCTTCACCATCTTTGTGGCCCTTCACTGGACTCTTTCCAAGAGATCCTTGTCTTTTTTGTACTGGGGAGCCCAGAACTGGACACAGTACTCTAGGTGAGGCCTTACCAGGGCAGAGAAGAGGGAGATCACTTCTCTTGGCCTGCTGGCCATGGTCCTTTTAATGCAACCCAGAATGCCATTGGCCTTTTTGGCTACAAGTGCACACTGCAGGCTCATGGCCAACCTGTCGTCCACCAAGGATGCCCAGGTCCCTCTCTGCAGAGCTCCTCTCCAGCAGGTCATCCCCCAACCTGTACTGGTACATGCAATTATTCCTCACTCGGTGCAAGATTCTACTTGCTTTTGTTAAACCTCATCTAGTTTCTTACTGCCCAGCTCTCCAGCCTGTCCAGGTCTTGCTGAATGGCAGCACAGCCTTGAGGCATGTCAGCCAATCCTCCCAACTTTGTATCATCAGCAAACTTGCTGAAGGTGGCCACTATCCCCTCATCAAGGTCACTGATGAAGATGTTGAACAAGACTGGACCTAGCACTGACCCCTGGGGAATATCAATACTTACAGGTCTCTAACTGGACTCTGCACTGCCAGTGATGACGCTCTGTGCTCTGCCAGTCAGCCAGTTCTCAGCCCACTTCACTGTCTACTCATTTATCCCACACTTCCTCAACTTTGCTATAAGGATGTTGTGGGAGATAGTATTAAATGCCTTGCTGAAATCAAGGTAGACTACATCCACCACTCTCCCCCCATCCACCCAGCCAGTGACAACATCATAGAAGGCTATCAGGTTGCCTAGGTTAGTTAGTTAGTTAATTATTATAGAGTCAAGAAAATGTCCTATACTACAAGCTCTATTCAGCAGTTTAGATTCATCGTTACTGAGTGGTAAGAGTCTTAAAAATTAAAAAAAAAGCCCAAAAATTTACAAATAAAGTGTTAGTCTGGCCAGTCTTTCTTAGTTTTTGTTCCCTATGGATATGCATTCAAATCTGTCAACAGTCCACATTTTTAGAAAAGCCACCACAGCTTATCTCTGTTTTCTCTCACCACTGAAAGGAAAAGGGTTATTCTGTGTGCTGGAAGTATAAGGATGAGGAGAATAATTTTTTTTTCTTCTTCTTCTCAGCAGTTTGCAATAAAAGGCCCTTTTCCAGAAGTCTAAAACAGAGATTTTGTGCTGTTCATTGACCATTAGACAGTTGTTCCCTGTTGGCCATCAAGAGAAGCATACTTCTATTTTCTTAAAACTGCTTAGTGTCTCCAAGGGGAGACAGGGAGAAGCTATTCTTCCTCCAGTATGTAAACTTGCCCTTGAAGATCTGTTCAGATATGCACAGTGCTGTGGTCCCTTAAAGCAGACTACCTAATGCTCAACATGGGACATCTGCAAAGAAGTGGATGAATGATGGCTGGGATGTCTTTTCTCCAGTTTTTGGTTTTGTACAGAAAAAAACTGTAAGTCGTAACTATGATGAGTTAATAACTGAGGATAGGAATGTTGAGAATAAATGCAAGTTCACTCACCAAATCATAATGTGTTCTGCCAAGTAAAGTGACCTAGAAAATACTTTTATAAATAAGACCCTCTAATCGATCAGGTCTTCAGAGAAAAATGGGCTTGACCTTGCAAATCACTGAGTCCTTTTCCGTCCAGTCAATTTCTTGCACTTGTTTTTAAGCACCAAAATTTTCCAGTAAATTTCAGAATGATTGTACGAATGAAGTACTCTTAGAGTAGGGTTATTCAGCTTTTCCTATTAAGACTTTCAGCTCACTTACAGAAAGTTACTCAGATATGACTATATAGATTTCACTTCTATAAATTCAGATATTGGTAGTGAGATCACTGGCATTTTCAAGGGATGAGAAACAACCCAAACTGTGAGAAGAAACTAATTTTGGTAGGCGGTTTTTGAATTCTGAAGGAAACTAACATATTCATAACTTGAAGGAATGGTAGCTGTTGTATATTCTCCAAGGAGAAGATCATTATTACAGACACCAAGTCTAGTGCTTTTGGTGAGCATTAGAAGGAACTGGTAGGCTGTTTGATCTTTTTCATGTGAAAACTTAAAAGCAAGTTAGAAAGATACTGGGCTGTTCTAGATGCAGAGTTCATTTTAGATGATCACTGAATTCATTTTCTGTAGTATTCATGACTTTGAAGAAGCCAAATAGATCGCGATTGAAAGCTGAACAGAATGCTTGCATTACTTACTGACATCTGTGAAACTGCAGAATAACCAAGAACAGGGCAAACTCTCTCTCATCCTTTCACAATAATTTATTTTCTGTTTCTTTTTATGAGGATCCTTTCTCTCTAAAACTCTAATTCTGCGAAACTTAGAGAATAAACAGGACTCAAATTTCAGTTGATTCTGGACAGCTGACTTCAACAGATTCTATGTGGTTTTCCTGCGCTGACAAAATTGCAGAAAATACACAAGGGCGTGGCAATTCTAGAAATTCCCTGGAAATTCCCAAATCAGACTAAGGAAGACAGTAATTAATGCTCGTTCCATGGATGTTGACTTTCTTCATCCTGCCTATAGTTTATCCATGTACTACCTGTATGTCGTATGCGTACATCCTCAAGTATCACAATTTAGCAGTTTGTTTTACATACTGCATATGTTTTACATAGTCCATGGAATACTTACCAGACTGCATGGTAAATCACAAAAGAGTGGAAAAAAAGAAATTTGCACAGCTGCAAAAGGCTTCTGCTTTTATTTTTAGTCCTTATCATTATTTTTTTTTGTTGTTCAATTATGCTATGCATTTATATAGAGGGTTTGCACTCTGGCCGGAAAAAAAAAAAAAAGAAAAGAAAGTTAAAAAATTCACTAAATTCTTGGCTACAAATTTCTGCTAGATTAAAAATGACAGTTGCTCTAAGTACAGCTTTTTTTTTTTTTTTTTTTTTTTTTTTTTTTCCCTTTCCCCTGTAATAATTACTGGATGATTTTGATTTCAAAAGACAAGTGAACAACGTATAAATTCTTCTAGTCTAACTATTACGTTACTGTAACATATAAATATCTTTGCTTGTTAAGTGAACATTTGTAATCAATTAGTCTGAAGAATGCATCCTTGCAACTTAGAAAAAGGGCATTTCTTCTGCTACCCTTGTTCTAATCCCTCTGACTTTGGTCTGCTCTGATAGCAGTCATTAGGAGCTGAAAGTGGTGCGTATTTAGTTGTGGATGGTGGTAATGGGCAATAGATAGACTGAGATTCCCTTATCCTCAGTCTGAGTGAGAGGAAGGGAACTTGTGCTGGAGCCATTAGCAGCCACTGTAAATTAAAGGAAAGTTGGGAGAAGGTGTCTGACACAGAAAGGCTTCTGCTGACATGACTATTTTTCACACTTTCTCAAGGCTATGTTAAAATCTACAATCTGTAAATGCTTCTAGACCAATTCCACAACTTGTTTACTCCTAGAGTTCCTGCTGACTTTGAAATTGTGTCAAAAACGGTAAATACTACATCAGACTCAAGTAGTCTTGTCTTTGTTTTCATTGAGCCAACTTTTGTGATATTTTATGCACAAATAAAATGTGTAAATTGATGAGGTATATCAAGAATCATATCCTCAGGCAGTCGGCATTCGAACAAATAATTCAGTAATCAGACCCAGGAAGTAATTTACACTGACACTGATTCTGACTGAATCACCCTCTTCAGAAATGTGTGTGCATACATACACACACACACGCATCCTCTGTTCCCCAAATGGCTTTTCACAGCATTTTTGAAATTACCTATAATAAATATGGCAGTAAATTTTTAATTGCTTTTTGTTTGTTTGTTTTTCAGCTGACCTGAATTAGAAGTAGTCAAACTAGAGAAAGATAAAGTTTAACTCGTGTCAGAATCGTTTATGATTATGCCTTTATGTGACTGTCAGATTTTCATCTCTTACTGATAAGTGCAAGGTATCTAAAACATTCTTCTTTCCATAATAAAGGATTTTGGTACAGAGATGTTCATCAAATGCTTGGCTGCTTTTGAAGAAGATACAGTCATCTGCACTATTGTCCATGTACCTAAACAGATCAGAATGTCTTCTCTTATCACCCTGTTGAAGGCTTGGGAGCTGTTTCTGTACAAGAGGAAGCTGCCTTCTTCAAATTTATAGATGCTTCAGGTAAATCTTAGGCCAAATGAAGGAACAGGAACTATGAAAAAGAGGGAAATGTACAAGTGGTGATCTCCATTCATGCCTGAGTTCTTACTGATGTGATGTGAATTTTCAGTTCAAATCCTTCTACATGTGGAAGATTCATGTTCATATCTCAGTTCATAAAAGTACTTGAGCAACAATCTCATTTTCCTGTTAATTATTATGTCACTTTCCACTTTGCTTAGACTGTTGTCCAGAAAAACACCAATTCTAGCACATTACCTGAGGGTTGAAGCAGTTTGACTTGATTTTGGAGAAAAGGAACATAAATTAAGTTCATCTTTGGCTTCTCTAGCAGCCACCTGCAGAGGTACACTCAGTGTGCCGTTACTGGCATTAATTCAGAGCTGAAAAGGAATGGTAAAGTCTTCAAAGATGAAATAAACCAATCAACAATTTATCAGAAACAAGAAATGGAAACTGGTCAGTGACTTGATTACTTTGATTTGAAGCTTGGGGGTGTGAGTAACTGTGTACTCAGGATCGGGAGTATTGGGTCTCAGAGTGCAACATAGGGATCTGGACTCAATGATGCTAATGGACCCCCTCCAACTCAGGATACACTATGATTCTATTATTTATTTTAAAATTAAGACTTGAGTTTCGGTTGCTTTTCCATGGTCTGTTTATGTGTTGTATGACTGCCTAATGCAAAATAAATAAGCAGCAGTCCAAGCAGCACTGAAATTCAAGTCTCTCTTCTCACAGGTGTTAACACTCACTGGATTGAATCTTTCATGGAGATAAGCAGATTTAGTTTCAGCATTCCAGCATGCAATGAGCTTGCACTGCAATATAAGGTGTGTTTGGTCCTGTCTACTTTTAGGTGCTCAAGTGTTTTTGTATAGATGGGAAGTTGATCTGTACATACTGATGAAGCTTTGTTGAAGCCGGAGGCACTTATGAGCTTTAAACAATCTCTCAGCAAATGTTTCTGAAAGTTCAGATTAGATGCAAAAGCCTGTCCTAAATCCCATTTTGGTTACCTCAAATAGCCATGTATTAGTATTATTTATCCAACTGTAGCGCTATGAGATAAATTATATCCCACATGCCAGGCTACTTTTTGCCTTCAGAGAGGATAAGATCACAGCAAAGTATGAAAACAATGCAACTGAACTACAAGAGAATTACCAAGAGATTTTGAAATCCTTGACAGAGGAAATCCTTGTTACATGCTAGGAAATAGAGGTACAAGCTATGGAAATTACTTGCCAAAGGCAATCTAGCAGGCAAGTAGCAAAGTTAAGTCCAGTCTGATTCTGCTACTCCATCTATGCACCAAACTCTTTTCCCATGTAGTGTCCACTGACTTTGGATTGTAAAATAGATGACAAAATGAAATTTTGCTCATCGTCTTATTTGGTCATTTGCAATTATGCCCATCTGATACTGTTTAAAATTTAAGAAATAAACCATTGAATTTGCTTCTCTATTTCTCAATTACATCTTTCATTTTAAAATTGCTACCAGCTTTCTAGATCTGTATTTTTGTGCATGGCATGCTTTCCTTAGAATATGGAATAAAGTTTACATTTGTAATTGATAAAGATTCCTTTCATTTAATAAACATTAGATGCAGGAATAACTTTAATGGCTATCAGATCTAACTTGCTTTCTAATACGTGCTATAGAAAGCTCCTCTTTCCTGCATCTGTCTTCTGCACAATTCCTGCATCTACTTCAATAAGCTGTGGTTCTAAGAACTTTCCAGAAGCCTCTGGCAGTGGATGCTACTCAATATTGTGATGAGGAACAATCCCTAGGTATGACATCCTCTGGTTTATTGATGAGAAATTCACAAATCAGTACAAATAAAATTGAAGCAATGAGAACATATTCCTAGTTATTGGTTTCTAAGCTTAGGAGATTTATTTTTGGTCTTTTTTATTTATTTATTTTATTTTATTTTATTTTATTTTATTTGGATGCTCAAAAGAATGAAAAGTAAGCTTAACTTGTTCTCATAGCCAGGAGTTGCATTCACGAATAGATTTTCTCACTTTCCTGTTTGTGCCATGGCAAACTACAACTTAGATCTAATGAAAAAAAAAAGTTTTGTGTTTTTTATAGAATACTGATGTTTTTATACATTCAGGCTAAAGACAGCAGAATTATTTATTCTTCTGTAATATATTTTGAACCATCAAAGTACTTTTACATTTCTACATCATGGGATTTTATGACAGTCAGAAAGGAATAAAGGAAGATGACATTAAAGTGAATCAGAAATTATGGTACAAAATTTTACATTTGTCATTTCCTCGAGAAACACATTCTTTCTTCTGTTGTATAGGAAATAAAAATGATGGGATAATGGACACGTGTAGTTGTAAGGGCTGCTCTGGAATCTTGTGAGTTAGATTTGTGATTTTCTAGTCTCTATTTTTTATTTTATTTTCTTTCACTGAAAAATTCAGAGGAAAAGTCTCAATAGTTTATCGTTAAGTTTCTTTTTTATGCAAGATCAAATGTCAGCAGGAAATAAACAAGAAATAAAACTAGAAATAAATAAGTATCTCAAGAAAAAAAAGCACCCTTCTTAATTCCTTGTTATTGCTTTTGGCTGACATATTCCGAAGTGTTTCAGGTAGCAGATGCCATCATTAGTTTCATTATCTAGGTTCACACAATTAAGGAAATCCCACTTACAAAAACTTGTCTGTTAGCTACTTCTGATCCAAAACCTGGGAAATCAACAAGAGAAAGCTGTTAAGTAGTATTAGTCTTTTGGATTAGACTAAAAATCTGCTAATTTGATGTTGCATATATGTCTTCGCAAAAGCAGTGACTAGATCTCAGTGCTAAAGCCTACTGTTAGTCCTTACAACAGTGCAACCCTGTTGGCATGTTCTGACATCTTTTTTGCGCTAATCTCAAGATTTGATGGTTTGCACTGTATGGCTGGCCTGCCATCCTGTCGGCCAAGGTCCCCCGTAGCTGCAAGAACAGTAACCACAGAGAAGGCACTGACAGGGAATCTGAAAGATCTGGAATGGAATCTATTGTGAAGAATTGCTATTTTTACCCTTCTACACTCTTGTGGCTAGTTGATGACAGATCAGCTACCAAGTACTTCAGTAGAGGGGAAGAATCTCCTTTCTGTAGATTGTCTAAGACCTTACACTTTGTTAATTGTTGTGTAGTGATATAAAAAATGCCTGGGAGAGGGATCTGCATATTCTAGGTGGATGACACAATCAGTCTTCGTTTGACTATTACCTTCTACCTCTGGAAGGATGGAGGGTGAAAAAAGAGAAAGAAAAAAAGTGGCCATGACAGTGAGATTTATAATTGAATCAGTATCATGACTAAAGGATCTTCTGTGCACAGGCAGTAGTACCATTAGGACAGCACCTTTGGAGAGATTCAAGGTGCAAGATTTTGGAGCACCACAGCATAATCTATTTCTCTCTCTATTGGTTCTGGGCTGACAGCCTCAGAAGCAGTTTTTATTGCCTATATGAGTTCCTGCCTAACTTTCTTTCTCAGGCTTTGGGTCAGAAGAGCAATGAAAACTTGACTCATTCTAGGAAAGAAGCATGGGTAATTGCGCAACTTTGGCTGTGACACCAGTGTCACTGTTGTTCAGAAGAGTCCCTTATAGCACCTGTTGTAATTAACTGGTGACTTACGTGCCTTCTTTTATATTTCTCTTTCCATGGGAAGTAGAATTTTCTAGACTCTGAAGACCGTAACATATCAAAATGTACTAAAATGTTTCACTTTACTAACTTGTTTACATCTATATTCCTAAAGTCACAAAGTAGTCAGGAAAAGCACATTCTAATTGGCTGTTACCATTGTTAAAAATGTACCTTTGACTGGAGGGCTGCTGCTCACTGTACAGACATAGGTTTTCTTTCAAGGTTTTGTTTTAAAATCCAGCTTCAACATGAAGGCACAATTTGCCTCACTGGAGCAGACAAACACAAGTGGGATTTCCTACTTAAAGAGACTGTTTTTTTTGTTTTTTTTTTTTTTTCTCTTCAAATAAACAAATAACTAGACAGTGCCAACACAAAAGCCAGTTGAAAAACATCACATGCATGAGGCTTACTGAGTGTCTATAAGTCCTTTTTTGATCTTTCAGCATGGACCTCTGAACCCAACAAAATAAACAACCTAGATTATGCCCTAATTGCTCCTAGTGAGCAGAGCTGCAACACCTGGGTGTGTGGTTTCCCTTTATAAATTAAAAGGTCAAGCTAGTCCCTCCTCCCTTTAGGAAAACATCCTGTGCCTATGGTCTCAGTGGCCTCAGGCAGCTAATCAGCCCTGTGCCTAGCGGGTTTACTTGTGTGAGGGGGTGTCTAATTTGAATGGATTTCTTTTTCCTTTTAGTTGGGAACTTGTAAGAAGTTTTTGCGTTCTTTAGAAAATTTATTTAAGCAACACTTAACAAATATGAACAGCGAACCTTTGC
The DNA here is from genome assembly GCF_054131305.1 of Coturnix japonica. Taxonomy (NCBI): domain Eukaryota; kingdom Metazoa; phylum Chordata; class Aves; order Galliformes; family Phasianidae; genus Coturnix; species Coturnix japonica. Next base: position 53,216,129 of record NC_140702.1, read on the forward strand.
AGAGGTATGATGAATCTTCTGAATACATTGACAAGACCTGTAGAAATACCTAGACTATTATATCTTGCCTCCCTAACAGAGACTTGTCCCAGCAGGATGAATTCCTCATAACAACAGCTTGCCATAAAAGAAGGAAAATAAGATAAGAAAATAAAACTTGCTTAATTAGAACACAGTGAGAAGGTAGAAAGGAAACTTGCATTTAAAAAAAAAAAATTAAAAGAACATAAGAAGAAAATGTTCTTTGGGTTACCAACAACATGTAGTGTTTCCAGCAAGCCTGACATAAGCAACTGAAGGCAGAAAGAGGCCCTGTAAAGTATCTGCCAGGTCTCCATTCTCACATTTCCTTTAGAGTCTCTTTCAAAGTGCGTGCTGTTCCTTTCTGTTCATAGATCTAAAGTTAGAGTGATTATAATTGGAAAACATGTGCCATTTGTGTATTTCCTTACAAGTGCAGGAACACTTTGTCAGACTAAGGCATTCACACTTTGCTTTTCCAGTTCTTTGTGTAATGCCTACTGGTCTTTTTGAAAGTACTACAGATGTGATATATTTTAAAAATAACTATTCTTACAAGACAGTAAACAGTCATTTGAAGTAATTAGCAATAAACAGCTTCTAAGTGATGCATCAGGTCCTGATATGGAAAAGGAGAATACCACAGATTTATGTTTAGTGTTTCTATCTAATGCAGATGAATGCCAGACTAAAGAGGAAGCTCACAAAATCTTATGTTATACCAGTGGTAATAAATAGGTAACAGTAGAGAAGAACTTCATAAGGGTCAAAGGAATTACATAAGGAGTAACTAAATAAATAACTATTTTATGTTTCTACTTAGGCTGCCAACAGAATGATGATTTTGAGATAGTTACAGGTGATTTTACAATGGCTGCCAAATGTTTACATTGATGTTAATACATATATTTTGTCCACATAAGCCAGAATCCAAAAATTTTATTAAACTGTCTCTTAACTGATATGCTCCATCTGTGTTTCTGTGCATATATCATTGGAGGTGTGTCATTGGCTGACAGGCTGGTTATGCTGATTGCCTGAGCTGGGTTGACTTGGCACCTGGACTTAGTGGAGTTAGTTTTGCTCCAGAGGTATTTGGTTAAACCTACATATACTCTTTCTGTTTCTATACCAAGAAAACCTACACTGCTGAAAAAAGAAAAGACAAAAAAAAAAAAAAAAAAAAGAAAAAAAGATGACTTTTCTTTTTGAATAATCTATGAAGGAAAGTTGTGTTGCCTATATCTAGGTCTCTGCACCATTGTGCCAAGGCTCTGCTACTTCTGAGCTTGCAATAACTCATCTCACTTCTCTCTCTGCAACCTCTTATACTACAGTGTCTTCCCATCCTTGTTTGCACTCTAGCTCTTCCTAAAGGCTTGTTTTTAACAATGACGATAATTAATGACTGTGTTTCAAGGCTTCCCAGTACATCCTGTCATTTCAGAGCCTGTCTTCTATACTGTAGACTCTGAGAGACAGTATTTGTTTTCATGTTTTGTCTTATGCAATGCCAAGCAATTCATTCTGTTCAACAAACAATAAAAGTGGGTGAAATTTTGTTTGCTGTTATACTTTTGCAAATTTTAAGCTTTTAAACTCCATATTTAGAGAAGAAAATGAATATTGTTCATGTGCCTATGTGCATATCTACATATGCCTACACAAAATTGAATTTCAGATGGGGAATTCATTTGTTCAGCCATGCGAAACAGATTTTTCTCTTTACTGGCATTAGCAAATGTTTTTTCTTCTGGTAACCCAAAGTGGTTTACATATTCAATATTGCTTAAGAAAACCTCTTACTGTTCCTTATTCCCATAACTATCACAGATTTACATTATCAACATTGCAGTAACCTAACACTGAATGAGTAAATGCAGCCCTCTTTTTCCCAGTCTTGTTTCAGCTCTTTCAAAGGCAAAAGGGTTTTGTCTGACACTTTTATTGTCCAGATGGTCTGTGACGTATACAGTTGTTGTATTTGGTAATATGATGATTATCAAAACATGTCTTGTCCCTCACTTGAGGGTTATGGCTTGATGCATAGATCTATTATAAAAATTGATAGTCTTAATAAATGCTAACCTACCAATTATTTAAGTGTACAGGGATTTTGTTGTTGTTGAATTTTTTTAAAGATGCTAGATGGCACTGCTAGCCCAGGCTTTATTTTGAACAGCTGGGTTTCATAAAGCTAATTCTGCAAGTTACAAAAAAGGGCATGTAAGGTATTACTTAAACTTGACAGCTTATTCTGACAAATATATACCATGATACATGGAACAAAGTTTCCATTGCAAGAAAATTCAGGTTTAGGTCTATAAACTCTAGCTGACTGCACTTAAAATTTTTGTACAAATATCATTGTGTTTCTATATTTTCCTGTCTTTTTCACATCACCTCATTTTATAGTTGAGTTGTGATAGCACAAAACTTGTTAAATATTTTATTTTTTATTCAAAATGTCAATCATAGTACTATAAATATTTGGGTTTTTAATCAATAATTAGAGATCCAACTATTATTATTATTTCTATTATTATTATTTTACTGGAATCTTTTACTTTACAAACATTATGCCACCCATGTTGAAAGGCATAAAATGATTATTTAGCAGATCTGAAGAATACTTACATATCTCTGCAGTTGAAACGCTCTCCCAGTAGCACCTGAAGTTGTTCCTTTTGCATTAAGATTTGTGACTTTAAAAAGTTTATACAATGTTCTTGACTATTCATTCCCTGTTTAGTTAGTATCAAATTCCCTTCTTTTGTTTATTGTGCAGTAAGCTTTACAAAGAAACTGCAAATTCTCAGCCTTTTGGGCAGACAGTTGGATCCCGTGTCTGAGCATTAGGGGCAACCAAATGGAACCTGCACCCTTCTGACCATTGGCTGGGTCACTGACTGGGGCGTAAAGACTCACCTGAGTAACTCGAGAAATCCCTTCAATCTCCCCTTTTGATTTGCCTTTCACAGGCCAGTACTTTTTATTTCTTCTCATCTGTCTGCTATCATGTTAACAAGCAAGGGAGAATCTCGGCAGATCATTGACAGCATAATAAAATGGGATTTAGATTTCAGTATTTGAAGAATGACTTGCTTTTAGGGTTTTAGGCTTTCGTCTCGTACCTCTATTGCCCCAGTGATCAAAAAGCCCCAAACTCCATCGTGTACACAGCTGGGTCTATGAATTGTTCACCTCCACTCTCCAATCATCATTTGGGCAGAAGAGTCGGTGTATGTTCTGCCGCACTTTAAGCAAAATATTCCTAATACATTTCTGTGTAATACTATAATATGTTGAATATTCTGTGGAGCTTTTTCTCAGGCAATTACTTCAATCTAAATAAAACTGAAGATGCAAAGCCTAATTCAACACAGTTGAGTGGGGAATAGCCCAAATTCTTTCCAGACATGAATTAAGTGAGATGAAGAGGTGAATTTGGCCTTATGTAACTGCATTGGAAAAATCATACTTCCTCTTGGAAACCCAATGCAAATGTAACCTAAGATTATTGTTCTGAAAAATCTGTGCCAGGTGATGCTCTCAGGTGATTATTGTGCTAAATATTTCATGAGCATTGAGAGATACTGCTCGACAATGTTGTGTTTAGTTCCTTGTTGAAAATAAACACTGCTTTGTAAAAATAAAGCCAAAGTGAACATTGGTAGAAGAATATATATTTTTAGAATAAAACAACTGTGGTGTCATGAAGAGCTGAAACACCTGCTACTTGATTTACTCTAAGTATAAGATTCTACTGAACTTTTGATTTGTATAAGGCTGACCACAACCACTAAACTGTGTTATTGCTTTCAAAAATGCTTCTGAATGTATTTAACTTGATTCTGATAACTCTTATCTGAACTAAAGAGTAATGAGGGTGGTTTTGATCAGAATGCCAAATGACATTGTAGCATCTATAGAAAAAAGTCCACCTCTGTAGATTTTACTTAAAAACACAGTTCACCAAATGTGGTGGCAGCAAATACAGTGATATTTAGTAGGATAAACTGTTATGTGTATTGGTTTGTCAGCTGTTCCTAATTCTGCATAATTTAGATGCTGTGAACTGGAGAGGTGCACATTATTTATCAATAATGTATGTGCGGATTAGTTTCATGTGAGAGAAAGCTGAGTAAATAAAACCACTCTAATGTTCTTTATTTATTATTAATCAGTGCAACAGAATAACTCTTAAAATATCGCAGAACACCCTACACGTCAGTAGCAATTTTAGAGGCTTGTGACCTATTCGGCTCTAAACTTCTGAGACCCTTGTTTAAATCACATGATACTATGTCTGAAAGTACTCCAATGTGGGGTCTGATTGGTTTTAGAAGCCTTTATTGACTTCTCTTAGTCTAACTTTAATCCAAGTCAACAGAGGAAGATTTCAAATTACAGCCTATTCTCTTAATAGATTCCCGTAATGTACTAAGGAATTTGTTGAGAATTTCATCATATTCCCATATACATATGGGATCTAGCCAGGAGACTATCAGTTTACATTCGGGACTGAAATTGACAGAGGCTGAGCACACCTTCTTGAGGACACACTCTTATGAAACAGGTGTCTGGAAAATAACCTAGCATTAATGCCAATTCCACACAGAAGAAAACTTCAAAATGGAATTCTAGCCAGCTGATTAGAGTCACTTTAGCTACCCAGAGTGAAATGTGGTGAAGTTAAAGTGAATTCTGTTGTACTCTGCAGAATTCCAGGGAGATGTCATGGTTTGGAACATGGGTGAGCCATCTCATGAGAGCTGGGAATGTGGGCTTGCAATGAGAAGTGCATTCCTGCAGAAATAGATGGATGCACTCACTCAAGTCTTGAGTCTGATTGTGAGACAGGGCTTTTGCACTATCTGCTGCAAAATGAAACCTGCAGAACATGAGAACCTCCCTCACCATTTTTGTCTTCCACTTCAATACATTTTAATAAATTGTTTTTTGTTTAGTTGACTTCATCAAGAGTGCTTGAGAGAGTTGATTACCTCATTGACAGCAGGGTAGCTAAGAACTCAAGAACTTAGGCATTCACTGGGAAGTCAAATGCCATCAGCAAGAAAACTATTATTTCATAATCTGATGTGTGTTGTGATCTCGGTATAAAAGAGAAGCTGGTAAAAAAAGGGAACTGCTACTGCATTATATGTAGATTCTGTTTCAACCAGTGTACAGTAATGTGCTCAGGGAATGAATGCTCACAGTTCAGCGGAAGGGTCATTGTCTCAGAGCTTTACATCTACATATGACCATGGAAAAGTGCTAATGAGGTAAAAGTATAACTGTATTGAAGAAGAAGCTGTATGTTCTGTAATAAAGTGGAAATACAAGAATAGATGAATCTGCAAAATTTAGGAAGCTGTTGAAGAGTTGAAGAAGGATTTTCAGGGCTGTAGTATTGGAACTGAACACTTAAATTACTCTTGAACAGGCATCAGGTACCTAAATTTTTTTCTTCCTTTCTCTCTCTTTTTCTCTCTTTCTCTTTCTCCTTCTCTCTCTCTCTCTCTCTCTCTCTTTTTTTTTTTTAAACAAACTAACAAACAAACAAAAAAACCCACACAACTCTTAAAATGAGATGTCCTGAAACTGGGACTTTGAGAACATTTAAGTACATAAATAAAAGGCTATCCTATTTCCTTGAAGATTCAAGTGTAGGGCTAAAGGCTTGATCTGCCTTTACTAATTCCATTACCTTCAACAGAAGCAAAATTGGCTTTCATTTGTGTGCACACATAGTAAATCTGAGGTATCAACAAGACCTTCCTGACACTACAGTACTTTTTAAAAAACTGTTTCATTTTTAACCAAGTTAATTAGTTTCCAAGTGAGTGGGATGCTTTTATACCCTCTTAATATTCTCTTAGCAGTGTGATGGTTGCCTGAGGTTGAAGTGTTTTTGATTAACTATATGCGATAATGAAAACCATGAGAACAACCTTATGCAGAAGTTCTCTCTTTCTGATGTTACATATAAAACAGCGGAAGTCTTACAATATTTAACACACAGTTTTTTCTCTTCTCCTGCTCCTTCTCCAGACCTCTCTAAGCCAGAGCTCAAGCTAATTAAGGAAGTGTTAGAAACTGTTACAACACTAAGACTTCAGTGTTTTGTAAGGTGTTCCCAAGTGGAGAATTTAACTATTTTTATGAGGATGAAGGACTGATAAGGACAGAAAATGTCTACAAGAGCTGTTTGGTTACTGTAATGCTCTACAGTATCACAGAACATGACATTCAGCTGAGTGCTCATATCTTACGGCTTGCTAATGAACCAACCCAGGCACTCTGCATCATTTGCACATTTGTTCTTATTTTTTGTCCTTGGTGTTTTCCTTTGTTGTTGTTGTTGTTGCTTTGTTGTTGTTAAGCTAAATGTTGTTGATTGTTAGATCTTTGCTGCATTCTAAAGCCTATGAAATGGATTATGACTAGCCTGTTGGGGCTGAACAGACAGCCAGATGCTAGGGACTGCGAAAATGATTCTGAGTGGCTGCTCTGTGTTATGGATCTCATTTTTGATATTAATTCCCACTGCAAAAATACTTTCGGATGATATGGATGATTTTCATGTGAAAACATGCATAGCAGGGTGTAGTCCCTGGTAAAGATTTGAAAGGATTTGATTCCTCTCCCAGTGAAATGGGCAGGAATTTTGCAATTTCTTTTAATTAGGGAAGGATTGAAACCCTTAAAAGTAGGAAACAACACTGAGGCAGGCATATTTTGTTGTCCCTCCTGGATTTGATGAACTGCATTGGAATTCTAGTTCACCTTTAAAAATATCTTAAGCTATTCAGTTTGTATCAGACTGAAAATACTAGCATCCTTTTCTATGTCAGTAGGAGGAGGAATTCTGTAGGTTGTTGGAGTTGATGGCAATCTCCCATTCTACTCTCTGAGTTCTCAGCCCTTGCCAAGTGCCATTCCAGCTTACTTTAGGGCTTTGTGAGTGGGGATGATATGGCTGAAGTGTCCTTACAATAATGCAGGAAACTGAGAGAATCAAATGCCTACAAATAATTGTGGCTTCGATGTTGCAATATATTACTTACAGTATTAAATGTGCCTGATATTGTATACTGTCTAGAGGATACCATGCAATGAGGTTTTGTACCCATGTGATTTCTGCTGCAAACTATTATTGAAGCAGGAGCTAGAACTGATGTATTACTGTCTCATACATGCTACAGAAAAAGACTTGAGCATATGTCATATTTCTTTGCCTTTTTTTTTTCTTTTTAATGTTTCAGGGGCAGATCTACGTCAATAATGGAAAAATAAAATCAAAGCCAGTATAATTAAAAGTTTATTGATACTGTTCCATGTAAACAAAAATTATAGAATTGTAGAATGGTTTGGAAGTGACCTTAAACCCCTCTGCCACAGACAGGGTTGCCACTCACTAGGTCAGGCTACCCAATCTAATCCAATCACATCTAGTCTGAAGTCAGTTTAGATCAAAATAGTCCCAAAAATAGTCCCAGCCGTAGGCGCTAGATGTGAGCATGGCAGACACAGCCTGACTGTATGTTAGGCATAAAGTGTTTTGAAGCAAAAATTATTCTACAGAAATCCTGACAGTACCACATTATTCAGAGTTCATAAAACATTGCTGTATTGCACTAAGAACTTGTCATAGCTTGTTGACCTTTTCTATTTGGTATGCATTTGTTAATTTGTTAATTAAATTAACATTTAGCAAATAGACAAACACTTCAGTGAAAGACTCTGCTTAATTACCCTCTTAATAGAAAAAAGAAAAGAAAAGAAAAGAAAAGAAAAGAAAAGAAAAGAAAAGAAAAGAAAAGAAAAGAAAAGAAAAGAAAAGAAAAGAAAAGAAAAGAAAAGAAAAGAAAAGAAAAGAAAAGAAAAGAAAAGAAAAGAAAAGAAAAGAAAAGAAAAGAAAAGAAAAGAAAAGAAAAGAAAAAAAGGAAAGGAAAGGAAAGGAAAGGAAAGGAAAGGAAAGGAAAGGAAAGGAAAGGAAAGGAAAGGAAAGGAAAGGAAAGGAAAGGAAAGGAAAGGAAAGGAAAGGAAAGGAAAGGAAAGGAAAGGAAAGGAAAGGAAAGGAAAGGAAAGGAAAGGAAAGAAGAGGAAAAAAGAAGAGGAAAAAAGAAGAGGAAAAAAGATTTAAAATACAGCTGGAATAATCTTTGTCAGCGCCAACAAAAAGTACTGCAACGATTATCTACAATTGCTGCCATCCTAGAAAAAGAATAACAGATACCTTGCCTCTTTGAAATCCTTCCTGTGTATCCACCAAGTTGTCTGCTCCTTTACAAATGCTATACTACAAAGGTGCTAAATTGCAGGGATCAAATTAACTCTCCATACATTCAGAATAGTGTTTCTCTGAAGTAAACACTGAGTAAAGGTTCAAAGTAAGAGTAGTGGCTTTGAAAAGGTGTTTGGGTTAACTGTAATATTAGTTTCTACCGCAGCAGTATACTGATGGCAAGCAGACACATCACAGCATGTCACCTTCTGGCAGATAGATGTTGCGCTGTATTTTGCATCCCTTTTGGCTTTAGCAGAGTGTAAATCTGGGTAAAATTTGTCCACTTGTGTCCAAATAACGTTGCTACAAAAATTAATGGGGAATTCAGCAGTAATTTTCACCACTGGGAGGAAAAGTATGAGATCATGCCAAGTATGACTCAAATCCAATGCTCAATTCCAATTTAAATATTAGCAGCCTGATACAGCTTATAACATTATATTGCTTTAAAAATAAAAAATAACACTTTGTCAGATGTGAGAAGTATGACTCAACTTTCTACTGGCTAATAGTAAATGGCAAAAACAATATTTTAGGAACATTTGTGACTAATTTAATGTCACTTATTTGTTTAATGAGATGACCTTTAAATGCAAGCCCAAATTATTTTATAAATATTTATATTTCCAATAAAGCTACATCCAGATATCAGTCTTTTGACGAGAACCATCTGCAACATTTGAACTCTTTGCAGATTTAATTCCTTATTTATGCTTTTGCTTTCGTTCTGAAAGTAGTGCTCTTAACCAAAGTTAATGATGCAGCACCTAAATGAAATGCCAACTCTGGCATGATACAGATACCCAACAAATATTAATGGTTCACTGCTCAGATAGTTAAAGTCACAGACAGACATGGACAACAATTTTGGATTAAAAAGCCATGAAAATTCATTGTATCCCATAAATATTTTGGAAGTGTAAATGCTGTAGGAAGGAGATGAAAACCCCACAGAAGATGTGAGTTAATTTGGATTCTGATAGACTTCTGACCATATTTTATTCAGTAAATACAAGCAAATTATTTTGGAAATGGCTCATTACTCCTATTTATAAAGATAGGAAATCAACACATTACTAGGTAGCTTCCCAGATACTAATTTTGCATTCATCATTAACTAAAGAAACAGTTCCCTGGAAGCAACAAATCTAAAGCAACAACAAATATCTTGCAGTGACTCATGACATTATTCGTTATTTCCACTGTTCTTTCTGCTGACATTCCTGATATCTATAGCAATGTCACCTGAATTTTAAAGAAAAGCTATAAATTGAACTATTTCTTACTGTTTCACCCGTTCAATTTAGATTTAATAATTCTATATATTTTATTACATGGGTTGAAAAGTATATAATGCCTGAGCACAGTTCAAAATGGCTTTTGTGTTTTCTCTGGTGTGGTTTTTGTCTCACTACTAATGTTCAGGATAGACATCTTGTCAGTGTAGATTAATCTGGTAGATTTGATATCAGGTGCACAGATTAGGACTTAATCCTGCTGATTTCTGCTCAGATCGGCAGCCCACAAACCAGAGTTTTGAGAATCAAGTCCTTTGCTATCTAGGCAGAGAATATAAATTGTTTATCCTAAATAGCTCATGGCATGCATTTTGTTCATATGTAACTTTTGTAAATGACACAGCACAAATCAAGCTATTGCCCTTAATGTAGTTGAAAAAATGGAGGACATTTTTGAAGACAAATGTAAGGAAAACTTTAGAGGGATAGTGCTTTATTTTTTCCCTCAGATTAGGGAAATACACTGTTATACTTTTCAGTTATGATGCTGATATGTAAAACTTCAAAGGCACTACATTAAAAATTGGGGTAATATATGTCTGCTCATTAGAAACACATTTTACTGTAATACAGAATAGCGACACAGAAATGGTATCTATTCAGCGCTTTTGAATTTTATTGCTTTTCTATCACTTATGCTTTGGTTTGTACTTCCAGAATCTTGACCTTATCAAAGAAACTGGTGTCAGGCTCCTCATGTATGTGTTTATTTTCTCCTTGTTTTGCTCTTCATAAGAATCAGTTATTTTTCTGGTTTTAATGAGCATATCTATTTAAAAAGTTGGTGAGACTGGAGAATCTTTACAGCAGTCTCCCTAAGTATTATCTCCTTGGTGGTGGTTTACAAATTCTCACTAAAGCAAAATGAGGGCACTAATTTCTATCAGCCTCTCCTGTTTTGTCCTCACCCTTAGCACTTGAGTGGGAAGAGGGAACATCATAAAGAAGATGAAAAGCTTTAGCATACTCACCCTGCAGGCCAGAGGATGCAGAAGATCACATCTGCCTCTACCTCTTGGATCTGGATCTTATTAGTGTCACCAAGCAGTGAATCCTCTGTAGCTGTAGGCTGGATTTTTCCTGCTGTTAACAGGCCCTGGATTGAACTGGAGTTCACCAAACTTTATGCAGCTAAGTAAACTCGGTGCTACTCTAAAGTTTTCTCCAGAGTCTAAGATGACAACAAATGGGGTAGTGTTAGCACAACAGCCCCATGGAGCTGTTTGATCTCTGCAAATTAACTGGAGTGTGAAAGTGCATCACTTTGGACTGCCCCTCCTCCAGCCATAACCTGCCCTGGGAGAGGGAGGTGAAGCTGAGCAGCCTGCGGTGCTGGGGTGGGGAAATGGCTCCTGCCCCTCTGCCTGAGATTCTCTCTGTGGTCTTAATCTCACCAAGCTCTGCCTTTGCTATCAGGCCCCTTCTTGCTGTATTTCCTACAAGATGGACAAACTGGAGGTCAGGAAAGAGAAAAGGCCTCCTGTGGGACACATGCATAGGAAACCAGCCAAACTGGAAAAAGAAAAGTAGGTGGGAAACGTGCAAAACAAAACCCACTCTCCCCCTAACCCTGGAACTTTGAACTATTTCTCTCATTTGGATGTTATTACAGAGAACATATTTCCATGAATAGTGTTTGTGATGAATTTGAATCTGATACCTTTCTATTGTAATGTCCTATGCTTTTTATAAAGATAAACTAAAACTGGGATTGCAGCTTCAACAGATAACCTGTAACAGGAACATGAGCCTAAACTGCTTGGAAAATACAGCTGTAGTACCTATAGTCTTGCATGGCCTTCTCTGACATGAAAACTAATTGTCTATTACTGGAGACAGTTTCAATGATAAGTGGTACTTAAGAACATCGTTTTTAATTAGAATAATCATATTACTTGCATAATGTCAAGAGTTTTAAGAATGTTGTGAAATTTCCAGTAAAATGGAAGGCAAGAAATAAACGTAAAATATCTTCACTTTTAGTAGAGGTTCTTAGATTTGCTATTTTTATATTTCTTGGACTATATTTAGAAGTTGATTTTAAATACAAGGGGTTGATACCCTCAAGGATCTTTTTGGGTGGCACTGAACTTAGAAATGACTACAAATGAATATATCATCTGAAAGTGTTACTACATTAAACTACTACAACATCAAGACGCAAAAGATGGTTAGGAAGAAGTCTTGATAAGGATAACATTGTCACAAGTTCTATTTTCTTTTAGATGAGGAACACAGATTAAAGGCTACACAGGATGTTAACTGTTTAGTTGCTACTGCAGTCCAAGTTTCTGGCTTTCAGAAAGAAACTGGTGGCCTGTCTCAGTGAGTTCTTGTTTGTGGATCCTTGTACAGTAATGATACCCGTATGGAAAGAGAGAAAAAAAAAAAAAAAAAGTATGAAAAATGCAATGCATAGAAAGCAACTACAGCAGTCACTAGATTAAGGTGTAGGGAAGCACAAGTATGAATTATGTACAAAGCATAGGGCAAAGTGGTCTTAATTTTAGCTATTAAAATCACAAAGATTCATGTGGGTCTTGAGCCATTCACTGAAAATGATCTTGCAGGGCTCTTTTTCATGCATACTCACTGAATGTTTTCAAAACTTCTTTTGACTGGGTCCAGTTATGAAAGGAAAATTTACAGGAGCAGTACCTGAAGATCGATGCATGCAGTGAATTAAGGTTAAGACTGGTTGAAATGGGTTGAGTTAGCTCATGCTTTGGCTTTGTCAAGGAATGAGTTAACATCACTCTTTGTCAGAAAGTACAGTGGTATTTAGTGATGAAGGGTTGCTTTTTTTTTTTTTTGGAAAGACTTTTCACAGCACAGTGCTACCTAGTACCATATTAGGACATCAATTTGTATGGCTGGAGGAAAGAATGTGACCTATCCACCAGCCCTACATGCCACAAAATCCTGGGTTGGAAGAATTGGCTAGACTTAACTCTAACATCCTTATGAAATGCCAAAGTCAAACTAAAATGGGGGTAGTTTCTGTGTGTTTTTTAATTCCACCCAGGAAGCTCTCTATTTGAACTCTGGTTAAACAAAAAGATAGTCAAGGGGAAAAAAAGTTTGGCCTTTGTAATGCAAAAGCCTGTTAAGAATTTCAGTGGTGATTTCTATTGGGCATAGCATTTTGGTTCAGATTGTTTTTTTAAGACATAATTTCTACAGGACAATTCAATAGAGGTTGAAAGTTGGAGTTTATTTCTGATTTGATACCCCCCAAATCAAATGGCATACTTCATTGAGTACTTTAGTCTTCGCTAATTTATGATGTTTTTGACTTTTAAGTGCTCTTGGCCTGTTCTGGATCATGAACTTGGAAGCCTTTTTGCCAGCGAGTTAAAATTTTCTCCTGGAACTGAGAGCTGCTTTCCTAGGGTGGGCTTACTGGATTTGGAAGCCAATCTACAAGAGTTTTCCAGACATCTGAACTGTAAGGAAAAGAACGAGTTAGAGGAGATAAAAATCAAATATGTATTAAAAAGATCTGTGTTGCACATCTTTTAATTTTAAAATTCTAGTTGGTTCACAAAGAAAAATATTTCTTGCTTTCTATTTAATTTTCTGTATCAAATTCCTGATCCTTGTTGGAATGAAATGAACAGGAAAGAATATATCTACCACTTTCAGAAGATAAATCTAAAATGTTTATTCAATGGAAGCTTAAAGGTTCTTCAAACTATCTAATTCTGATGTCAGACAATGAATGTTGATGTAGATGTAAAAATATGTGCTGTTGGTTGAGTAGATTCTTTGAAAAATATCTAACTTTTATCTGTGGGATGCAAACCATTCTTTTTTGGGATATTTTGGAAAATATTGAATTGTATGTTTTCCTAATTTAAAGTATAATTCTGAAAACAGAAGGCTGAGTATCAGCAAGTAAAGATGGTCCAAACTGAGTTAATGATGCTACACTTTCAATTTCACCTTTCACTTTTGTAGAAGATTCTTATAAATGCTTAGTTTTCATTTCTGTTCTTCACAGCACCTCAGTAGTCTATCTGAGTGACTGAAGAGCTACATCTTTTCACTTCATATTCACACTCCTTTCTTTGAGTTGACTCAAATTTTCAGCTTACTTTATTCTGCAGGTTGAAATAGCATGGAATCCATACTGCTACAGAATGAACAGTACTGCAATATCTCATTTGGACAAGTTCACAGGCTGCTGTAAGGAAGAAGTAAACTGTTGATAAAAACTGGTAAGATAATAGAGAAGAAGGTTGTGAAGAAAAAATTTGCTTACACATTTTGTATGCAAGAAGAAAATGAGTATTACTGTGGATTATTTCTTCAGCTGTTCTGTAGCCCTGGGAAGTTATCCTTATGATTTCTTTCAAGGAAGTTTGTTTGTGACAGTACAGCTTGGAAGAGATTAACAAATAGCAGAACAAAAGTTGGTCTTATGAAATAGGCTTGCAACTTCTTCCCCTACTTATTGAATGTTGGATTTGTTGGAGACCAATTTCCCCACAACTTTTAAAATCAGGAGATTTTCCCTTGACGTGATATTTTTGCTATTTTTTTTCTTTTTCAATGGAAAGGTTTCAGCTTTTCAATTACCCACAGAACAGAAAAGGTAAGTAAGAAAAGCAGCAGTTTACTGAGTACCCTTTAATGAAACAGTATGAAGGCACTGGTTTAAGACAAAATATTGAGCCCTCTTGACTATATTCACATTACTTATTTACTGGATCTGATGATCCAAGTAGCATGTTTGCAGTTTATGTAGATTCACTTTAAAAAAAAATTTTTTTTTTTAATTGTTATCTATGTTGTGGGTTTTGTTGTTGTTGTTATTTTTGTTTGTTTGTTTTGTTTTTATTTTTTTGTGCTAATTAAAGATGCGCCTATTGACTGGAAGGGTAACTTAAAGGACTTGAATTTATGTCCTCAATTAGTCCCTATGAGGCATAGGATTAACGTAACTCTAAAGGAAGCTAAAACATTTCCTTATGCTTACTAATTCTGGTAGCCAAATTTTGAAGACGAAAATATGAATGGCAAACAAGTACATGTATTAAAAATAGAGGTCTTATTGATCAGTCTTATTTAAATTTGTCTTCAGGAAGACCCTGGACGTCTTTGAAGGTAAGACATTACACAGGCCGAGTATTAGTAGTCCCATTAAGAAAAAAATCAGCTTGTAACTCTATCAGCATAAATACAGAGTTATAGAGTTGCCTTTCAGTAGGCCCAGGGGAGAAACAATATGAATCCACTAAGACTTCAAAATAATTCAGATTGCTTTTATTGTTCTTGAAACATTAAAGTGGAGGATGAAAATGAATAAACGAGTGCTGGCAAGAGGTTAGCAAGAGGCAAACAGTGTGTAGCCATGTCCATGCAGCTATCCTGCTTCGCCTCCTTTGCTCATGACCTGCAACGCCCTGAATGCTCTAGTCCTGGATCTTTGCGGAAAAGCAGTTACAAGCTGTGCCAAACTCTGTGATGCTTTTGTGCTCTGAATACTTGTCCTCCAGGGGCTAGGATGAAACCACCGCATTCATTTGCACTTGAGTAAAAACTACATTGTTTTTGCAGTCATTTGGCATCATGTTCAAAAAATATAAGGTCAAATTCAGCTCTGGTGTCGCAACTCAAATGATTTCAATGGCATTTTGCCCACCTACATCAGAGCTGGATTTGGCCCATCATCTGGATCTACTTAGTGAATACTGTGCTAAATGTTCAATGCTTTGCACAGGGTTTTAGTTATGTGCTTACCATTGAATTAAATGAGAATTGTATTCTTAGGACCTTATCCAAATTATGAAACTGTAGGACTGTGAAGAGAAATATATTTCTGTTGAAGTTTGTGCAGCACCAAGCACATTGGAACTTGTGCTGCAGTTGTGTTGATGGGTGCACCTACCATGCACATATTAAACAAAACAAAACACCTTGTTAGTGCTTCAGCAAAGAGAACATAATAACAAACAATGAAGAGATTAATCTTTCTGACATGGGATAATTTTGCTTCTGTTTCTGAATAAGCAATGACTTCATATATTAATGAGTATACACTTTTCCTAAGTATGTTTGTTCTAATTGGTCTGGAAAATAGTTGAGGTTTTTCCTCTTGCAGGGCAATGTGCAGAAAAAAACTTGCCTTCATCACTGAAAATTCAGTTTTTAAATTTGCATTTTGAAATCTTCAGAAATTGTTTAAAAGCCATTTCTTTCTTTAGTTTTGTACAGACTTACTTGTTAATTATTTTTTCAAATTTAAGATGATCAGGAAAGCATCATAGTAAGTTGAAGACCTTTTAAAAGACGTTCACTGTATATCGGCATGTGCTCAACTAGAAGTGATAAGATTATTTTGATTGTATTCTTTTTTTTTTTTCCAAAGAAAATTGGATTTTAAAATACAGGATACTTTTTCAAAAGTATTTAGCTTTCTAGGAAAAAATACCAAAAACTAAACTTCTTGTAAATCTCTCAGAACTTGGGAAATAATCAGAATGTAAGCTCACAAGCTCTAGCCTACTTAAATATCTGATGCATGCAACTCCAAGACCATTTTGAACATATTTTCCTGATGGAGTCTTTCTGTCTCTTAGACCTAAGAATCTGATTTCTTTGGTCATGAAATCCTTCTAGAAGTAAGAATTAGCAGCAATTTTGATTTTAAGCAATGGAAATTTCTTCTTGTCCTACCATGCTTTGTTGATATTTTTTTCAGTTTTAATTAACCACCTCCCCCACCTCCACCCCAGAAAGAAACAAACAAACAAAAACAACTTAAAAAAAAAAACAAACACCCAGAAAAAAAAACCACCAAAAAAACTGACCACAGCAGTGATATGAAAAAATCTAGGTAGGGCACTTAGTCTTAGACTTATCCAGTGGATACTTTCATGTAGTTCCAATTTGTCTATCCTTTTCTGTCTAGTTCTAAGCTAATCAACGATGTCCATAAATCTTATCATTTGTTTGATCATTTGAATATTGTTTCATGATGTTGTAGCCTTTTGAAGCTCCAAGTATGTATGAAATAATCATGCTCAGTACTGACTCTTTTGTTCAACTGTGACTAGCAGATAAGGAGTTTACGGAGAGTGTGGGAGAAAAAGAATACCTGTGGAGAAAATGAATATGGTGATCTTGTCAGGGGTGAATTCTACAGTTATTACACATACAGGAATGAGAAACAATCCTCTAAGGTCAGTGGGGATATTATGGAAAAGACCAACTCAACATGAGAAGGCTTCTCAAACCAAAGGATATGAAGTAGAAGAGCAAGCATGTACAAAACTGACACTGGATTGTAGCAGTGAATTCACTGGTGTTTGAAAAGATGTATCGCTCTGTAGAGAAGTGCTGTACTCCTAAGTGATGCATGGTTAAGAATACTGAGGCTGAGAAAGAACTGGTCTTTCAGAAACTATACAAATGATATTGTTTTCCCTCTAGAAAAAGATCTGTGAAGTAGTCATGACACAGTGATCTAAAGGAGGCCTTGAGGGACTGGAACCAGGAAAACAATTAGCAGTAATTGTAACTACTTTTCTCCATATGTGTTAGTATATTCACCAAAGTACCACACAGTTTTGGAAATTTAACCTAGTGGATTACTAGGATAAACTTACAGCAGTGTGTTACTGAAATAAAGTAATCAGACAGGATTTTTGGTGCATCACCTAAAGATAAAAGTAATTAAGCAACAAGCAGACTGTGCATCTTTTACAGTAATAATTAAATATGTATATATGGCAGAAGCTGGAGAACATATGCTGGCACTGATCCCTAATGTGAAGGTATTTTAAGATACTTGCTTTTAATCGTATTAGATACAAAATGTGTAAAGAAAACAGTATAAAAATTCAGAAGCAAAACATGTAATTGTTTCTGACTATGAGTGGTATCTAAAGAATGAAGAAAAACTCACCATGGACAACTTCAGTTCTTTGGAATGATATTTGGATTTGCAGATGTACAGTAAGTGCTCCAACTCAAGTTTTTGGGAGTGGAAGACTTTCTTGAGTACTTACATGATTTCAATTACTCATGTAAAATAGAAGACAGCGATTTCATAGGAACTAGAAGGATCTGAAGCTATCCAAATATGTGTTCTCAATTCAGAATTCACACCTTAGAAAATGAACACAATTCAAGTTTAAAGTAATGTTATGTATAGCTGTGTTCTCCAGCTCCAGAACTGACCATTAGAAAAGGCTAGGAAATATCTTCAAGATGGGAAGAAATTAAATGATTTGAAAATACAGAAGACTTGTATGAGGTTATCATGAATGGGCAATGTCACTGTAAGTATCAAATCCTTGAGTGACTTTTACCACAGGAACAGCAAAAGGGTTTGAATTGGTGAAGAAAAGATTTTTATGGACTAGATTGTATTTAAATTTACAAATGGATCCTAGTCACTTGTGACTTCTGTATGGCCAATTACTTTTATGCAATGCTAAAAGTTGCTTTGGGATTTGCATTTGAATAAATTGAAGTTGATTGGTGTGGACTGTGGAGGCTGCAAATTAAACATTTAAAGTCTTGGTGAAGACTATAAATGTTAGAATATAAAAATAACATTTGTTGTCTTTGGTAGTGCTCTATTATGCATTACTTTCTCAGAGATTATTTTTGCTCTTCTGCTTTCCTGTGCCTTACAAAAATACACCAATATTATCCTCTCTGGGTTATGACTCTGCTTTGGCACAGTATTCCTGAATATAAGGGAGTTTTGAGTTGGAAGTAAAGACTCCAGAAGCCCAATGAAATGAAAAGAATTAAGTACCAGTCCAGGGAGGACCAAATGCTTAGCTCTTGATTAGAAAAAGTAGCCAGAAAAAAAGTTCCAAAATCCATTGCTTTTGGAGAATGCCTAGCCTAATTACCAAGAAACTAAACAGTTTATTCTCATTGATTCCAAAACGAAGATCTCATTCCTCTGATGTTTTCAGGATCTAGTGTAGAGAAACACCCCAGAGGGATGGAGAGGGGCTTTGGAACTCTGCCCCTAACAGGGGATGGCTGTAGAGAACAAGTTGCTCAGGGCCTGGGAGATCTACTTGCAGCTGATTGATCTGGCTAAAAATTGCTGATCAGCTCAACCAAAGAGCAAACTGCTCTCTGTCAGAGATTTAAGAGATAACTAAAAGTAAAGTTAGTCAGGAGGAGAGCTAATTGGATTTCTGGAATTTCAAGAAAATTAAAATCTCTTAATTAAGCAGATAATTGTCATTAAATAAAAATAATAACTGGTAGAAATTAGATTGTAGTCAGAAGTTCAGGTATCAGAATCTAGCAGTTTTTATATGGCCATCTTTCCTAGGATGTCCTTTCTCTATTCAGACTGGGTAGAAGGAGACTAAATTCTTCTTGTATGTAGTATGATGCATGTAATCTAATGAATAATTTTGTCTGAAGCAACAAGTGGGTATACACCAAGCATGTGGGTATAATAGTAAAAAATTAGAGTTTTAGGCTTGACTATCAAGTGGTACTGACCATCAGTACTCACAGGTGTTAGGAGATAACTCCTGAGGTTCTGCAGTATAGTATTCTAGCTCTATCATCACTGATTTGAACTCTACAGTTATTTAAATTGAACAATGTTTGTTTTATATTGCCCTCTGCTACACTTCCCTACTTTCACTGAGTTTCTGTGTGTGGGTAATTGTACTTTTAAGCCTCTATATGGTATCTCCAGTCTCTCCTCCAAGCTGCCTGCTGTGGCTTGGCCCTAATCCTATGTGCTGAGTCTCAAGAGTAGATTCAAGTACTGGCTGTATTCTTGCCATTGGAACTGCAGGTCACACACACTGCAGCACACAGCAGTGACTTAGTATGGATCAGCTGGAACTGCCTGTGTAGAAGTGCTTCAAATCTGGTGATCCATCACAATTATTTGGGAAATTCTGCAAATTCTTCTCAACTGCGCAGTTTGGAAAACTCTGCTTCAAATCTTTATCTCATTATAAGGACTTAGTAGTCACCAGCCCACACAGAACACTTTTCAAGTCTCTATAAAATGCAGTGGTTGGATGTCTCAACATACAAAGGGTATTATAAAATAATACCTTGCATCATTTACACAGTCCTTCGTAGCATTACTGTAAAATATGTGTTTTATCAATAATTATTTAATTATTTACTTTAAAAACAATGTAGTGTGTAAGAAATACTACTGGCCTATTAATGATTAATTTTTTTAGGTAAAGGGAGTAGTTACAGTTTACATCTAATAAGTGAAGTACATCCGTAGCTGGATCAAAATGGTAAAAATTGAGTGTATGGCAAATACTTATACTATGCATAAGTTGTGTGGTCACGAGTACAATTCTAGTTTTCCTAAGTATCTCTTCTACTAGTGTGTGCTATAATGTAAACATGGTTATTTTCTTTCTTCTGGCCTGAAATTGAATTAGCCTTTTTGCTTCCTGTTGTGGCAGGAACACAGGCAAAGTCCTGTTCCTTCATCTGGAGAGTGATTTCAAAGTTAGATATATTACTTGACATTTCTTAAAACTGCTTTCTCTGTTCCAAAGCAAGTTAATTTACAACTTTCTATATTTACAGTGTTTCATAAAAATGAAACTGTGTTTGGTTTTGTCAAGTAAAAGCTGAACAGCTTGAAGTAAGGTATCTTCAAAGTAACAATAATATTGTGCAAATACTTTAGAAAATTAAATAAAATAATCATAATCAAATGTTGCTCAACAGTGTTTGGATCTTACAAACTAAACTCTGATCAGACCATTCAAGCAAAATGCTACAAAAGCATGCATGGGTTTACTGATGTTCTCTCTTCTGGGCCAAGAGCTTAGAGATTACAGTTCCAGCTAGAATCTTTCCAAGAGCTTTGTGAACAAATTTAATCAAAACTGCTTTTGAAGCCACATTAGTTTTTCATTAAATATATATATGTGTGTGTGTGTATGTATATATTATCATATATATAAAACTTTCTTTTAAAACTTCTAGTTGTTTAAAACTTGATAGTTAAACAAACAAACAAACAAACAAACAAACAAACAAAGCCAAATCTGAAAACCAGAGCCATAACCAGACATATAATAGATTCAGAAAGGTGGTTCAAAAGCCTTATATGCATTCATGGCCTTAATTGCACAGTTCTGTGCTGCTGCTCTATTTTGGGCTGAACTCTTCAGTTGTATTTCTCATAACATACTGCTTCTCATCACTGAGAATCTCTTTCTTGATAAAACTAGAGGGCAAAGAGAAAACTAGCATGCATATTGAAAACATAGCTGTCAGAATATTTTAGTATCGGTAGCTCTGCTGCAAGCTATACATTGTCAGAAAGAGACTCCTGATGTGCATTTCTTTGGAAAAGCTATCTGCCTGCAACTTCCATAATCTTTATTTAACACAGGTTTCTTGTTTTCAAAAATCATCTTTGTTCAGCCTTACCATCTCCGTGGAGAAGATGATAACAGTAAAGTTTTTCACATCAGTGGTTTTTCTTTTCTTTCTTTTCTTTTCTTTTCTTTTCTTTTCTTTTCTTTTCTTTTCTTTTCTTTTCTTTTCTTTTCTTTTCTTTTCTTTTCTTTTCTTTTCTTTTCTTTTCTTTTCTTTTCTTTTCTTTTCCTTTTTCTTTTCTTTTCCTTTCTTTTCTTTTCCTTTTTCTTTTCTTTTCCTTTTTCTTTTCTTTTCTTTTCTTTTCTTTTCTTTTCTTTTCTTTTCTTTTCTTTTCTTTTCTTTTCTTTTCTTTTCTTTTCTTTTCTTTTCTTTTCTTTTCTTTTCTTTTCTTTTCTTTTCTTTTCTTTTCTTTTCTTTTCTTTTTTTTTTTTTTTTCCTTCATGTTCTTTAGTTTTGTTTCATATTGCTTTTCCTTTTTTTTTTTTTTTTTTGCCATCATGGATAATTTTCTGTGTGCCTGAAGCTACACCCGGAGAACAGAGCATGTCCCATGTTTTTATGTTTTTCAGCTTCCTGGACTAGAATAAGTAATAGCATATTCTCATATCTCCTTTGTCATATAATAGCTGTTAAAGAGGTTATTTTGAGCATGAACTTGTAGGAAGTACTCAGAGACATGCATGTTGTGAGAGTGTGAGAGTCACCTTGGTCTTTCCTCTGAACTTTAAGATCTGTAAGACTGTAATATGGACCCTGTTGCCCATTCAATGGGGATAAACTCTTGGCAGCTCTTCCTCTCAGTTTTTGTGAGGAGAAGTTTGGCTGTAAAAGATGTAGAGACCATATCTCTAGCTGTCTTTTATAGAAAGCTATGGTGAAGCCTGATGTTAGTTATCCTTGCTGAAGGTAAGGAGGTCGGGATAAAACAAAAATTAATGGTGAACTGTCGAATGACTAGAGTATTTCACAGCTTCTCTCTAAATAGACAAGATTACATTTCTGCATGTGACATGAGGACAGATTATCTCTTCTAGTCTTCACAGTTTTGTAAAGCAATTCCAACACTGAAAGTGTCATTCTGTCATGGAGGTATTCCATATTTATTTATTTTTTTTCGGAAGGGGGTGACGACGACGACTTGTCTTGTACATCTGACATGATAAATTTTGATAAGGATTTAATTTTGAGTCATCACTTTGGAACTTCAGTGAAGGATAAAGGAAAGAATTTTTTTTTTTTTTTAAAATGGTCTTGTTGGACTCAGAGTTTATATCCATTTTTACTACTATGAATGGTTTTTTGTGGTCCTAGGTGAAAAAGCCATGAGTTATATAAGTTACAGGATTAATCAAAATTTAATGATTTTATCTAGTGTCAGAGAGGAAGACAAAACTTGCAAAACTATATGGTTCAGAATAAACATCCACAAGCTGCTGCTAGTTATAATTCTGCATAATATGAAATATCCCTAAAGAGTTATAGAAATGGAATATAAATATCCTCAGGGCTGGGTTTTGTACAGTGACTTCTCAACTCGGCCAAAGTAGTCATGAGTGGAGATTTCACGTTCAGTGGAGTTTAGACAAAGTTAATCATATTGGAAGCATGACATTTTCCTATTCATAAAGATAGATGTAAACCAGTAATCATTTATAGCCTTCTACAGCCCTAAATTTAGATGTAGTAAAATATGAAACTGCTGAAGACAAGTGAGGTTTCATGACTATTATGTGTCATTGCCTTTGGGACAGGTCTTTGCACAAACCTCTCTGCAGTGGAGGTACAAAGTCTTCTGGAATGAAGCTCCTATAGTTTCCTACACTTCTGCCTGGGAGAACTGATGGTCCTTTCCATTCAATTTTCACCATTCTTGGCTGCTACTAATGAACATTAGACAGCATGAGATGGAAGAGGATTCAGATGTTATTCTAAATAACCACTGCTGGAAAGACAGCTTTCACATCCATCTTACGAAGAAAGAGGATGGAATATGCAGAAAGGAAATTCTTCTCTCTTCTGTAAACTCTACAGAATCCAAATTACTTTATCTTTGTTAACTGACTCCTGTGGGGCTACTCATTTGAGTTAGGAAAATAGTTCTGCACATGCAAAATTTGAGTCTTAGTGATCTCCTTCAGATTCAAAATTTTTACAGTTCATTTGAGTATATTTACAGCTCCAACTAATTATTTGCAGGTTCTTTAAACTACATTATGTAATCTGTGTTTTTATTTTTACTGCTCTTCCTGAAACTATAATGTTCCTGCTAATGTTGTTCTGAAAATAAAACATCTATGTAACAAGACTATCATATTTTACATTTCAAATATGGTTTTAAATGCAAAAAGCATGTCAAGGTGAACTGCATAATGGAATGAGTAATGCAGTCCTTCCTCATTTTCCTCATGGGAAAAAAATAATCATGACGGCTAATCCTAAACCAAATGAAAGTGACCTTGAAAAGGGAAGGGAAAGCCTTCCCACTGGCGACAGATCCATTGTGTTTTATGCTTCAGCAGATTGAAAGCTTAGTTATCATCACTTTGCAGTGCTTTCTGGAGGCACATATTTTGTGAAATCCCTCCACCCCACTAGTCCCAGAACTGGGCTGAACCAGCCCATCAACCATTGACAAGTGCTTATTGAAATTCCAGGATCCTCTGTTATCAGTTCATGTGTAGGAATACCTTTTGGTATGCCTCTTATATAATACCAGGGAAAACACATACTGATTTTAAATCAGTGGGCTCTAGAACTGATTTGGTTTGGCTGGAGATGCTCAGGGGGTTGACAGAGTGAACTCTTTCTGGGACGCCAGGAAACACATTGATAATAACACATGGTTAAATTCCAGAAACAAATTGAATTTTACATACGATTATATAAGCCATCAAAATGAATCTGGGCAGTGGCCACCCAGTCCAATATTTATCTTTCTTAGTATCATAGGGAAAAAAAAAAAAAAAAAAAAAGATGTCTTTTTTTTTTTGTATCTAGTTTTAGGGGGTCAGTGCTGAGATAAAGAGAAATCCTACAAACCAATAACAGCTTGGAGGCATACATACAATCTTCTCCACAGTCAGGAAGGCATATTTTAGATGTTTCTTTTGGCCAATGCAGAATGGATCATGACTTGATATTTGAAGAAATACAAAAATGCTATTAAAACCACTGCAATAATCAGAGAACATGAAAAGGCCTAAAACTGTCTTTTTGATGAAATGATTGCTAGATCATCTAGTAGGTTTTCTTTTGTCAGTGAGGAGTATGCTCTCTTAGAACTAAGAAAATTTGCTTAACAACCTTTTCAGTTCAGACAGAGTTGATTCAACAGCTTATTCAAAAATTTCTAGCAAGTATTTTACATAGGTTTGTACTTTCACTTATCCACTGAGGATAAGTTGCAGCCCTCAACTAAAAATTTTAGGCTTTTTTTTATATATATATAATTTTAGTTCATTTTATTTTTATTTTTTTACATTTAGAGATTGTAGTTAAACACAAGATGACCACATACTTTAGTTAAATTGTGTATAGAACTAAAACTGCTATGTAACTGAGTTTTCTAAAGTACAAAGAAAATATATATTCCAAATCTGACTTTGCAAGTTTCACTGACTTCTCATAACATCAATCAAGTAAAATGCTTCTGAGCTGTCATACTCATTACTGAAGCGATGAGTTTCTTCAGCCTTAGGAAGAGTACTTTGCATCCAATGAAGGAAAATACGTATTCTTCATGTCTCTGCTAAGACTTTAAGCAACTGTCTCTTACCTCTCTCCTCAGCTCACCGATTAGAAGCGATACACCCAAAGGTTTCCAAATGCATGGAAACCTATTGTATAGGAATTAAATTTAAGATCTCCAAAAAATGTTCAGTAGAGAAACTGAACATTTTTTTAAAACCTCAGTACTTGCTTTTTCCTACTGAATGTACTGTGTTCTGAGAGTGTGCATGAATGACAAAGGGAAGATGAGACAATAGCATATGCTTTACTTTCAGGTTTAATGTGAATCATTTTAATTGTTAGAGTTCAAATAATTGTTTTTAATTTTTTAAGTTCTAATTATGCAAGTTGGAAGTGATATCTACAAAGTCATAGGTAGAAAGAAACAGTCAAAGAATAGACTACTGATGGAATTTGAGTGCATCATTTGGTTAGCATATGCTGAAGTGTATACTGACATTTCTGCAGTCTGAATGTATACAGATATCACAACCAAAAGTCTGTTAAAATTCTTGCATCTATTTCTCTTTATCAGCATGAATATTTAGATAGCTGTTCTTATTGCTTATGGAAAAAAATATAATTGATTTAATGCTGATTAAAATTTATATGGTTTTGTTTGTTTGTTTGTTTGTTTTTAATATGTGAAAACATACTACATCATTACAGTAGCCGACTCTTGCTTTTATCCTCCAGGTAAAAGATTTCTCATCCTCTGCTGGAAGGACTGCCAAGAAGTTTATGTACATTTTCCTTTCCCGTATAATGCTGTATGAGCATGGCTTTCACTTCCATGGCTTTCAAAAGAAAATGTTCTAAGCAGTAAGATGTGGATCTCAATCTTTATTAAAAGTAAAGAATTAAATTACTTCTCAGGAACACTCCAGACTGAAAATTTACAAGTTACATAAAAAAAATCAAATATAATTCTGTCTTTACACAGTGAAGGAGTATCTACATTGTCATTATAGCAAGGAGTTCCAATCTATCCTCAGAATGCAGAGGTAAATGTCTGTATGCACCTGCCTGAGAAGATATGAAAACAACAAACAAGTGATTAAATGTGAGATGTCTTATGTAATACTTGCAAGAGCTTTTTGTTGTAAAAATAAAGGAAATTTATGTCATTGAAGTCCTACGCTGTATTGTCAAACAAATAAGAAACAGACCATAATCAATGAAGCCAAATGCATTGTTATAGGTTGAGTAATGTAAATTACTTACATAAACTATGGCTGAAACACAGAATTTAGTAAAGACCATCACCCTTAATTGCAAGGACAATTAAAAGCTCTTTAGTTTGCAAGTTGTACATCAGGACTAAGAATGTCATTGATCTAAGTCATAACATTTAAGAAAGGAAATTTCTCATCTGAACTACTTTCCTTTATCTTACCTTTCTTCCTGTGCTATGAATAGACCTCCACTTACCCTGTCTCTTCCCAAAAATTGGAAAATATCTTTTTGTTCGTCTTCAGCAAGTCTCCATTTCCAGCATCTTTTTCAACCCTGGATCTTTCATGTAACTCTCTGTCTCTCAAGACATTTCTTGTTTTATTAACAGTGCTTTTTCATGAGCTCAGCATTAGGTTCCTCCTTTTCTGATTAATTCATTCCACATAAGAACAATCCAGGCAATCTTAGCACACTCTTGAGAAAAATGTTGTTAGTAGCTGTAATATCCATAGAGCTTGTGATAAGTTTGTTTTTATTCTTCACTTAAAAAAGAAAGCTTGTTATCAACCAACTCCTTTTGATGCTTGCTAACATCACCATTAGGCATTTGCTGTCTTCAGTAGATGAAATCATGCACTCAGAAGTACAAATCATAGACTGGATGCCCATGTGATGAAGCAAACCACAGATTATCAAAGGCTCTAATAGTTTTGGAACACTTTGGATTAGACTGTAGAGAGAAGAGGCATCAAACTGAGAACAAAACTGGAGTCCTGCAAGACAGTGTTGTAACATCTACAGTGTGTTGTCACACAGCCACATTAAGGAACTCTCACTTCTCTTTAAGTTGCCTCAAAGACCATGGAAATTCCCTGGTGCCAGGAGGCAGCAGACACTGAGATCCTAGTAAGAGCAAATGTATCAGAGATTTCTCTAACACACATTTGAAGTGGTTGGCTATGTGATCTAAATGTGTGGCAGACTATCCCATAAGACATTTTATGATGAAATGAAATGTAGTAAACCCTCTTTTGGGAGTCATCTTTAGGGTCATAAAGATTTTCAAGAGATAATCCTAAAAATGTGAAAAGCCCACTGATTTATGAGCTCATGATGCTCCTAACAACAACAAAAAAGAATGGCAGAAGATGATTTACAAGAGTGCAAGTACTTTTGAAACAACTGGTGTCCAGCTAGAATTTTTTTTTTTTAAGAGCTACATTAAATTAAATCTGACAATTGTGTGGTGAAAACATTCCTTGGATTTCATAATCATAGGAGAACTCTTCAGCTAAATTAATGTAGAGAGGAATTAGCTTGCTGCCATTGTGGATAATAAGCAGAACAGAGCAAACAGTTTCTAATCAGTAGCAACTTCAACTCTTTGCAGTCCAACTTTTCCAGTTACTGTTTTAAACACATAAAGAAACAAATCAAATCTCACTTCTGAATTGCCTTTCCAACAGTTTCTCATAGCAGGCACAATAGCATTCAAGTGGGAGACAAGAGAGGAGTCTGTTTTCTGACAACAAGGTGTTTGGAGGAAGTGACAAGTTTTTACAAATTAGTTATAGTATACTTATTTTTCTCTACTGTCCTTTACACTTGTTTTATCATGGAGTTACTATTAGATTTTAGATATCAGAAGGGAGTTCAGAACCCAGCTTACTCTCTGACAAAAAGCAGAAGGTCTTATCTAATTCAGGAGGGCTGCTGTCTGATAGGGAGGAAAGGCTGCATGTTTCCAGCCATCTTACTCTAACCAACAGACAGATGGACGAGTCTAGTAGCTAGAAGTGTATATAAATGTGTATGATCGCCACTGAGATATTTCTGAAGCCATCTTATCCAGTGATTGCAATATGTATCCACATTTTATCATCAGATGGACACTAGTATCAACTTGTCTGAAGAATACTGTGATGAACTACTTGTAAGTAGCTTTTGCTGATATATGCCTTGTTAAATCCTACTGGTTTAAATGAAAAGTTGAAGGCTGCTGCAATGAATTTTGACAAATTAGACATTTGGTCTACTTCTACAGAAACATAGTATCATCTGGTACAGTATGTACAATTAGAATTTTCACAGAGATCTGATGCCATTAATCCATCTCACTGTGATCCAGCCAAAAAGAAAACTGAAATAGTAGAAAGTAGAAAACTTAACTGTTTCATTTTTTTTCCAAGTTGAAGTAGCAAGGCATTTGATTTGATATGAGTAGTCCTTTAACTATCTGGGGAGCCAGGTGTTCTCACAAATCTGACATAAGTAAACCGAGGTAAATGAAAATTCCAAGTATTTAATAATGTCATTTCTGATTTCTCTCATTTTCTTAATTGCACCTATAACATTTTAATTGTTAGGCACTGTACCTTGGATAGATAACACTGTACTACTTTTCCAATTCAACTACAGATGCAATGCTGAAAACTAGTAATAGTGGCACCTTTATGATGCAGTGTAATTAAATTGTCTGGATACTCAGAAACTTATTATTATTAATGAATACTTTTCAAGTGCTCTTTGCCAGCATTATGCTCCATTAAGAATCCAAACATATGCTGGAGGACCTCCTCATAGTGAAGAGGCCAAAGGTCTCTGAATTAGTTAAACTGGAAAAGCAAAGCATGGAAGCATTATCTTTGATGTGACTACAATTTGTATCAAGATTTCTTGCTGACAGTTTGTTTTTTAGTTTTGTTTTACTGGCTTATATCGTTATCTTTTTCCACTCTATCTTTCTGTTCTATATAACAATCTATATAGCAATCAAAGCTGTGCTTTCAAATGCCCATTGCCACGTAAAGATTATAGATTTACTAGTCAATTTTACAAGTACATCATCTCACCTAATATAAAGGCTTCACAAAGATTTCTGACGTTAATCACAGATTTATAAGTAAAATATAGATATCAAAATATGGTCACAACTACATCGTTAACTGACATCAGGATGCAGAAAGAACCTAGAACTAGGTTTTTAACACTTACCAACTTACCAACACTTACTGTTCAGAATGCTTTTCACCATCCAAGTTCCAACAAGTGTCCCGAATTGGCAACTACATCTGTTCTGAAGTAGACCAAAGAAGAGGAAATGAAGGACTGGTATTATCCTTCAGCTCCAAACCACAATACCTCATAATCCAGTGATCTGGGAACACTAATGAAGCTATGTAATCACTTTCAAAGTTGCTCATACAAAGCAAAGATGCACCTCAAACTCGTCAATATTTTGGGAAGAGTTTAATGCCTGGAGGACTGGGGAAACATGTTGCCTCAGTAGCTTTTTGAATCAAACATCTCTTTTATCTCATTTTCAACATTCTGTGAGGTGCATTATTCCATTGTCTTAAATAAGATGCCAGTATCAATGAACTTTTAAAATCTCTCTTAGATGTCATTCATTTACATCCTCATTCTTCCACTGTGGCCATGCATTTCTTTCTGGTATTCAGCATCAAAACTCTTAGTAGGAACTGATGGGAATTTTCTACGTAGTTTTTGGAAATATCATAATAAACATTTGATTTTTCAACTTTTGCCATAGCAGTTCTACTCCACCGTTTTTATTTTTTCTTCAGTACTGTGGCTGAAGAACTTCCTCTGATTTCTCTTCCATGTAGTAGCTTGTTTACTTTTGATATTTTTCTTTATCTCAATAATTTCTGATTTTTTGAGCTTTTCCCTGCATTCTTCAGCATAAGCAGATATTACTTGTCAGGTCATTATTTGTCGTATTGTATCTAAGAACTATAAGTGCACTCTTCTGTGTGTGATACGAATAAGGAATATTTATTTTTTTGTTTTAAAAACTTTCTATGTAAGTCCTTATTTTTTTTAGTCTATTTATCTTCATTAATTAGCTTCCAGAATTTCTCAGTTCATTCATCTGAAACTGAGAGTTTTCATTGCATACCTACTTACATTTGTCCTATCACTCAGTTTTAAGCAAGGATGCTCATGATCAGATCACTTGTTTTCCATGGCTGACTGTTTCATGATAACAAATCAAATACTCACCAAATCAAAGACTAAGAGAGTCTCACCTCTCAGATGACAGCCTGTATCCCAACCAGGGCTAAATGGACCTGTTAGTAGATCCCATGCTACAATCCAAAATAATAGATTCTCATAATTACACAAATTTGCAAGAGGATTTCTCAAATAATGTTGCCATCATTTATACCATATTCAAAGGAATTGCAGACATTTCCAAAGTTAATCTCAATTTACACAATCATTCTTCATCAGAGACTGATTTTCTGACTTAGCTCAATTTTATTTTATCTGTATTAGTTCTTATTCACAGTTTCTATCATCACTAATGTGCAGCTTGGGATCTGTGGCTGTCTGTTACTCTAAGCTCTATCTTTCAGTAGCAGTTTGTTATTTCTGCTATCTCTGGTTTCGTATCATGAAGTTCTTCATCCAGGTTTCTTGTATTCATGTAATAAACTTCTATTATTTATTGGTCATGCCTTACATTGCCTGAAAGCAAGTACTCATTCCCAGACATATCTGCTATGCGGAGACTTGGTTTCTAGCTTCATAGCAATAAAAATAAATATTCCTTTTTTTCTTTTTTTTTTTTCTCTTTTTTTTTTCTTTTTTCTTTTTTTTTTCTTTCTTTTTTTTTTTTTTTGTTAGGAAAAACATATAAATTCATTTTTCTTAAACAAGCATAGCACAGATTCAAATAATATTCTGAGTATAGCCATGAATAAAAGACTGCAGTAGGAATAAAATTCAGGGGTCGCTCAACATATTTATTAAGTATGACAAGATCAGTCCTTTAAATGCTAGTTAAAATTAGAGCTGAAGTGAGAAACAGTAAAGATTTTATCTCAAGTTACAAAATGTATTCTAAGTTGTTCTTATATCTGAAATTGAGAGTGGGTTTGTTTGTTTGTTTGTTTGTTTTTTCCAAAATTAAATGTAA
Source organism: Coturnix japonica (assembly GCF_054131305.1). Lineage (NCBI taxonomy): Eukaryota > Metazoa > Chordata > Aves > Galliformes > Phasianidae > Coturnix > Coturnix japonica. Next base: position 53,246,955 of record NC_140702.1, read on the forward strand.
ATACTTACAGTGATGACAGTACTGACCATCCAGATGGAGAAGCTCTTCCAGATCAGGACATAAAGTGCCCTGAGAATAACTGATCTGCCTATTAAAGGCGGATGTAAAGAAGGCATTGAGGACCTCAACTTCTCCTTATCCTCAGTGGTCACATTCCCCACTGCATCAAGTAAAGGATGGAATTTTTCCTTGATTCTTCTCTTACTGTTGTTAAATTTGCAATAGGATTTCTTATTCTCTTTAACTACAGTGGCCAATCTGAGTTCAAGCTGGTTTTTTACCTTCCTAACTTCCTCCCTGCACACCTTAGCAAATTCCTTGTAATCTCTTCAAGTAGCCTGTCTCTTCTTCCTGAGCACATAGACTCTCTTTTTCTTCTGGAGTCTCAACCATAGTTCTCAGTTTATCCACACAAGTCCTCTTCCCCTATGGCTCTAACCTTATGGCATTTAGTGACAGCCTGTTCTTGTGCCTTTAAGATTTCCATCTTGAGAAGCATCCAGGCTTCCTGGACTCCTTTACCCTTAAGTAGCAACTCCCAAGGGACCTGAGCTACAAACATCCTGAACAGGTCAAAGTCCACCCTCTGGAAGCTGAGGAGATGCACTGGTGCCCCTCTCCCTGATTCCTAAAGGTTTAGGATCACCAGAGCCTTTCTGAGAAACAGTTTTGGCTCCACACCCAACTTCTCCACCAGGGCTCTGGTCAACAGCTACAGAGCTGTAACTCATTAATCAGAGGAAGAAGCCTGTCCAGAAATGAATGCATGTTCCTGCAATCACATACACAGTTATTTGGCCAGAACCTTCTCTGAAAAAGGTAAACTATACCCTTCCTATTCATTGTTGATTCTGCTTCTGCTGTTTAGAGGATTTATATTGCTTGTCTACCAAGACCAGCCAACACAACATTGTGTGCATCTTTGTCCTTTAGCACAAATGTAATGTGAGTGTACAAAGTGAAAACTTTGGTGATTTTGCTGCTAGCCACTCTGGGTCACTGTCCAGAAATAAACTCTGTGGTGAATCTGATATTGGTTTTGGCCTTTTGTTGTTGTTGTTGTTATTGTTGTTGTTTTGTTTGGTTGGTTTTGTCTTCATAGTCATAACAGGTTAGGACAAGTGTACTAAGCAGGAGTTAAAAACGACCAATCTGTTCCTCAACAGGCATTCCCACATGATTATTTAGATTCAGATTCAGGACTTTGGCATAAGGAAATGAAAACGTGAATGCAGAAAGATTCAGGCTAATGACCCGGTTCTCTTGAGTAATCATCAGCATTTACGAGATATGCCAGGTTTAGCTATAGACCATAATTTTACAAACAAGAAAGTTTAACATAAGCTTTGCTATATCAATTTGTCCTGTTTACTAAAGTTCTGGATTTCAGATAACTCAAATAATTGCACTTGAGACAATTGCTTATGATGAGCCAACTCTGTTGAAATAAAATGCTTTTGAAATATCCTCTCATTTTCTCTAGGGATTTATCTTGTAAAATGTGGGTATGATATGACTCTAAGAGAGCTTTTTACAGGAATATATTTAGAGGCAAAATATTTTGTTTTGTTTTGCTCTGTTTTTGTTTTGGTCAAAGTAGCAATCTGAGAAGGAATTCTGGCAGAGGCAGTTATATTATGGATATTCACAGTATGTCCAGAATAACCAAATGCATTATTTAACATTATACATTTTGTTTAGCTGTAAAAGCTTTATTTTTTTTTTTAGATGAAAACTTGGAACTGCCATAGTTCTTTGTTCTTATATGTTCATTGCGTAAAACGTGATGAAACGTCCATGTTAGCATCTCAGCCAAAGCAAACTTAAAAGAGATTTATCACTTTTCAGTTCAGTATAAAAGGGAGGGGACAAACCCTTCCATCAAAAAATTGTACTTTTAATGGATTTGCCAGCCCTTTGGTAGATATGGTAAAATATTAAGTGCCTGAAGATTATAAACCTGTTGCTGTATCTGATCCCAGCTCCTTTGTGATCACAGGAATGGAAAATTCCCACTTCATCTCAACCCTCCTGAAGTGCTTGGTGTCTGAATTTTCTGGGGTGCTGTAACGGTGAAACAATGTTGTGAAATAATCAAGAATGTCATGAATATCCAAGACAGCTAAAAACTGATAATGAAAAACACTTTGCCCCTAGCCACAGTGTGTGGCTCTTACCAGCCCTACTTCTAGTTGTGAATGTATCTGTGACAGTATTGCTGAAGATTTGCTGGTCTGGCCCTAGAGAAAGTCTTGTGTAATGTTTTAGTCTCTGCCCACTTAGCTGACTACTGAAATTCAGATTCTTACTCCAGTGTTGCAGCTGAAACAATTGAACACTTTCCTTTTTCTCTTTCTGTCCACAGCTGCATGTCATTCTTTCACTCCTCTGTGCTAAATGAACTTTAGATATATGGACCAACTCCAAAAACATTAATAAATCACTATATAGAGCAAAAATTATTTTATCACTACAAGCATGACTTTAATTTACTGACTTAATATTGCCTTGTATTTCATGCTTGTTTGTAATATTTGCACTTTACCTGGAGACTACCAAGTACTGGCCATTTGAACTGACAGCTTCTCTTGCAAGCCACCATTCTGTAATGCTTAATGCTCTTGTTTATTTTTATTTTTTTCTCTTTCTTTTCTTTTATTATTAATATTAACTTTTCATTACACAGAATGTTGCAACAGTGACATAGTTTTAAAAAAGATTGGAGTTTTGGACTACCACAAATTTTTATTGGAGAGGGAGAGTGTAAGGCAGAATACGTTTCCAAAACCCTGGCACTGGGGAGCCCTGAAGCAATTGTGTATTTCAAATACTCCCTTTTCTTCTGCCTTCCATTTACTGTTTTGCTGAACAAGAGAATTTTAACTTTTCAGGACTGATCAGAAAGCTTTACAAAGAATGCAAACTTAATAGTACTAGACAGAAAATTATGCCAAGTAGGTATTAGCGATTCCCAATTAATTTTCAGAGAGGAATAAAAAACAAATTCTTCCTACATGTATATTCTTAATGAACTTAAGCCACTAGAAGAAGCAAGGCTAATAAGGCCATTCTGATTAACTTGATAGCCAATCAAGCCACAGCTAATTTGCTGAGAGAATGGAGTCGAGCATATCTACTTTACCTTTATTACTCCCTCTTCTATTGGAACACTGCAGAGAACACTGTAATTATATATTAAAAATAAGAGGAAAAGACCCCATAAAAGCAGAATGTTTAATTGTATGGATAACTTGTAAAACAAGATTTAGCATCAAAAGGTCTGGTGGGTGCTCCTTGTAGAGACTGCCCTCCAATCAGAGAAAGCAGTGCTGGAGGGAGAAGTCCCAAGTCAGCACTGCAGATGGTGTTGGTGTCTGTCGTGGATGAGTGTGTCTGTCGTGGACGAGTGTGTCTGCTTTTCCAAGTGGGTGCTGGAGGCTTGAAGGAACACCCTCTGGCAAGTGTGCTTTCCCTGAGAAAGCACTCACATTCTGGTAATCAGAAACAGTGTTCTTTTCCTTCTCCATCACATTTTATGAAAATTTTATGTTTCTGTGTTTTAGCACACTTGTTCTCTAATTGCAGCTATAGCCATTATTTACTGAGAGGAGAGCAAGTGAGATCTTTAGGGCATTGCAGAGGTTGCTTGAGTATTTCCAAATTAGCAAAAAGATTGATTTGAACTGGATCCCAAGGAAGTTGATAGTTAATCTTCTTTATTTGTTTTGTTCTTTTTTCTTTTTTCTTTTTTCTTTTTTTTCTTTTTTTTTTTTCTTCTTCTTCTTCTTGGGGTGGAAAAGCTGCAGTGAACTTTAGGGGACCCTCCTATGGAGCTGTGCAGAGGGTTATGTTACATATAAAAGATGAAGTTGGCTCAGATACTTGAAGGGAAAGAGTCACCTTCAGCTGGCCCAGCTCACAGAGATATCTGGTAAGTGATACCAAGTTTAGATGCATGTCTGCTCCCTGTTGGGCTGAGTGATTGAGTGAGAGGGCCTCGGAGCACACAGAAATGGAGTATGAGACCTACCTGATGTGCTCAGTGACCTTCTAGCCCAAGATGGAAAGCTCCTGCAGAGTGCAAGTGCTCTGGCCAAGTTTGATCCCTCCATCAGAAACACAAGGAGAGTGAAAAGAGGACAATGAATGTATATATCTATATGTTATGGCACTGTCCCATATGGTTCCTACAGTGTGGGAGGGTCAGGGTAGACATCTATGGGGTTAGAGCTGAAAGAGCCTCACAGAGCTCTGTTTGGGTGAAGCAATCGGCACCATTATAAACAGGATTCAGAAATCTGAAAGATCCTGGACAGTTATGAGTGGGCATATGGGACACAGCTAACAGCTGAGTTTGGGTAAGCATGTCTCATATGCAAGGGCTTCCCTATCACAGTCCTCTGGGCATTGCAGTGTAGAGTTATTTCCAAATGCCTTGGACATCTCTTTCAGCTACATTTCTTTCTGAGCACTGCCTTATAAAGGTGCCCAAACCCAAGGGCTGGGACTTCATAGGCTTGAAAACAAATTTTCGTACTGGTGAGGGAAAAGATAGGATGTAACCAGGTAGGTTGAGAAAAAAATGCTTCAGACCAACAACACTTGACATACACCGCACATCTTGGATTTCAGTGAGTTACTGCAAAAGTCTCTATAAGGTGTGAATTCTGCACAGTCTGAGCCTCTTACCTAACAGTCTTCTCCCGACTTTGGAACAAAGTCACAGAGCATCAGCTATCACTATCAGTGGGAACTTTTACATGAAAGCTCCCCCATGCTGTCATATTGAGTGCTGTGCTTTCAGAAAGGAACAAAAAAGTAGTACTTGCACAGATAAAAGTATTCCAGTTTTCCTTATGAGTTTGTTTAATATTTTTGGAGCATTGTCAGAATATGTAGGAAAACAAAAGTATACATAGGAAGTACAGAGCTTGAAAAATATACTAGACAGGTATTTTCCTTGCCAAAACAGCACAGAAACTTGGTAAAAATCTCTGCACTTGTGATCTGGGTGCTTCTTTCAGAAGGACTCCTCTGGGCACCCCATCCTTGTTCTGGACAAACTCCTAGGCCTTCTGGGCTCTGATAGAGGGGTGACAGAATATGTTAAATAGATATGCAATTTTACTGAACATTTACAATTGTTCTTTCCAGAATTAATTAAAACTCCAAGTGAACTTCAGAGGTGAATATATCAGAGCTTTCTGCAGTCATTGATAATCATAGGTACACCAAACAGACTCATTTTAGAAACAGAGGGGTCAGAATTTTATTTCAAGAATTTCAGAGGAAGAAGCATTGACATCTCCAAACTCCCAGGCCACCAGGGAACAGAAATTTTGCCTGATCATCTTTGGTTCTGAATCAGGAAGAGTGCAGCCTGTGTTCTAAAATATGGGATGTGTATCCATGGAAATGTCTTCGGGCATTCATAGAAAATTTCTCAACAAAAATCGGAATGACTGAACGTTAAATCAAAGACACATCATCTGGAATGGAACTGTCATGAGTCAAACCATAGTATGCTAGTGGAGAAAGACTTGCAGACTGTTGCTGACTGTGGAATATGCCTCTGTTTCCTAGAGTTTTAGAACAAGAATAGCAAATAACTCTGGCAGCTAGAATGGCTGAAGGTGTACACTTGATTCCCTGTATGATGTACTGGACTTTGTGATATAAGCTAGTGTAACTTTAAACACCCACTAGGCCCCTGGAGGCCATCTGGTATCCAGGTGTGAAAGAACTGGGAAGCTGAAAGATAAGTTTCCTCCTAATCCTCTTCAGTCCTCCTCTCTATGGAAAATATGATGTGCAAAGGTGGGTCTGATAACATCTGAGGCCATCACTGTAACAGTGCCTGTGTGTCTCATAACTTAAAAATGATTTTTTTTTTTCCAGGGACTCTGCATATGTTGAAGACTGTTACCTGTATAGAATATGTTGCAGTGTATTTGCTGTCCTCCAGATAAATCGTAATTTCTCCCATGTTATCATGAGTCTCAAAAATATGCTTCAATTATCCAACTGTACTTACGCATGTGTGCATCTTTCTTTAAATTTGACTGCAGATGCTTTCAAAGTTACAGCTCCAAACCAAATGAGAGCTGCACATTACAGAGACTCCAAATGAGCCCTGGAAAAATAATTCTATTTTCTATAAACACAGAGAGAGGAAGAGTTCATCATGAAAATTTTCTGCCCTGACTGCCATGAAAGAAGAATAGATAGTGTAGTCGAATATTAGTCTATTGGAAAGTATAATCACCTATTTAAAATGTAATCAGAAGTCTTATTTTAATCTCACTTATGCGTGAGTAAATCAGGAACATTGCAGTGACTGAGCAGTTCTGTTGTAATTTTGAGCAAGAAAGATCATTATCAGCTGCAATTTACTGCACACTTGTTTAAAAATGGCTATCACACAGAAAGTGTGATTTCTTTGAGTATATGATTGTTTTTCTTGACCTTCTCTTATTTTTCACCAGATTGCAATTTTTCCAAATGAATTACTTTGGAGTGAAAATTATAATAGTTGGTTTTCGATCAAATTTTGTCAAATTTTGAAAAATTTGAGAAATAAAAACCCTAAAGTGTAACAGCTGAGTTGTACTACTATAAAAACATCTCTTATGCCATACTTTCTTATCTGAGAAGGACTCAAGTCACATCATTTGATCCAGATGTGGGTCTAAAACATCCTCAATCCAGACTCAGGAAACACTTAAATTTAAGACTGTTTCCACAGTGTTTACTTGGCCAAGTTGTACACGTGTGTTATTTTCTATTCCAGGTTTCCTTATTAAATGGAAACCTTAATGTATCATTTTGTTATTTACGGTCTACCATAAAAACGACAGGATATACAATGTGAAGAGTTAAACTGAGGAAGTTAAAGCTTAATATTTGGCTTTCCTGACTTTTGAGTGCACATTGCATTAATTCATGTGAGCCTGTATGTATCTTACATAAATTTGCTTTCTTTATGGAAGTTGTAGAGCTGCAAGGCTACTTTTGGTTCTTCCAGATTTGTTACCCTATTACCTCCCTGTTATTTTGAAGTGATTTCATGTGTGTTTACAACACATCCCACATTTGAATTCAGATCAACTGGTTAAATAAACATTGATTATTCTAATTGATGAGTACAAAACACTGTTACAAGGAAACAGGGAAAGCTGTTATGCAGTTTAAGCTATTGCTTGTTTTAAATCCCAGTTTTGATGTTGTGGTAGTTGGGAAAGGTCTTTCATATGCAGTCCTGTTCTCATGGTGTTTTATTCCATCGCTGTTTGAACGTCCGAAATGTTTCACCAGAGGGCCTCACAGAAGCAATGCTATGCGCTCCCTCTGCCGGCAATGACCATCAGATTGCCGCACAAGGCTTAGTGTTCCCCCCAGTGGGATGCAGGGTCAGAGCTCCCAAAAAGCTCTTACTCCTCCTCTGGCACTGGCTCTACCCCCTTCCTGTCCCTGCCAAGGTACTTGTAGCAGAAGAGTGAAAGAGCAAGAGGAGAGGGAGGGAATAAGGAGCAAAAGAAACAAAGAGGAAAAAGAAAGAAGTATAAAAGGAAGAAATGAAGAGAGACAGGAAGAAGAGGGACAGAGGAGATAACAAAAAACAGAGAGACAGAAAGGATAAAAAGAGAAAGAAAGAAATGGGAAGAAGAAGGAAGATGGAATGCGATGAAAAGAATGAAAGAGGAGAGAAAGAAAAAGAAAAGAAATAGGAAAAGAATGGAAAGAATGAAAGGGAAAGCAAAAGGAAGAAGAGAGAAAGAAAAAAGACAAAGAGGGAAAGAATGGAGAAACGAAAGAAAGAAAGAAGGAAAGAAAGGGAGAAAGAAACAAAGAAAGAATGGAAATAAGGAAGGAAAGGAAGAAAGGATAGAAATAGTAGGAAGGAAAGGGAAAGGGAAAGGGAAAGGGAAAGGGGAAGGGGAAGGGGAAGGGAAAGGGAAAGGGAAAGGGAAAGGGAAAGGGAAAGGGAAAGGGAAAGGGAAAGGGAAAGGGAAAGGGAAAGGGAAAGGGAAAGGGAAAGGGAAAGGGAAAGGGAAAGGGAGGAAGGAAGGGAGGGAGGGAGTGAGGAAGGAAGGAAGGAAGGAAGGAAGGAAGGAAGGAAGGAAGGAAGGAAGGAAGGAAGGAAGGAAGGAAGGAAGGAAGGAAGGAAGGAAGGAAGGAAGGAAGGAAGGAAGGAAGGAAGGAAGGAAGGAAGGAAGGAAGGAAGGAAGGAAGGAAGGAAGGAAGGAAGGAAGGAAGGAAGGAAGGAAGGAAGGAAGGAAGGAAGGAAGGAAGGAAGGAAGGAAGAAAAAGGCAGTATAGTACAAAGAGAACGTGGGAGTAGATATAAACAGCTGGTAGAACAGAAGAGGAAGCAAGATTGCTTCTTTTGACAGCAGTTCGTTGTTTGATCAGTTTAGTCATAACGCCAAGCTGCATCCTTATGTTAAAAAAAGAAAAAAAAAAAGAAAAAAAGAAAGAAACAGAAAAGTTATACATTAAACATACAAAAAGGGTGAAAAATTACATGTCAGATGGAAACTAACAATGTGCAGGGAAGTAGGGAAATGTTAATTTCCAGTTGCTATAAGAATCACTAACAGTAATTCAAATATAGATACAGAGTATATTCTGGAGAGTGTTAGAAAAGAACCGTATCTTTAGTGTCCATGACTGGAAATGACTTGTATCTAACTAAACTGCAAGTGAATGACTGCTTTAGATATTTAATCCCTTCGTTACTTTCTCTTTCCCCTGCAACATGTCTAGCTCCAAAACAAAATGAAGATCATTTAATTTGTTAGAGAACTTATCCAGTTTTGTAATTCAGTTGTATTTCCATCTGTAAGTGCTAATATGTGGTAGATAAAAACAAAAAACATGAAGGCAGATGGGATTGAAACTGCTAGAAATAGTCTCCTTGAAATAGCTTTCATTACTTCTAAACAGTTTGGGCTTGTTTGGTAGAATTGCTGTCTGTGATTCACTTGATGGATTGATCCAACTTAATATCCTTGAATAATATGTGCAGTTCTTACATAGAATCTTAGCAAAGTCCACATTTTCTGTCCATTCCATGGCTCTCTCATATTTCTCATTACTTTCTTTATTTTCTCACCTTTGCTTGGAGAGGAACTGAGGAGATTAACCTTTCTTAACCGCATCCAGCATTTGTTCTCTTCTGGATCACCTCAGCATTGCCATCCTGTGACTTGAGGCATCTTGCTGCTCTCTGGGGTTAACTGCTGAACTGATATTACAATTAGTAAGGTGTTTCCCAAGCAGAATGTGAACCAGAAAGAAGAGAAAATGAAGACTAGCAGAACTGAAATCAAGCACTGTGAAAAAAAGACGTAAATTATAGCACTGTTACAATGCCTCTTATGTTATGCAGTGATTTATGTTGTTTTTCTGGTTTTATGTTCTGTCCAATATAATGCAAAACATATTGCTGACAGGCATCTATTTTGCTATTATGTTGAGCAGACCTGAGATTTGTATCTTCTTGCAGTTCGTGTAGTTGCATTTTATGCCAATATTGCCAGAATGGAAAAGAGATCTTGCAGAGGACACTTCCAGGCCTCTCAGAGATCACTGTCTAAGAAAACTTGTATGAGTCGTCTCCAGATTTCTGCTATAATGTGCATCAGTTCAAACCCCAGTGAATGGCTTGGATTAAGAGTGGCTTATTGAAGGCTTTTTTTTTCTTGTTACACATCAGTTAGAATCATATAGAGCTTTAAAGAAAGATAGAAGGGGAAACCAAGGTCCAGAGAGCCTGGATTTCACAAGTAAAGCACTGTGAAGATTGAATAGATTTAAACAGAAATGTATAGAAATAATTCACAAAGTGCATTTAGCTACTTTCTTTAATATCTACACTGGATGACAAGGAGTTGATCTTTCTTCAGAAACAATAGTTTGACTGTTGACCTATTCCATTTGATTCTGTTTCACATTCCAGAAGGAAATGAAATACATAATTGGAAAATAATTTGAAATTCTAGATTGGTTTTGGGTAATATCTGATATACTGTTTTATTTAACTAAATTTATATTCCAGCATTTAAACTCTGAATATCTTCTACTTTTTCACATGTTACACCCATAAAATGACCAGCCCTTCAAATATGAAAGGTAATTTCATATTTGTTTGCAGCACTTGTAGAAGAAAATGTTTCTGTTACTGTTGGAAGATGTAAGAAGCAGAGTCATATTCAAAAGTACATTATCAATTTTGTTCCATAATGAATTTGATGTTGAAGTTATGAATATTGTTTCCTGAATGCATTTGGCTTAGGCATATACAAGTATGACATTCATTTAGGTTAGTGCTTATATGTAAGAAATACAGGCTGCCTCAACCTCTCTGCCCCAGCTGATGCCCTATCTAAATGCCAATATTCTATCTTTAACTAGGACCATGGAATCACAGCATTGTAGGGGTTGTAGGTCTAGAGATCATCAAGTTCAATGCCCCTGCAAAGCAGGCCCCCTACAGCAGGCTAAGATTCAAGAACATGCAATGATATTCTGCAGAGCCAGGATTCATGTTATGTCACAAACTCTTTGGAATATAGATACAGTTCTGGTCCAAATTCACAGTTCTTAGTCTTAGTAATGATGTTAGTACTCTGTTTAATATTGACTGCTCATTAGTGTTCTGTGCCAAAGCAAAACATGAATTTAGTCATCAGTCTTGCCCTATCTCATGATATCAGATAAGATTTTAGTTAATGAAGCTGTTGCTAAGTACCACTGACATGCATTAAAAAATAAATATTTTTATTTTGTGGGGTTTCTTACTTCAAATATATCTCTATTATATCATTCTTACTACAGAGTAAACAGGCCAGAGATTAATGCCAAATTGAAGAGTCTATGTTAGAAAGAGAGTTGGACACAGTAAATAAACTAGTTGTGCTTACATAAGACGAATTATCTGTCTCATGCTGAACTTATATTTTAGTTCTATAAGACTATAGTTTTTGCTTGTAGGAGTTAAGTATGAATTGTAGTTCTGGAAGCCATTTTAGCCAACAGTTCAGCTGAATGCTATTGGGGCAGTCAATAAACCACATAATTTCCCGGAATAACAGTTGGCAAGAGTAGATACTCATGGCATGTTCCTGAATTGTTTAAAAATGGGCCTTTGCAGTGGCAGATGTTCTGTCAAAATAGCCATAGCATATGGTAGAGTTTCAGTATTTCTAGGTGAATTTCCTTTTTGTGTTTAGTTCAGAAGTAGAAACTGTAGTTTGAACAGCTGTGCTAAAATTCAGATAAATACTTTTTGGAGAAAAACGGATGATAACTTTACACAGAATATCAGCTGTGTCTAACATATATCTCAAAAATAAAAATTGGATTATGAATAGTTTCTTTGGATACTGCTGATCTACGCTGATCTAGCTCTAGTTTATTTAATTTGTGTATGCTTCAGACAGTGTGTTTGCTGCTCAGTTATTAATCTTGAATGCCTTCACATGAAAATTGTTCTTTGGACAGTTTATCATGAAATTTCTCATTTCTTACTTTTGAAGTAAAGTCTTTCTACTTTAAATGATCGTATTTCCCTTATTTCCTTTCAGACTTAGCTGCAGGACGTTGCCTGCAGTCAGTATTTTATATGTGTATGCATATATATATATATATGTTTAATTATAGATCGTTCATTATAAGATCTAAAATGGCTTGACTTGTGTCCCTGGAGCAAGCCATAAGAAGTCCCTTCATTCTTAGCATGTTGGTACCCAGTCACCACTGACCTGATCAAGAGTAGTAGCACTAGATGCTGAGGAAGTTATCTAGTTACCAACATGACATCAACAGGAGTTTCAGCAGTACCATAAACTTTTACAGTCAGATTTTTTGTGTGAGGTTCTTAACATCTTTCTGTTAGCAACTGTACTGCATCAGTAGAGGCTTTTCTGTTTGATGAATAGGGTGTAAAAATGCTTTCCACATGAGGATATGCACTGTTACAATAGGCAGCCAAAAGATGTCTTTCTTATGCCATTATTTAAAAACTGAAATACTTAGCTAGACTCCGTTCATGGTACATGGTATATGTCTCCATAGTCTCAAATTCTACAGCAATTAATTTTATGTAGACAATGCACCCTTCTGGTCACAGGGAGGATTTCTAAGCCAAGAACATTTCCTATGAACAATGTTTGGACAAGCCCATAAACTAAACCTGAGTAGCTTCTTGAAAAAGTAAATGTAACTGTGATTCAGTTGTGCAAGTGTTTGCTATAATATTGAGTGATTACCTAAACAAACTGACCTATATGTTCCTATCTCCTGAGTATGTTGCAAAGGTCACTGTCCAGAAGCCTGGATCTGAGGATACTTTTTTTTTCTCATACTTCCTGCCTCCATTTTAATCTCTCTCTCATTTTTATGAGGTTATAATCACCATTATATACTATGCAGTGACAGTTTTGTTGAGTGTGCAGTGGTATCAAGGTACCAAGGAAGCATGTAGAAGTAATGCCAAGCAGACAAATCACTGAAAACTGAAGACAAACAAGACTTTGGGCTCTTGGTTCTTTCAAACATAGGTAATCTAATATTAGGTTTACTCAGTCCTGCAGTGGAAGGTGACACTTCCATTCGTGTTGCATGTCTTAATTTGTTGATGAGTACTATGAGGTAGCTGAAAGGGCAAAATGGAACTCCAGCTCTGCAGAAGTTTGCACTTACATTCAGTCTTTGTATTCCTTGTTATGTGCAGGGGTAATAAAAATCAAGGATATCTCAGTGCTAAGTACCATTAACAGCACTACTGATGGCCAACTTTAAGTGAACAAAGTTGTACCAGCAGTATGTGCTGCCTTTTCTTCCTCATGAACTTTTAAAAAATTTAAATCCCAACTTTACTGCTGAACAGTTGACATTATTAGGCCTGTTTTTCAAGCTTTTCATTTCTTAATTATTTTCCCCCCACACACCCTCACCTTGTTTTCCTAGCTAAGAAAAAAAAAAACCTCTACAAAATAGAAAGCTTATAGGCATTTAAAAATATGCTCTTCGAGTACTTGTAATATCCCTTATGGTAAGAAACATCATGTTCCAATAACTCAGAAATGCATACAGACTGGAAGTTTGCTGTACCCATACAGCTTCTTCAGAGGCATGTTTTATTTTCTTACATTACCTTTAACACTGAAATTGTCATCCTTTGCTACTGTGTACTGTGTGATGCCTTAGATCATTTTTAAACTATCACCTTAGAGGTCTCCTATGACACAGAGATTTCAAGTGACCCCCAAGGCTGTGGTTTAGAAGTAATCTAATGCATGATGGAAGAACTAGAAACAATGGAGTTGTTTCAGGAAAATTTAGTCAGAAACTCTACAGGAAAAACTTTGCAAAATCTATGGAATACATTATTTATTGAACATTTTTCCTTTGTGTTTCCTTATGGATACAGTGTTGACTGACTCAGCTTTCCAAAATGTGTTTGCACACAAACTGAAGTTAGTAATATCATTAGTATTGTTGCTAGTTGTGAACAGACTTATAAGATAATTAGCTACATGTTCAAAATGTAAATTAAAAATACTTGAAAACTGACTGAGCTTAAGAGCTCGATGTCATGTTCATGTAGACAAAACCTAAATGATATGGATATGCAAAGACATAAAGGGTAAAGAAGCATGGATCAAACACTGGACTTGACATGAATGATGTTTGGTGTGCCCTTTTCCTCCATACTACAGCAGCTCGTACATCCTGCTTTGCTTCCCATTGCTTACTGACAAGAAACAGATTCTCTGTCATCAAATGGCAGATGGACTGAGGCACTAAATATCTACTGCCTTGACTTCTCTCTGTTTGTTTGAAATGGGTCATCTCTTTATTTTCACTTCATGCTCTGTAGTGTCTTGCAGAATGTGAGATTTTATATCAACAAGATAAATATTTATAGAAAATGTCACCAATTATGAGTGTAAATCTTCCAAATGAAGCACATGAAAATTGTTAACAAGAAGTCAGAATATATACAGCTAACTATGAAAAAAAATCTCATTAATTGCAGTAAATTTAAAAACATGTGGTGAAAATGAACACTCATGGCCAAATCCAGTGAGTATAGAACAGCACTGTATCTCTGTGGCAGAGGTTGTCCATTGTATACATGTGTATATACGTATATATATATATATATCACTTGGACTTTAAACTTTGTGCTCAAGATGACACACGAGCCAAAGCACTTCGAATATCCACATAATCTTTGTTGTTGTTGTTGTTGTTTGTTTGTATCTGTTTTTTTTCCTTTTGTCTTATTTTTTAATATTATTTTGTGCTTTGCCTCTTTAAGTAACCAAGTCCCCCAGGCTGTCCACAAGAGAATATGAGAAGAATGGAAGTGTACACATTCATATTTAGGCTTTGTTCCTAAAAACAGTGTAGGTAGTAATATCTTGAAAAACTGGAGCACAGTAACACAAGCTGTTGACAGCATGCTATAGTCTGGTTTACGGCAGAAGTAAGACCCTGGTTTAAATAAACAACAAGAATTATAGTTGTCTGTGGTATCGCCTCTGCATGCACTGGGGCTGAGTATTTCTTTATAGCAAGGCTCAGAAGGACAGGAAGTGTTTTAAATTAATTAAGTGTAATTAAGGAAATGTAAAATTTTTATGTTATGTTGCATCTTTTTCTAGGAAAAAAGCAACCAAATAATGCAATCAAATCAAAGATCACATATTTGATGCTAAATCTAAACTAAAGAAAGTGAAAACTGAGGTCATTATGATGAAAAAATAGTAAAAATTACCTACTTTCCCCCTGTATTCATTAGTCTGCGTGCATGGCCTTCATTAAACAAAGTCTTCTTAATTCTGTTACGATCTCAGGAGGGAGTTATGATTCAGTGTTAGTATATTTTCCCCTGCTCACTCATAGACTTTAGTGTCAGACATTCTCTTTAAAAACAAACGACAAACAATGGGACTTTAAGAACTCTAATAGGGAAATGAGCTCTGGAACAATATTAAAATAAACAAAGATGCAGAATATAGTATTTAGAACATATTCTGTCACAAAATGTGTTTACTTTAAAATGTACCCATTTATGAAAATTTCAATCAATTATAAGGCTTCATTTTGGGATGAAGGCTGAACTGCTCCAATATATATTTCCAAAGGAGCAAAAGGACTTCTTCACTTATCCCACTACAGAAACAGAGGTAAGTGTATTGGGAACCCAGACTCAAGTAGTATCATTAGACTGATGGTTTATCAGAAGGAGAACAGCTATTTAGTGTATAAATTTAGCTGACAAAGCCTGCAGTTGATGAACAATGGTCAGAAAACAAATGGGGTATTACATGCAGTAGAAGCAACTGAAGAATGTAGTCATCAGTTCCACGGTTGCTTCTGTCATTACTCTTCCCCATTCACAGAGATTTTTGTTTATTTTTTGAAAACAAATTTATTTTCTATTTGATGATCACATACATTTGTTATGAATAAAGAGCCAAAGAGCAACTGCTGTATTTAAAACCAGTCTCAAGCTCCAATTATCCTGACTTATGCTTGTGATTCATTTGCGGATTCTCACACATGCAGTTGCAACTGCTTGGTGGCTCATAAATCCCTTTTATTACCCTGCATGGTAGGGTTACCAATTGGGAAGATGGATATTGCCTTAAGTGGAATCGGCTGAAAAGTGGAGTGGCTTCTTACATTCATATCATTACTTTTCAGTGTGAAAGTTATAGATGACTGTGAACTCAATAGGATGGTAGGGGAAGTGTAGGTCAAAAACAAAACAATAGCACATTTCTGTATCCTCATAATAAAACCAAGTTACACTCTGCTAGTACAGAAAAAGAACTGTTTCTATTGAAACGTGAACCATATGTTTTCAGTCTACCATGTATTTACTCTTAATTTGTGAAGTAGCCAGAAGTCACATCACTAGGGACAAAGTAATGCAAGGTAGTGAGAAGAACTAAGGAGAGGAAATAAAATCAACCAAACAGAGCTTTAAAATACTATATAGTTTACTAGCTTTGTTTCTCATAAGGACAGTGCCCATTTTATTTATGGTGACTCTTGTATAGCTGCTATGTACAGAATAAGACTATAAAAGCCTGAGTATTATCATGTTTTCTCACTTTTAGCCTGATCTTCTGGAAGTAACCACCATTACAAAACACATTTGCATGTGTACCAGGCATTCAAATAAAATCTGTAGGGACTATAATGGAAGATAGATAGCGCCGCTGACAGATTTTCCTCATGCTGCTCAGGAATGGAAAAACTGAGGTGTGTGATTTGGCAGTATATGCTGTAATTGTTAATGAGGGCTCACCTATTTTCCGTGAAGTCACCCTAAGCCACTCTAAGGTTAACTTAGGGAGCAACCTACATTTACATTCTAGAGAGCATTCTACAATTTTTTTAATCGCCAAATGAGGAATAGGATCCTGAAGGGGCAGAGACTCATCTACTCTCTGTAGAGTTTTGCATGTCTCTAACCCTTTTTAAAGCCTCTGCATATTGCCATTTAAAGTTTTAAAAACAATGGGAATATCTGTATGTTCTGCTTATCTCCTTGCCTTCATATATATGTCAGGACTTTTGTGTCTGAATGTTTAAGATTTGTGTCTGAAAGTTTAAGTAGGCTTTCTTAGTTTTTCTCTTGTAGCTGATAATATTATACTACAACACACACAAAATTATTGTGTGCAAAGATGAACTTTTTTTTTTAAAAAAAAAAAATCTACATCCAGAATTATTGTTAGCTTGTCTCAAGCATCAGAAACTAAGTGAAACTGATGGAATGTCAACATATGTCAAACAGCCTCATGCTGAAATATGTTAAGTTGAGGTGTCCTTGGGGTCTCATGCAGAAATATTAGTTTGTATGCTGCCGTGACATAGCCATGTTATGTATAGTGTTCCAGAAGAGCTAATCATCCCAAGAGGAATGTCATAATGATGTGACAAAAATATTTATGGTTCTCGAGTTAGCTCAGGCATCTCTTCATCATGCTAGGTTGTAAGATGTAGACATAACCTTTGTGACTCATGATATGCAGGAAGTCAGATTAGATAGGTGACCTGGAGGCCAGCTTGAGTCCTCAGTTCTATATATCTATGTATCAGAACAAGCCATAAACATATTAGAGGAAGTGGTAAAATAGCTTAATTAAACACCACATTAAGTGATTGAATTTCCACAAGCCTAGACATAAGAGAGTTAAAATAAATAAATAATAAGAAAAAAAATAAATGATAAGGCATTCAAGGTTTTGTGTTTAGATAAGGATGGGGGAAAAGGAAAAAAAAAAAAAAAAGGAAAAAAAAAAAAAAAAGAGAGAGACCTCAAGATGTTAACATGTTCATTTTTTCCAAGGTTAAAAGAGAAACTGAAATCACTGAACTTGGAAAAACATTTCTTTGAAGAGATGGAAAAAATGACAGAAGACCTGCAGCATAACTACATTTTCAGTTTTTGGTCCTGCCTATATTGCACTTTGCTACTGTTTTATATATGATATCTTGTCGACAGAGTATTTGAACTCCTCCTAACAATGCTTTAAGCAACATAAGTAACATCTGCCACATGTTCATTTCCACACCTCCTGCCCAGTGGCAGATGCACAAGAAGTATTTTTTTTTGGTTCATTTCAGTGATGTATTCATATTTCCTATGTGCTTACAGTAGCGGCAAATAAAACAAAATAAAATAAACGCTGTGGAAACGAGTTATGAGCAAAAGCTAGTAAGCTAGTTCTTCATGCCTGGGAAGGACACTGTACATTGTTCAGTCTCCCATGGAAATGCCTGTACCTTACACAACCAATTATCATGCTTTTTCTAGAAAGTTCCATTACTTCATACACAGGAAGTTATTAAAGAAAGACTGGAGCTTTAGGTGATAATGCTAACATACTGGCTTGGATTACTGAGCTCTTTCAACTATGATGTGCTGTTATCTTTTCTGTAGAGAACTGGATGTTGGTTTGAGTTGTTTACAGTAGCCAGTATTACTGAAAGGACAATCTGTAATGTTTTATACCAGCTGCTGTATCCTCAACACTTAATGCTTAATGTCCAATTGGACAGTGATGAGAGTTTCAATAACTTAGGCTAAATCATTATCTGCTAGTATATGACAAAATTATCTTGACAGTGATGCTCCAGAAAGCACATTTTGGAGACAATACATAGCAGATGAGATTTGCCTCAATAAGGAAATACAGGAAGATTCCCAAACTCCTGACTAAAAGTTGATCACTTTTGGTTATAAGTACCTTCAGCCAAAGAAGACTGTAAAAATTATAAAGGCTTTCCTTGCCAAACTGTTGACCAAGACTGATAATTATTTATCCAGCAACTGATCTAGGCCACTGTGCTACTGGAGATAGGTCATGATAGGTAATCTAGTTCACATCCTTTTTTTTTGCTTTCCTTTTAGAATTATGTTGCATAAGCAGGCAAAAATATCCATACAGTTATGTGTTGTTTTCACAACTTGCAGTATTTTTGACTGGATAAATTTTTGCCTCTTTGGATAGAGTGGAGTACCTGTGTTAATAATTTTTCCTACACACTGCTAGCTGATCTGCTTACCTATGCTAAGCACACAGCTCTCTGAAGTCAACTAAAACAGAGATATGATTTAGCAGATGGTTGTTAGAATTAGGGTACTATGGTTAGGCTGCGGTTGGACTTGATGATTTTCGATGTCTTTTCCAACCTGGGTAATTCTATGAAATTGTAGACAGACAGTTTTGGAAACATAAGCTGCATGAAACTGTATGGCACTTTAAAACAATAATGAAATGTTATGAAAATAATCTTTTTCTCTTGCACTTAAGAAATGTATATATATATATATATATATATATTTAGCTATGATTGTCTTTTTATTTTTTCAGCTCTGCATCCTGTTTTGTTGTTGTTTTTGTTTGTGGGGTTTTTTTTTGTTTGTTTGGTTGGTTTTTGGTCATTTGTGGTAACTCCACCTTTACAGTTTCTTCAGCTCAGAAGTTTGTATTTTCCTTCTGTCAAGAGGACATTTGAGGAACTCAGTATGTATCTTTGAAATGAAAAAAAAAAAAAAATCCCATCTAGACTTTCCATAATTAGATCATGGGAAAAAAAGATAAATGAAGAACTTCCACTTTCTCATTGACAGAACAGAAATAGCAAAAGGGGCTGCATTAGATAATACAGATGCATACTTTGAGTGTAACAAGCAATGGGTAAAGCACTCTTACATACCATGGGTGACTCTTTGTCTCACCTCTGGAGAAGTCACCCACAGAAAAAGTAATCTAGTCACCACTTCTGGAATACCAGCCATGCTTCCATGAGAAAGAGGATTCCTATTTCTTCTTTTGACTGTTTAGCCCCATCGTACAGCAACCAGAGGATGATCATTAGGAATGATGAGTCAAGCCTTTCACAATGCACTGCACTGAGTAACACTTAAAAACAAGAGTCAAGTAAAATAAATATATATTGTCTTGTTATGTTAAAACATAAATGTTCAATTCATTAAATATAAAAGCATGTAGAAACATCTTTTTTTTGTGGAGGAGCCGCCCACAGAACTGAAGGAAAACTATATCAAGAGCATAATAGTGCAATGAGCTACATTCAATTAAATTTAAGTTGAGCTCATTCTATCACTGTGCATATAAACGCAGGAAACAGTCAAGTAGGGACTACTTCTAATGGCTTTCAAAAGTGTACTCTCAGCATTCAAGATGAAGAACACTTATTAACAAAGTGATTTCCAGATGTTTACTGCTAACTGGCTGTTCAGAAGCCTACGTGTAAAAGAAGCTAATAGAGTAGAGAAAGTTCGAATGGTCAGTTTTATCTATGTGTGAATGAATATCAAAGGCAAGGGGGAATGGTTCTAAAGTAAAGGAAGGGAGATTTAGAGTAGATGTCAGAGGGAAGTTTTTTACTGTGAGAGTGGTGAGGGGCTGGAACAGGCTGCCCAGAGAGGTTGTGAATGCCCTCTCCCTGGAGGTACTGAACATGAGACAGGATGGGACCCTAAGCAATCTGGTCTAGTACTTGATCTAGTGGCTGCAGCTGTGCCTGTGGCAGGGGTTTGGAACTTGAAGATCCTTGGGATTCCTTCCAGCTCCAAGCCATTCTATGATTCTATGATATCTTCATAGATTTTAGTCTGATCCTTCCTCCTGGTACTCTAGAACAACCAGTCATGAGAAATAGCAACACTGTTTACTTTGATGGGTAAAGGTAATGATATGGAGACTGACATCTCAGCTTTATTGGGTATCTAGTATTTTTGAAGGTCTTTGTCTTTTACCTTTATAATTTCTTTCTTTGTGATGTTTGACCATTTGCAGTGCACTTGTACTCCTTTCCCAAAGACTAATGAACATGGTAACTTAGCAGTATGAAACAAAATCCAGGTGAAAAGACCTAAGTAGATCATAGCATTTTTTTAGAAATGTTTACTTTAATAGAAGATACTGGAATCTCAGCCCTTTAGAAAATCAGATCTAACATACAGCTGCTTTACTGTAGACACAGAAACCAAATTTAGATACTTGTCTTTCAAAATCTTCACTAATTTTCCTTTCATGTTTTTGTTTTTATAAGCTTATTGTAGTATATCTCTTGGTTTTCCAGCTCTTTTGAAACTATTGGAAAAAATACGATACGAGTCCAATACTAATTGTTTTCATCTTGGAATATTACTCATCTTTTCAAAGAAAAAGAATCATTTCTAGGCAACATTGTGTTCCTTATTTTCAAAATTGTTTATTGGCTCTATCTCACTCCCATATATACAAGCCAAGGATGAGTAGCAGCATGCATCCAAATGTATTATTCGTTTATACCATCTGTGCAAATTGTACAGCATAATTGTACTGAATGAATGTGTTTAAATTCTTGGATTGTCATCTTTTATTTTCCTTTAAACTTACATATTCACCTCCCAGTGCTCTTTTAACAAAAAAATTTTAGAATTCAGATCAAAGTATATGAGCAGAAGCAATGTTCTTAGCTACTTGATTTTCCACTCATGAATTTCTGTACGAGACACTCTTTTTCAGTCTTTGCTACCAGGTAGGGGACAGTTTTTCATATATTTCATATGATATAAGATCTAAGGTTTTTATGCCTTACATGAAAACATAGCTTCTTGATTTAGGATTTTGTCATAAGTTTTCATGTGATTTTTTAAACATAGAAATTCATAGTTACTTTGTTCTGTTGGGAGTTGTATTATTTCTTAGCCATTTTATTTAAGTCAGCCTTTCTAAAATGAGAAAGATATCCAAGATGAGAATGAGAAAGCATTAAATAAGTGTAACCAACAAAGATGTTGAATCTCTTTGCTCCACTATTTGAGAAATATTCATAGCTGGAAACAAAACAAAACAAAAAAAAAAAAGCAGAAGGAAAATAGAGGCCAATAATAGCAGACCTCCCACAAGGATTACAGTCTTTGTCTTGTTCTTTCCATTACAGTGACTTGGAATGGCAGTGAAATTCATGATGTATCATTACATGTGACTGGACAGTCCTTGAAATGATGGTCAATGGCACGTTACTACTAAAATTATTCCTTTATTTTGTAGATGAGAAATATTTCTGAAGGATACTCAGTGATACTAAACTTGTTTACAAGATGTTAAGGGACATGTCTAACTAAAATTTTTCTTCTCTATTTAAACACTAATAGTATTACTAGTGTACCACTTTTGAGGCAATTCTAGTGGCCATAGATTGACTAATGAAAATAATCTGCATCACAGAAACTGGCAACAAGTGTCATTTCTCATACATGAAGCTAGACTTAAATTTGAATCACAGAATATTTCAACAGAATAGGTCCATTACATGAGAAGGCATTCAGTTACTTTTCTTTACTTCACTCAAGTAAGGCCTATAGGTGAGCAGCCTATCATTTTGAATGTAAAAAGTGGCTATCAGATAGCAGTATAGAGAGTAATGTGGGATCTGGTCATTGTCCACACGGACTTAGCAAAAAACAAACAAACAAACAAAAAAACCTGTAAGACATTCAGTATTAATGTTTCTGACTGTTTTTAGCCAAGTCCCACTGATGCTGCCTTTTCTTCATCTCTGCCACTGGATAATTACCTCCTAATTTCTGCTACTGACTGCTTTCTCCAGCTGCAGAACAGCTCATTATTTTGGCCTCTGTTTTACACTGTGCCTCTCTAAGAGTCAGTGCCATAGATTATAAATCATTCAAGGTCATGACTGCTAGTTTTGTGTGTTTTCTATCAGGGAAACAAGACTGACCACTAATTATTGGTATTAGATCATATTAATTACTTTCATAAGCATTTAAATTAATTATTCACTATGGTGTGTTTATTTAACCTGAGTATATATTAAAATAAAAGTTTGAGTAATTACATCCTTTATTTAACAGGCACACCGCATAAAATGTGCTTTTTCAGTCATTTATGTATATAACCAGAATGTCAATGTGACAACTCAATGCACAGCTTTAATGGAAAATAGAATTCAGAAATAGAAACTACTTTTGAAAATCAACAAAATTTCCCAATAAATGGGAGTCATATTGGTTCAGGCCCAGAGCAAGGCACG
This sequence comes from Coturnix japonica, assembly GCF_054131305.1. Taxonomy (NCBI): domain Eukaryota; kingdom Metazoa; phylum Chordata; class Aves; order Galliformes; family Phasianidae; genus Coturnix; species Coturnix japonica. The sequence continues at coordinate 53,269,557 of NC_140702.1, forward strand.
CGTTCCAGTAGTTTTTCTTGACAATCTGACTTTCCACAGACGACTTGACAAACAAAATGCACTTAGTGTTAAATGTCAACACAGAAAAGCCAAATACATGCAGTTAACAGGAAATTTTTTTGCCACAAGTCAAGTAAGAGACAGAAATGCATCTTTGCTGAAGCCAGTTGTGCATTTTCTTTTTCTCTCTCTCTCTCTTTTTTTTTTTTTCTGTGACAAAGCTCATCTTCCAGATGTAATAAAATTGCTCTATTTTTAAAGTTATGTATGAGCTTGGCATGTTGTCAAAATAAACTTTACTGTCTGTCTGATCCTATGCTTGCTATCAAAATTGCCAATGAAATCCTGTGGCAGTGAAATAAAATGTTTTAAAGACGGAACACAAGACCAGCTTTAGTCTAAACTTTCTTTCACCTGTTTCAAATATTGAAACATGCTCTCCCTGTATGGAAAGTGTGAAGTAACTTCAGACACAATATATGCATAGCATCAGCAACAAAATAAGACAGACAAGAAATGTTCTTCACAACTGGCATTGTCCTAGACCATTATATTTTAAAGATTAATTAGTGTGAATGCTAGAGTGGGATACAAAAAAAAAAAAAAAAGCCTTCGACAGTTTAGAGAGAGGATACTGGAACATTTCAAAAACAAAGGAAAATACCCCTTGACAGATTAAAGAGCACAGTGTCATGCTTTGACTTTCTCAAACTGCCCTTTATCAGATGGATTGATGTGCTACAACCATTTGAGAAGACAGACCAGCCTATGTGATAGAAACAAAATATCTGAGTGAATCTGTTTTGACTTTTATGGAGAAGGAAAGTGTTTATTTCCCTTGTCAGTAGATCGAAAGAATTAGACAACTATTGGCATGTGGCTTATCTTAAATAAGCTTCATAAACACAAAAATCAAGTGGGAAAATTACAAAACAGATACCAAACCAGCACAAATTTGAAGACTCGGTATCATTTCAATCTCCTCCTTCCCCCCATCCCCTCAAGCAATTGTATCTGACATGATGATGTTCCTTTCCTAAAGCTTGCTACTTAGTCACTCTTTCCATTGGTTGTTTTCAGACTGAGCTGTAGTTGCTTTTGTTTTTGTGTACATTGACATGCTTATCAGATTAGAACTCACGAGGGTTAGAATGATCTGTCTATAATTTCCCAGTGACAATTTTTACAGGTAAATATCAGTACTTTTAGCCTAGAGCCCCACTGATTCACACAGAGGTGATGCACAGTGGAAATTTCAATATTGCATTTCATTCAATAGTGCATTGCATTTCAATAACGGGACTATCTGTTCCAGGCAAGACTTTCATTAGTAACAGAAATGTCTAATGAAGACCACTGACAGATGGCTTCTTGGTCTGTTCTTCTTTCTTGTCTCTCAGATCAGTTCACATCACAAATAGCATCCATCACCTGCTATTTTCAAATCCAGGAAAAAATCTAATGTATGTGTATCTCTGTATTTCCTACTAATTAAATTTTGGATCTTTTTTCCATGAAAACAACTCACCCCCTGCACACTGCAGGTAAGTATACCATGCAAAGTAAATATGATTATCACCACTGTATAATGATTGAAAAAAGTGTATTTATGGAATATCAGATTCAGGGAAGCTGAGGTTCTTGCAGTACAAGATTATTTAGATGGATAGCTTAAACTTAAAAGCTGACCTATAATCTATTTAAAACCTGATTAGTGTGCAATACTTTTAATTCATTCCTCTGTTTTCTGACAAATTTATCACATTCTGTAGAGAGAGAACCATCTACTTTGCTGGCTATCTTGTGATACCAAAGCTCCAATTTGTTATAATGGCAGCATACATATGTATATATTAACATACATGATTAATTACAGATAAGAAAGACCATTGCTTACATAAAAAGCTTGTTTGTGACTTGAGTTTACAGTGGAATAAAAGCAACAAAAAGATAGAAAATTTTGCAGAGCAGAGGAAGAGACTTCACTTTCTTCTTTCCAAACATGAAATTATTGATGACAATACAAAGTGTTCTCACTTATGTAGAATTTTACATTGCTATCCTTAAAACAACAACAACAACACAAAAAGGATATACCTATTTTTTCTCCCAGAAGGATTACGTGGAGTAGTTCTTGATTTCTTTATATTTGATCAGTATATATCTAAATCTAACATGGTAATATCATGAACGTGTGTTCACAACATTTTAGCTCAGGTTAATTTAACATGAAATACACTTATTTCAAAGACAATCTTACCACAGAAGGAAACAAAAAAGGTATTTTCCCACATTAAAAAAAAAAAAAAGAAAAAAAAAGACACTTTTGTCTGTGAAACCTATGCTTCATTCATTAACTGTTTTGAACAGTTAAGCATATATAGCAAATCCTGCTCTGTAGGTCAGAAGCATATTCAAAGTATGAGGACTGCTACAAAAGTAATGTTGGCTCACAGCTTCAGAGGTGGATGTTGGCAGTATTGCAGTAAAGGTTGAATTTTCACATCAATATTCTACTATACATTGCTGTCAATTGGCAGACGGCAGCAGACAGACAGTCTGACAGAATGGCATCTTACAGAGAAGTGCATGTGAGGCAAAGGTGAGTCACTGAATCCTTCCATGCAGAAAAAATGGCACTCACTGTCATTGACAGTCACTGTTGCTTGCAGTGGGTGGCACATTGTGGCACTGGTGACAGCAAGTGGGTCATCTTCACTAGTGCAGATTTTCACGAATGCAACAAGCAGGCTTTTGTTCATTGCTGCTGACAGTGCATAGCTAATGGTGGTGACTGTTGAAAACTAGTGTTTTGTAGCTGAGAATTTTCTCTAACAAATAGTGCTCTCTGTATGTGTTTCAGTTTCCATGGAAATAAATAGGAGGCATTACTTTCGGAGTTATCTGCACATAGTAAGGAACATCTTCAGGATTCAGTTTGCTAGAAAGTGGAAAGAAGAAAGTTTTAAGAGGCAAGAAAAAACACACACAAAAATGGTGAAAAGATTTACCTAGGTTACATAGATGGAAAGAGAGCTCCAGTTTCTCTACTCCATCTAGGGCCTTCACTGTCCTGATTGTTGCTGACTGAGGTCAAATATTATTTACAGACACTTAACTTTTGACTTTAATCCTACTAGATATGTGAAAAAAATTCTGTGTAAACATTTTGTTATTTGTGAAAATTTCCTTATGCAAGAAGTTTCATGCCAGATGTACTACTCCTTTTCCCACCAAAAAAAAAAAAACAAAAAAACCAAACCAAACCAAAAAACAACAACAACAAAAACCAAACCAAAATAAAATAAAATAAAGAAGCTTTAAACGATATCTGTGAAAATGAGAAACAGTGGTGAGAATATGAGCCAAATGCAGATTGCTATCTCCAACATAACTGAGGAGCACTACGAAAACAACTCTGAAAGCTCTCCTCCATTAGCAGGATATAGAGAAAAAGTCTGGATAGAGCATGAGGAAGTCCGTTTAGACATCGGATTAAATAAAAGTCTTCTGAGACCTTTGAGATAATTAATTGTAAAGTTTACTGCAGAACACTTTAGACACTGACTTTCTGGTGTCAGGGTTCTACTTAGAGACAAGGGAATAGTATTACTAGCTGTTAGTAAAGGAGTTACAGAGATTCTGGTTCAAACACAGTGGAAGGCAGGGGTTATTGGCAACAGATTTACTTAAACAGACAATAAATATTATTCCGTCTCATTCTTAATATTGAAACAAAGAAAGAGATTTTACTTACAGAATTGTCATTGTAGATTTCTTTCCGAAAGTAAGAATCTATTACTGAACTAATTTAAATTAAATTAATTAAACACATTAAAAATTAGATTGAGTACAAACATAATTGTCCTCTTATATGATATGATCTCATAATTATGCACCAATTCCATGGTATTACATACGGAAACTATCAATTCAAGAAAAAGACTTTTCCTGAAAATTGGAAAGTAAAAGTAAATTTCCCCAGTACTTCAATGTTGCTTATATGCACATATTTCTAAACAAGATTCCTTGTTTACAATACAAAACTTTGTAGATTATCTGAAGATATTTTAGTCTGCCTTGTAAAGGAGCTTGTTTTTCACACGTATCAGAGCTTGTGATATTACTTTTAATTTGCTTTACATCCTCCCTTAGGTTTGGTGCTAATGACCTCTGAATTTGGTTAAAGGAACAGAATTTTTAACTGTCCTATTAAGTCATGATGAGGTTTACAATAGCTAAGACATCTGGCCTGGATGTGGTATATATGAAAGATTGTCACCTCACAAATCAGCCATCTGTGTTGCTTGAGATTAGGTAGGAGGGTTACTTTAAAGGCTGCTATTTGGATGAAGACATCAGACACTCCTTTCAGATGTAAAATAAGCTAGTTTCGGTGGGTTTTTTTTTCTTTTTTCTTTTTTTCTTTTTTTTTCTGGAGAATGTATTCAGGAGTGACTATGTGAGAGATCTAGGTAGCACAGGAGGTATGGTAGGAGACTGTGAAGTAATTCACCTTTAAGATACTGGTTTGAATTCACTGTATTTTATAAAATTAAATCATTGTTAAATACAGCAGAATTTCTATAGTACTGAGTCTTAGTAGATCTTTTAAGACTGTTATAGCTATTAATCATAGGAGTTAAGAATAAAGTGCATTATAAATGACAAGATGTACTACTTGAGTTATGATACTTATTCTAAGCTTTCAGGGTTAGATTCAAATAGTATTTTCTATCCCTGCTATCTCTGACAATTCGTATTGAAATATTCTGTGTATGGCATTTCTTGCATCACTCCCTCATTTAATAATACAGAGATTTAGTTAATGGAGTTGAGCAAACATCACACTAGTAACAGCCATCTCTTGTTCCAAAATACAAAAGATGTGAGTAACCATTTGTTCAGAAAGGGTGATGGCCCAGCTCAACCTGGAGAGAGCAGATCACTATATTGTCAGTCATGGAGCCACAAAGTAGTTTAAATGAGGATAAGGTACATGAACTGCAAATGGAGAAAGGCTGCTTCTCTAATTTGGTGCTTTGAGCCCCTTATTAGAAGTTAAGGAATAACTGCTGGGTAGTTTATACATGTCATGATAGACTGAAAAAGAGTTTTAAAGCAAAACCAAATCCCAGAACTCAGGAAGAACCGGAACATAAAGCTGGCTACTACTTCATACTCTCTTTCTAGTTCATGAAGCAAACATTGCAGTTGTGCAATTATTTGATTTACCCTACAAAAGCAGCTGAAAACAGGGCTGTTCTCCTCATATTACCTTCTTAGAATTATATGTAAGGCATTTTTCCAGGATGTGGGTTTGAATGTACTCAAGCTAGTGTCATATCCAGATCTCCTATCTTCTCGATTAGTATACCAAACTACCAAACAGCAATTCAGATGATTATCTAAAGGCAACGGCTGCCTTCTTTTTATAAATAATTAATCCTGCTGACAGAGGTAACTTGCTGGGATGATGATACCAAACTAGGAAGATTGGCAAACAGACCAGAATGTAGTGCTGCCTCTCAGTGAGACCTGGACAGGCTGGGGAGTTGGATAGAGAGGAACCTGATGAAGTTCAACAAGGGCAAGTGTAGAGTCCTACACCTAAGGAAGAATAACTGCATGCGTCAGTACAGGTCTGGGAGAAGCCTGCTAGACAGAAGGACTGCAGAGAAAGACCTTGGTGCCCTTGTGGACAACAGTCTGGCCATGAGCCAGCTGCATGTGCTTGTGGCCAAGAAGGCCAAAGGGTATCCTGGGGTGCATTAAAAGGAGTGTGGACATCAGGTCAGAGGAGTTAACCTCACCTCTCCTCAACCCTGCTGAAGCCACATCTGGAGCAATGTGTCTAGTTCTGACTACTCAGTTCAAGTCAGGGAGCTTCCAGAGAGAGTCCAGCAGAAGGCAACAATGATGATTAGTGGCTTGGAGCGTGACTTTTACAGAGAAAGGCTGAGAGACCTGGCATAGTTCAGCCTCAAGAAGAAAGGACTTAGAAGGGATCTGATCATTGCTTATATGCCCCACCCAGCCTGGCCACCCACTCCTCTGCAGCACCCAAACATCAATGTCTGGTGAGCGCTGTCTGAGTGCTGCCAGGGCACAGGGCGCAGGGCTGTGCAGCTCAAGGTATAGCAAATAACTGTGCATTTTGATTCCTCGGCTAAACACAGCCCTGTGAGCAGTGAAATAATGTGCAGCCATGCTTTCACATTTGATGAAGGAACTTGGGAACAGGTTTCAAGATTGAAACTGGAAAAGATTTCCAGTATATTTGTGACTCCATTTCCAGTCTACCAAAGTACATGGCCTGGGAATTTTCATATGGTGTATATAGAGATGCAATCAGACATTCAACTAAAAAAAATATGACCACATCTCTTTTTATAAGCCCCATCTTACCAGAGAAAAATCTGTCTCCCTGCACAGTCACACCTTTTTCATGTCATTGTTTTTCGGCAGTATATGTGCTTGTGAACAACTTTCAAGAATCAAGTAAACAGGAGGCATTACTTTCGGAGCTACACTTCTGTCTGCAGCCCAGAACAGTCCCTGGTTCACTCAGGGTAGCCCAGGCAAGCCAACATGTTGAACACCCATGTACTAGATGATCTGTTCTAGAACAGTAAGGCACAACAACAGGTTGCCCAAAGAAAATGTGGATGCTCCATACCTGGAGGTGTTCAAAGACAGGCTGGATGAGGCCTTGGGCAACCCGGTCTAATTGTGTCTATGGCGGTATGTTGGAACTGGGTGACCTCTTATGTCCTTTCCAACCCAAGTCATTTTATTATTTTGCAATTCTATGATTTTCAGAGGTCCCTTACAGTCCTATGGTTCTGTAGTTCTGTAAACAACAGTTTGAAGAATGCATGATTATTCTCAGTGTTGAGGTTGTAATTGCTTTGATTTTATTTGAGTTATGCTATGAATAGTCTTATAAAACTGAGCTAGTTTTTCTGGTGTCTTTTTCAAATTACTTTATATACACATTTCATTTACTATTGCTTTATTGTGAATTTTAATTCACAATAAATTCACCTTTAAATGTATTATGTAATGAATGGATTAGATATTCAATCAGCTGGAGAGAAGCTGTGCATACTGGGAATAATGAAATAACTGTAGATATCGGAGGCAAAAGGAACTGAGCCAGAACATACATGTCCATTCTGTATTTTTTCTCTTCATCAAACTGAGACTGATGCTGAGGGCAAAGGTCATTCCAGCCATCTTAGATTTTCTCTCGTTATAAAAATGGAGCCAGAAATCTTCAGGGAATGGAATTATCAAACACTTGGTGGTTTTGCTTCAATCTCAAAGTATTTTGCAAATGAATACATGTTTATAACTCTGGAATAACTGAAGAGCCTCTAGTAATGCGTCTTAGTATTTATTAATTGGCTATTTTCTCCAAAAGCCATTTATCTTCTTATTAAAATGAAACCTAATGAATTGTTGCTGTTGGCAGCTCAGTGTGGAATAATGCAGTTCTAAGATAAATGAAACAGCTTCTTCTGCGGATGATAAATACTGTTAATGAAGGCAAAACAGGAGTCTGGAGACCCTTTCCATGGAAAAAGTGTCACAGTATTTTAAGGTCAGTTTGGGTAGCTGTATAATAATATCATTTATCTCTTACGTCCCTTCTAATCCTACCAAATTTTTGTAGTGAGGCAGTCTGAGCAATTTTAATTGACTCAAGTTGGGTGGTATGTTTATGCTTTATGCACCATGGAGCAAGGTTGTTAGAGACTGATGTGCTTAATGATATTCTGTTGTGGGGACTGAGTATTTGAGCTGACCTGGTTTGATGGCATTTGTATCACAAGGTGATTGAGACAAGGTGAGTGGGTAGCTTGACTTAAATATGTGAGGGGAGTTGTCTGCTAGCAGTATTGCACATGAAGCCTGCCCCACATGAATTCTGATTTACAGGGAAGAAAAAGTAATCATGAATGGTTTTATGTGAGAAAAACAGTGCTACTGATTCAAGATTTTCAGGCTTTTACTTGAATTCCTATGAACACAGGAATGAAAGATCTTCCAGATCTTGACTATTTCCATTTTTTGAGGATTATGAGAGAAGTGTAGCAAGCTGTGACCTCTGACCACACAGCTTTGTCACCTGAAAAACTAGATTAAAAGAAAACAAAAAAAAAAAAAACCAAAAGGAATAATAATAATGAAGTATAATAAGAAATACACAAAAATAGAAAGAACACTGAAATTATAAAGAGAGTAAAGAGATGAACCTGGATGGAACAAAAATAATCAAGGAAGCATCTCTTATAAGAAATCACATTTTTCCTGTTTAATTCTGTTATTTTCTTTGTGTTTGTTTTGTGGCTAATGACTCTAAAATATATCTGCAATGGTCCACATCACTGTATGGTTTAGCTGCCTTCAAAAGAAACAAGAATCAATTGCCACGATTTTTCTGCTAATAAAGATGTTTTTTCTAGTTGATTCATGACTACTGCAGTTCTCTGCCAGGCTGCATTCTTTCAGGCTGCAGACACCCAGATTCTATGAGTTATACAAGCTGACATTATGCAAGCAGTGATGATTTAAAATTTTCCCTTGGCCTAAAGGGTTGTTTGAAGGCTATGGTTAAATATTTGGCATTACAATATCAAGCCTGAGATCCTGTATGCCAGCAATTTATGACAACACACCTGCGTGAATGAGGTGAGAAAGACTGAGCATGCTAAGCTATTGCACGAGTTACCAAACTCAAGTAGCTTCACATGGCCACACAAGAAAGTTCAGAGGCTAAAAATATAATCATTTCCAGTCAACATGTTTCATGGAAAATGAATCCTATTGAAAAACCTACAGTGCGGGTTTGTTTTTGTTTTTATACAAGATCACAGTTCTGTCTGATAACAGGCACTGTTTTGGTATTCTGTTGCTAAATTTCTCCAAGTCAAATAACTGCATTCCACATTACATTTTGATTTAAATAGTTGTCTCAGATGAATTTAACAGGGTACATACTCTTCCCTAGAAACATGTTATTGTTCCTCTTCCCTCCCTGTCTATTTCCAGTGTGTTACTACCAGGGACCCCTATGTTAGGCAAAACTCATTGAACAAAACTTTAATGTACTGATTGGATGCTGCCAGAACCCATGCTCTGAGAACTGGGAAAAAAAGACAGCCATGTAAACTGCAAATCAGAGATATCTGCATTCGTGAACCAGGATCTCCCAGACTTGAGACAGGAAGCAGATTTTTTAGAGAAGGGATGTCTGAGTACTATACTGGAGTATTGTATCCAGTTCTGGACTCCCCAGTACAAAAAAGACAGGGAAGAGTCCAGCAGAGGGACACAAAGATGATAAAGGGCCTGGAATATCTCTTCTGTGAAGAAAGGCTGAGCAACCTGGGTCTGTTCAGCCTTGACGAAAGACAACTCAGAGGTGATCTTATAAATGTTTATAGATATCTTAAGTGTGGGAGTCAAAGGGCCATGGCTAGCCTCTTTTCAGCGGTCTGAACAAGAGGTAACAGCCATAAACTGGAGCATAGGAAGTTCTTCACCAATATGTGAAGGAACTTCTTCACAGTGAGGGCCATGGAGCACTGGAACAGGCTGCTCAGGGGGCTTGTGGAGTCTCCTTCTCTGGAGATGAATATTCAAGACCCACCTGTACAGCCTGCTGTAGGGAGCCTGCTTTGCAGGGGGGTTGGACTTGATGATCACTGGAGGCCTGTTCCAGCCCTTGTTATTCTGTGATTCTGAGAGATGCGATAGCAATCTTCCAGTATATAAAAAGCTGCTGTAAAAACTTGTGGGCTTAACTGTATCTACTAGTGACATGACAAAAAATAAACTGGACAGTTAATTAAGTCTTTAGGAAAAATTCTATAATGATAATGATACTGAAGCTGTGTTACTGTTTGCCTGACAAAATGTGAGCTCACTGAAGGTCTGTGAACAGTGATCTCAGAGCTGGCATAAGGATTCTTGCTCATAGATGGTGGCAGGATGTAATCTCAATGAGTCTTTCAAACTTTTTCAGAATCTTTTACTGACATACCTTGTAAAAGCATTTAAGAGAGAAAAATATAAGTAGCTATTTTTGTGATACTGTCATTTATTATTGCTTCTCAGTAATTTAGGCAGTATCTTGTTCATTGAGCATGTGGATGAGACTGACTTGGTAGAAAAAGAAATAAGAAGAAAGTTCATTGTTGTCAAAAAATGTAACATGTCTCTCTTGATTTATTACAGTACTCATTTGTAGTAGAAGAGACTAATAGACCAGATCTCTTGCTCAAACACTGAAATTCTGTCTTGAGACAGTGACAGTTTTTAATGAAAGTTTCTTAAAAACAGTTATTTCTTTGGAAAAGCAACAACAACAACAAACCTCTTTAGGAAGAGAAAGGAAACTTTCAAACGGGAGTTTCATAAAAACAGTTATATCTTTGTAAAAAAATCTTCAGGAAAAGAAAGCAGCATTTTCAAACAAATAACTGTTTATAGAATCATAGAATCACTTAGTTTGGAAAAGATCTTTGAGATCATCAAGTACAGCTATGGACTTAACACTGCAAACTCACCACCAAACCATGTCCCTAAGTATCATGTCCACATGTCTCCTAAATACCTCCAGAGATGGAGAGTTCACTACCATTCTGTTCAGCTTGTTCTGGTGCTGAACCACTCCTTTAATGAAGAAATTACTCTTGATACTTAATCTAATCTTCCCCTAATACAACTTGAGACCATTACCTTATGTACTATTACTTGTTACCTGGGAAAACAGACTGACCCTGACCTTGATGCAACCTTTTTCAGCTGGTTGTAGAGAGCAATGGGATCCACCCTCAGCCTCCTTTTCTCCAGACTAAACAACCTCAGTTTCCTCAGCTGCTTATCATAGATCTTGTTTTCTAGTCCCTTCACAATTTTGGTAGCTCCACTCTGGACACTGGAGCAAGTCAATATTCTCCTTGTAATGAGAGGCCCCAAACTGACCACAGTACTGAAAGTGCACTGAGTTCAGGGACAATCACTTCCCTGTTCCTTCCGGCCACACTATTTCTGTTGCATACTGAGATGCCATTAGTCTTCTTGGTCACTTGCACACGCTGCTGGCTCATGTTTAGCCAGGTATTGACCAACAAACACAAGTCTTTCACATCTGGGTAACTTTCCCAAGACAGTCATCATCTAACATCTCTCCTTTTTTAGTTTAAAGCCATTCATCTTTTTCCTACCATTGTCAGACCATATAAAAAGTAATTCCCTCTCCTGCCTGTAGGCTTTCTTCAAGTACTGGAAAGCTGCAATTAGGTCTCCCCAGAGCCTTCAGTTCTCCAGACTAAGTAAGTCCAACTTCTTCAACCTTTCTTCATTGGAGATGTGCTCCAGCCCATTGATTATCTTCACAGACCAGTTTTCCCCAGCCTTGCATCATTGCAAGGGGTTGTTATGAACCAAATGCAGCACCTGGCATTTAGCTTTGTTGAATGCTGTATAACTGGATGCAGCCCATCAGTGCAGCCCATTCAGGTCCTTATGCAGAGCCTTCCTACTCTTAAGCAGATCAGTGCTCTCACCCAACTTTGTGTCATCTGCAAACTTAATGGGGTTGCTCTCATCAGTGTCACTGTCATCCCCTCATCAATGACACTGATAAGGTTATTGAACAAAATTGGCCATAGCTTTATTTAGAAAACATTCCTCCTGCCTCTACTTTCAGGTACATAGAGAACCACAAGCAGCTGGCAAAAACAACTGTCACCAGAGAAATGCAAAGTTTTGAATATATTGTTCACTTCGTAAGCATGTTCATCATCTTCAGGTATTGGAACTGGGATTCCTCTGCAAATGAAAGTTTCCAGGTTTTAATTTGACATATATTTTACAAGGATTTAAGTAAAATGTGAGCGTCAGATGTTTTTGACTTTCATAGGTTACACAGTTTATAAGTGCCTGGGGTTTAGTGGTGATGTTGTGTGCTCTTTTCACCTTTTCCCTTCTTCTCCTCTTCTTCTCCTCCTCTCCCCTCCCCTCCCCTCCCCTCCCCTCCCCTCCCCTCCCCTCCCCTCCCCTCCCCTCCCCTCCCCTCCCCTCCCCTCCCCTCCCCTCCCCTCCCCTCCCCTCCCCTCCCCTCCCCTCCCCTCCCCTCCCTTCCCCTCCCCTCCCGCTCCCCCTCCCCCTCCCCCTCCCCCTTCCCCTTCCTTTCTTCTCTTTTTGTAAACTCTGTGTTTATTCAGTATCAAACCAGAAAATAAATAAAAATTATCATCAGACATGGAAAAGCTGCAGTCCACTAACATCTGATGGCACTCTGCACTACAACAGTCCTTTGATATTTGGAATTTGAATCTTGAAACAGTCACATTTAGTGGAGCAATCTGTGAGGTTTGGTGAACTGCAGAATTATGCAGTTCCCTGTGCAACGTGAGATGACTGTGAGACCAATGAAGGAGAGATGCTGAATAACAGTCACTTAAATAAACAGGTATCTGATATTTTTCTGCTTCAGGTAGTCATTTGCATGTAGTTAGTCCTATGTTAGTCCTGCAGCCTAATTTTGTTTTCTATTATGAATTTTGTCTGCATGTAGATGTTAAATAACCTATTCTATCTGACTGCTCTGGGACAACACTGTCCTACTCTAGAGATGGAAAATTGATTTCTATCACACCTTCTCACTGTTCAAGCAAAACTAGACCAACAGACCGGGTCAGCCTGGCAGACTGTACTGAGAATTATGTCACAGTTTGGCACATATATAAAATGGGTGATTTCAGTAGTACACAATAAGGTCAACAGTGAAAATGGATAATGTAAGAAATCACTATTGCTGCTAACACGTGCAGTGTTGCTTACAGAAAAGAGTAGCTCTCCTTTTAAAATCTGAGAGTAAAAGGCAGGTGCCCAGATGTTCAGACACTTTGAAGTCTAGAAATTAATCTGTACCAAAAAAAACCAAACAACAAACAAAACAACAACAAGAAAACACACCCATAAACACAGAGGTAAAGGGAAAAAAAGCTGCTATTGTTTGTGGGTGCTGGAGACAGCATTTTATACAGGAAGAGCACTAGATGAGAAGAATGGATGGGTTGGCTCTCAACCACAGAGTATTGTTAAATCTGGAGGCCTACAAGGCATATACAAACAAGCAGACTTTTCCATACATACTCCAACATGGTTGGTTTGTATGTAAGTATGGAAGAACATTTTATTTATAAGGATGTATGAATATGTGACAGTATATGTATAAAGTATGACTGCATGGATACTGTAGGAACTAATTTTGAATTTCCTGAATCTGAAGATAGAAATTTATGACAATATCAGTGGTGCTGACCCAATAATATTGGAGGAAAACCAGATCTCTTGATGATGGAATGATTACATGGGAATATTCCCTCCTTTGCTGTTAAACAGTGAACTAACCCTTAGGAAAAATAGAAACATTTAATTTCTCTCTCTGGGAGTTAGCAGATCACCCTTTTTATCCATTTTCTTATAAGATTGGAATGCACTGTGCTCAAATACAAGATGTTATAAGAATTTCTTTAGTAAAGGGACAGCAGTTTTTTCTGATACTTGAAATAATACTGCTGGCAAGGGTTTGCCCCTAAAATTAATTCTGCTGTTGCTGACTGTCCATAATGGGACTCAGACCAACAGAGTCTTCATTTTCCTTTAGGTGGATATTGTTCAGCCTTGTCCAGCTCTCCACCGGATGTCTAATTAATGAAGTCTCGGATAATTTCAGTGTTTTCTTGACTTCAGATAGTTTAAGAATAAATATTGTTAGCCATTCCATTTCATCCCCTTGTTTCTGTATTGTTCCTAATAACTATGACTACACTGAAACCCTCCAGTATCCAGGAGACTTAATTGTTACATGCCAGAGAGAGAAAACAGACATTGTCCAAATTCCACCAGTGCATGAGATCTGGTCCAAGACAGAGGATTGATTAGGTGAGATGCAGATAAACCAGCAAGAAACTCATGCTTAGGGGTACAGAGAAAGGCAGAAAGTCTCTGGTATCCTTGCCAATCTGACATGGCAATGTATTCCTTCCCAGTTTCAAATTTGGCAATGTAAACTTGAATATGGCCAGATGTCCTTGTAGAAGAATTCTTTGTATTACCTTAGACCAGTCACCAACTAAGTGTTGTAGAAGGTAGAATCTGTTGATTCATGACAGTTATGAAAAATACTTGGGGAAATATTCTGACTTTTCCAGCCAATTAACTGAAATATTGGACGTTGACACTACATTAAATTAAGGTTACCAGGAGCACCAGCTCATCTATGAAAAAAAAAAAAAGGGTTATAGGATTTAGTGAATCCAAGCTCCTTCCTTCCTTCCTTCCTTCCTTCCTTCCTTCCTTCCTTCCTTCCTTCCTTCCTTCCTTCCTTCCTTCCTTCCTTCCTTCCTTCCTTCCTTCCTTCCTTCCTTCCTTCCTTCCTTCCTTCCTTCCTTCCTTCCTTCCTTCCTTCCTTCCTTCCTTCCTTCCTTCCTTCCTTCCTTCCTTCCTTCCTTCCTTCCTTCCTTCCTTCCTTCCTTCCTTCCTTCCTTCCTTCCTTCCTTCCTTCCTTCCTTCCTTCCTTCCTTCCTTCCTTCCTTCCTTCCTTCCTTCCTTCCTTCCTTCCTTCCTTCCTTCCTTCCTTCCTTCCTTCCTTCCTTCCTTTCCCATTTTTTTTTGAACCAAGAAAGACAACTAGAAAGTCTGTTTCTGATATGGACAATTACAATCTGAGAATCTTGCTTCATCAAACAGGTGAGCTCATATTTTCTGCCCAGAAACTGTAGAATTCCAAACCTCTAATTATTTTGAGAAAGCTTGGACAATGATTATGCCTTTTCTCTGAGACTGCACCAAGGGATGTAGGTCACAAGGAATAGGACTGTGCGTAACACCTTGTAGATTTTCTGAGGACAGAAAGCAGACCACAGGTTCAACAGGACCCATATTTCTCTACTGGTCTTTCCATAATCCTCACTTCATTTTGAGTATGAATCCCACCCAATCACTCTTATTGTCATCTACCAACTTATTTCTGGTGTTTTGCTTTTCCCAACACCTGTTCATGGAAGAATGTTCTCGCGTGAGGATGGAGGGAAAGACAAAGCACTAGATCTACTTCTTCCACAATCTTCTGTTCAAATCACAATCATGCCTACCCTTTTCTAAAAGCATTCATTCTCTAATCTTCAGAGAATCAGCTGATGCTTTTAATAAGAATGGGAAATTGGTTGAAATTAGACTGGATCTTCTGTTTTACATCCTTCCTCTTCTGTTGCTACTGCCTCCTCGGATCACAAAATACAATTCTTCTATCTCTTTGGTGTGTACGTACTCTGAATCCTTGCAAACTTTTCCCCCATTAGTCATTGGCTTGCTGGAGTTTTTGGAAAAGTGTGGGTTTTGTTTTTTGTTTTTTGTTTTGGTTATTTTTTTTGTTTTAGTTTTTGTTTTAACTGCAGTCAATTTCTTTAGACTTTTGGGTATAAGACCATAGGCAGGATGATTTCAGTTGTTAAAGTGAGGTAGTAATTAGCCTAGTGTATGATTCTTAATTGTTATAGAAAGAAAACTCAGGTTCTCATGACACAGGAGTTAATTATATGTATAAATTACAGCAGCACCATCCCACTACAGTGAACTCCCAAAGCCATCACTGTGGTGGACATATGCAGAACAGCTATAAGCCTTTCTATTCTCTAACTCTATGGAGGAGTTCCAGGACATCAGTGACCTGCAAGAGCCTGGGTGGCCAACAGTACAATTTGGGTGGCCCACTGCATAGTCATGGTGATTTCCGAATGAAAATGTAAATGAACAGAGAAGTGCATCAACCCCTTTGTGGGTGTGAGGCACAGAAGACTGGGATAGGATGCAACCAAAGGCATGCTACTTCTTCATGATTTCCAAATTTCCAATTTAGTACATTGTCTACTTCTAATGCTGTATGCAGATGGCGTCAGAAATAGTTGTGCTTAAATTAGAACTAAAACAAGATGTACAAGCTGAGTTAAGCCTGCTGCAATCATCCTCCTCTCAGGATTGTGGACAGACAGAACTAAATGAATGTGGTTCTATTTCTGCATTTTCCCTTTGCTAATTGAAACCCACATTTGTGTCCTTGAGATGTTCTGCTAATAATATATCATCATTCACAATGCCATTTATGCACTTACTAGCTTTGTTTAAATCTCTGTGTTCTGTTAGGGATTACATTAACAATGTGTTTATTTTTCTTGATAGTTTGTTTCATAATACAAAGAAATAAACTCCTCCTGAATGTCTACTGTTGATGTATTTCCAGGTGGGTTGGTAGATCCAGTTAGCTTTTTGGTAGGAACTGAATTCTATAACAAGGATTCTGACAGGCAAGGGACTGATTCTGATGTGATCAGTACAATTTGGATCAGACCCTTTATGTACTGTGCTGGTTCCTAATTGTACCAAAAGACATGGATGTGCCCAAACAATAATGTGATCAAGCAATAAAACATGACCAGATATTTTGTGTAGACTGAACATAAAGTAACAAGAGATTATGTAGGGTCTACGAAGATGATTTTCTCCCAGTAAATTATATTATATGAATATGGAGATATCTGTCAACTCAGTATTGAGCTTTACTAGCTAAAAACACCTCTGGCTTATTTTAACTGTTGTTGAAAGTAGGAGTGAAATGCTAGAATAAATGGATTTTTTTTTCATTTATTTCCCACTCACGTTTGCATTTTCCAGGAAGAGCAGCTTTCCATAATTTAAATTCAAGTCTCTACAGACAAACTCTTTGCTTGGCAGGAGGAGGATTATTTAGATCTCTTATTATAACGCATAGCTCCATAGGACAAAAATCTGTGAAACATGTAAACTGACAGCCATCATTTGTGTATTAAGAACAACTTTTCCTCTGAGCTTACTCCAGTGCAAACCAAACAGTATGTTAGATTTGCTGGTTACTGCACTATTTTTCAAAAGTTCAGAATTTTGAGAGTAATTGTATGTGGTGAAGTTCTCATTGCTGAAAGCCAAAAGATCTGGGAAAAAAAAATAAATAGGAAGCCAGCTTACTTAAAATTAGCTTTCTATTATTGTGTGGGGTCTTTGAAGTGATTTTAAAATGGCAACAAGACTTGGTTTCTATGACTGTATATAGACATTGGCTCAAACTCACACATCCTCAATTCCATCCAATTTTTTGTGCCTGGTGTTTTCTATTGGCAGGGCACCACCTGTGGCTTAGAGCCAGTCATCAGGAAATACTGGGAAGAAGGACTTGGAGGACTTTAATACATCTGAATCTGGAATCTACTTTTGAAATTCTTGGCCCTAATCACCTGCTTCTCAGTCTCAGGTCTTAACCAGAATACCATTGAAATTCTGTTCCTCCCACTCCTGCCCATTGTTCCTTCTTCCTCTTTACCAGATGATTTTCTTACTTCACTGGAAGGGTATCAAGCTGAAGGCAGTGGTTAATAAAACAGAACAAGTAAATGGTGGTCAAGAACATAACAATAGCTGCTGCTATCATGTGGCTGAGCCAATTAAATGCTAAATTAGAATAATTTTTGCCAGTATTATATTTGCTTCATTAAAGTTTCCAGCAAGCCATTAATGTTGTTACAACAGGATATTACTTTTTCTTCAGATAAAATGTAAATGTTCTGCTAAGAAGGAGTAAAAACATGCTATAAGGTTATATGTTAAACAATTTCTGCATACTTCCAAGCGCTATAAGGTAATCTTATCTTAGCCTAGTAGGGGCACAGGTTCGCTATGGAGCAGGATGTGAAATGTTTATATAAACCACAGTTAAAAGAATTTCTAAGCTCAGTTCAAGAGTTTACACTTTCAAAGTCATTTCACTAGTGCATTCATCATGATCCACACAATTACTTTGTCTGAGTCCTTTAATTTTTCCACCCCGCTGAAACTGTATACTTAAAGCCTATCGCAGGGTTCCTAAACAGACAAGGTCAACTAGGTGTTGTAATTGCATCTCTTCAATTAGAAAGCAATCTGTACTCAGCTAAGCTTTATCTCCAAAATGTTGTAAACTGCTGAGTCGTATGATTATTGATGGGAAGAGACCTATAGAAGCTTTCTGTAATGTCTGTTATCAGTGAAATTTAATGGAGTTATCGCAAGAATTATGTTTTGATCCAAACAGAAGTATCAAAGATGACACCTTAATCCAGTGACGTTTTAAGCCTTTCATGGTAATAATCTCTTCCCACATTTAGCTTCAGCATTTAAACTAATAAATATCTATGCTTTTATTGTGCCTAACTATTTTTGCTAATGTATTAGAACTTAGAAATTTTCATACTCTAGAAAATATTGTTTAAACATTATTTTTAAGCATTTACTTTCCTGTTAGTAAAATAAATAAATAAATAAATAAATAGTCAATTTTCCTAAATCGATTTAGTGTCATGATCAAATGAAGTCTGATTTGGCTGGAATTTAAGAGCAGAAAGCGTTTGGACTGAAGATACAAATTCTCATGAATATACCACTCTTAAAGCATATGCATTTTTTACTTGACATCAGCACAGAGATGAAATGATATTTTCCTCCTGTGTATCACTTTTGTATTTGAATTTGAAAAACCTATCACCTTCTAAGTCCCAAAATCAAATGGAAATACAAAACCATCAAAATAATTGCCTTTTAGATACTCTATATAAATCAGCAGGTTCATCAAAGATTATTTTAGGAGTTAAAATGGAAGCTTTCCTGTAAGGCAAATGTGCATGTGGTAGTTCAGTGCCACTTTACTTGTCTTTATAGCAGCCCAACAAAAAAAAATTGAATTCATCAGATTGCTTTCTGATCTGAAATACAAATGATTTAATTTCTCCTTCAGAAGGTTTGTTTTTCCCAGCCTGTTCAGTTATTCCTACATGTTATGCCTGGCAAACTGAATAAAGTTCTAATGGTTTAGAAATGTTTGCAAAAAAGCTGTTATGACATTCAGTGTAGAGGTAGGTCAGAGAGCTTTGCTTCTCTGATAAGGATCAAGCCAAGGCACTCATTACCCTGGAGTGGTGTTTGGAATCACAGTCTGCCTCCTTCTGCCTTCCAGCCACAGCCACTGTCTGTTGACCTGGAGGAACTGGGGCTGCTGTTGTAGAGAAGTGTCATGGAAAAGCTGGTGGGACATGAGAATGGCCAAGGACATTTGTGTGGGGAAGTACAAGCAGGAGGACCCAGCAGGGATGGGGCTGTCAGCTTGGCCAGCAGTCATGGCACCTATATGAGCAGTTGTCATGGTTTTATGACTTTTCTTATCGGTATTCCACATCATAACATCATGCAGTGCACTGGCAATAGAAGATTTAATGCTCCATTTTCATGCATTGTTGATTTTTTTGGCTACCTCATTCTCAGAGAACTGCACCTCCTGGAAAACATCACTGTTCCATTTTCAGTTTAGAGTGAAAGACAAAACTGGTCACGAGTCACAAGATTTCCAATTCTCCTAATGTTCATCACTGCGGTGTGTGCTCCCTAGCTATATTGTCTTCAGCAATAGAGCTTGGACATCCCTGCTCAGGCATTTGGAAAATGAGACAGACCAAGGAGAATATTCGCCCTCTGATAAAAGGTAATGGAGAGCTGACTTCTTCAGGCACAGAAAAAGCTGAGGTACTCAACATGTTTTTTTCCTCAGTCTTCATGGGTGGTCAGGCTTGCCGTGTCTACCAGGACACTGAAGCTCTAGTTGAAGGTGTCGGGGGTGGATTCTGTCCCACAGTAACAGTGGAACAAGTCCAGGACCTCATCATGCGATTGAACATATATAAGTCCATGGGAGTGGATGAAATCCATCCAGGGGTTCTGTGAGAGCTGGTTAATGTGATTGCTGTTGTGCTCTCCATCATATTTGAAAAATCATGGTTTTCTAGTAATGTCCCCGGAGACTGGAAAAAGAGAAACATTACTCCTATTTTTGAGAAAGGAAGAAAGGAAGACCTAGGAAAATCCAGGCTGGTGAGTTTCACCTCTATGCCTGGGAAGATCAGGGAGCAGCTCCTCCTAGTTGTAAAGGAGCATATGGAACACAGAGGTGTTCTGAGACAGCCAGTATGGCTTCACAAGTGAAGATCTTGTCTGACCAATCCGAGGGCCTTCAATGATGGAGTGACAGCTTTTGAACTCTTCCCTCTGCCAGCCAACAATGTGCAATATGGCATGACATAGTCACAGGAATTGCAAGTATCCTGGCTGTTGCAGCTTCAGGGCAGAACGACAAACCTCTTGAGACTCTTCATCATGCTGCATGTGGTGACTTGGAGAATGGTGATGAGCAAACATCCTGCAGTGACCACTGGGCTGTGCTGGATGCTGTCAGTGTGAGCAGAGGCCTCCAGAGGAACTGGAGCATCAGTGTGGCACTTTCTGCTTTCTTATCATGGCCAATTGGCTGCCCTAGAGCTGCTCTTCACCAGTGATCTCAAGTGTATGTATTTACTCTCAATATACTACCGTGTGTCAGCACTAATACAGGTGTTGTGGGCTTCATCTACATTATTACAGCCAGAATCACCCCTATTAATGAATTGTGATTTTCTCAGTATGTCACAATTCAACCCTGCATATCATCCCTCCTACCCTGAAGAACTGCAATGGCAGACGGAGCCCAAAGCCATGGGCTAAGTGAACTCCAAGGGCATCTTTGAAGGACAGCTATAGACTACAGGAATGCTGTCTCTGTGTTTGCATCAAAAGACAGGAAATGTGATGGTGATTTGGATGTCTTGGAAGCTGTGGGACCTGAGCACACTGGAGATGGTACAGAATGAGGGGAGGGCATTGTCCTGGCTTTGGCTGGTATGGGGTTAGCTTTCATCCCAGCAGCTGGGGTGGTGCTGCATTTTGGATTTAGGATGAGAACGCCGTTAATCAAGCTGTGATGTGTTCTTGCCAACAGGCACTTACACTCAAGGATTTGTCCTGACTTAGAGGGGCTGACAGGAAGGCAGGAGGGAACTGAACCTGCTGGTGGTCGGGACTGATGCCTGGCAACTGGCTGGGTATTGCTCCGGTGGGTGGGGAACAATTACGCTGTGTGCACTTGTTTTTTTATACTCTTTAATCATCATCATTGTTATCCCAAATTTTCTGGTCAGTGAGGAAATGATCGGCCCCCTTGTGCCTCCCTGCCACGGGCACCTGGGCTGGAGGATGTGGGGCTGCTGTTGTAGAGAAGCATCAGGGAAAGGCTTAAGCTGCTGGGACTGACAGAGTGAAGTATTCCCAGTTGCGATGCTACCATTAAACGAAATCACCGCATGCTCCAGGAAATTCTCCCCTCTTGATTTTCTGTGCCCTTGAGACAACGCTGGGAAGTATTCCCTGCATGGGATTGTTCTTTGGTAAAAGCCATTCCCTGGAAAGCATCCAGATGTTTACTGGGCTGTCCGACTGGGGAGCTGGATCCGTAGAGGTGGCAGCAGCAGCGTGCCAATGCGGACTTGCTCTCCGTCACCAGGGCTGACGATGCGCTCTGCTGCGCTCGGTGGGCTTCGCTCCCCAGAAGTGCTCGCTGCAGGAGCACTTGGAGCTGTGTCAGCCCGTGACACTTGGCCGCTGCCTGAGGAGCTGCTCCTCGCTGGGAACCCGTTGTTCCTGGGCCGTCTGTGCCGCAGCGGGGATCTGCTCCTGGACCTCTCTGCTGCCCTTCTTCTCTGCCGACGGGAGGATGGGCGGACTACGTACTCCTGGTAGTCGTCGTCTGCTCTCACCGTGTGCAGGACACGGTCAATAGGCTGCCTGCAAAGTGGGCACACCGGTCTCGTGGTAGCCCACCGCTGGATGCAGTCAGTGCAGAAGCGATGGAAGCACGGGTACACGCACGCCATGTTGCTGATGTTGTCCAGGCAGATGGCGCAGCGGTAGTCTTCTGATGCCTCCGATGGGCCTTCCTGCTGCAGATGGCTCCTGCCGGCCATTGCAACACTGCCCCTCTCCTCCAGAGATTCCTCAGAAACTAATTCCTGGGGGGTGGAAATAAAAGAGGTGCCAAGGGCCTGAGCTTGGAGAGTGGAACGGAGAGCCTCCCAAAGGGTCTCCATGAGCTCTGACAGCAGCAGAAGCCCTTGGGCCAGGCAGTCCCATGGGCTCAGCTCCCTCCATGCCTGGCCCCTTGACTGCCCCCAGACCAAGACTAACCAGACCCCTGCACTGTCTCTCAGACAAGCAGCAGGTCTCAATTTAGTCAAGAGAGTACCTGAAGGAGATGATCAAGGAAGACAGACGAACTCTTGGAAAGTCTTCAGAGGTGCCAACAGCTGCAGCACCTCGTCCTGCCCGTGTCCCCAAGACAGATGCCCTGTTGGACCCGAGCTCCTCACAGCTCAGCGGAGGGCTGAGCCACACCAGCAGAAACTGCTTTCGCTCAGCCAACAAGCTGCTGCTCTCCAGAAAGCCAAGCCTCAGCGCTTGCCCACGGTCCTGCTCCGGCCTGTACACAGTGCCTGTGCACCCGTAGGAGCAATGGCCCAACTGTGGGGGGAGGGACCTGGGGGCTGCATAGTGGTGAAGCCATGGGCAGTCACAGACACTGCATTCTGACATCACAGTGGCCGGGAGGGCCACCAAGTGAGTGACATGGCGTGATGATTTTTGTTATCGGTAGTCCACATCATAGCATCTGTTTACTGCTCAGGTTCCATCTTCTTTTCAGAGGGAAAAATAAAACTATTTGCAGGTCATGAGATGTCCCTTTTCCCTTTTCTGCTCGCCTCTGCCTTGTGTTGCTCCCTAGCTGCCTCACCTTCGGCATTAGAGTAAGGCCTTTGGTTTTTGTACACTCTCTCAATGTATGTGATTGATTAGCTTCAATTATGATTATATTATTTTGCACTGTGTTGTCTGGCATTCCCGTACCTTATTTAGTAAATTAACTTTCCTCCTTGGATCACTATCACTGTTTTGTTTTAGGCCCATCTCCCTGCCCTTCCTGCTTTTCCCCCTTTCCCCTTCCCAGGGCATGGGTCTGTGGGTCCCCCTGCCCCATCAGTCACAGAACTGGGCCTGATCAGCACTAAACCGTTGACAGTGTGGTAGACGTGCCCCAGAGTGGCAAAGGGTGCTTCATGTGGCCAAGTGCCATGGCTCAGCTGCTCAGAGGCTTGTCCGAGGAGCAGGACGGGTACCTTGTCACCAGAGGGAAAGCCCCAGAAATCACCAAATGGCAGAGGTTGAAAGGGACTCCTGGAGAGCGTTTAGTCCAGCCTATCCACCTCCCCACTGGAGCAGGGCCAGCCTGTTCTAGTGCTGCCTGAAACCATGCCCAGACATGGTTTATCCATACAAGATCTCCATTGGGGGAAATGCCACACCCTCTCCAGGTAACAGTTGCAAAGTCTAAGTCCATATGACAGGACAACTTTTGCCTCGGGCCAATGGAAATACGTGTGATGGGATTCTGCTGCATCCAGATAGTGACTATCCTCACTTTATGCAATTCTTGCTTTCTTCCTACGTTTCCTATCCCCCGCTTTCCCCTCCTCATCACCCTCATTCTCAGTAGTCACCACTCTCCCTTCCCCATCTTCTCGGTTGATTATTATTGGTAATAAACTGGTCGGACCAACATTTAAACCATTGTTTCTTAATCTCATGCCGGGTATAATATACCAGAGAACCTTGCCTCCCTCCTATAAATTGGAGCGAGACAGCCTCGCACTCAAAGAGTGGCAGATGCAGGAATCTGCTGGGATTTGGTGCTTGAAGGCCTTGGAGACCCTTTGAACAGAGGCACCTTGTGCTAAATGAACTACACAGACACTTTTGAGGGATGGCCATGGGCTAGGGGAATTCTGTCTCTGTGTTTGCATCAAAAGGCAGGAAATGTGATGTTGATTTGGATGTCTTGGAAGGTGTGGGACCTGAGCACACTGGAGATGGTATAGAATGAGGGGAGGGCATTGTCCTGGCTTTGGCTGGTATGGGGTTAGCTTTCATCCCAGCAGCTGGCGTGGTGCTGCATTTTGGATTTAGGATGAGAACGCCGTTAATCAAGCTGTGATGTGTTCTTGCCAACAGGCACTTACACTCAAGGATTTGTCCTGACTTAGAGGGGCTGACAGGAAGGCAGGAGGGAACTGAACCTGCTGGTGGTCGGGACTGATGCCTGGCAACTGGCTGGGTATTGCTCCGGTGGGTGGGGAACAATTACGCTGTGTGCACTTGTTTTTTTATACTCTTTAATCATCATCATTGTTATCCCAAATTTTCTGGTCAGTGAGGAAATGATTGGCCCCCTTGTGCCTCCCTGCCACGGGCACCTGGGCTGGAGGATGTGGGGCTGCTGTTGTAGAGAAGCATCAGGGAAAGGCTTAAGCTGCTGGGACTGACAGAGTGAAGTATTCCCAATTGCGATGCTACCATTAAACAAAATCACCGCATGCTCCAGGAAATTCTCCCCTCTTGATTTTCTGTGCCCTTGAGACAACGCTGGGAAGTATTCCCTGCATGGGATTGTTCTTTGGTAAAAGCCATTCCCTGGAAAGCATCCAGATGTTTACTGGGCTGTCCGACTGGGGAGCTGGATCCGTAGAGGTGGCAGCAGCAGCGTGCCAATGCGGACTTGCTCTCCGTCACCAGGGCTGACGATGCGCTCTGCTGCGCTCGGTGGGCTTTGCTCCCCAGAAGTGCTCGCTGCAGGAGCACTTGGAGCTGTGTCAGCCCGTGACACTTGGCCGCTGCCTGAGGAGCTGCTCCTCGCTGGGAACCCGTTGTTCCTGGGCCGTCTGTGCCGCAGCGGGGATCTGCTCCTGGACCTCTCTGCTGCCCTTCTTCTCCGCTGACGGGAGGATGAGCGGACTACGTACTCCTGGTAGTCGTCGTCTGCTCTCACCGTGTGCAGGACACGGTCAATAGGCTGCCTGCAAAGTGGGCACACCGGTCTCGTGGTAGCCCACCGCTGGATGCAGTCAGTACAGAAGCGATGGAAGCATGGGTACACGCACGCCATGTTGCTGATGTTGTCCAGGCAGATGGCGCAGCGGTAGTCTTCTGATGCCTCCGATGGGCCTTCCTGCTGCAGATGGCTCCTGCCGGCCATTGCAACACTGCCCCTCTCCTCCAGAGATTCCTCAGAAACTAATTCCTGGGGGGTGGAAATAAAAGAGGTGCCAAGGGCCTGAGCTTGGAGAGTGGAACGGAGAGCCTCCCAAAGGGTCTCCATGAGCTCTGACAGCAGCAGAAGCCCTTGGGCCAGGCAGTCCCATGGGCTCAGCTCCCTCCATGCCTGGCCCCTTGACTGCCCCCAGACCAAGACTAACCAGACCCCTGCACTGTCTCTCAGACAAGCAGCAGGTCTCAATTTAGTCAAGAGAGTACCTGAAGGAGATGATCAAGGAAGACAGACGAACTCTTGGAAAGTCTTCAGAGGTGCCAACAGCTGCAGCACCTCGTCCTGCCCGTGTCCCCAAGACAGATGCCCTGTTGGACCCGAGCTCCTCACAGCTCAGCGGAGGGCTGAGCCACACCAGCAGAAACTGCTTTCGCTCAGCCAACAAGCTGCTGCTCTCCAGAAAGCCAAGCCTCGGCGCTTGCCCACGGTCCTGCTCCGGCCTGTACACAGTGCCTGTGCACCCGTAGGAGCAATGGCCCAACTGTGGGGGGAGGGACTTGGGGGCTGCATAGTGGTGAAGCCATGGGCAGTCACAGACACTGCATTCTGACATCACAGTGGCCGGGAGGGCCACCAAGTGAGTGACATGGCGTGATGATTTTTGTTATCGGTAGTCCACATCATAGCATCTGTTTACTGCTCAGGTTCCATCTTCTTTTCAGAGGGAAAAATAAAACTATTTGCAGGTCATGAGATGTCCCTTTTCCCTTTTCTGCTCGCCTCTGCCTTGTGTTGCTCCCTAGCTGCCTCACCTTCGGCATTAGAGTAAGGCCTTTGGTTTTTGTACACTCTCTCAATGTATGTGATTGATTAGCTTCAATTATGATTATATTATTTTGCATTGTGTTGTCTTGCATTCCCGTACCTTATTTAGTAAATTAACTTTCCTCCTTGGATCACTATCACTGTTTTGTTTTAGGCCCATCTCCCTGCCCTTCCTGCTTTTCCCCCTTTCCCCTTCCCAGGGCATGGGTCTGTGGGTCCCCCTGCCCCATCAGTCACAGAACTGGGCCTGATCAGCACTAAACCGTTGACAGTGTGGTAGACGTGCCCCAGAGTGGCAAAGGGTGCTTCATGCGGCCAAGTGCCATGGCTCAGCTGCTCAGAGGCTTGTCCGAGGAGCAGGACGGGTACCTTGTCACCAGAGGGAAAGCCCCAGGAATCACCAAATGGCAGAGGTTGAAAGGGACTCCTGGAGAGCGTTTAGTCCAGCCCATCCACCTCCCCACTGGAGCAGGGCCAGCCTGTTCTAGTGCTGCCTGAAACCATGCCCAGACATGGTTTATCCATACAAGATCTCCATTGGGGGAAATGCCACACCCTCTCCAGGTAACAGTTGCAAAGTCTAAGTCCATATGACAGGACAACTTTTGCCTCGGGCCAATGGAAATACGTGTGATGGGATTCTGCTGCATCCAGCTAGTGACTATCCTCACTTTATGCAATTCTTGCTTTCTTCCTACGTTTCCTATCCCCCGCTTTCCCCTCCTCATCACCCTCATTCTCAGTAGTCACCACTCTCCCTTCCCCATCTTCTCAGTTGATTATTATTGGTAATAAACTGGTTGGACCAACATTTAAACCATTGTTTCTTAATCTCATGCCGGGTATAATATACCAGAGAACCTTGCCTCCCTCCTATAAATTGGAGCGAGACAGCCTCGCACTCAAAGAGTGGCAGATGCAGGAATCTGCTGGGATTTGGTGCTTGAAGGCCTTGGAGACCCTTTGAACAGAGGCACCTTGTGCTAAATGAACTACACAGACACTTTTGAGGGATGGCCATGGGCTAGGGGAATTCTGTCTCTGTGTTTGCATCAAAAGGCAGGAAATGTGATGTTGATTTGGATGTCTTGGAAGGTGTGGGACCTGAGCACACTGGAGATGGTATAGAATGAGGGGAGGGCATTGTCCTGGCTTTGGCTGGTATGGGGTTAGCTTTCATCCCAGCAGCTGGCGTGGTGCTGCATTTTGGATTTAGGATGAGAACGCCGTTAATCAAGCTGTGATGTGTTCTTGCCAACAGGCACTTACACTCAAGGATTTGTCCTGACTTAGAGGGGCTGACAGGAAGGCAGGAGGGAACTGAACCTGCTGGTGGTCGGGACTGATGCCTGGCAACTGGCTGGGTATTGCTCCGGTGGGTGGGGAACAATTACGCTGTGTGCACTTGTTTTTTTATACTCTTTAATCATCATCATTGTTATCCCAAATTTTCTGGTCAGTGAGGAAATGATTGGCCCCCTTGTGCCTCCCTGCCACGGGCACCTGGGCTGGAGGATGTGGGGCTGCTGTTGTAGAGAAGCATCAGGGAAAGGCTTAAGCTGCTGGGACTGACAGAGTGAAGTATTCCCAATTGCGATGCTACCATTAAACGAAATCACCGCATGCTCCAGGAAATTCTCCCCTCTTGATTTTCTGTGCCCTTGAGACAACGCTGGGAAGTATTCCCTGCATGGGATTGTTCTTTGGTAAAAGCCATTCCCTGGAAAGCATCCAGATGTTTACTGGGCTGTCCGACTGGGGAGCTGGATCCGTAGAGGTGGCAGCAGCAGCGTGCCAATGCGGACTTGCTCTCCGTCACCAGGGCTGACGATGCGCTCTGCTGCGCTCGGTGGGCTTTGCTCCCCAGAAGTGCTCGCTGCAGGAGCACTCGGAGCTGTGTCAGCCCGTGACACTTGGCCGCTGCCTGAGGAGCTGCTCCTCGCTGGGAACCCGTTGTTCCTGGGCCGTCTGTGCCGCAGCGGGGATCTGCTCCTGGACCTCTCTGCTGCCCTTCTTCTCCGCTGACGGGAGGATGAGCGGACTACGTACTCCTGGTAGTCGTCGTCTGCTCTCACCGTGTGCAGGACACGGTCAATAGGCTGCCTGCAAAGTGGGCACACCGGTCTCGTGGTAGCCCACCGCTGGATGCAGTCAGTACAGAAGCGATGGAAGCACGGGTACACGCACGCCATGTTGCTGATGTTGTCCAGGCAGATGGCGCAGCGGTAGTCTTCTGATGCCTCCGATGGGCCTTCCTGCTGCAGATGGCTCCTGCCGGCCATTGCAACACTGCCCCTCTCCTCCAGAGATTCCTCAGAAACTAATTCCTGGGGGGTGGAAATAAAAGAGGTGCCAAGGGCCTGAGCTTGGAGAGTGGAACGGAGAGCCTCCCAAAGGGTCTCCATGAGCTCTGACAGCAGCAGAAGCCCTTGGGCCAGGCAGTCCCATGGGCTCAGCTCCCTCCATGCCTGGCCCCTTGACTGCCCCCAGACCAAGACTAACCAGACCCCTGCACTGTCTCTCAGACAAGCAGCAGGTCTCAATTTAGTCAAGAGAGTACCTGAAGGAGATGATCAAGGAAGACAGACGAACTCTTGGAAAGTCTTCAGAGGTGCCAACAGCTGCAGCACCTCGTCCTGCCCGTGTCCCCAAGACAGATGCCCTGTGGGACCCGAGCTCCTCACAGCTCAGCGGAGGGCTGAGCCACACCAGCAGAAACTGCTTTCGCTCAGCCAACAAGCTGCTGCTCTCCAGAAAGCCAAGCCTCGGCGCTTGCCCACGGTCCTGCTCCGGCCTGTACACAGTGCCTGTGCACCCGTAGGAGCAATGGCCCAACTGTGGGGGGAGGGACCTGGGGGCTGCATAGTGGTGAAGCCATGGGCAGTCACAGACACTGCATTCTGACATCACAGTGGCCGGGAGGGCCACCAAGTGAGTGACATGGCGTGATGATTTTTGTTATCGGTAGTCCACATCATAGCATCTGTTTACTGCTCAGGTTCCATCTTCTTTTCAGAGGGAAAAATAAAACTATTTGCAGGTCATGAGATGTCCCTTTTCCCTTTTCTGCTCGCCTCTGCCTTGTGTTGCTCCCTAGCTGCCTCACCTTCGGCATTAGAGTAAGGCCTTTGGTTTTTGTACACTCTCTCAATGTATGTGATTGATTAGCTTCAATTATGATTATATTATTTTGCACTGTGTTGTCTGGCATTCCCGTACCTTATTTAGTAAATTAACTTTCCTCCTTGGATCACTATCACTGTTTTGTTTTAGGCCCATCTCCCTGCCCTTCCTGCTTTTCCCCCTTTCCCCTTCCCAGGGCATGGGTCTGTGGGTCCCCCTGCCCCATCAGTCACAGAACTGGGCCTGATCAGCACTAAACCGTTGACAGTGTGGTAGACGTGCCCCAGAGTGGCAAAGGGTGCTTCATGTGGCCAAGTGCCATGGCTCAGCTGCTCAGAGGCTTGTCCGAGGAGCAGGACGGGTACCTTGTCACCAGAGGGAAAGCCCCAGGAATCACCAAATGGCAGAGGTTGAAAGGGACTCCTGGAGAGCGTTTAGTCCAACCCATCCACCTCCCCACTGGAGCAGGGCCAGCCTGTTCTAGTGCTGCCTGAAACCATGCCCAGACATGGTTTATCCATACAAGATCTCCATTGGGGGAAATGCCACACCCTCTCCAGGTAACAGTTGCAAAGTCTAAGTCCATATGACAGGACAACTTTTGCCTCGGGCCAATGGAAATACGTGTGATGGGATTCTGCTGCATCCAGCTAGTGACTATCCTCACTTTATGCAATTCTTGCTTTCTTCCTACGTTTCCTATCCCCCGCTTTCCCCTCCTCATCACCCTCATTCTCAGTAGTCACCACTCTCCCTTCCCCATCTTCTCGGTTGATTATTATTGGTAATAAACTGGTCGGACCAACATTTAAACCATTGTTTCTTAATCTCATGCCGGGTATAATATACCAGAGAACCTTGCCTCCCTCCTATAAATTGGAGCGAGACAGCCTCGCACTCAAAGAGTGGCAGATGCAGGAATCTGCTGGGATTTGGTGCTTGAAGGCCTTGGAGACCCTTTGAACAGAGGCACCTTGTGCTAAATGAACTACACAGACACTTTTGAGGGATGGCCATGGGCTAGGGGAATTCTGTCTCTGTGTTTGCATCAAAAGGCAGGAAATGTGATGTTGATTTGGATGTCTTGGAAGGTGTGGGACCTGAGCACACTGGAGATGGTATAGAATGAGGGGAGGGCATTGTCCTGGCTTTGGCTGGTATGGGGTTAGCTTTCATCCCAGCAGCTGGCGTGGTGCTGCATTTTGGATTTAGGATGAGAACGCCGTTAATCAAGCTGTGATGTGTTCTTGCCAACAGGCACTTACACTCAAGGATTTGTCCTGACTTAGAGGGGCTGACAGGAAGGCAGGAGGGAACTGAACCTGCTGGTGGTCGGGACTGATGCCTGGCAACTGGCTGGGTATTGCTCCGGTGGGTGGGGAACAATTACGCTGTGTGCACTTGTTTTTTTATACTCTTTAATCATCATCATTGTTATCCCAAATTTTCTGGTCAGTGAGGAAATGATCGGCCCCCTTGTGCCTCCCTGCCACGGGCACCTGGGCTGGAGGATGTGGGGCTGCTGTTGTAGAGAAGCATCAGGGAAAGGCTTAAGCTGCTGGGACTGACAGAGTGAAGTATTCCCAGTTGCGATGCTACCATTAAACGAAATCACCGCATGCTCCAGGAAATTCTCCCCTCTTGATTTTCTGTGCCCTTGAGACAACGCTGGGAAGTATTCCCTGCATGGGATTGTTCTTTGGTAAAAGCCATTCCCTGCAAAGCATCCAGATGTTTACTGCGCTGTCCGACTGGGGAGCTGGATCCGTAGAGGTGGCAGCAGCAGCGTGCCAATGCGGACTTGCTCTCCGTCACCAGGGCTGACGATGCGCTCTGCTGCGCTCGGTGGGCTTTGCTCCCCAGAAGTGCTCGCTGCAGGAGCACTCGGAGCTGTGTCAGCCCGTGACACTTGGCCGCTGCCTGAGGAGCTGCTCCTCGCTGGGAACCCGTTGTTCCTGGGCCGTCTGTGCCGCAGCGGGGATCTGCTCCTGGACCTCTCTGCTGCCCTTCTTCTCCGCTGACGGGAGGATGAGCGGACTACGTACTCCTGGTAGTCGTCGTCTGCTCTCACCGTGTGCAGGACACGGTCAATAGGCTGCCTGCAAAGTGGGCACACCGGTCTCGTGGTAGCCCACCGCTGGATGCAGTCAGTACAGAAGCGATGGAAGCATGGGTACACGCACGCCATGTTGCTGATGTTGTCCAGGCAGATGGCGCAGCGGTAGTCTTCTGATGCCTCCGATGGGCCTTCCTGCTGCAGATGGCTCCTGCCGGCCATTGCAACACTGCCCCTCTCCTCCAGAGATTCCTCAGAAACTAATTCCTGGGGGGTGGAAATAAAAGAGGTGCCAAGGGCCTGAGCTTGGAGAGTGGAACGGAGAGCCTCCCAAAGGGTCTCCATGAGCTCTGACAGCAGCAGAAGCCCTTGGGCCAGGCAGTCCCATGGGCTCAGCTCCCTCCATGCCTGGCCCCTTGACTGCCCCCAGACCAAGACTAACCAGACCCCTGCACTGTCTCTCAGACAAGCAGCAGGTCTCAATTTAGTCAAGAGAGTACCTGAAGGAGATGATCAAGGAAGACAGACGAACTCTTGGAAAGTCTTCAGAGGTGCCAACAGCTGCAGCACCTCGTCCTGCCCGTGTCCCCAAGACAGATGCCCTGTGGGACCCGCGGCTCCTCACAGCTCAGCAGAGGGCTGAGCCACACCAGCAGAAACTGCTTTCGCTCAGCCAACAAGCTGCTGCTCTCCAGAAAGCCAAGCCTCGGCGCTTGCCCACGGTCCTGCTCCGGCCTGTACACAGTGCCTGTGCACCCGTAGGAGCAATGGCCCAACTGTGGGGGGAGGGACCTGGGGGCTGCATAGTGGTGAAGCCATGGGCAGTCACAGACACTGCATTCTGACATCACAGTGGCCGGGAGGGCCACCAAGTGAGTGACATGGCGTGATGATTTTTGTTATCGGTAGTCCACATCATAGCATCTGTTTACTGCTCAGGTTCCATCTTCTTTTCAGAGGGAAAAATAAAACTATTTGCAGGTCATGAGATGTCCCTTTTCCCTTTTCTGCTCGCCTCTGCCTTGTGTTGCTCCCTAGCTGCCTCACCTTCAGCATTAGAGTAAGGCCTTTGGTTTTTGTACACTCTCTCAATGTATGTGATTGATTAGCTTCAATTATGATTATATTATTTTGCACTGTGTTGTCTGGCATTCCCGTACCTTATTTAGTAAATTAACTTTCCTCCTTGGATCACTATCACTGTTTTGTTTTAGGCCCATCACCCTGCCCTTCCTGCTTTTCCCCCTTTCCCCTTCCCAGGGCATGGGTCTGTGGGTCCCCCTGCCCCATCAGTCACAGAACTGGGCCTGATCAGCACTAAACCGTTGACAGTGTGGTAGACGTGCCCCAGAGTGGCAAAGGGTGCTTCATGTGGCCAAGTGCCATGGCTCAGCTGCTCAGAGGCTTGTCCGAGGAGCAGGACGGGTACCTTGTCACCAGAGGGAAAGCCCCAGGAATCACCAAATGGCAGAGGTTGAAAGGGACTCCTGGACAGCGTTTAGTCCAGCCCATCCACCTCCCCACTGGAGCAGGGCCAGCCTGTTCTAGTGCTGCCTGAAACCATGCCCAGACATGGTTTATCCATACAAGATCTCCATTGGGGGAAATGCCACACCCTCTCCAGGTAACAGTTGCAAAGTCTAAGTCCATATGACAGGACAACTTTTGCCTCGGGCCAATGGAAATACGTGTGATGGGATTCTGCTGCATCCAGCTAGTGACTATCCTCACTTTATGCAATTCTTGCTTTCTTCCTACGTTTCCTATCCCCCGCTTTCCCCTCCTCATCACCCTCATTCTCAGTAGTCACCACTCTCCTTTCCCCATCTTCTCGGTTGATTATTATTGGTAATAAACTGGTCGGACCAACATTTAAACCATTGTTTCTTAATCTCATGCCGGGTATAATATACCAGAGAACCTTGCCTCCCTCCTATAAATTGGAGCGAGACAGCCTCGCACTCAAAGAGTGGCAGATGCAGGAATCTGCTGGGATTTGGTGCTTGAAGGCCTTGGAGACCCTTTGAACAGAGGCACCTTGTGCTAAATGAACTACACAGACACTTTTGAGGGATGGCCATGGGCTAGGGGAATTCTGTCTCTGTGTTTGCATCAAAAGGCAGGAAATGTGATGTTGATTTGGATGTCTTGGAAGGTGTGGGACCTGAGCACACTGGAGATGGTATAGAATGAGGGGAGGGCATTGTCCTGGCTTTGGCTGGTATGGGGTTAGCTTTCATCCCAGCAGCTGGCGTGGTGCTGCGTTTTGGATTTAGGATGAGAACGCCATTAATCAAGCTGTGATGTGTTAGTTCTTGCCAACGGGTGCTTACACTAAAGGATTTGCCCTGACTTAGAGGGGCTGAGGGCTCACCAGAAGGTGGGAGGGAACTGAACCTTCTGGTGGTAGGGGCTGCTGCCTGGCAACTGGCTGGGTATTGCTCCGGTGGGTGGGGAACAATTACGCTGTGTGCACTTGTTTTTTTATACTCTTTAATCATCATCATTGTTATCCCAAATTTTCTGGTCAGTGAGGAAATGATCGGCCCCCTTGTGCCTCCCTGCCACGGGCACCTGGGCTGGAGGATGTGGGGCTGCTGTTGTAGAGAAGCATCAGGGAAAGGCTTAAGCTGCTGGGACTGACAGAGTGAAGTATTCCCAGTTGCGATGCTACCATTAAACGAAATCACCGCATGCTCCAGGAAATTCTCCCCTCTTGATTTTCTGTGCCCTTGAGACAACGCTGGGAAGTATTCCCTGCATGGGATTGTTCTTTGGTAAAAGCCATTCCCTGCAAAGCATCCAGATGTTTACTGGGCTGTCCGACTGGGGAGCTGGATCCGTAGAGGTGGCAGCAGCAGCGTGCCAATGCGGACTTGCTCTCCGTCACCAGGGCTGACGATGCGCTCTGCTGCGCTCGGTGGGCTTTGCTCCCCAGAAGTGCTCGCTGCAGGAGCACTCGGAGCTGTGTCAGCCCGTGACACTTGGCCGCTGCCTGAGGAGCTGCTCCTCGCTGGGAACCCGTTGTTCCTGGGCCGTCTGTGCTGCAGCGGGGATCTGCTCCTGGACCTCTCTGCTGCCCTTCTTCTCTGCCGATGGGAGGATGAGCGGACTACGTACTCCTGGTAGTCGTCGTCTGCTCTCACCGTGTGCAGGACACGGTCAATAGGCTGCCTGCAAAGTGGGCACACCGGTCTCGTGGTAGCCCACCGCTGGATGCAGTCAGTACAGAAGCGATGGAAGCACGGGTACACGCACGCCATGTTGCTGATGTTGTCCAGGCAGATGGCGCAGCGGTAGTCTTCTGATGCCTCCGATGGGCCTTCCTGCTGCAGATGGCTCCTGCCGGCCATTGCAACACTGCCCCTCTCCTCCAGAGATTCCTCAGAAACTAATTCCTGGGGGGTGGAAATAAAAGAGGTGCCAAGGGCCTGAGCTTGGAGAGTGGAACGGAGAGCTTCCCAAAGGGTCTCCATGAGCTCTGACAGGAGCAGAAGCCCTTGGGCCAGGCAGTCCCATGGGCTCAGCTCCCTCCATGCCTGGCCCCTTGACTGCCCCCAGACCAAGACTAACCAGACCCCTGCACTGTCTCTCAGACAAGCAGCAGGTCTCAATTTAGTCAAGAGAGTACCTGAAGGAGATGATCAAGGAAGACAGACGAACTCTTGGAAAGTCTTCAGAGGTGCCAACAGCTGCAGCACCTCGTCCTGCCCGTGTCCCCAAGACAGATGCCCTGTGGGACCCGAGCTCCTCACAGCTCAGCGGAGGGCTGAGCCACACCAGCAGAAACTGCTTTCGCTCAGCCAACAAGCTGCTGCTCTCCAGAAAGCCAAGCCTCGGCGCTTGCCCACGGTCCTGCTCCGGCCTGTACACAGTGCCTGTGCACCCGTAGGAGCAATGGCCCAACTGTGGGGGGAGGGACCTGGGGGCTGCATAGTGGTGAAGCCATGGGCAGTCACAGCCACTGCATTCTGACATCACAGTGGCCAGGAGGGCCACCAAGTGAGTGACATGGCGTGATGATTTTTGTTATCGGTAGTCCACATCATAGCATCATGTAATGCACTGGGAGTTATCACTCCAGTTCTGGGTATGCCTGTCTCAGATGAGAACTCCATATCCCAGAGGACTATTCATTGCTCTGTTTCCATTTTCTTTTCCAAGGGAAAGATAAAACTCTTTGCAGGTCATGAGATGTACTTTTTTCTTTTTCTGCTTGTCTCTGCATTGTGTTGCTCCCTAGCTGCCTCACCATCAGCATTAAAGTAAGGCCTTCAGTTTCTGGACACTCTCTCATTTTATGTGATTGATTACCTTCAGTTTTGATTATATTGTTTTGCATTGTGTTGTCTTGCATTTCGATACCTTATTTAGCAAATTAACTTTCCTTGGATCACTATCATTGTTTTTTTTTAGGCCCATACCCCTGCCTTTCCCACTTTTCCCATTTTTCCTTTCCCAGGGTCTGGGTGCATGGCTCCCCCTGCCCCATCAGTCACAGAAGTGGGCCTAACTAGCCCATAAACTGTTGACAGTGTGGTAGACAAGTGCTTCAGAGGGGCAAATGCTGCTTCATTTGGCCTTGCAGGGGGTGGTTTCTGCTTGTCAGCAGCCTGGTGTTCCTAAGCATATGGGCCTGGCACTGGGCAGTGGAGCAGATGATGCAGGGGAACCCTGGTGGTCTCCTCCCTTGGTGCCAGCAAAGTGCTGTGGCTCAGCTGCTCAGAGGCCTGTCTGAAGAGCAGGACTGGTACCTTGCCACCAGTGGGAAAGCCACAGAGACCACCAAATGGCAGAGGTTGAAAGGGACTCCTGGAGACCATCTTGACAAGCCACCCTACTGAAATAGCCTCACCTGGAATAGGTCCCCCAGGACCATGACTGGACAGCTTTTGGTGCTCTTCAAGAAATGAAATTGCACCACTTTTCTTTTTAAAAAGAAATGTTTCCTGATATTCAAGAGCTTCAATGTTTCGTTTTGTTTTGCTTACCTCTTGCCCTGTCACTGGGCACCAACCAAAGAATATACTGGTGTGTTGTGGTTTTGTGGTTTTTGTTGTCAGTATCCCACATCAGAACATCATGTAGAACAGTGGCAGTTAAAGAGTTCATGTTCTGGTTCCATGTTACCTCCATTTGGGGCATTTTGTGTTCCTGGAGGGGAGATGAGGGGTGTTGTTCCCAATGGACTTGGTATGAAGAAGTGGGGTGGGATTCCATACTGGACTCCAGATGCTCTCTGCCTCTGTCCATCTCACCTTGCCGCGGGGAAAAGCACATGCTTCCCTCACACTGTCATGGTTTGACTCATACTTTGGGTACTCTCATGTCTTTCATTTTGTTTGATTTGGTTACATTTAGTAAATTCCTGTTCCTCCTCAGATCATTGCCTTTGTGTTTTCTCTTTCTCTTTGTTACAACTATATGCTTACCCTCTGCCCTTCTGTCTCTTCTGGAGCACATGGCCATTGGCCGGCCTCTCCTTTTGTTTCTTTTGCCACGTCTTGTGCCCCGTTACTGACTGATATCTAGGGACAACCCTGTGACATGGTGACTGTGTTTGTTCCTCCACGTGTTGCAGGTCTTTGCACTCTCTCTTGTTGAACTGGACAATAGTCTTGTCATATCATTTTTACAGCTTGTCAAGATCAACATGAATGGCAGCACGACCTTCTGGCTTATCAGCCCTTCACCCATTTTGTACCACTAGCAAACTCCTGAGGGTGCGTGTTACCCCACTGCTGGGATCATCGGCCAAGATAATTAAGTTGCTGAATAGAATTGGATCCATTATTGACTGTTGATGTGCACCACTAGTTTGTGGCCTCCTACTAGGCCTGTTTCACTGACTGCCACCCTTGTTCAGGCAGTGTTCAGAATGTCTGATTGTTCATCCATTCTGCACTTTATGAGCTTCTTTGTGATGGCAGACTGTAAAAAATCTTACTGAATTCTAGGTAGATATATCTGTTATTCTCCCTAAATCTGTCACACCAGTCATTTCATCATAAACAGTTGTCATATTGGCCAAGCATATAATGGGGAACACTTCTGAACCTGTCGTGTCTGCAGCATTACATTGCATTGGAGCAGGTGGACTGAGAGCACAAACCTTTCTTCTCCATCTGGAGCCAACTTCTCTGTTCCACATTTCTGATTGAAATATGAATAATGGAACAGCTGCATCTTTATGTGTGAGGGTATTCAGTAGATGAAAATGTAAGGATATTCAGTTTTTTCCTCTCTTTTCCAGTGAACTTTTCCAGTTCCTCATTGCACTTAAACTTTTTAATTGGGTGTCCAGAGGACAAAAGTAATGGGAAACATGAATCCATAAAATCTTAAACTGCTTTTATCCCTACACAATGTACGTCTCATCCTTCCAGTTATCCCATGATAAGAAGACACTGCTCTTATGATTCTTATGACTCAGTAATTAGAGATTAACACATATAAAATGTTGATTTCAGTGTGTGTGTGTACTTTTTTCTTGGATATTGTTTGACCCGTATTATCTCTAGTAGTAGGATATTTTCACTAACAGATAGACCAGTAAGATAAAATTCCTAAAATAACCTCTTAAAAATCTTCCTCAGTGAAATCAGAGCAGGAATATGTTTTGAATTTTTAGTTTTGTTTAGTCACTGCATTCACAAATACAAACTTTCTTCCTGATTGGTGCAAAATAAAAGTTTAGAGACCATAAATATCTCAAGTGGTGCTTGACTGAAGGTTTACTAAGGTTAAAAATATGTGTAAACAATTTAGGAGACTGAAACAGACTCTCAGAAGGGCATGACACACCAAGGACTAGATTTCCATAGTTAGTTGCTTGTTTAAGCTTGGGGCCTGGAACTACTGAGAAGTTAGTAGCAATTTTTGGCTACTAATTGTAGTTAAAATCCATGCCTGCTGCAGCCCATTTTTCTGCCTTTCAGAATATTTTGGATCTGCAAAGCAAACTCTAATATACTAACATGCTCTATCATGTGCACTGGAGTACAGTTCTGCCTTCATCAGCCATACTTGTATACTCCATTGTGGATGCCCCATCCCTGGATACATTCAAGGCCAGGCAGGGTGTGGATCTGGGCTGTCAGGTCTTGTGGTTGGTGACCTTGCCTGTGGCAGCAGGTCTGAAACTAGATGATCATTACAGTTCTCTTCAACCCAGGCCATTGTATGATTCTATGATTCTATGCTTCCACTTGAACCCACATGCAATTGGTAGCTAGATGGAAAGTTTTTCCAGTTCACATTCACTTGTCTAACAGTTTGGATGGATTCCTACAACTGCATGAGCATGTGGCAGAGGGACAGAAGTAGGCACTTCTGCTCTTGCTTCAGACAGAATAATTTGGAGCAAAATGACTTCACAGAGGGGGTGGCGGTGGAGGTGGTACTAGCTCACATCCCATATGGCATTTCCTTAGAAGCTCTTCAGTTTCTGAAACAGTTCAGAACAACTACATTCATTAGTGTGGACTTTAGTGCAAGTGAGCTGTCTGCACAGAAGCTGGTGATTAACACCTCTGAAAATCTCACATTTGGAATAACCTGGAAAATTTTACCCACAAACTGTTCTGCTCCTTCTAGATAGACTCAGCTGCGTGTCTGTCACCATTTTCCTTAGGGAAGGCCATCTTTCCTGGGAAAAAGAAAAAAGTCTATATAAAGGTTAAAAATAGGAAAAGTAGAGTGGAAAGATTAAAATAACACTACCATGGCTTGGTGACTTCACCCTGGTGGGTACACCTGCACAGAGATGTTTGCAGAACTGAAGCCAAAGCGTGAAATTTGTAAAACTGAGTTTTCCTTACTTTTAAGTCTGTAACTGATTATGAAAACAAAAATGGTACCCAGGAACCTTGAGGTAAATTTTGAGGGCCTAAATCAAAACCAACAAATGAACTGAGATATTTTTTAATCTGCCAGAATTTGTGTGCAGAGTTTCTGTGTTTCCTCTACAAGATGTGATATTTTCCTGTGTCGCAGAGGACATTGGAAATATTGGTGTGAGAGCAATCATAAGATAAGGTAAAGGATGCTTGAATACAACAGCCTGGTCAGTCAGAGAATGAAGTGTTTTTGATATTCTGCTTTTATGGTTAAGTTCTCATCATTATAAGCTGTTTCTCTTTCATTTCTGAAACTTGAACAGTTTTGTTATTTTTTCTCCAAAATGTAAACTTCATTTTTTTTTTCAGATTTGCAGTTCTCTTAGTTTGTGCAATTATGCAAGAAAATGGTGACTTAATTGTAAAAATTATTGAAAGACTGACAAAGACAGAAATACTTTTTTTTAAAAAAAAGAAGTCAGATTAGTTTGCATTGGTTTAAGAGAGAGAGTCACATTTTGAAAACCTTCCCAGGTACATTTTTATATTTCTAGATCAAAGTCCAACATATTGACCATTCATTTAATTTTCAAACTTATTTTCTGATCTCAAGTGAACAGAATGTATTTAGTCCAAATTCTAATGACCTTAAGATATAATCTACTTGAAAAAGTTTACTACCTCAAAGCACTTCCACACTTTGAAATACTATGTAAATATGTTGTAGAATAAGTAAAAACTTTTGTTTCTTTCTGAAATTATGGATATAAGCAAAAATTAAATCAGATTACATATTTCTCAAGATTTAAAAAAATAGAGAGAGACAGAGGGGGAGAGAGGGGAAAAAAAGACAGAAACTGCAATAATAAAAATTGCCTTTGTAAGAGGCATACTTGCTTTGAGCTGCCCAGTGTTCAGCAGTTTATTTCATCGTTCTAACTAATTTAATTTAGTTTTCATTGCAATAGGAAGACACAGCAAGTAGTAGTGCTGCTTTAAGATACTCCAAAATCTGGATCTTCAGAAGGAACTCCAGAATCTGGAATCCTTCATTGGGCCCGAGGGCAGGGAGCGGTGTCAGGAGTGCAAGTGTGCCCAGCTTGGTGAACTTCGCAAACAACTGACCAGCTTGCAAGAGCAAATTACAAGGCAATGTAGTACCCAGGAATCTGAGTGAGAGACCGTTGCATGGTACTGGGCACTGACATGGGTGGAATGACAGCTATGTAAGGAGAAGTTACACTTGCTTCAAACAGTAGAATCATAATCTCAGAATAGTTTGGGCAGAAAGGGACCTCAAAGGTTATATAGTTTCAAGCCCCTGTTGTGGGCACAGCTGCCGTTCATTAAATAATGCTCTCCAGAACCCCAATCTAATCTGACCTTGAACACCTCCAGGGATGGGGCATCCACAGCTTCTCTGGGTAGCCTGTTCTGTTGCCTCACCACTCTCTGAGTAAAAAATTTTCTCTTAAAATCTAATTTAAGTCTCCCCAATCTGACCATAATAAGATTGGCCCCGCTCCTGTTTCTAAGCTTCTATGAAAGAAGAGCAATTTATGTTATCTACCTGTACTTCTGCAAAGCCTTTGTTATGGTCCCACACCACACCCATATTTCTTAATGGATGAGTCATGGATTTGAAGGGTGGACTATTCAGTGGATAAGTTATTTATTGGATTGTTGCAGTCAGAGGGTTGTGGCCAATGACTCCATGTCCAGGTGAAAGCTGTTGATGATTGGTTTCCTGCCAGGTTCATCTTGGAACTGGTGCTTTTTAGCATCTTTACTAATGAAGGACAGTGGAACTGAGTATTGTGTACACTGTCAGCAAGTTTGCAGATGATGTCAAACTGAGTGATGCAGTTGATATGACAGAAGAAACAGATGCTATCTAAAGTAATTGGGACAAGCTTGAGAAGTGTGACCACATGAACCTGATGAGGTTCAACAAGCTAAGTGCAAGGTGCTGCACTTGGGTTGGGGTGATCCAAGGCATGTGTACAGACTGGGAAAAGAACTCATTGAGAGCAGCCCTGTAGGAAAAGACATGAGGTTTCTGGTAGATGAAAAGCTGTTCTTGAGCCTACACTGTGTGGTTACAGCCCAGAAGACCAACTATATACTGTGCAACATCAAAAGAGGAGAGGCCAGCAGGGAGAGGGAGGTGATTGTGCCCCTCACCTCTGCTCTCATGAGGCCACATCTGCAGGACTGTATTCAGGTCTGGGGCCTCAGCACAAGAAAAATTTGGAGCTGCTGGAGTGAGTCCAGAGGAGGGCCGTGAAGATTACATGAAGAAAGGCTGAAGCAGCTTGGCTTGTTCAGCCTAGAGAACAGAAGGCTTTCAGGAGATCTCATTGCAGCCTTCCAGTACTTGAAAGTTTATAAACAAGATGGAGACTGATTTTTTAACATAGTTTGATCGTCATAGGACAAAAGGGAACAGTTTTAAACTAAATGAAGGGAGATTTAGATTAGATGCTGGGAGGAATTTTTTCACTCAGAGGGGGGTGAGGCTGTCCAGAGGAGCTGTGTATGTCTCTTCCATAGAGGCATTCAAGGTTAGGTTGGATGGGATCCTGTGTAGCCTGATCTGGTGCGTGGCAACTGTGTCCATGGCAGGGGGGCTGGGTCAAGATAATATTTAAGGTCCCTTCCAACCCAAGTCATTCTATGGTTCTGTGTTTCTGTAAGAAGTTTATATACAAAACAATATTAGACACTCGAGCATTGAAACCAGAAAAGAACTGAAAGCAAAAGTTATTAGTTAAGAATGTATTTTTTAATGTTTTAAAATTTTTAATATATTAATTACAGTTTTTGTTCGTTTGTTTGTTTGTTTGTTTGTTTTACTTTCACGGAAAAAAATTTTTTGGACGTTCTTTAAATAATGAGATGGATTTAAGTGAATTGACCTTTAAGTGAATTAACCTTGATACATTCATCAAGGTTAGTTTTCTTTTTTCCAGCTTTGGCAGAGAGATGCTCTTTAATTGTATTGTGATTGTTATTTTAGATCCTTTCTATACTTTCAACATAAAGAGTTCACTTATTATCTCATTTTTGGATGCCCTGCTGTACTAAAGTCACTGAGTTTATATTCATGTAAATGAAAGCGTTTCTTAATGATTCGTGAGTATCTGGAATTAGATAAAGTAAGACAAGTTTTGTGTTGGTTTATAGCTTGTATAATGAAGTCACCTTCCAAGTAGATTTCTCAGATTGTAAATCAGAATACAATCCGGTCAGAGCCCTTTTACTAG
The DNA here is from genome assembly GCF_054131305.1 of Coturnix japonica. Classification (NCBI taxonomy): domain Eukaryota; kingdom Metazoa; phylum Chordata; class Aves; order Galliformes; family Phasianidae; genus Coturnix; species Coturnix japonica. The sequence goes on from NC_140702.1 coordinate 53,311,764, forward strand.
GGTGAATAGCATGATTGTTTCCTTATCATAGCCATAATTCAGAATTTTTGGTTAACCTAAAGAGAAAGATTTACTCATATGGGCAATTTATTACCAAATAGCTACAGTCTTAAAACATGTATTTACTTCAATGAATGTACTGAAATATTAACATTTAATAGTTTCCATGTGTATACTGTGTAGAATAATATTAAATGACTTGTTATTCTTTTCCTGATGTAAAAGTTCTAATGAGCAAATTTGCTCATGCTAAAAATATTATCTAATCACACCAGTATACATATACTTTTCCCCAAAAAATTTGGATATAGATTTTGCTATTTCAAAGGTAGTTTTTTGTTTTGTTTTTGTTTCCTATATGTAGTGGTGAACTTAAAAACCTGTTAGTTCTCTGCTTCAGTTTTTCAGGTTCAGTGTGGAAATGCCATAACTGACTATACTAATCATAGAAATACAGAATATGCCTGCTTGGAAGGGACTCACAAGGATCATGGGGTCCAACTCTTGCTTCACACAGAACCACACAAAATTCAAATCTTGTGTCTGAATGCACTGCCTAAACACTTGTTGAACTCTAGCCACCTGGGGAATGACCGCTGCCTGGGGGACCTATTCCAGTGCCCAATCACCCTCTTGCTGAAGGTTATCCTAACACCCTCTGAATCTTCCCTGACACAGTTTGATGTCGTTCCCTTGAGTCCTATCATATAACTTTTGAAATATTTTACTACACTGTTCATTTTTCAGATGTTTCTTTTAGTACAATTTTCTTCTTTAATGTCCCAGTTGATTAAATGACCTCAGAATTTTATTTTGTATACTTGCCTTTTGGCAATATAAAAGTATCATCACATCCCAAACATTTTACAGTTTTTCTAGAGTGTTGGCTGAAGGTCAGCAGTCAGATACCTAGCATTATCCATGCTAGGGTTGATTCTTCCTCACACTTCTTTTAGGTATCAATACTGGCAAGCAGAGAGTTGTTTGTGAAGAAGCTGTTAGGCAGTACTCTGTACCCCTTGATACAGTGCCCATCTGCTTCTGTCTATATATTTTTCACAGGCTTTTCCTGACTAAGTCTGAAACCTCAGAGCAGTATATAGCTTAGAGTCTATGTGTATGTAGAATGCACAAAGCACAGGTTGGTTAAAGTCCAACCAAATGTGTGCTTAGAACATCCTTGGAACACATTTTTTATGACACGTTTTCAGTTGTCAGAGATGACTCCAGTGGATCCCTGAATCCCTTCCTAAGGGCTGTATTACTTCCACAGATCTGTCAGAGGGCACAGTAGTTCTTCAGATTCCCATTACTTTTGTGCAAGGCATCACAACAATGAACCTTGAGTGGAATGGGCCTTAACAGATAGTAGCTCATATACTGGGCCCATTGTAGAATTTTTAAAATTGCTTTTTTTTTTTTTAAATAGAAATCCAGAGGTTACATTTTATTCATCATGTACAGATAAGCACAAATGCAGGAATAAAGTCATTAAAAACGTTTTTGCAGAAGTATTTGTTGAACCATCTATAGTAGTTTTATGTTTTATACAAAAATAACTGATGTATTTTTCAAGTGCAGAAAGGTGGAACAATCAACTTTTATGTTTTGAGTGGGTCTGAGCATTTAAATGTCTGTTTGTGTTTTTGAAAATCACCTCCTAATTGGAGGTAATAAAAAAAATAGCACTAAATTATTTTTGTCAGTACAAAAAGCTAAGTCATAGCTTTCTATGTGCTGCAGCCAAAAATCACAGAATCAAAGAATGACCCAGGTTGGAAGGGACCTCAAGGATCATGAAGCTCCAACCCCCCTCCCTGGCAGGGCCAGTAAACTTCCACGTTTACTAGATCAGGTTGCCCGGGGCCCCATCCAACCTGGCCTTGAACACCTCCAGGGACATCCACAACCTCTGTGGGCAGCCTGTTCCAGGACCTCACCACTCTCCTAGTAAAGAACTTCCCCCTAACATCCAAACTAAATCTTCCTTCTTTCAACTTAAAACCATTTCCCTTGTCCTGCTATTATCAGCCCTTTCAAAGAGTTTACTCCCTTTCTAATTATAGATTCCCTTCAGGTACTGAAAGGCTCCTATGGGTACCTTTTTTCCTCATCTGAAAATAACCCCTGAATGTTATACAATTTCATACTGAAGTTACAAATTAACCTTCCCTTGTGTCTGATCCTCTAAATGATCGTATTCTTTCACAAAGAAACTTCAGCATTGGAAATGACTACTTCTGTAGATTCATGTTAGGTTGTTTTATTTTATTTATTTATTTATTTTCCAGAAATTTGAGCATGTAGTTTAATGTATATGAATAAAAATCAAGTATCAAAAAAGACTATTTGCTACAAAACAAATTAAATCTCACACGTACTACTCAGTTCCCCAGAATAAATGTTTAAAAATTCGAGTATGAAACAAGGAAAGAAGCAAGTCTAGTTACTTAATTTGTTCCTCAGGAATTGTTTGACAAGGCTTCCTACAATAAAGTACTCACAAATTGGCTTTGAAACTTGTATTACTTAAAGAGATTATTCAATCTTTAATTGATCTGGAATAAATGTGAGAATCTCCACATCCATGGAGAAACCCCAAATAAACGAAGCAAGTAAATTTATGAAATGACTTAACTTCAGTAGACGGAGATTTATCTTTATTGGAGTTACTGTAACATTGTTAATGTTATTTTTAAATTAGCTTCAGCTGGATGAAGGAGTGCAGATGTCACAGACACCAACATCATTACTTCCTGTTTCTTCCCAAATGACAATCTATAAAAGTTAAAGAAGAGCAACTGAATTGGCTACTAGAGAATATTAGTAGGAGTTAGTTATGCAAACTCTTGGCTAGAGTGTGCACTCTTTCACAGCTTTCAGTTATTCGTTGAATGATTCAAGTGTATACTTGGAGACTTTGTACTTATAACAATAGGTGAACTTTCATCTACCGTGGCTACTTTACTGTGGAAAAGCTTTTCTTGATGTGGATAGATCAGGCAAGAAAGAAGATAAGCACATGAGGAAAATGTGTATCCATAAGTGTATGGGTCCCTATAAGATACATCCTGGAGTTCTGAAGATTGACATAGGCTCGCATGATCGCCAAACCACTCCGGATGATATTAGAAAGTCACAGTATTCAGGTGAAGTCCCTGCTGACTGGGAAAAAAAAACCACCACAACAACAAAAAAACAGTATAGCACCCATTTTTAAGAAGTGTAGAAAGGCTTACCCAGTGAACTACCGTCTTGTCAGTCTTACTTCTGTTCTGGGAAAGATCATCAGGCAGATCATCCTGGAAACTTTGTTAAGGCACGTGGAAAACAGGAAGATTATATGGGATAACAAGCATGGCTTCTCCAAGGGCAAGTACTGACTGACCAACCTCGTGGCCTTTTATGATGGTGTAACTGCATCAATGGACAAAGAAAGAGCTACTGATGTCGTCTAAACTTCAGTGAGGCCTTTGATACATTCCCCATAACATTCTTCTCTCCAAGTTGGAGATATAGATTCACTGGGTGGACTGTTCAGTGGATGAGGAACAAGCTGAGAGATCATACCCAGAAAGTGGTGTTCAAAGGCTCAATGTCCAGAGACTTTGGTGTCTCACAGAGACTTGTGGTGTCCCTCAGGAGACAGTACTGTGATCAGTGCTCTTTAACATCTTAATCAATGGCATTGACAGAGAGATTGAGTGCACCTTCAGCAAGTTTGTGGATGATACCAGGCTGTGTGGAGCAGCTGACACACCTGGATGCAATCCTGAGAGACCTAGACAGGATGAACAGTGGGCACATGTGAACCTCATTGAAGTGCAAGGTCTCGCATCTGGTTGCATTGTGGCAACTCCCACTATCAGTACAAGCTGGGAGGTGTAAACACAGCCTTGATGAAGAGGACTTAGGGATGCTGGTGGATGGTAAGCTAGACCCTACAAGGATGGGCTGAAAGAGCTGGGTTATTTAGCCTGGAGAAGAGGAGGCTCTGGGAAGACCTGATAGAGGCCTTCCAGTATCTAAAGGGGGGCCATAAGAAAAAAGAGGATGGACTCTTTACCATGGTGTATTGTTAGAGGACAAGGGGAAATGGTTTCAAATTAACAGAGGGGAGATTTAGATTGAATATAAGGGAGAATTTTTTACAGTAAGGTTGATGTGGCACAGGAATATGATGCTCACAGAGGTGATGAGTACCCTGTCCCTGCAAACATTCAGGGTTAGGTTGAATGGGGCTCTGAGCAACTTGCTGTAGCTGTAGGTGTTCCCTGTTCATTGCGATGAAGTTGGACTCGATGACACTTAAGTGTTCCTTTCAATTCAAACAGTTCTTTGATTCTATGAGGTGGAAAGTATCCCTGGTAACATTCTACTCAGCCAGAATTTGTTCACATTTTTAAATAGAAAATGAATACGTGTTCAGACTTTCAGTCCCTGAATAGGATTCAGATTTATTTTGAAACAGAGGTGTGTGGCATTTTATTCATTTGAGCTCCTGTTACAATGTGTCTGAAGTGCTTTGAGCCTATAATTGGCTTTGCTGCTTCAGCTTTGTAGGTGTAAGTTTCTTCTCATTCCAGATTGTACAAAAACAGATAAACTATACAAAATATTCAAATATTTTTCAAACTGTTGGTGACTTCCATAAATAAACGACAGTCTCTTCTAAACAATCCTAGATGAAAGTTTATTAATGTGTTCAGGAACTTTGCAGTACATGAGGAAAACATGCTTATCTAAAAGTTGCTAGAAGTACATTTTAAAGGCATTTATTTTCTAGTAATTATTATGCTGAAATATTTTTGAAGACTTGAAGACGTATTCCTTTTGTATCAGTTTCTTTTATTGTTTGATTGTGAGAAACATGGCTGATTGATATTGTCCTGCGGTAAGTGGTCTCAGATGGAGATGGGAATATGAGTTGTGTTTTGTGAGCTAGAGGTGAGAAACAGCACATGGGAAACTAAGATGTACAGTAAAAGGAGGTGAAGAAAAGAATCTGAACTGGAAAGATATAACAAGAAGAGCTGTAAAATTTGTGAACAGATGCAGTTCATGTTATTAAGCCACTATTCACCTCCAGGCCCTCTATTAGAGGCATGAAGGAAGAGCCTCCTTATCCTTCCTTCACTGGGATGAGAAGACAAATCTTCAGGAGGAGTTTTAGCCAAGGGATGTGGAGAGCAAACTCTCTGGCAAATCAGGTGGAGGCAAGGGGGTCCATTTGGATTGCACAGGCTAGAAGAGATGAATGTCATCCTTCTACAGATTGTACTCCAACTCTTTCAAAATAATTACTGTTCCATTCTGGAGACTACTATGTATTTAGTGGAATTTGTAGGCTTCCTCACCCTACCCTCCTTCATGCAGTGCTTGAGGGTCTTCAGTTAAACAAGTATGTGTACCCAAAGTACATCTCCTGTCTGACCACAGCCTCCAGTTAGGGTTCCTGGGGGTGTTGTAGAGCTTAATATGGATGTCATCCTTTCTGGTTATTCTGAACTTCTGATTTTTTTGAAGCTGCATCTCCATGGTGCAGCTGTGTTGAAGAAAAAAATTTGTCACAACATTTTTTGTTCAGTTTGGGCACCTCAGTACAGAAAGGACACTGAGGTGCTGGAGCAGGCCCAAAGAAGGGCAACAAGGCTCGTGAAAGGCTTGGAGAATATGCCCTATGAGGAGAGACTGAAGGAACTGGGGCTATTGGGAAAAGGAGGCTGAGGGGAGACCATATTGCTCTCTTCCAATACCTGAATGATGATTGCAGTGAAAGCGGAGTTGGTCTCTTCTCACTGGTGACAGGTGACACAACGAGGGGAAATGGCCTTAAGTTGCACCAGGGTAAGTTCAGGTTGGATGTCAGTAAGGATTGTTAAGCACTGGAATAGGCTCCCCAGGGAGGTAGTTGAGAAACCATCCCTGGATGTGATTAAAAGCCATTTGGTTGTGGTGTTCAGGGACATGATTTAGCAGAGGGTTGTTAGAGTTAGGGTAGTGTGGTAAGGTTGCAGTTGGACTTGATGGTCTTTTCCAACCTGAGCAATCCTATGATTCTATGATTCTCTCATGGCTATTTGACTGGTTGTTATTTCTGTTTCATGGGTGCATGGAGCTAAATTATTTCTACTCTGTTTCTCAGGGTGGAAGAATTAGGTAGCTGAACACTATGATTCCAAAGAAAACAATCAAAACCCAAACACTAAGAAAGTAACATTTTTTGTTGTTGTTTATTTTTATTTTTTAATCATCCTATTTTATGGTGAAAACTGTTTAGTAAATGAGGTCAAAGGTATGTGGAAGGCATTTTAGAGAAGAAATTATTTCTGATTGTAAAGCTATTGTTTCCTAATGCAATGTAGGTTAGACATCTGCTTTGCTGACACTGTCTGGCTTAGAAGGGTACATTCATGACAGCCAGCTCACCTTCATGTTTTCCTCTCAAGAGCTTTTTGTAGGGAAAAAAAAATGGATAGGTCTACAAGTTTCCACACTGTATCATGTGTATATATACAGAGATGAGAGAGAACTCAGATTCCTTGGTGGTCACTGATTTCTCTGCACCAGAGCTAACATAAATACAGCACCTTAGCATTTGGTGATACTATATATGGTAGCTTATCAGACAACAGGTCAAAAATTACTGTCAACATATAAATGCACCAAAATATCTACCTCTAAGACAAAACAATTTTACTCAGGATATAAAGTGCTATGTAGGTTACTCCAGAACCTGTGCTGAACAATATCAAGATATTATGGTTATGAAAGAAAATGCTAGATGTTAACTCACTTGAAATGAACACGCATAGTAGATAACTTCTTTGTGTGCAATAAACAATGGTTAAATCTCTGCTCTTAAATGAGTTGAGAATCAAATTCCCCTTCTTTTACAGGAGAAAGTGGTGGAGATCAGTGGGTAAAAGAGATTACAAACTTTGACTTCCATGCTGGTAAAGTTGCAGGACTATGTATTCCTCACTCAGTTGTCATCTTCCTGAGGAATTTGTTGAGGCTGTAAGAAAACCCAGCCTTATAACATGTTTTCTTATGGAAGATTGATAGATTGCCCCGGGTCTGTTTATGGGAACACAGCTTGGAAGGCAATGGAAAAGGGAAAATTTCTGTCATACTTTTTCCTTTCCTCTTTTTTGTTTGTTTGCAAAAATGCAGAATAATGATGCCATACAAAAGTAATTCTGGACAAACTGAGTTTGATGATGGTCTGCAGTGGAATTTTAACATTACGATAAGTTCTAACACATTAGTAGAAGTAAAATCAGGTATAGTGCTTATGTCAGTTATTAGTGATTATGAACGTGCATTCAATAATTTCAATAACTATAAAATCAATGAATCAAAATATCTGCATAACATTATCATTTTCTGTTAATATATTTATTTAGCTTATAGTTTAAAAGAAAATGTTATATGTCATAATATTTCTTAGATTACATAATATTTAATAATACCACACACCTTTTGTACATTCAGATGGGTTTTAAGAACATTAACTATATATAAGTATGTGTGTGCATTTATTTATTTATTCATTTATTTATTTTTCTGAGAACCTGGATAAATCAGGATTGTCTGGCAGAGATCTTTCCAGTCTTTGCTTAACAATGTGCTGTCAGCTCAAGGAAAGTGATTATATTATTTTGTCCAATTTTTATCAGTGGGAAAATCAAAGTATGTCCCATAATGAGAAACAAACATGTTTTGTTTATGGTGTACATATTTAGCTGTGTTTATCTTTCTTTAGATCAATCAGGGCTTGTTTCATTTACTATTTTAGATTTATAAGCAGTTATAGAAAAACACAAGAAATTATTATTGATGAAGTATTTCTGCTACACATTCATTTTCATTTCAAAATGATGATTCTTTAAAATTATGGGTTTTTTTCTCATCCTAATGTGAACTAAAACCAAATGTCAGAACATAATGTTTCACTACATTTTTCTTCGTTATATTCCATCAAATGTAGTTAATGAAAGAAACAGTGGAATTGCACCTAGAGAATATTTTAAAGCTGATACCCAGGAAGTCCTTAAGTTTTGCACTGTTAGTATCATGGCGAGAGAAATGCTCTCTGTCCGAGGACTAGCCAGGAAGCAAAATGTAAACTAGTAGTTAACCTTGGTTATAATTCCTTCTTACAGAAATGTTTGCACCTTTTTGTAATTATTTATTAATAAAAAAAAAAAAAAAAGAAGAAGTGAAAAAAAAGTAACAGGAATCTACTTACAAAGTTATTTTTCAGAGATGAACTTTACTTCTGTGGAAAATAAACATGGTCAGTTAGCTTTTCCCTCACTGACCTGGTCATCCACTATAATAATAAATATTTCCATACAGTTCTTTTTTTTTTTTTTCAGAAGTGGTTCCTCAGCCTCATGAAGTTGTTTACAGAGAGAAACTGCAGGAAGAAAAAGGTCTGTTTTCTTTAGGGAAAGGTAACTATGAGTTGATTTTACTGAAATATACAAAATTCGGAAGGAAATATGGGCAGATGGTAAACCTTACTTGAGTTTTTGCCAAGTGAGAGAGAACTCAAGGCATGGTTTAAAGTAAAGTGTGGGTCAAGCTTGCAAGGAATGCAAGAGGAATTTCTTTGGAGATTACAGAAAATAGATAGAACAGTCTGTCAGAGTCCGCAATAAAAGCAATTACAACAGAGAAATCTCAAAAACATACAAGATACAGACAGCACACTGGACAAGAATTGTATATTAAAGCTGTGTAAGTCTGCAAGACTGGCTGACCCATCTGCTGCCTGTATACTGTATTGACCTTGTTATGTTCTTTTAAGTGTATAAAATATAAAAAAAAATGCAGGTGACCTTTATGAATTAAATCCTGTTTATAAACTCCCTAACTTTAAACAGATTAAGAAACAGAGGGGGTTTGGTTCAAAGCCCTGCTAAGCCTACCGGAATTTTTCAAGGGATATTGATAACATAAGTGCATATATCAGTAGCAAACAGTATGCAGCAGTGCCTGAACTTGTGGGACTAACCTGTCAAAAAACTTAAGACAAGTGTGAGGAAAACCTGAGTAATCAATGTCTACCAAACCTATACCTGAAATCATAACCAATAGCGATATGTTTTTCTGGAATACACAGATCAGCTTCTTGTTTTATATTTTCGCTGCAACAATTATGATAAATATATTAAAACTGTAGTTACTATAGATTAATGATGATCAACTATTTTTTTTGTTTGTTTGTTCTATAACATATTTATTTATGTAGAATATTTTCAAGTATTTTTGTTCTTTTTTTGTTCTTCTCGCAAAGAGTTTTAAACATTATTTATTATTGCTAAGCCATCTACCAAATACAAAGTTCTTTGCAATGTAAAAACTGTTCTCTCTCAGGGATCCTGTAATGTAGGAAGACAGTATGTGAAAAAATTGTGGGGAAGAGAAAGGAAAGAACAGTCACACAGGTATAAGTCTTTCTATAGTGAATCACAAAATCACAGGACTTGGAAGGGATCTCAAGACGTCATTGAGTCCAACCCCTCTGCTAAAGCAGGTTCCCTACAATAGGTCACACAGGTAGGTTTCCAGATGCATCTTGAATATCTTAATGGAAGGAGACTCCATAGCCTCTGTGGGCAACCTGTTCCAGCGCTCCATCACCCTTACTGTAAAGTTCTTCTCCATGATAGTATGGAACTTCCTATGTTCGAGTTTTATGCTATCACTCCTTGTCATATCGATGGACATCACCAAGAAGAGCCTGGCCTCATCCATTTGCCTTCCACCCTCCTTGTAGACACTTATAAACATTAACCAGATCCTCCCTCAATCTTCTTTTCCCCATGCTGAACAGACCCAGTTTATTCAGCCTTTCCTCATAAAGGAAATGCTCCAGGCCCTTTATCATCTTTGCGACCCACTGCTGGACTCCCTTTAGGAGTTCCCTGTCTTTTTAGAACTGGAGACCCCAGATCTGGACACACTATTCTAAATGTGGCCTCATCAGGGAAGAATAGAGAGGGAAGATAACCTCCCTTGACTTCTTGGCCACACTCTTTGTAATAGCTCTGTCTGCTATCCTGTCCCTCTTCTGTTTTCAACTCCAGAGCCTTGTATCAGTTGTCCAGGGGGACAGCAGGGCTTGGCGGATGATACCTCCTTCTGCTCAAGCAAATGAGGATCCATCCTTCTCCACGCTGGATGTTATCATATCCTTTATCCTCCAGGTGGGAAACTGGTTTAGTTTCTACCCCAAGCAGGGATTTAGGAGGGGACTGTTGGTCTGCATGTATCAGTTCAGACCTCTTTTTATCCACCTACGTCTCTGATTCATGATGGTCACCATGCTGGTACTGACAGGGAGCTCTCCCCTCCTGATGTCAGATGAGAAAAGCAGTGTGCCCTGCGCAAACACCACACCACACACTTCTGCCTTTTGCCAGTTCTAACTACAGTCCTTGGTCACTTCACTCCATGGGGGCTGCCTCTGTATCTGTGGGGTGCAGCCCCACTGCTGTTGGCCCTGCCATGCCATGTCAGAGCGCTGCAGTCATGAGCAGGGCAATGGCACCTGGCAGTTGCACACTGATGGGCTCTCCTTGCCCGCTGAAGTATTTCCTGGGTTCAGCATGGAATGTGCCCACCCCAGAGCTGAGTTCCTCACAGAAAAAGCTGTGAAAACAGTATTTGTAAATTTGATCATAAGAGTAGTTGAGGGAATGTGGAAGCAGATTAACCTGCAGAAGTCTTTTCTTTGATAACTTATCTTAGATAAGAATATTAATCTGTTAGAATTTGCTAGAACTTATTAGTATTTGAAAAAGATGGTCTTTGTGCAGTATTTGCATTATTTAAAAAAAAAAAAAAAAAAAAAAAAAAGTTGTGCTTTCATGAAGCTTATTATAGAAATGGAAATCAATATAACTTGCAAAAGGAACATGTTCCTGAAACAGAGGTTAATAATCCTAATAAGAGCACTGCCTTGTGCTCATCACATGAGTATGTTCTGGCATAGGAGAAAAAACTTTGATTCAGAAACAATGGCAACAGAAGAGAAGATGAAAGGAAGATAAAAGGAATAGCATGGGCCTAAATAAGCACAAGATGAATCAAAAAGAAGCTCATTTAAGTGTCTGAGTCTTCAGATTCTGACAGTGACTTCCAAAAGAAACCCCCAAAATACAGCTTTTATTTTATTTACAATGCCAAAAGGATAGAGACAGCAAAATATGGGAAAAAATCAGTGGGTCCTTCTTCCATCTATGGACTTTCTACATTAGAAAGCTGGATGTATTCACAAAACTCCACTTGAGGCACATAATCTACTCAGCTAAATTAGGATGTCTTCCTAAAATTCGTGGCTATGCACAGGAGATGGGTGTCTTCTGCAAAGACAAGGTCCATGTTAGGTGCCCCCCTTAACAGGAGTTTTTAGTAGTGGTGAACTTGGCTCTGCTAGCAGAGGCAGTATTCCTTGTTTGGACTGATGCACAATAGGCTTTATGTGACCAGTCACACAGCTAAGCATTTCTGAAGCCTAAATTGCAGGCCTTCTCTACCAAGTCTCTGAAGAGTCGAAATCCTGAGCAAACTTATCTGCGACACACCCACGGCACCAAAAAGGGAATATTTTATGCATAATAACAACACACAAATATAATAAAGTGGGATGCTGAATCTGTTTTTAATAGATATTTGCCTTCACCTTGAATAAGTTAAATAAGTCAAAACGGATGTATTAAAATGTCCAGAGTCTGAATTTTCATTTTACTTTTTAATACAGCTTTTGTAGAGTGAAATGTTTGCCAGGAAAAATTGGCCAATGCATGTGCTAGGTAGTAATTACTTGTAATCTGTTTTGAGAGTAGGGTAGCTAATACATTTCCATTAAGTTTTCAGGTGAACAAAACCTTTGTGTTTGTGTCTTTGACCCATTTTGTATCACTATGTATTGCAAATGCACGAGACAGCATGCATCTATTCAGAGATGACACAGAAATGAATAAATTTTTAAGATAATGCTGAGCTGAAAAGAAACAAAAAACCTTTATCTTTTGTTATTTGATCCACAACAAAATACATAATGACCGCAGATACAAGTTGTTTAAGCTAAGGGCAAGATCATTTCTTGCACTCCGAGCCTGCAGGTGGTCAAAGGTGGGCAAAAACTGTTGCCATTTGCCACACATGGAGCAGCCACAGCATGCATCATCACCTTAAGCAAGAGCATTGGTAGGAGAAAACTTGTTCTCTTCTTTCCTACCACAGACACCCATCCCAGGGTGTCTGAGATTCAAGGATACCTCTGTAGGTGTTGCACATCAGCAGGCTTAACACCAGGACAAGCAACATACACAGTTCACAGATGTGAGCATTGCATTTAAGCATTCCTGGACATGGCACAGAGTGGTTGCAGTTTTATTCTGGCATGGAGTAAGAAGCAAACAGTGAACCTGAGCAACAGTTTTCCTATTTTATTTCTGCCATGTGCGGTGACCTGGATGAAGGGATAGAGCGCACCCCCAGCAAGTTTGCTAATGATACAAAAGTAGGGAAAAGTGGCTTACACACCAGAAGTCTGTGATGCCATTCAGTGAGACCTGGACAGGCTGGAGATTTGGATGGAAAGGATCCTTAGGAGGGCAAGTGTAGAATCCAAGAGAAATAGCTGCATGCAGCACTACAGGTTAGAACTGACCTATTGGGAAGGAGCTCTGGGGAGAAGGACCTGGATGTTCTGGTGGACAATAGGTTGACCATGATCTAGCAGTGTGCCCTTGTGACCAAGAAGGACAGTAGTTCAGAATCATAGAATTATTGAAATGTTTAAGTTGGAAGGGAGCTTAAAGATCACCTATTCCAACTCTACTGCAATGAATGGGGTCACCTATTCCTATATCATGTTGCTCAGTTCTCTGTCCAGCCTGATCTTGAATGTATCCAGGGATGAGACATCCACTTCTCTGAGTAGCACATTTCAGTGCTTCATCACCCTTACTGAAAAAATCTTCCTTATATCCAGTTTAAATCTCCATTCTTTTAGTTTGAAATTACGTCCTTCCACGTGTCATAGCATATCTTCCTGGAAAACCTGTATGCTGAGGTACATTATGAAGAACTGGCCAGCATGTCAAGGGAGGCTCTTCTCCCATATCCTATTGTGGTAAGGCCACATCTGAAGTACTGTGTCCAGGTCTGGTATCCCAGTTCAAGAAAGACAGGGAACTTCTAGAGAGAGTCCAGTGGAGGGCCACAAAGACAGTTAGAGGGCTGGAGAATCCTATGCTAGGATGCTCACCTGTCAACAGTGATTGCTATAGCATTACAAGGTGGCACTTCTGAGCCTCTGAGTATTGATGGGTCAAGCAGATCCAACAGCTGAACAGCTCATATACAAACTGCACCAGCAGCTTACTTAAGCATAATTGAGTTCTAAGCCTCTGCTTAGAGATGTGGCACGGAGAGGAGGAGAGCAAATGTGGCCTTCATGTTTCCAGGCAGCTTTTCTGTAGATGCCTGAAGGTGCGCTTTGTATCATATGATAGATACTCTTATGCACTTTTTTTAAATTTTAAGATATTTAATTTTCCATTATTATGCCAGCTATCATAGTTCAGTGTTAATTATTTATTAAATTAAAATTATTTTAAATTAAATTATTTTATTAAATTTTGCTAGCAACACTCATTTTTTTGGATCACATTAATGTGGTCCATACTATTGCCTTTCCTTCACACTGGTCAGAACACTCAGCAGTTACATCTTGAGCACTCATGACAGATGCTTGTTTGCCCTGTTTTCAAGGACTGGCAGAAACTCCACAACTTCCCCAGGCAATCTATTCCTGCATTGCTCAAAAAGATGTTAATGCCTTGTGGTTAGAAATTGCGCACAGTGCAGTAATCCTGACAAATCCTGAAGGATTATGTGAGATGTTTTACAAGCTATACCTCTGTTTATTTAACAATACAGTGTTTGCCTTTCTCATAACAGTCCGATGCTCTTGACTGATCCTCAGCTAATCCCTCTCTCCTCCAATCCTATTTTGCAAAACTGGTTCCAAGTACCTCACTAACTATATTCTGTTCATGTAATGGATTGTTTCAGTCTGAATGCAGAGCTTTAGTCTTCTCTAGACTGAATAGCACACTCTTCTTCTATTGTGGATTTAACTTCTTCACATCTATTTGAATTCACACCTGTCCTTTAACACACCCCACAGATCCTGTCCTTATATCAGGTATAGATTTAACAAGTATTTATTATCATCTAAGTCACTGTTGGAGACAGTACCAGATTCTAAATGGACTAAGGTTAAGTCCAGATATATGACATGCACTGCCTTTTTTCTGACCCCCACATTTTTTATTCATGATAAATCTGTATAGGTTATTAATTTTCCCTTTGTTTTCTTGTAGCTGCCTGTGACTATTTTGGTTGTTTGATCCTTTTTTTAAAATTTTATTTATTTATTTTCTTTTTTCTTTTTTTTTTCTTTTTTTTTTTTTTTTTTTTTGACTGGGAATTAAATTTCATCGAAAATCATGTAATTCTGCACTTTCTGTTTCCTTGTGTTTTGAAGACCAAGCACCATGCTTCCCCTCTATTCTGCCACTCAAAGAATGATAGAACCATAGAATCACAGAATCACAAGGTTGGAAAGGACCTACAAGATCATAGAGTCCAACAATCCTCCCATCATCAGAAGACCAAGTCCCTCCTCATCACAACCTCCCTTCAGGAAGTTGTAGATGCAATGAGCCTCCTCTTCTCCAGACTAAACGATCCCAGCTCCCTGAGCTGCTCCTTGTAAGACTTGTGCTCCAGACCCGTCATCAGTTTTGGTGCCCTTCTCTGGACACGTTCCAGGGCCTCAATGTGTTTCTTGTACTGAGAGGCCCAAAACTGAACACAGTACTCGAGGTGCGGCCTCACCAGTACAGGAAGATGATTACCTCTCTACTCCTGCTGGCCACACTATTTCTAATGCAGGCCAGAATGCCACTGGCCCTCTTGGCCACCTGGACACACTGTTGGCACATGTTCAGCTGAGCGTCAACCAACGCCCTCAAGTCCCTTTCCTTTTCACAGTCATCCAGCCACTCATCCCCAAGCCTATAGCGTTGCATGGGGTTATTGTGACCAAAGTGCAGAACTTGGTACTTGCCCTTGATGAACATCATCTCATTCACCTGAGTCCAGCGATTCAGCTTATCTAGATCCCTCTGAAGGAGGCAGATCCACACTATCTCCCAACTTGGTGTCATGTGCAAACTTACTGAGGCTATACTCAAAGCCCTCAACTGGGTCACCAGTAAAGATTATAAGCAAGATGGGCCCCAGTATTGACTCCTGGGGATTACCACTTGTAACAGGTGACCAGTTGGTCTTAACTCCATTAACCACTACCCGCTGGGCACAGCCCTCTAGCCAGTTCCTTACCCAAAGAAGAAACACCTGTCCAGGCCACAGGCAGCCAGTTTCCTCAGGATAATATTGTGAGAGACCATGTCAAAGGCTTTGCTGAGGTTTAAGTGCACTACATCAATAGGTTTTCCCTCACCTACCAGTCTGGTCACCCAGTTGTAGAAAGAGATGAGGTTGGTCAAGCACAACCTGCCTTTCATGACCCTGGGCTGGCAGGGCCTAATCCCCTTTCTAAATAACTCAAGTGACTTAGAAACAACTAGTAGTGGGTTATATTTTGCAGCAGTTTACAAATGACAAACGAAACTTAGTATTTTTGAGTAACATGAAAATATTTTAAATGATCTATTTCCATTTCAAGCTGATTATTTTCTGTTTATGTTTTAATTGTGATAACAATTTTGTCAGTGAAAACATGTGCAAAGGGCATATTTTATTTTACATGATGGACATTTCTTACTGCATTATCAAGTGGTTTCTTGACTGTAAATCATGCTCCTACATGCTTGAATCATGTACTTTTGTCCCTATAATCTTCAGGGACAGTCACCATACACCACTACTTGTGTTTATTCCTGCAAGCGGCAGTTCTGGACCCTACAGCATCTGAGCCCCATGGATTGTGCTGGCTGTTATTGAGGCCTTTTATCTTCATTTTTTGTCAGACTCTAAGATTTGGGTATGCTGTTATTTCCACACAGTAGAATGGAAACACTTAATGGAAACACTCTGCTATACATCTGTAACATGATTCAAAATACAGACACCCCCATATATTAAGACACCTAGTCTCTCAAAGTGACAATGACAGTGGAGTTTAGGCATCTAAATAATTTTGTGATTCAAACTCTGGATATATTTTGTCAGTGAGTGTATCCAGTTTCCCTTTGCTTTTTGCTTTAGTGCACTCACCAAACCTCACACTACCAGCAGTGTTTTTGGCATGCTGTACTATTAATGCAAATTAAATTACACTGCGTGACATTAAGCCACTTGGGATTTTTCCAGGGCATCAATTTAGCAACATGTGCTTTCAATCCCTATATGTTCTGTTCCCTTGGAAACTGAAAAAATACAAGAAATTAAACATAAGCTGCAGCTTTTTGTGTGTGCACAGAAATCAGAGATTATTTTCTTTTCAACAAGGGTTTGCATGTAATTTCAGGCATTGTGTTTGTATTTTTCTGAATGACAATGAGCAGCATCAGGAATTTGCAGACAGTTCCCATCGTGGCCTTTCTTTTTGGATTTCCATACCTTGCTTGTCTCTCCCTTATTTCTCTATGACCTTCCCATACCATTCTGGACTGAAAATGCCCTTGTCCACTTTCTCTCCCTCAGTGCTTTATGTTTATTTCTCCTTTGGAAAAACAAAAAACATAAAACAAAACTGTATTTAGAGCTTGGTCTTATGGGTAGCTAGGTTTTATCTAGCTGAGGTTTCAGCTGTGTGGCCACACAGCTGTGGCAAGCCTAAATTTCTATGAGAATAAGCACTTGGATCCAGATGGAGCCCAGCTGTGTTAGTCTGGTGAGGCATCCAAGGTAGTAAGTCCTTGGCCAGGCTCATCAGTTCAGGTGCAGCATTGGACTAATGCTGCCAGACTGCCTTTGGACACAGTCTAGCATATGTCAGCCTGCCTGTGTGTATGTCTCAAGTTTTAGGGCCAGTAAGAAAAGGTTTGTCCACGTCTGTCAGCATAGCAGTATCCAGCGTGTGAATGGGGCAGAACTAGGTCATATAAACCCAAAACTGCAGTACTTCACCCATTCATTTAGATGGTAACTTGACTCTGTTGGTGCCTCAGTGTTTGCACTTCTCTGGTCAACGCCCGATCATGTCCATAGTTCCACTGAATACACTTTTTAAGCTGCTGTAAATAAACTGAACTCTATTCCCATTCTCCCCACAAAACAACTCAAAACCTACAAGAACATATGAAAGTGATCCAAATTAAAGTATTTTTTTGAAATGCCATATTTTTTAAGCTAATTTTATTACTGTGGGGGAAATGGTAGGCTGGCACACAAGCTCTGACTCTTTTATTCATAAAAGCTCATGCCTTGCAAATAGCAGCTCTTGTGATAATGGAAACTCGTGCATGCAAACACACACACATCTGAGAGGTTGTGAAAATGTGAAACAGGGATAACAAAAGAGGTCGGGAGGAAAAGAAATGTAGGAGTTTCTTTCAACAGGCTTTTAGAAAATGCCTATTTAATCTCATGCTTACTTCTAAATTAGGGGTGATTTGGCTGCTTCAGGCAATGCAACCTCAAAAAATGTTTCCAGAATGTAGATGCTGAAGACATAGCACACTTACAAGTACTGCCCCTCAGTATCTCAGTTTTTGTTCAGGGCCTGTTTTCTCAGAGAAAGCTGTCAGGTAATTCATAACTGTAAGTGTGCGTTATCTTTGAAGGTGTCTTTATATCACATTTTGTTTTAGTAGTTAATAACACTGTAGCGCTTTTTAAGAGACTCTGTAAATTTACTTTTAGGAACATATTCTTTTTAATCAAAATCATCTGTTGGGCTCACGGACTGTTTTCTTACCAGAACTGTTTTTGGAAGCCTAACCAGTGTAATTCCAGGGATGATTCTGGCCCCACTGCTTCAGAACCTGGGCCTGCAGAGGGTCTTTTGTATAGCTCTTTGGGAGGAAGAACTTAAACTACCCATGCATACTCCTCTGCCAGAATTAGGCCCTGATTTTTGCAAACCACTTGTATTATTTAAACTTCTGCTTAACTTTAAGCATGTGCACACTGACAGAAACATTGAATTCTCTCTTCAGGTCCCCAGAATACAGGAGGCCAGAAAAGCTCCAACTATATGGTTCACATGGGGCTGGAGAAGAGGTGGGAGTAGGTAGCTGCTTGAGGAGCAGTCATATGGCTTTCTTCACCCAGGTGGGTAAGGGGTAATGGAATGAGAGGAGAGACAAGAGTGGGGAGGGCTGGAAGAGTTCTGCGAAGATGCTGCGGTAAAGGCAATGAATGGGCTACATTTAGATTAAAATGTGAGTAGCAGACAGCTTATTTTCTAGGAGGAGGAAGGAAACACAAAGCCTTTGGTATGACAAACTTTAGTTTACATGTTCTGCCATTCCTCTAACTTATCAGCAGTGCAAACTGAGTACAGGTGCTGAAGATTACTGGGGATTTTAACACCATCTATTGACTTTGCAATGAGAACTGTTTTATACTGTTGAGATGTCCGTGTTCATAAGTAAGAATAGACCTACTCATATCTGCAGAGAAGAGCTAGGACAAATTCCCTTTGGCTTGGTAGCCACTGCATGGGGACAGCAAAGTGTAAAGGTTGGCTTACAGCCCACCCTTAGTACATCTGTCATCTGTGTGCTTGAATGGGAAAATTATGAGCTTAGACACTTGGAAAGGAAAGCTGAGCTTTTCAAAACTATTCATAATATTGATATTTTAAAAAGTTTTTCTGAAATCCCAGAAGAAGCTACACCTTGGAGGAGGGAATGTAAATTGTTTTAAAGAACAGAAATCAGGAGCGGAACTAAGAAATCACACACACACAAACACAAAGTATTTGTAGGTTAAATCCCTAAACTAAACTGTTAATTTGAAATGGAGACATTTCAGTGTGGAAGAGCAAATGTAAGAGCAATAAATGCTATAAATATTTTACCCTGTACACCATGCTGTCAAATAAAAACAGAAAAATGAAGGACATTTTCTGGTTCCAACTGCTGACTACACTCCTTCTGGAATCAAACAAAAGTATAATTTGTTGATATATAACAGGCCATGTGTGATAGCAGCAAGATTTTAAAAGCAACTTTTTTCTCTCTTTCTTTCTTTCTTTCTTTCTTTCTTTCTTTCTTTCTTTCTTTCTTTCTTTCTTTCTTTCTTTCTTTCTTTCTTTCTTTCTTTCTTTCTTTCTTTCTTTCTCTCTTTCTCTCTTTCTCTCTTTCTCTCTTTCTCTCTTTCTCTCTCTCTCTCTTTCTTTCTTTTTTTTTTTTTTAAAGACAAGTGGAAGTAGAGAAAGCAAATCAAGCTCAGCATTAAATCTTTCAAAAGATTTAACATTCAAGCAGAAGGACATGAGAAGATTGAAGGAAGCTAAATCCAAATTGCTGGGCAAGAAAGGTACAATGTAGGCAGAAAGGAGGTAAATCAGGGAGATCATATTTCAGAAATTGTTCTAGGAAAGGCTCTAAAATAAGAGGAAAAGAAAGCAATTCTGTCCAACAGGAAATTCTGGTATGTTGAAACTTACTCCCATTTTGGACTGGTAATAAAAGATGAAAAATTATTTATTTATGTATTTGGAGAAAAAAAAAAAAAGATGAAGTTTACATAAAAAGAAAAATTTTCTATCTCGTATTAATGGAGAGCTGTGAAAACAGTTTGTTGTCAGTGACTCCAATATCTCAAATCTAGTCAGAAAACAAGGTTGATTTTTAAACTGTCTTGAGTTTTGGTAGACAAAACCTCCTTCATTTGAATACTTGCTGTTGGTTAATTACTTATTTATAAAACTAAACTTTTCAGCTACCTGGATGATGCATAATCCATTTCCAAGACTTTGGAATGAAAATGCAGACTTTCAGCAGGTTTTGGCCTACCTCAGCACTGTATAGGAGATTGCCTAAAGCAGCACACATGCAAGAACTGCACAATCACTTCTCTTGATTGCATAAATTGCAGCCCCAAGGCAAGCTGGCCCTGCTGGATGACTGTGGGGGGTTAAGTCATTCCCCCTGGAAAGCAAGAGCTTTCTAATTCATTTGCAGAAAACTTCAAGTTTGCCTGCACTGCTGAAACACCTTTATCTGGCTTTGACTACCCCTAATGTGTCAGGTGAAAATAAGGTATTCTCCATATAACCATCAGGAATGGATTCAGCTTTGGTTTCTACCATGTGTATCTGCCATTGTGTCTGGGCACACAGTTTTCCACCATAGGGAACAGCAGTATAGCTTATTCATTGACTCAGTGTAGGAGGGAGAGGAATTGCCCTCTGACAGCTGTTGAATGAGTTGACTTAATAATGCAGGAAGTTATGTACTAACATGTGGAAGAATTTCCTTATGGTAAGGGTGACAGAGTGCTGGAACAGGTTGCCCAGAGACATTGTAGAGATATTCAAGACCCGTCTGGGCACCTAGCTGTGCAGCCTATTGTAGGGTATCTGCTTCAGCAGGAAGTTGGACTCAATGATCTCTCAAGGGCCCTTCCAACCCTTGTGATTCTGTGATTCCCTGTAACCTTTATAACACAATGTAGAGTTAGTAAATGATTTCCCATCAGCTATTTTAGGCCACAATATTAAAATCTCATTTAAAAACTCACTATTTCTTGGGAAACAAACAAACAAAAACCAACAATTCATGAAATACAAAATTCTATACTTACTCCTCAAAACCTCATACATGTTTGTTCATGAACTGATGTCATCTGGAGATGTTAAGAATCTGTGTAAAATATAATGACAGCTTGCTGATTCTATACTTTTCCTTGAACCCTGCCCTAGTCAACATCTGTTTGCTTTTCTTTACATCACTCTGAATCTACATTTACCTGTCACTCTCCACCACATGGCTTTTTTAAAGATGGTCCTTATTAAACATGTTCTAATCCACATATAAATATATGAAAATATCTTTTTATAGTATTATATATATTTTGGAGAAATGAGGCAACTCAGTTTTTGTTCTTTAGTGGTGAATATTCTATACAATAACATATTCTCTGTATTTCCATCATGTTATAATAATGCTAAGGTAGCAAGAGCTTCTGTATCTATGGAGCTTTTGATGGAAGTGCAATTGTAGTTTTTGATTGTCTCATTTAAAGAACAAGTAGCAACACTTTGCCGCCCAGATTTAAATCTCCTGTGAACAACATCTGGTGTTCTTTAGCAAACTACTGCAAAGGCCATTATTCAATCTTTTATATGCTAATGACTTTGAATGCCGTCATTTTTTGGAAACCACAAAGCTATACAGTTCTGTCTGATGACACTGCCATTTGCAGTGTTGCTACTAATCCTGCCATGGCTGCTAAAGTAATGTGATATAAAAGTGTGGAAATGTATTGTCAGGAACCAAGTGCATGTACAACCAACTGTACAGAAATCATCTTCTTTCCAAACCAGCTTTAACACATCAGCTTTCTCCAAGGAAAGCTCCACATCATTTGGTTTTTAACAAATGGCTCTGAAGTAGGAGTTGAAAGCCATTTAAATCTGTATTGCGTACTACACAGGACAATGTTGCATAAAGAATAAAAGCTTATTGTGTCGACACTGTGGCTATCTCTTTTCAGATGATTGTGCTGAATATCAGTCACCTTTCAATAGTCAGATTCATGCAGGAAGTAATTCAATAGTTGATCATTGTTTGTCACACACTTTGCTGCAA
Organism: Coturnix japonica; assembly: GCF_054131305.1. Classification (NCBI taxonomy): domain Eukaryota; kingdom Metazoa; phylum Chordata; class Aves; order Galliformes; family Phasianidae; genus Coturnix; species Coturnix japonica. The sequence goes on from NC_140702.1 coordinate 53,333,585, forward strand.
AAGACCTGGGGGTTGTTGTATTTTGAATGTATCCTGTTGTGGTTTTACAAATGGATTTCAAATCTAATGCTGGAAGATAAGGTATTTGTTCTTAGGCCATTTTACAATGTGTAATACTAAAACTGCTTTATTTATTTGTTTATTTATTTATTTATTTTTCAGAAAAAATGAATGACAAGATGAAAATTTACATGATGCTTATCTTAAACTACTGTCTGTGTGATTTTAATGAGGATTTACTTCTGTGTTTTGCAGCCTGCCTTCCATTTTCCATTCTTTGCTTCATTCTAAACTGAGCAGCCTCTAAGACATAGTGTGAACTACTATGGCTGTCACCTAGTACGCTGACAGGATTAAAAGACATGTTTGAAATGTTTGCCACAGCTGTTCATTTGTAACATACACTGATAGACATGAGTGTATCTCATTCAAGCTGTTTGACAATCAAATGTGTAATGAAATAAAATCAATACCCATATTAGGGCTGACAGTTTATGAACACGTGTTCTTTTATAGGAAGCACTTAGTAACCTTTGTACTTTTTCTCATTAGTCACTTTTTTTGCTTCTAGACATTTATGCTGCAGCAGTAATGAGACAGACAAACTGACTCAAAAGTTCTCTTCTTTAGACTCAAAACAATATTCTCACCAGCCTTTCGGGTTCTGTATTTGCTCATACCTTCAGGGAGAGCTGTCAGTGGGAAAATGAGAGCTCGTTAGGTTCGTGTTGAGGATGTTTGGTTGAGTTTGTGTTCAGAGTACGCACAGTTTATTTTACCTTAACTACAGTCTTTTTAGTTGCAGGCCTTGTGCAATTACTTTGGTATTTCTTTTTCTTGTTGGAAAACAAGAGCACTAATGGAATAAGATGGAAATAAGCTTAATGGGAAGGCTGCATATTCTCATCCTTATCTTATTAATCAGAAAATTAGATGCTCCCTTTAAGTTTCAATTGAAAACCACAGCCTTGATCAGGGCACGTAGTGGAAGGTGGCCCATAGAGGACATGAGATGAATTTGGCTCCTATCTGTACCAGAAAACATATTACAAACTTAAATCTGAATGTAGAGTGGTGCCACTCAGAGGAATAAGAGGAGTGTAAGCAGGAACTGATGTCTTTTTATGTCTAGTTTTATGTGGTTCCACTAAGCACTGTAAACCTGGCCCTGTCTCCAAGGAAGTTTAATCAGTAAGGAGGCAATGAGTAAGGCTAGAATAGGGGGTGAATATTTCTCTCCACTATTTCTCCCAGATGGTCTTAGTAAGTTTTATTCATAATCTGTGGAATAACAGGAACTGAAGTAGAATAATTTTAATGCAATGAACACATAACTGGGGAAGTCATAGTGTCAAAAGCAAAGGGAAAACAGAAAAGCTAAGATGAAATGAATTGGCAAACTCATATAGTATGTCAGTAACAGATATGGGAATTGGACCTTGACTTCATATTCTTCAACAGTCCTGTGTCTGCTGGACTTGAGATACAGCAGCACTGAACAAACCTGACCGACTGTTCATTCTTAGGTTAGCAACAGCCATCAACCAGCTTTTTCATCTGTGGGTTAGCCTTTTCAAACTGAGTACAATGCAACCAAATAGAAATCATACCACATACATTTTGACTGGACTGCAAACTAACAAAGCTAGCAAAGTGTGACCTAAATTGGCGGTTCAAGCAATGACGCTTCAGTCATATTCAGGAACGAGTGCTGCTAAATTGTTGGTGGAAGAATGCTGACATCTAGTGGCACAGCTTTTTGCATTTTTCTTCAAAATCTGTCTTGAAAGGCCTTGGCAAAACAGTATGGTGGCATTTTCTTTTACATGCCTTACACATTTGCTTTTTTAAAACTTGAACACTATATGCAGTATCAGCTTTCCAGAAAATACAATGAATTTTTCCGCTGTAATTGCTCCATTTATCAATGTACTGGAAAATAACAGTTATCATAGAAGAACAGTTCTGTATTCTGCAAATAATGCTGTATCATAGAACACTTTTTAAATATTGTGCTAACAGCCTAGACTTTTATGTATAAACTCATGTCTTAAGATCATGCATTACTTGCATCAGAATTACATGTTGAATTCTGTTCCAATATGCACATAGATTCAGGGAATAAATTACTCCTCCTAAAATAAGTATTAAGAAAGAATGGAACTCATTCTCATGCTGCTTTTCTTTCTGCTTTGGTTATTAATACTGTTTATGTGCCTAACTTTGTGCCAGTTAAAATAGGGTAAGATGAGTAATAACTAAACCCAGCTTTGTTATTCATTTCTCATTCAAAATCATGAAGTCTAGCCTGTCAAATTCATTGAAAAAAACACTGCTGGAAATGTATCTAAGAGAAGTTTAGGCGATGAGAGATAAAAAGTAGGGGTATGAAGAGAAACTAAAGTACCATACATGGCAGAAAATTAACCAGCGCCAGTTCCTGTTTTAATTGTCATAGCTGAAATGACTTAGTTACTAACTTGCTGAAAGTACAAGTAATCTTGGCCAAATAAACCTTCCCAGGATGTTTCTGGGCAAAGGACATTCCCAAAGAGCAATGTCTATGCACCTTTTGGTTTGGGAGCTAAGACAAGTTGATTGATTTATATATATATATAATGTATATAAATATATTTATGATACAACTTCATTATGCAATAATGAAGAATTCCTAAGAATTTTCAAAATACATTGACTTCATCTTTATTTGTCTTTGAAACCTTTGTTTAGCCATACATTGGGTTGCCAAGTGGACTTAGTATTAGTCATAGTACCTTGAATAGGCCATGTTGTTGTGCATACAATTATACATTGAGGTTATTGCAGTCCAGAGATATGGGCTGAAAGGAAAGATTAACAGATGGAAGCATGCTTAGTAGTGAGCTACTGAGATGTGCAGAGTTTGGAGCTCTTGCCCTGTGAGTAGAAGCTGAGTGATGAAGGCTTGTTCAGCTTGGTAAAGGGAAGTCTTAGGTAAGATCCTATTGGTGTATTCAGTTACCTAATTGGACATCTACGAGAGAACAGACTTTGTTTGTTTGTTTGTTTTGAGGAGCAGAGTAAAAGGCTGAGGACAAACAGGCATAAGATGGAAGTAAGAAAATTATGATAATGTACTATGATATGAGAAAAAATATTTCTACCACAAGGATAACTGAACACTGAAACAATAAATCCTACAGTCTCTATCTTGGGAGGCATCCAAAGGTTGACAGGACACAGCTCTGAGAAGCCTAATCTAATGATTCCTACTTTAAGTAATGCTGGACTGGTGAGTTCTGGTCCCTGCCAGCCTATATGCTTTATAATGCTCAGATGAGGCCATGCCACATTTCGTGAAGTCAGCACTAGAAGGATATGAAGAAAGAAAAAAGAAAATGTCTAGTTATATGTTGTCATTCTTCTATTTAGAGACACAGTCTTAGCAACCATTTGAAAGCATGTCAGTTGTGAGTTGCCAGCCAGGTCATGTATTTATATTACAGTCATCCTCTAGACTGACTACCAGCTGACCATCAAACCCACTAAATGTTAAGTATGGTTAGGGAAGAAATTCTAGCTAGTTTCAGTAGTCAGTAGCTCTGAGTCTATCAATAAAGGTTTCTTTAAAGTATAGAAAAAGGCACCAAATTACCAATTATACTACTCTCAAACTTCTATATAAAACTTCTCAAAATTCTATATAAAACTGACTAAGATTTCTATTTTTCCTATTGTCCTGTGACAGAGGATCTTTGATTTTGCTTAAGATTTAGGGGCAGAAGACTGATCCTTGATTTATACAGGAACACAATCAACTGCAGAACAAAAGAAATTTCTTTTGAGTAGCTACACTGGTTTCAGCCATAACAGCTGAAACCTAATGCAGCTTAATTCAGATGGTGCTGTTTGGGGTGCTATAAAGTTGTAGAAGCTCTTTCATTTTGAAGTATGTGCAGCCTATCACATGAACTTTTCATTCCTCTAAAGATATCTGGAAATCCTATGTTTTTGTTGATGGATTTTAGTTAGGAAATATGATATTGGCTTAACCCTAATGCATGTATATACTGAATGGGTTGTTTAAATTATTATCCAGCAGCTGTTGCTATAACATATAATCTCTTTTAAAGTAAGCGAATGAGATAAATCATAAAATAATGAACATCTGTCAACAGTTCAGATTGTGTCTACTATAATATGTGGACTTTTACATAGTGCATACAGTCTCACTGTACTTAAGGTGACAAATGTTGTAGACTATATATAAAAACATATCTATAAAGATAGTAATCCCAACTGAAGAGGGCAGGAAGCAGTTGACACTCTCTTTACCAACGAGTCAGTCAGAGATAGAGAGTGTAAGCATGAATATGGCACTCGCTTTTTTCTCCGATGAATGTCTCTATCATGTGTTCTCTGAGAAATAATGAACGTTTAAACTTCTGGAATGTGTTCTAAACAGAGCTATGCCAATAAGAGGGTGAAAAGACCTTCAAGAGACATCTATTCTAGTCCCTAAATACCCCATACATATTAGTTACTCTATTAACTTTGTCTATAAATAGGTGAGTTCTGGTACTAGTCTGAGATTTTGTAAGTTACGAGAGGATGATGCAGAGTCCTCAGTAAACTTATTTTGTGGATCGAGACCTGCATCACAAGCAAAACTTACAGCTACACAGGCAATTAAACTTAACTGATTAGAAACAAAGATATTCCTGTTTAGTGGAAATCTAGTCTTCGTCCTTCAAGATCATCATAAAGAACAGGGATCCAAATCTGTCCAAAAATTGAGAGACACTGGCTAACACTGTTGCTTTGTGAAATTCTATAATAAACTTAATTGTTTAGAATGATACTTTGAAAAGTGTGTTGTCTACAGCATACTGAAAAGTACACTGCAAAACAGACAGTTTTTATGTACAGGTAGGATATGATATTTAGCAGTGGAGCTTTGGTCTTCTTCTGAGGCCTTAAGATTATATTAAAATAAAATAAAATAAAATAAAATAAAATAAAATAAAATAAAATAAAATAAAATAAAATAAAATAAATACCCAACAAAGATAAATACATTTTTCACATCTCTAGAGTCTCTTCACTCTGAACTTTTAGAAGTGATTTCTGACCTGTTTTCAAGTTGTATAATATCTAACTTTCTATGAGAACTGGCATGAGACATCACTGACTCACAGCATGTACTCAGATAGGCCAACAGTTTGCCATCAATGCTCTAGAGTCTGGAACTACAGCATCTTTTGTTACTCTGTCTGCAACAAAATCCATGGCTAGTATGTGGCTCCCTTCAGAGATTTCTCATTTGGTGTACTTTAATTTCATTGTAATTTCCCATCTCACCCTTCTAAATGATGCTGCAGATCTCTGAGGAGGGACACAGTGTTGGTACAGCAGCACAGGCATGAAGAAAAACACACAAAAAAAATAACAGCTTAGCATGTACAGGAACTGAACACTTTTGCAGGAGCTGCAAAATTGCAAGTTAATCCCACAGGTGCTCTCCCACTAGACTTGCTGTTTACAAACAGTGGACAAGTGGGAGGAGACATGGTGATCAGAAGCTATCTTGGGCACAGCAACCACAGAATGATAGAGTTCTTGATTCTTGCTGAAGTCAGGAGGGGAATCAGCTCATCTGCTACCTTAGGCTTCCGGAAGACAGCCTCTGAACTGTTCAAAACAATGGTTGGGAGAATCTCTTGGGAGTCAGTCCAATAAAGCAAAGGGGTCCAGGAAGGCTGGTCATTCCTCAAGAAGGAAATCTGAAAGGTGCAGGAACAGGCTGTCCCTGTGCTGTAAGATGAGACAGTGGGGAAGAAAACTGGCTAAAATAAATGTAAAAAAAGAGCTTACCATCTTTGGAAGACAGGTCAGTCAACTCAGGAAGAATGTGTGTTACACAGAAAGAAAATTAAAAAGGGGAAAACCCTGCATGAACTTAATCTGGCCACCACTGCTAAAGACAACAAAAAATATTTTTTACAACTATTAATATATTAATATATTAATAGTTGTAAAAATATTATATTTTTTTTGTTAGTTGTAAATATTTATGTAAATAGTTGTAAAATTATTATATATGCTAATATAAAATATTAGCAGCAAGAGTACAGCCAAGGAGAATCAGCAGGGGATAAGCCCTATCCAGCGCAAGTTCTCTGCTAAGGCACATGGACGATAGGGACGTGATATGGAATAACCAGCATGGTTTCACCAAGGGTAAATCCTGGTTGGCCAAACTAGTGACTTTCTATGATATAAGTTTATCAAAGGACAAAGGAAGAGCCACTGTTGTCATCTATCTGGCCTTCAATAAGGCTCTTGACAGGGTACCTCACAATATTCTCCTCTTCAAATTGGAAAGAGATGGATTTTAAAATCCTCAAGTGACCCCCCATTTTAACTCAGTCACATTCGTACTTGACTTTTATTAATATTCTAAGTCTTCACCACAAACCAGCGTTTGCCAACCTGTACATTAACAAATTCTTTCAAAATCTGAGCTCCAAACAATGGAATTCAATCTCAAGCGGGACCGAGGTCTCCCGCTACCCCCTTCCCGTTTCTCAGGAAGCGGCGGGAAACCCACAGCGCATGCGCACAACCCACGCCGCCCTTCCCGGAGCCGGGCGCGTGGCAGCGTGACTCATTTTAAACCCCCGCCCTATTTTGTTTTCCCGGCACCGCTCGCTCTATGGTACGGGCACTCCGATTGGTGGTTGCCTCTTTCACGTGGTGTCAGCCGTCCAATCGAGCTGCTCGTGTGAGCGCCGTGCCCTTCCGCTGTCTCTCAGCTCTGCAAGATGGCGGCGTGCAGGGGGTGGCGGTTGATGTGGCCCGGCCGCCGCTGGTTCTCTCAGGACCCGTCCGTCCCGCCGCCCGCCCCCGCTCCCGCCCCGCTCTACCCCCCCATCGTGGCGTCCCACACGGCGAGGAGTAAGGCGGCTAAACGGCGCCGCCTGGAGCTCTTCTACCAGCAGGTGCACGAGGCTGCCACTATCGAGGAAAAGCTGCGGCTGTACGGGAAGCTGCAGCGCCCCAAGTACATGGTTTACCCGCAGACCTTCGCCCTCAACGCCGACCGCTGGTACCGGAGCTTCACCAAGACCGCCTTCGTGCCGGGGCTGCCGCCCGCACCGCCGCCAGCGGCCGCGAAAGCACCCGAGGCTGGGGCGGGGTCCGCGGAGGCCTTGCAGCAGGGAACCACAGCGGAGGCCTTGCAGCAGGGAACCACAGCGGCTTCGGGGCCGGGAGCGGCGGCACCGGGGGCCGGAGGTTCGATGGAGCCCGCGGCCGAAGCGGCAGCAGAGCTGGACATGGGAGCGCTGCGGGACCTCGCGTGCGACGCGCTCCTGCAGGAAAGCTTCTACCAGAACAAGAAGCGGCCGTTCCTCTACCGGGACCAGGACCACACGCCCGCGCCTTTCCTCACACAGCTTGTTTCCTCTCTTGCCGCTTTTCTGTGCAAGCGCAACCCGCTGTTGGCTGCCTCCTCTATGGGTGCGGAGTGGGGGTGGGTGGTGGGAGAGGGATGCGGGCTTCCTGGGCAGGGCTGTGAGTGCTGTGGCAGTGTCACTAGTGCAGTGTGTTCAGCGCTGCTGTTGGTCTGGTCACTGCTGTCCCATACGGTGTGAGTGGGTTTGGAGTTATCTTGCTATCCTGTTATGATGGTGGGGATTAAAGTACAAATATGTGATCTCTGTCGCTGCTTCTTTACTCTCTTTCAGACCTAAACCCCGAGGTTAACTATTACTGGCATCATGGCGAGGAAGTTGTTGTTCATGGACATCGAAAAGGTAGAGTCGATCCTGTGCGATTTCAGATAGATGATAAGCCTCACCTCCAGATCCGTGTACCAAAGCAGCTTCCAGAGGTGTGAATATTTTCAACAGCAAATTAATAACGTGTGTTTTCATTTACATTTCTGTTGCTGAAGCCATGTAGTAGTATGTGGTGTAAGATCTACAAGACCTGCTTAATCATAGTATGTTTCTGTGTCTTACTACTCTTATTGCTTGCAGTGAAAGTAAATGCTGTGTAGCTATTGAGAAAACCTTCTGAACTTTGTATTAGTCACACTCATGCTTTAGATATGTTGTTAGCATTAGCTAATTGTTGCTTTTAAGTTTCATGGTTGTGCCAATAAGTGGAGTCAAAAATAAGGAATGTAATGTGGAGGGTATTTTACCAATGAAGGAAAATAAATAAGATGATGAGAGAAATGAAAATTAAACAAAGAATGAGAGCATGTATCTAGTGTCTGAGCTTAACCGTTGATTTTTGAAATTTTGACTTTTATGGGAGGTGATTCAGTATTCTGACACTTATCCTTTATGTTCACAGAGTGCTAAAGGGGATGTTACTCCCTTTTCATCGCACTTAAAACTGTGCTCCACTTTCTGTAAATCATTTGTAGAACTCTTTCCCTACATAATGGAACAGTTTGCTTAGGCTATTATGCACAGTTTTTTAAACAAGTTTTTTTGCTAGAATTGGTACAAATATGTGATGCAAGAAGTCCCTGATGCTATTTGTGATTGATTACTGCCTGCACTGTCGGCGCAGCAAAGGCCCACTAATGTTAATAAATGGAATCAGTTAAATGCTGTGATTCTGACAAGTTTTTCTGAGAATAAACTCATTAATAAATGGTAGGAACGCACAAGCATGCTTTAATTTTCTAAATCACTAGTTTATAAATATTAATGGTTATGTTCTATGATGCAGTATTATGTATGGGCATCTATCTTTTTTACTTAGCACCCCTTAAAATATTTCATAATTCACAGCAATGACAGTAAGCTCACTCTTCTTCTTCGAGTTAGTTTGACTGCTGTTAGAACTGCTTTTGTAACTAACAAGTGCTGTTTCACATGAGTGTTTAAATTTTACAAAAATTCAGACATGAATATAACATGCATGTGTATTAACACTTGCTTTAAGACAGTGAAGAAGTTCTGTTGCAAAAATATTCTCAGTAAGTTATATATAACATATATACATATATATATATATAGAGAGAGGGAGAGTGAGTGTCAGTGAACACGACTTTCACCTTCTTGTGCTTGACCAGAAAACTGTATTCTTCCTGATATCAGAAACACGGGTTACACAATGTCTGTTTTTTTCTGTTTCTTTCAAGATTGTACCACTGGAGTCAGATCTTGGAGATGTTCCAGTTATTGATCACAAACCATCCAAACTGCCATTGTTCAAAAAACAGTATGAAAACAAGGTATTTATAGGTAAGACTTTCTGGTCATGAAATATTAGCTGTTTTTTTTTCTATGTAAAAAAAAAACAACAATCTCCCCCAGAAATCTTCTTTCAGCAGAGAGCTACCTATTTATATGTTTATATGTAATACATGACTGTTATACATAATAAACAAATATCAATAGATAGTTCCGTATCAGTTATATAATGAGCAATGCCATCCTCTTGTACTTATCACATTTTGTCTTAGGATTTGTTTAAAAAAGTTGAGTTGAATAGCAGTGCATCGGAAGAACTTACTTTGTATTGGTACGTATCCTTCAGAGATATTTTGTGAACTCTGGGAATTGGGCAAGCACTCAGTTCTCACACTAAAGGGAGAATCTCAGTATTTGTATGGATTTTTGGTTGAGGTTTAAATTTTCTGAGGTTTGGGCTTTGATAGTGAATAACTATGGGTTGTTTGGTTTCTGTTTTTTTTTTTTTGTTTTTTTTTTTTTAAATTATGAGGAGCATTCTGTTACTCATTTGTAATTTCCTTTTCTTTTGGTGGATACAGGATCAAAGGTAGCAGATCCATGCTGCTATGGCCACACCCAGTTTCATCTTATTCCTGATAAACTGAAAAGGCAAAGGTTTATAGTAGCAAATCTTGAGGATCAGATTGAAGTTGTTTATCGAGCTAATGGCATTGCAAGTCTCTTTGCTTGGACAGCAGCTCAAGCAATGTATCAAGGTAAGACAGTCACTGTAGGATTTAATGCCTGATTGTGTAAAAACAAACAGAAAAAAACACCTGAGGACACATGGATAGATAGATGAATTTTACTCATACATCTTCCTCCAGGAAATGTTTCATTTTTTTTTTCTTCTGAGATACTGCAGTTCTAAAACACATGTATAATAACGCAGTATAAAAATACAGTCAGACTGACCTGTAGCATAGGTAGCAGATTACAGTGTGCAAAGTGCCAAATGACGATCTTTCTCCTCTTAGGGAGTAAACCAAATGGAAAGCTGTGGTGTGTGGTTTTTTTTTTTTTTGTGTGTGTGTGTTTGGTTGTTTTTAGGATTCTATTATGAAGGAATTATATAGTTAGTATTTTAGGGAATAAGTGCCTTCTGAAAATATCATTAGTGTGATGGTAATTTCGCTTTGAAATTTTAGGCTGTTCAAGAAACAGAAGCTGAAATTAAGATGTCTTTTAAATTCTTGCCAGGTTGTTTGAAGCATTCTAGTTAAAAAAAAGTTTGTGTTACTACTGTAGTTTCTCACACATTCTTTTGCTGCACTTTTCTTTTCATCTGCTGTTGGTGAGAATGAAAACCAGAAGTACCAAAGAAAGCAGCTCATAATAGTTACTGCAGCTCACCTCTCGATTTGAAATAAAGAGAAGGAGCCCTTTGAATTTTTTTTCCTTGAAGGAGAAAATTATCTTAAACAGGAACATTTCATTACAGGTTTTGTCAGTTGGTGATTCTTCTGACAAATAATGGTACTGTGTCAGAGTTGAATTTGAAACTTTAAAAAAATTAAAATTTTCAAATTTAAATTGTGATCTGCTGTTCTAGTGAAAGAAGGATTCTTATTCTCAGATACTCTATTAATGAAACTGAGAGGAGTGAGGGAATGGTGGAGAGAAGTGTCCTGAATCTGTTGAGAAGGGGAGAGTAAAGAAATGAAGAATGAAGAAAACATGTTAGTTCTTGGCTTCTCAGTTGCCAGTATCTATACATTCCAGTATGTAAATATCATAGTTAGTACTACATTTACATAAGGAAAGCTATCTTCTGTTGGAAGTGTGATGTGCTCATTACATTCAGCATGACATTCACAAGACTGTATTTGTATTTCAACACCGAGCCAGAGAAGTAGAGAAGAGCTTAACTCATGTAAATATAATTCAGTTACTGTTACTATAAGGTGCCTGTGGTTTGTAGGTTCAGTTGTGAGGCAACATGTTGAATTAAAGAATGTCACCGTGTGTGCTGGCTGATTTGCATAACTATGGAAAAACATTTTTTGACTGCTGATATGCAACACAGATTATTTGAAGTATTGATTCATATTGACATTACATTCTTGGTGTTGTATGACAGATTTATAAAATTATATGTATGCATGCAAGCTTCTGTTTTGAACAACTGTTTATTGCCCTGTGAAGTGTGGAATAGTTAAGCCATTTCCCCTCAGATCATTTGCAGGCCTTGGATGTGTTAACAGCATACATAGGTAACTTCAGAATGTCATATGATTTTATATCAATCAGCTTGTGTTAACACTGTAATTGATGTCCAGGTCTTAAAAGGAGCTACGTACAGAACCTAGTTATGCTAGCGTGTCTCTGAGCTCTCTGATCTTGGAAAAACTTTTAACTAGTGTCTGTGTTTCATCTTTTTTATTTCAACTACTATTTTTCTGTATTTCAGAAGCAGGATTTAAATATGTACACTGATGAGAACTGAGTCCTGTAACCAGTGCTTTTTATTTTTTATAGGGTTCTGGAATGAAGCAGATGTGACTCGTCCTTTTGTATCACAGGCTGTAGTGACAGATGGAAAATACTTTGCTTTCTTTTGTTACCAGTTAAATACTTTAGCATTAACTGCAGAAACAATTCAGAAAAGCTCTCGGAAGAATATCTGCTGGGGAACTGACAGTAAGCCGTTATATGATGTCGTTGAAGATGGTAGTGTGAAAGGCTTTAATGATGAAGTTCTTCTTCAGTTGGTTGGTTTCCTGTTAAATAGACCAAAAGAGTTATAAAACTATATCCCTGTTCACATACCTGAATTTCTAACTCTAAAGTATGGGCTAGAATATACCATTCTTAGCCAAATATGTTTAGCAAACACAATATACAGACTTCATTATGTTTGGGACATATTACATGCTTTTAAATGTATTATACTGTACAATGAAAAAATGTCTAGAATACATTTGTCTCTTGTACAACAACTATTAAAAGCATATTGTATTCAAAGTCACAAGAATACTTTCTTTCAGCAGATCTATGCTTCTGTGTTGAGCTATTGTAGCAAAATATGGATTCATTCAGCTGTCTGGTCACTTACCTATTAGCTTCTGTCTCCGTGTTCAGGACCAGTGGAAACTTGCTACTTTAGTGCCTGGGAGGAAAAAAAGGTTCTTTAGTGCTTATTCAATCACATAACTGAACTTAGAATAAAAAGTGTTTCTTACCAGTGAATGATTGGCACTTCAATTACATGTCAGGTGAAATTTTAGGTATTTATCAGGAAGCAGTATAGACATGATGAATCCTGCTGCCCTCTAAAGACCCTGTTAGGAACATGCATATGCATCTTAATGCTGTCACCTCAAGAACTGCAGAGAACTTGCAAATGATTTGGAATCTGTCTTCCCTTTAGCATGAACACTTTTTTTTTTTTTTTTTTTTAAAAATGTACCAATGCTCAAGTATTAATAATTCAGGTTACTGCTGAAGTTTGGATTAAAAACTTGCTTATTCCAAGCTAAAACAGAACACAGAATGTTGGGTAGGCATGTTGATATTAAAGAATGACTTGGGGCCTAGCTTAAGAAGTAGTGGTGGATGGTGCTTGGTTTCTGGTGTGATGAAAGGATGATGCAAAATGAGTGGAAAGATATAACAGAAAACAGCTGAGTGTTCTGGCTGGTAAGTAATCTTTACATATGGTGCAATTTGGTTTTACCTGCAGCTCAAAGCTGTAGTAAAGCAGTAGTAAAGTAGTGACGACAAAAAGCATAAAGAGGTAAAGTATAAAAAGGTCCTACTTCCAAGGTAAACAAATTCACTTCTCCACGATTCAACCTTTGTCTATTCTATTTTAGCTATACTGGAACATGCTCTTAGAAGTGAGATTTTTCCTTTTTGCAGCTTTACTGAAGTATTTCCATAAACGTGTAACCTTGTAGAGGAGCACAGTGTTGGAGAGTAGGAGGAAGGGAAGGCTTAGGATTAGCTGGCTGTTAAGTGGTTACAAAAAGGCAAGTTGACCTTTCCACAGCTCTCAAAATGCAAGGGGCTACCCTGGAAAAGCAGTGGGTGGCACTGTTTTACCTTCTATCAAACAAAGTGTAATTTTTTCTTCCTTGTTTTTTGGTACTGACTGGAAAAGTGTAGACATCACAGAATTGCAGGGGTTGGAGAGGGACCTGAAGAGATCATTGAGTCTGGCCTCCTTGCTAAAGCAGATACCACGCAATAGGTCACAAAGGTAGACATGCAGACGGGTCTTGAACATCTCCATACAAGGAGACTGCACAAATTCTGGGCAACCTGTTAGAGTGCTCTGTCACCCTTACTGTAAATAAGTTATTTTGCATGTTAGTATGGAACTACCATGTTCAAGTTTTAGGCCATTACTCCTTGTCCTATCGCTAAGCAACACTAAGAAGAACCTGGCCTCATGCATTTGCCTCCTAACTCCCTGTAGATACTTATAAACATTAATCAGATCCCCTCTCAGTCTTTTTTTTTCCCCATGCTGAGCAGACCTAGGTTACTCAGCCTATCCTCATATGGGAGGGCCTTCAGGCCCTTAATCATCTTTGTGGCCCTCTGCTGGACTCCTGGGAGATCCCTGTTTTTTGAACTATGGACCCCAGAACTGGACACAATATTCTTAATGTGACTTCATCAGGGAAGAGTACAGGAAGATCACCTCCCTTCCCCTCCTGGCCTCACCTGAGTATGTACCCCAGGATACCACTGGCCTTGGTCACAAGGACACAGTGCTGTCTCATGGCCAGCCTGTTGCCCACTGGGGCACCCAAACCCTTCTCTGCAGAGCTCTTCTCCAGCAGGTACAACCCTAACCTCTGCTAATTTATGTAATTATTTCTCCCTAGATGCAAGACTACACTTTCTCTTGTTAAATCTAACCAGATGCCCCCTGCTAAACTCTCCAGTCTGTCCAGGTCTTGTTGAATGGCAGCACAGCTTCCAGGTATGTCAACAACTCCTCCCAGCTTTGTATCATCAGCAAACTTTCTGAGGGTGGGCTCTATTCCTACGTTCTGGTCACTGATGGAGATTTGAACAGTATCAGACACAGCTCCAACCTCCAGAGAACACTGCTAGTTACAGACCTCCTACCTGATTCTGTGCCACTGATCAGCTCTGCCAGTCAGCCAGTCGTCACACCACCTCACCATTCACTCGATCTGTCCCATATGCAATGCTAGAGGCTCGGGGCAGAGTGGCTTGATGACTGAAAAGGAAAGGGACCTGGGGTTGTTGGCTGATGTTCAGCTGCACATGAGCCAACAGTGTGTTCTCAGGTGGCCAAGAGAGCCAGTGTCATCCTGGCCTGCATTAGAAATATTGTGGCTAGCAGGAGTAGAGAGGTAATCATCCTCCTGTACTGGTGGGGCCGTACCTTGAGTACTGTGTTCAGTTTTGGGCCTCTAAGTATAAGAAAGACATTGAGGCCCTGAAACATGTCCAGAGAAGGACAGCAAAACTGGTGAGGGTTCTGGAGCACAAGTCTTGTGAGGAGCAGCTGAGGAAGCTGGGATTGTTCAGTCTGGAGAAGAGGAAGCTCAGAGGAGACCTCACTGCACTCTACAACTTCCTGAAGGGAGGTTTTGATGAGGACAGACTTGGTCTCTTCTCCCAGGCAACAAACAGGACACGAGGAAATGGCTGCAAGTTGTACCAGAGGAGATTTAGACTAGACCTATAGAAAAACTTTTCTCTCAGAGAGTGGTCAGGTGCTGGAATGGCTGCCCAGGGAGGTGGTGGAGTCACTATCCGTGGCAGAGTTCAAGAGGCGTCTGGATGAGGAGCTACAAAATGTGGTTTAGTGGCTTGTAGCACTGGTGATGGGAGGATGGTTGGACTGGATGATCTTGTAGGTCCTTTCCAACCTTGTGATCCTATGATTCTGTGATATTTTTAACTTTCATGACAAAGAATATGGTGCTGAAGTTAAGGTACGCAGCATCCACTGTGCTTCCCCTTTTATCCAGCCATTGATGACATCATAGAAGGCTATCAGGTAAAGCATGATTTCCCCATGTTAACTACTCCCGATAACCTTCTTCTCTTCCAATTCCTTGGAGATAGCATCCAGAACAAACTTTTTCATCACCTTTTCAGGGACTGAGGTGAAGCTGACTGGTGGGTGTGTAGTTTTTTGGATCCTCCCTCTTGCCCTTTTTTAAGACTGGAGTGGACACTGGCTATTTTACAGTCTTCAGGCACCTCTCCCATTTGCCTGGGCCTTTCAAGAATGATAAAGAGCAGTTCAGCAATCACATTTGCCAGCTCCCTCAGCACACATGGGTCCATCCCTTTGGGGCCCATGGATTTGTATGCATCCATTTTGGCTGCATGCTCCCTGACCATATCCACTTCAACCAACAGAATGTCTTCCTTTAACCAGAATCTTTCTCTTAACTCCAGTGTCTGGGATTCCTGAGGTCTAGTCTTAGCATTAAAGACTGAAACAAAGAAGGCATTCAGTATCTCTGCCTTCTCAGTGTCTCCTGTTACCAAGGCACCCACCTCATTTTATATGGGACCCACATTTTCCCTAGTCTTCCTTTTACTCTTGACATACTTAAAAAAAAACACACCTTTCTTGTTATCCTTTACCTCCTTTGCAAGATTTAATTCCAACAGGGTCTTGCCTTCCTTGTTGCATCCTTACAAGCTCTGACAATATTCCTAGTCTGTTTTCCCACATTTAATGGACCTTCTTTCAGTTTATCCATGAGTTCCTTGCTCGTCCATGCAGGCCTCTTTGCCACCTTTTTCTGTATTTCTTACTCTTAGGGATGCAAACCTCATAATGTATGCAATTTTCTACAGTAATCTTTTATCTTGTACTAATTTATTCAGGGTGTTTCATACCTCTGTAAAATGATAAAATGATTTTTTTTTTAACTGTATGACTACTAAGATCTTTGAAGTTGAAAACTTAGGAGCTGCAGCATTCCTTTCTTGAGCTTTGTTCAGCAGAAACCTTCTGTGATGCTTCTGCTTTTAGTCCTATGGGAGCAGTGTTCTGTATCACACTTTGTTGTCACTGCTTAACATAACACAAAGAAAGGCAATTCAAAGAAAGGATGGAAATCTACAAGCTTTGGATCCTTTTTCCTGTATTAATTTCTGCTCAGGCTTATTCTAGAAGAAAGATCAGAAAGGACCATCTAAAAATAGGATTTGGTTTTACATAAACAAGGGTTTCTTTGTTTGTTTGTTTCCTAGCACTGAGCTATTTTGTTTAAAACTTGGTGTTACCTTCAGGTATGAAATGCTGTTCGTACTGTTCTTTTGGATTATGGAACTGCAAGTTGTGACTTGGAATTAAACTACTTAAACAGCATCTAAAAGTGGAGACAGGAAGATGGAAGGAGTCTGGGACCCTCTTGTATCTATAAAAGATTATGTGGCACTAAGCTGTTAAGGTGGGTATGTTTCTTCTCAGGTGGGAGAAATAGCTTCAGTGTTAATAATACCTGCTTGGTCGTGTGGAATTTTCTCATGATGTCATGATTACTCAGGTTTTCTCTCATTGGAGAAGACAGCTGTTCTTTTTATCTCAGAAGATGGAAACCATATCTATTCTGGAGCATAAATGAGCGCTTTTTTTCCCAAGAAAAGTGCAACTATTGAAGTCAGCTGTTTCTGGGAAAGCCTACTGAGAGCTTGGCCTATTGGCTCTGTAGGGGATGCACATGTGCAAAGCAGTGAATTAGGCAGTTTGTAGAAAGTGTGCCATCCTCTAAGAGTGATACAACTGAAATTATCTTATACAATTTAATTACCTTACAACTTAACAAACTTCTCATTGTCCTTGACCTCCATCACTAGATTTAATTTGTAGTGGGCCTTAGCTGTCTTTGTTGCATCTCTGCATGCCTTGACAGCGTCCTTATATTTTTCCCAAGTGGCCAAATCCCTTTTCCATATTCTGTAGAATTTCTTCTCTCACTTGAGTTTTCCTGTGAATTTCTTGCTTATTCATGTTCTTCTGCCTTATTTCTTGCTCTTATGAGTACACCAATTCTGAGCTTGAAAGAAGTGGTACTTAAATGCCAGCCAAATTTCTTGGGACCACCCACCTCCCCTTTCATTACCTTTCGATGCTCTAACCCTTGGGATATCTCCAGATACATTCTTGAAGAGGTCAGTGTTGGCTCTTCTGAATAACAGAGTAGCAGTTCTTATTGCCTTATTTCTTCCATGCAATATTCTGAACTCTACTCATGGCTGCTTTATTCAAGTCTGCTCTCAACCTGCACATCCCCAATCAGTCCTTCCTTGTTTGTAACAAGATTGATCAGCACACCTCTCCTTGTTGGCACTTCCAACACCTGCATCAGATAATTATCTTCACTGCACTTCAGGAAACTCCTTATTACCTTCCTCACTCTGATCAGGTTGTCTGTAGTAAACACCCACAACAGTATAACATCCATTACCTGGGGAGAACTCATTTTGGCTTTCCAATACTAAAAGGAGCTTATAATCAGGAAGGAGACATACTGTTATACAATCTGATAGTGATAGTACAATAGGGAACAATTTCAAACTAAAAGAGGGGAGATTCAGGTTAGATATTAGGGGGAAATTCTTTGTTCAAGAGTGTGATGAAGTGCTAGAACACGTTGCCCAGAGGTGCTGTGGATGTCCCAACTCTGGAGGTGTTCAGGGTCAGGTTGCATAGGACACTGGGCAGCCTGATGTAGTGGCTTGTAACCTTCTCCATGGTGTTGTTACTACATGATCTTTAAGACTCCTTCCAAATCAACACCTTCTATGATTCTATATTATAAACCTCACTATGTACTCAAAGGATTAGGAATTTAGAACTGGAAAGACAGCTTTTATTTATCTTGAATTCAAAATGGAAGAAGGCAATGTAAATCTCTCTTGGAGCTGAATTTGAAGATGACTGCTGTTTTTGTGAGGTTAACAATTGTTTCCACAATTTTTGAAGATTATCTGGTTCTACCAAATTCAATTGGATGTGAAAGGGACCACTGTAACTTCCTTGGATGCCATCCTTTTTTGAAAGCCTGTGAGGGATGGCTTTGTCTTCAAAATTTTGTTTGCAACATTTTAAAGTACTTAAGGATTAGAGAACTAGAGGTCACCACCACCCTGGATCTTCTCTGTCTATGTGGTGTGGTGAAGCTCATGAGATATTCTGGTGTTGGCAAGGTGTACTCAGTAATCTGAGTAATATCCTGGTAGAAGAAACTAAGCAGCAGAAGCAGTGAACTGTGTAGCTATTTCCAGAAAATTATGACAATGAATCCTCCAAATGGCCTCAATATGTGTGAAAGATGGAAAAGCCAGTTTCCAGTATTGCACTCTTCTATGAGAGCAAACAATCAGATGCAGCTGCATTTCCTATTTATTCTTCCTTAGCAGAATAAATCAAAACCTCCACATCCACCATATTTGCTTCTTTTCTTTGACTTGGGATCAGATAAAAGTGAAATTTAATAATTAAAATCTTTAGGCTACTGGGATTTGGCTGATATATTTCTGTGGCATATTACAGATACGTTGAGGTTTTAGTCAGGGAAGATTAACACGAGAAACATCCTCCACTCTTCAGTACCCCAGAGTAAGCCAAAAAAAGCTTACTACCCTTTCTAAGGTCTTCAGAAAACTCAAAGAGGTAGAAGAACACTTGGAGGGATTTTTATTTCTCTAAAGAACAAAGTGCTACTTAACCTCTGCTGTTGGAAATATAAAGATTATTCCGTAGGAAAGACAGCTTTACACTATCTGCTCAACTGTGTTGATCTGTAGCTGTTTGCAATCATTCTTAATCTTTTCCCTCTTTCTTTCCCTTTCTTTCTTTCTTTCTTTCTTTCTTTCTTTCTTTCTTTCTTTCTTTCTTTCTTTCTTTCTTTCTTTCTTTCTTTCTTTCTTTCTTTCTTTCTTTCTTTCTTTCTTTCTTTCTTTCTTTCTTTCTTTCTTTCTTTCTTTCTTTCTTTCTTTCTTTCTTTCTCTATATATTTTATTTTATTTATTGTGACTGGCTTCTGCTTAATTTGATAGTTATATCTTTAGATAAAATATTAAGTCAGAATTACTTCTTGGTCTTTTAATAAGTGTTTGAAATACAGCATATTGACCTAGATATAATTCTGCCATAGAATCATTTTTGTATTACCTTTTTTATTCTTACTAAGCCATTCTCTGTGTCATTTGTGGCTGAAATCTTCAGTATAGCAAGAACTAAAAAGTTGATACCATAATGTCTGCAGTAAAGGAGATCTTGCTTCCATTCATTTCCTCTTTCTAATATTTCCTTAAACTGTAATCAAGTAAGCAGAATTTACTGCTGCCAAAGAACCTGATACATGATCATTTTCACTCTTGGCTTCTAACACAAGAATGTCTGTTCTGCAAATATGCACACTTCTGTCAGTCACGCATCCCAGAGCAGATTTAAATTTCAGCCTTGAATTTCAGCATCTAAGGGCTCTATTTCTGTTTTTAGCAGCAATTTCTACACCAGCAATTTTTTTTCTAGGTAATTGAAAGTGATCAGGAGTTGAAATTTTAAAACCTGAGTTCTGACACTGTTTAAGCTGGAGAATAGAAAGCTCAGGAGGCATCTTATCAATGCATATAACTGATGGGAAAGAATGAGGACTTCTCTCAGTAGTATCGTATTTTGCAAACTGCTTGACCAAGTAGGTTTTAAAAATACTACCCTTGCAAATTCATAATTTTAGAAGTAATGTGGTAGGTGCATTTTGCTTGCATTTTGCTTCTGTTAGTGTTTTCAGTTGGTTGACATCAGCTGAATAAGGCCTCATTATTTCTGGTCATGTGTTTTTTTCCCTCATTTCTGTTACCTGGGACTTAAAAAGCTAAATAACAAATGAAGAGATTTGGTAAAAATAGAATTATTCAATTTGTTCATTGTATTTTGTTGTTTTTTGTTGTTGTTGCTGTTGTTTGCTTGTTTTTTTAAATGCCCTATGTAAGTATTTCTCTAACATGAAGTATGTCTCATGCTAACAAAGATTAAAGGATACACCAAAGACTGCTTAGCAAATACATTTTCATGAAGACCACTAAAATGGATTCGAGGCTGAAACAGAGTCATTTTTTTTAATGCTGGAACCACCACAAAGCTGTATAGACAGAATTGTTAGAATTGGA
The DNA here is from genome assembly GCF_054131305.1 of Coturnix japonica. NCBI lineage: Eukaryota > Metazoa > Chordata > Aves > Galliformes > Phasianidae > Coturnix > Coturnix japonica. The sequence continues at coordinate 53,353,948 of NC_140702.1, forward strand.
AGGGACCTTAAAGGTCATCCAGTCCAGCTCCCTGAAATGTACAGGGATGTTTAAAGGTAGATCAGGTTGTTCAGAACCTGGTCCCACCTGACCTTGAATGTCTCCAGCGATGGGGCATCCACCACATCTCTGGGCAACTATTCCAGTGCTTCACCACACTTACTGTAAAAAATTTCATCCTAATACACAGTCAAAATCTCCCCTATTTAGTTTGAAACCATTTCCCTTTGTCCTATCACAGCAGACCCTGCAAGATAGACTGTCCTCTTTTATACAGGCCCCTTATAGGTACAGAAAGGCCAGTATTAGGTCCCTCTTCTGGAGCTTTCTCTTCTCCAGGCTGAACAGCCCCAGCACTCTCAACCGGTCCTTGTAGGTGTGTATGTAGAAATTTGGGTAAAAAATAGACACTGCTGTCAAGTGGATGGGACCTGGCTCTTTTTGGTGGTGCTCAAGAGTCAGTACAAGGGAAATGGCACAAACTAGAATACAGAGAATTCCATAAGATCATGAAGAAAAACTTTTTTACTTTGAGGGAGGCAGAGCACTGTAACAGGCTGTCCAGAGAGGTTGTGGAGTCTCTGTCTCTGGAGATATCAGAAAATCACCTGGAAGCTTTTCTGTGTAACTTCATCTAGAAAATCTGCAGGGAAGCTGGGCTAGATGATCTCCACATGTCCCTTCCAACACCTAAAATTATGTGATTCGAGGATATATTTTTTTCTCCACTCTTCTCTTGTGGTCCATGTTTATACATTAATTCAGGAAGGACATATTTTTCTTGATATATAGCAGCAATTATTTTCAGCAGAAGAGTCTTCTTACATCCTCATATACTGGTAGACTCTTGTTACTGAGAATGGTGCTAAAGCTACACGTTGAATTGTTTGTCCCAAAGTTCATTTCACAGATGATTTGGCTCTGAGCTTCCCATAAGTTCCGCAGTTCCTTACATTACAGCTCTGACATGCCCAATTGTTTTTTCTCTCCTGGAAGCTGACAGCAGTCATGGTGACTCAGCATTTGTTTCTGTGTATAACATTCTGTATACAAGTGCAGGTATCAAATACAAGCATTTCCTGAATACTCCTCATAAATACAATAGCAAGATGCCCTTCCTTCTTGATATATAGTATTTCGCCTGTGTGAATAATATCTGACCAATAAAGATGCTCTTAAGAAGCACAAGTCAGATATTTTTTTTTTGTTTTAATAGGGCAGGTAAGCTCAAATAAGCTCTCTGAGAAATCCTTTGTGAATACACAAACAGGCCTTGCCATGAAAAACTATTCAAATTGATAAGGAAAGCAAATAAAGATGGGGGAGAAGTGGGAACTGTAATGCCTGTTTAGATCATAAAGAGAAACTGAGAAAAGAGAAAATACTTTGGTAGGAGAATAAGATTTAAGTGTTTAATTAGGTCTACACAATGGATTTTGACTATTAGATGACTGTTTGATTATATCACTTTGAAAGCAGTGAGCCTTAATTTGATGATTTTTTTCTTCATAGCATGTTATTCTTGATGAACTTTATTCTGGACTGAGGTTTTGTTGTTTTTGTTTGTTTGTTTGTTTTACTTAATTAAATACTTACATGCTTGTACTAGATAGATTGGAATTAGAAGTTTTGAAGGATCTAAGCAAGTTAGATGCCCAAATTACATTAATTCATAATTCTAAATTCTATTCATTTTTTAGTATACTTCTAAAGGTCCTTGTCCACCTTTTGAAAATGCTCAGCAAGATTTCATTGCAATACAAATCTACTAAAGTATTCTGCTCTGCTCAGATTGGACAGTATACAGCTTCTGAAGCACACTGCTTTTCTCTTTGGTAAACAGTGTTATGTTGACCATGAGCTGAATTATCACATGGCTGGATTGCACTGAAGAGACACTAAACAAAATCAACGTAATGACAGCATGTTTGGATGTTTGCCCTCTTTGAGGACATATCTAGCGGGCTTTTCTGAAAATGTCATATGTGCACAAAGAATTATGGCTCAAATAAAGCAACTATATTTTTGTTGCAAACCATTGGACTGGACTATGGCATTCCCCTGAATCTGTGGATGGCTGGAAGCAATTGGGACTGAAGTTTAAATGTCAAGTGTGATATTGCCATTTTACCTTCTGCATTAAAACATATTTAGGAAAGGGCAGGGTGGGCTGAAACACCTCACTGAGCACAAGTTGAGCCAAATAACGTAAGGAAACAATTGTGGAAGCATAAGTCTTTTCATCTTCTAACAGAAACTTTTAGCTAAGTTAATTAGAAGTGAACTGCAAATCTTCAAACTATAAACAGACATGTCCTCACAAGAGAGGACAGATTATAGTGAAAAATAATGACTTTGCAAATAGAAGCTGAAGGGATTAAAATAATGCAAATTGTCTGGCTGTTCTGGTAGCAGTATTATATTTAATTGCTATTAACACTGAATAACCACAATGAAGCCCCACTGGGCTTGCAATGGCACATACTAGGGAGACGACTAAAATGAAAGAGAGGTCTGCTAGCAGGCATATGTACACGACCAGAGTCAAGCAAGCACTGAAGCTCCTGGATTCCTTGCGTAGAGGAGAAGGTATGGGAGGGGAGCCTGTAGTATTCAGGTAAAGGACTGGGAACCCTTCTGAAGCTTTCCAGCCTTCTGGAGTTTTTTACTAGTCACCCACTGATGAGTCACCCAGACTCTTCAGCAAGAACCTGCAGGTGACTCTGATTTGTGCCTCTGGAATTTCAGTTCCGGCAGTGAATCTTACCAGAAGCTTAGTGATGACAGCTGAGGCTCATAATTCTTGCTGGGGGTTCTTACATACACATCCCTTGCTGTTAAGGTACTTTCACAGTAGAAAATGTAGGTGTCCAGATTTTGTTGCTAAAGAAGACTTACAAAATAGTTAAGGAACAGACTTACATTGCCTAATCGGAACGCTCTGACTAAAGCATAGTCATCATATTTACTATCTTAATCCGTTTTGAAGGCGTGGAGCCCCCAGTACAGGAAGAATATGGAGCTCTTAGAGTGGGTCCAGAGGAGGGCCACTAAGATGATCAGATGGCTGGAGCACCTCTCGTATGAATAAAGGTTGAAGGAACTGGGCTTGTTTAGCCTCGAAAAGAGAAGGCTCTGGGGCAACTTCATTGTGGCCTTCTAATACTTGAAGGAAACCTATAAACAGGAGGGTAAACAGCTGTTTATAAGGGTGGATAGTGATAGGACAAGGGGGAATGGTTTTAAATTGAGACAGGGGAGGTTTAGCTTAGATATTAGAAGGAAGTTTTTTACTCAGAATGTGGTGATGCACTGGAACAGGTTGCCCAAGGAGGCTGTGGATGCCCCATCCCTGGAGGCATTCAAGGCCAGGCTGGATGTGACTCTGGGCAACCTGGTCTGGTGACTGGCAACCCTGCACACAGCAGGGGGGTTGAAACTAGATGATAATTGTGGTCCTTTTCAACCCAGGCTATTCTATGATTCCATGAGGTCAGAGGAGAAAGACTTACCACTGAGAAACAATCCAGTCCTGCCAAAGAGTAGTATCACAAAGTCTTTGCTACTGTAGGTTAGATAGTAGAGGTACTGAGATCTAGTCTCTCTCTTCCAATGTTTGTATCTATCCTATAGGTCTTAAACTATTGAAGTGCTCTGTGACAGCTGAGATGTAATAGCATGTGGAAAAGGTGCTGTATGGATCTTTCTGACCTAAAAACTCAATGCTGTTTGAAAAGGAGACTGGAATTTGTCATCAAAGTTGTTTCCTCAGCGAATACATATTATTAATACATATATCTCTGTATCCCTCAGAACATCAAGCACTGTAATATGAAGATGATGTAACGTTTTTAAAAAGCTTTAATTGTATCTGATTGGAATATTTTTTTCTTGGTCTTAAGCAGCAGAGTTAGTATTTAAAGGAGGGCTATAAGAAATAAAGGAACAGGCTCTTTAGCCAGGAAAGGACAAGGGGAAATGACTTGAAACTAAAAGAGAGGCAATTTAGATTGGATAGAAGGAAGAAGTTTTTTTTCAGTAAGGGTGGTGAGACACTGGAACAGGTTGCTCAGGGAAGTGGTGGATGCCCCATTTCTGGAGACATTTGAGGGCAGGCAGGACTATGCTCTGAGCAACCTGATCTAGCTGTAGACATCCCTGTATACTTAATGCCTCTAGTTTTGTACTTTCTTTGTTCTTCCATTTTTTTCCTTGTCAGACTTTAATAATATCTAGGAGAATGGGAAGGTAGCATTACGGCAAAGTGAAAACCTTCTGTCATGCTTTGGAAGGAGGCTACTGAATTTCATTAGGGAAAGTCGAGGGAATTTTTAAGTACATTTGATGTTCTAAAATAAATGTGCTTAGTTCCTGTCTGCAGAAATCTAACATTTAATTTGAACCAGTTTTGAGGTAAGTGGTTTTAAAATATCCTTTAATGTTGCATTTATTGTTTCCGATGGGAGCAGAATGGTTGTAATGATAGATAATGTGTTTGTCAGAGGGGAGGAGTCATCACAGGAAGAGAAAAGGGAAGAAAGAGAAAGCAAAGACACAGAGTACAGTACTGGAGCTGAATTCCAGGGGGATGCAGTGTTGAAATAGTGATGGAAGATTTAAAAGAACCTGACAGTTCTTTCACGGAGCTTTTACCACTAAATTTTAATGATTTGTTGCCGTCTCTTAATTACTTTTTTGGTGTTGCTTAGAGTTAAATTCAAAACTTTCTCTCACTGTTTAAATCTGATGGGGATTCCTCATGACGATGCATGGGAAAAGGTAATGCCTTTATAACTCTGCCCTTTATGCCATTTGAATGGAAGAAGCATTTTGGATGTGGCTTCCAGTGTGATCATGATGGAAGTGAAGCCATTTTATGAGCAAGGAGAGTGATCACCCTTCAAATAAAGACCTATAAAAGAAAATCAAGCCTAAAATAGAACAGGGAAATGCTCTGAGTTCTGCAAAGAGAAGCAAGTTTGGTGATTTGCAGATGGGTCTTAACATGTACGCAGCATGGGAAATTAACAGAAAGAGCTGGAGATCTGCATGTGGTTGCAAGGTCATGATCTTACTGCAATCATGGAGACGTGGTGGGACAGCTTGTATGACTGGAATGTTGTCATGGAGGGCTATGTGCTTTTAGGAAAGACTGGCTGGCAAGGTGGGGTGGTGGAGTTGCTATTTATGTGAGAGAGCAGCTAAAATGTATTGAACTCCACTGGGAGGAGAGTGATGTAGCAGTGGAGAGCTTGTGGGTAAGAATCAAGGGGCAGGCTGGTAAGGGTGACACTGTTGTGGGTGTGTACTACAGGCCCCCTGATCAGGAGGAGGAGGGTGATGAGGCCTTCCATAACCAACTGGAAGTAGCGATACGATCCCAGGTGCTGGTGATTATGGGGGACTTCAGATACCTAGATATTTGCTGAATGAGCGATGTGGCCAGGCATGGTTCTTAAAATGTGTTGAAGACAACTTTCTGATGCAGGTGGTGGAGGAACCAACAAGGGGAGGGGTGTTACTGCACCTTATTCCCACTAACAAGGAAGGACTTGTTAAGGAAGTAAAAGCTGGGGGCAGCTTGGATTGTAGTGACCACAAGATGGTGGAGTTCAAGATCCTGAGTGGAAGAAGCAAAGCAAAAATAGGATTGCTACCCTGGACTGTAGGAGAGCATCTTCATCAATGAACTTGATGAGGGGATAGTGGCCACCCTCAGCAAATCTGCTGATGACACGAAGTTGGGAGGATTGGCTGACATGCCTGAAGGCTGTGCTGCCATTCAGCAGGACCTGGACAGGCTGGAGAGCTGGGTTCTAAGAAACTGGATGAGGTTTAACAAAAGCAAGTGTAGAGCCTTGCAGGTAGGGAGGAATAATTGCATGCACCAGTACAGGCTGGGGGAAGACCTGCTGGAGAGGAGCTCTGCAGAGAGAGACCTGGGTGTCCTGGTGGATGACAGGTTGGCCATGAGCCTCATGGCCAAAAAGGCCAGTGCCATTCCGGGGTGCATTAAAAAGACCAAGGCCAGCAGGAGGAGGGGAGGTGATCCTCCCCCTCTACTTTGCCTTGATAAGGCCTCATCTGGAGAACTGTGTCCAGTTCTGGGTTCCCCAGTACAAAAAAGAGAGGGATCTCTTAGAAAGTGTCCAGTGGAGGTCCGCAAAGATGGTGAAGGGCCTGGAGTATCTACTCTGTAAAGAAAGGCTAAGTGATCTGGGTCTGTTTAGCCTTGAGAAAAGAAGACTGAGAGGGAATCTAATCCAGGTCTATAAATATCTGAGGTGTGGTGGGCAAAGTGGAGAGGCCAGACTCTTTTCAGCAGTGTGTGGAGACAGGACAAGGGGAAACAGCCAGAAACTGGAGCGTAGTTCCGCAAGTTCCGCACGAACATGTGGAAGAACTTTTTTACGGTGAGGGTGACGGAGCACTGGAACAGGCTGCCCAGCGGGTTGTGGAGTCTCCTTCTCTGAAGATATTCAAGACCTGCCTGGACACCTACCTGTGCGACCTGGTGTAGGGAGCCTGCTTTGGCAGGGGGTTGGGCAAGATGATCTCTGGAGCCCCCTTCCGACCTCTACAATTCTGTGATTCTGTGATTATGTTCTTTATTCTGCTGCCACTTGTTTTTTACTGGGAAGCTATACTGAAATGCTTCTGCTGCAGTTAATGGAATACAAATTGCATTCTCAGTTACCTGGTTACACTCTGCTGAAGCTTTTGCTAAAAGGGCAATTGTAATATCCTCTCTCCTATATTATGCTGTATGTGAATGCGTGAAGCCTAATAGTCACAGAATTCTGATAGCTGAAAAAATTCTAGCGGTGAGGAAGTAAAGCCTGTATCCAGAAATGCCAAAGTAGATTAGGAGATTTTTGTGCATGGAAGTGTGAGAATGCATAATAAAACTGAAAATAAAGAATAGAAATGAGAATGCTAAACAAACTAGTAAGAAGGGTCAAAATAAAGTCTATGACAATATTTTTCATAGAATCATAGAATTACTCAGGTTGGAAAAAACCTGAAAGACCATCATGTCCAGCCACAGCCTAACCATAGTACCCTAACTCTAACAACCCTCTGCTAAATCATATCTCTGAGCACCACATCCAAACGGCTCTTAAACACATTCAGGGACAGTGACTCAACCTCTTCCCTGGGCAGCCTATTCCAGTGTTTAACTACCCTTTCTGTAAAGAAGTGTTTCCTAACATCCAACCTAAACTTACCTTGGTGCAACTTGAGGCCATTTCCCCTCATCCTGCCACCTGTCACCAGTGAGAAGAGCCTTGCTCCACTCTCACTGTAAGCACCTTTCAGACACTGGAAGAGAGAAATAAGGTCTCCCCTCAGCCTCCTTTTCCCCAGACTAAACAGCCCCAGCTCCCTCAGCCTCTCCTCATAGGGTTAGTTATCTGGGAAAAGAGACCTACCCTCACCTTACTACAATCTCCTTTCAGTTAGTTGTAGAGAGCAATAAGGTCTCCACTGAGCCTCCTCTTCTCCAAACTGAACAATTCCTACTCCCTCAGCAGCTCCTTATGAGACTTTTGTCCTCACCAGCTTCACTGCCCTTCTTTGAACACACTCCAGGGCCCCTATGGCTTCATCATAGTGAGGGGCCCAAAACTCAACACAGTACTCAAAGTGTGGCTTCACCAGGGCTGAGTACGGAGAGATGATCACCTCCCTGCTTCTGCTGACTACGTTATTTCTGGTACAAGCCAGGATACCATTGGCCTTCTTGTACACCTGGGCACACTGTTGGCTCACATTTACCTGAGCATTGACCATTATCCGCACTTCCATTACCTCCACACAGTCTAGTGGACACTATCCCAAGCCTATAATGTTGCCTGGGGGTTATTGTAGCCAGAGTGCAGGATGTGGTACCTGAACTTGTTGAGTTTCATCCCACCAACCTCATCTCAGCTATCCAGCCTGTCCAGATCCCTCTCCCAGGCCTTCCTGCCCCCAGGCAGATTGGTGCTTCCTCCCATCCTGGTGTCATCTGCAAACTTACTGAAGGTGCACTAAATCCTGCTCATCAGTAGAAATACTAAGCAGAACAGGCCCCAACTAACAACTTCTTTTTTTTAACTCTGTCATACCAGATATTGTCATGATTCTATGCCCTTATGATTTTTTTTTACAAATCAAAATTATACATGCATAAAATTTGTATTGGGAGAGCTAATTAGTGGAAGCTCAGTTTGTAATTTTATATATTTGTATTTTCAAAGGGGATTGCTTTGGAGACCAAGAGTTGGTCTGTGTTTAATATTATAGAGATGGCTTCTGGTTACAATGATACAGGGAATAAAGTATTCACTTAGTATTCATGTTTTTTTCTGGCTACTGAAAAACATTATGTTGATGCACTGAGTCTGCAAAAAAATCAAACAAAACTAGAACAGAAGCCTAAGGAAAATAATAATAAATGTGTGGTAGCCAATAACAAATTGAAATTTGGTTCCAAGTTTTTTCATGAGGTGTTTAGAAGTGTGGGCTAGAATAAGAATTCAATGAAATAAAACTTAGCCCTGCTTTGAACAGGGAGTGTTGAATTAGATGACCTCCAGATGTCACATCGGATCTGAATCCTTCCATGCTTCTGAAAAGGTAGAAGAAATGTAGTGCTAAATTAGTACTCTCATGAGTGAGACCACTCCCATTTTACATCTCAGTTACTGTAGTCTGAGAAATATGTCATTTTTTGAGTTATCTTATGTTTGTTATGAGCTCACATGGGAGTACACATTATGGTTTCCCAATGTTCCTGCCATGTCTGCCGTAGGACTTTTTTTATGTAAGGTATGCAGAGCTTTAAGGATGCAGTGGTGAATTTAGGGTAAATATGTTTTATTAACATTTGGGCCTGAATAATTGCTGTTTTACTCTCTGAATTCTTGAAAATTTTAACAGAAGATGACCTCTTCAATATGTGATTGGGGTAAACAGTTGTTGCTATTTAAAAGTTTTAGTCACCCACTCAGGAAAGAAAACTAATCTGGTCTGATTTAGACAGTCAGTCACGCAAAGGGCACACAGGCAACAACACTGTCCAAAATATACATCCTGAAAACAGCTCCACATACTGAAATCATTTGGGATCAGCTTTCAGATGTTTCATAAGCAAAACCAAGGTTTAACTTCACCAAATGAATGCTTCACAATGAATAATGCACCCAGCTGTAGCAGTAAATGCCATTTGCTCAACTGCTTAACTATTCATCCTTTTGACCAAGGTTTATGGTGGTGTGAAATGAAGCTTAACTTTGCAAATATGGAATGTATAGTAAAATTATCCCCTTTTGTGAAATTAGAAGGAATAAGCTTCTGATGGGTGTTTATGTACTGTGCTAGCAGATTATAAAAGATTAAAAGGAAATTTTAATGAAGTGAAAAGCAGCCCTTGAAGCTTCTAACCCTCATGATTAGAGGAGCAGAATCTAGGGGATTTAAGAGGGTTTAGCAAGATGAGGTTGGTGGGGTGGGGAGATTATGACCTGTGATTGAAACTCGTTGCTTGTCTATCTCATGTGTCCTTAGCTAATGTATTTAGGACCATAGTTGTTTCAAAAACAATGAGGATGAAATGGGCAAAAGAAATGTAGTCCTGAAATAGTTTAAAGGCGTGTTTAATCAAGTCAAACCAAACACAAGAGATTACAGATTTACATATGCATAAGGGAGAGAATGCAAGTTATAGGCTTGTGCAATTTCTTTTACACTTGTAATAAAATTTACGGAAAAGTGGGTAATACAGGGTTTGTATTTATAAGTCTCCGTCATGCTATAGGAATGTTTTGAAATAAAGTAACAATCTTCAGTATTACTTGGATTAACTATCCAAAAGGATTCTTTAGAATGTATTCCAGAATACTGAAAGCATTGAACAATAATTGCTAATGAAAGAAAGGTAAAAAAGCCTATATTACTTCCATTATAAAATCCCTAAGAAATTGCAATGAGACCACAAAAGGTATGTACAGAGCAGTTATTTGTCTTTTGTTGTATGAGCTGTACAAACAGTCACATTCACCTACAGAATGTCAGTTTCTGGGCAAATGTCAGTTTTGCAGTTAAGCTTGATTTCTATCCTAGCAAAATGCCCGAGACAGCAGTACCCAAAAATAACTGGGCTCCGTTTTGTATCACTGGATCCCATTTCCTGCTTGATCAAGTTGTCCTGGGCCAAGAGAGCTGGGGAAAAATTTTGATATGACACCTTTTTTCTTTTCTTTTCCCTCTCATTTCTGGAAGATGGGTTACTTAATTTCAGAACTGAAGAGTCTGATTCACAGCTGATGATGTCTGGGTAAATGTAATCAGTTTGTGGCCAAATGTTTGTAAATAACAACATCCCACACCTTTTTTCATTTATTCATTTCTGGCTAGCCTAAACATCTTCACACAATCTTGTTTCTGATGAACTTATGCTGAATTTCTAAATATAAGCGTATCTTTTAAATTGCAAGTTTGACAATCAGTTAACAAATCTCCACTTTTCCAACTTCTACAAAAGACAACCTTGTTTTTAGAACCCGAGTCAGCTATATTGTGTTTCCTGGGACTATCAGTAGTGTAGATGTCAAATAATAAATATTGAACTGTTCCTTATGATGGATTTCCTGTCCACTGAAAATACAGTTTTCAAATCTGCTTTTAAAAGATTGGAAGAGTGCAAGGAAATTAGTCTATAGCTTAGTGCTGGGGGGAGTTACCGCTCAAGTTACAACTTCTGCTGACTGGCACTAGAGTGAATTATTTACCTATTGACTTTTGAAAAGTGGTCTGTCTGTGGACTGGGGAAGTATGTAATTTTCAGTCATTACAACTGAAATTTGTCAATCCAGCATAAGGAAGGGATAAACGAGTTTGCACTAATAGGAAATGGCCTTAGCAATATGCTTTGACCAAGTAATTACCATAGCCAATTTCCTGTGAAATTTAAGCTTGAAAAGAAAATCGTATCTTCACATTTCCGTGGGAGAAATGTAGTCCAGACAACTTTGCAGTCCTGAAGAAATGTCCAGAAGTTTGTCTGATTTTATTCTGAGTGTATCAGTTGATCTGAACAAAGATACAGCTTCTCTTTACCAAGCTGTCTGCCCCGCATTCTTACACCATTCTAGGTAAAGCAGATTTATTAATATTAAACCAGATGGCTATAGGCAAAATGTGCTTTTTCAAGTAATGGGGATGCTTTTATTGACTTTGATACACTTTACACTTCAGTCTTACAAGAATCAGCATGAGTGAACTTTCAGTTGACTGATTTTCATTGTGCAAGTGGCTTATTGCAACTAATACTGGAACTAAGAAGTTCATTATTTTCTGGAGGTCTATATGTTATATTGTATACACCATTGTAGCTAAAAACAGAAAAATATTTTTTCCTCTGAAACTGGGCTCAGTGAATGAAAAGGCCTATTCAGAGTGAATTTTTTCCGTCTCTGTCTACTGATGCTATACTTGGGCACTGAAAGCTGCTCAAGTCTTGAGTCAGTTCAGTTCACTTCTTTCATATTCAAGTAACTGGTAACAGAATTTGGCATAACTTCTTTAACTTGTGAATACTGAAGTTTATGGACAAAATTCTCTTTTAAAGGCAACAGAATTAAACAATTTGTGGTTCAGTCTGCTCAAGACAAAGATGAGTTTGAGGAGAAATGTTCTACAACAGGTCCCTACAACATTCTGAACACACTATATTTGCAAAGGTAATTATGCAGTATATTCACATATAGAGGTTTCAGTTTGTCCTTCTTTCTGATTTCTCCATGAGATTATCTTTCTCTTTATGGGTTGAATAATCTTGGAATCTTGTTGAAAACATTACTGAGTCTCCTATTAAGAAACCTGAATGTCTTTGATTTTTCTTTGTAAGCTTCCAATTGAGCTTTCTCTGATTTTATTGTGAACTTTTACATCATTTCAGAAATAAAGAGATGCTTTTTCTTTGTTTCTAATCAATGAAGTGTGAAAGCAACTTTTTCTTAAAAACACGTTTCACATATTTATAGCCATCTTCTCTCTGATCAGAGCAGCAGTTCTTTGCCAGCCTGAAGAATGGCTTAATTCTGTAAATACATAGCAAGCAAACTCCTAAAATAAAAGACTTCATTCTTTACTACTTACTATTCCCCTTGGATGACTTATGGCAGCTGCTAATGCCGGCAGATAGTATTAACATTAGGGCAGAGAAAGTGGTCTGATAAAATTCTTCATTTTTCCCCTGCCCCCAGTGCATATTGGTGAAATATGAACTGATTGAGGGAGCCCAAAGATATCCATAATGGATTTCATGTTCCATGAATGGCATTCTGATATTATCTCCCCTACATATCATGCGTACGCTTAAAAATCCAGTTGTTCATTTTCCTAAGAATTCCCTCTCAATTTATCTTATTGACATGAGAATTACAAAATATTTGTTTTACTCACCCGTGAAGTTTATCACAGTTCGAGGTTCAAAATTTGAATTCTGCTGTGAAAAGCTTACAGGATGTTTTAAAAAAAGAAAGTGTTTTGGTTTTTTTTTTTTTTTTTTTTTTTTTTTTTTTGAGCCAGTCAAGCCATTACTGCTCCTAACAAAATTTGGACACGTTGCTATATCTCTTGTCTGGATTTTTCACAGCGGTTGAAAGATCAGTTGGAAAACCTGCAGTGAATCTTCATTTTTCATGTCTGCTCCTGTTCTCCCAGTAATTTAATCACAGAAAGATTGGGAAGATGTGAATTAAAGTTATATAATGCATGTAACAGTGTATATATAATTTAAAAAATATAACAAATATATATTTTTTAAAAACGTGTATTTATTACTGCCAATTGGTATGTCACCATCTCATTTACAGTATGGAGCATCTGATTTACGTTACTGAAGAAGAGCAAGCATCTCCTCGACAAATTGACATAGAGGAACTCAGCTGATCAAAGAATGCAGTTTTGTTTGGGGGGGTGGGAGGGAAGGAATTGGGGGAAAAGAGGGAAATGGAAATAATGCTAATTTCAGCATCTCTTTTGAAATTCAGCTTCAAATTTGAGAGAGTCCCTCCTTTTATTCATTATCAGTCTTTCTTCATGATACGTGCTTGTTACTGTTTGTGAAAAATGAATGTACTAAAACTTCTACACCAGCTGAAAATGGTAGGATGCCAGTTTAACCTTTCAGGACGTTAATATTCTTCTTGTGCTTCTGTGTATGTTCAACTCTCTATATGTTCATGATGCTGAATATAATGAGGGCAGTAGCATTAGTTTCAGTAATTTAGTGTCCTATCACAATATTGCAGTCAGCCACTCTGCAATCTGCACAAAGGGGTGCAGGAGTGCCATTCAGAATCACTACATGAGGCTGTCTCCAGTGGAGATTTCATGTCTGTACTCTGAGAGAGAAGGTCAGTGCTCAGGCTTTGCCACCAGAGGTCTTCAAAGAGCATATTATAGAAATATTTTCAGTGGCTGAAAAAATAAAAGGCAAATTTTACAGTCACTGCTGATGGAAATAGTTGAGTGTAATTTTCTCAGGTGCTTCAAGTCATTGGATGTCTGATATGCAGAATCTGTGCCTAACAGAATTGACCCTGGGAAACAGTAACGGCTTGGCTTGTTTAATGTGTCTATCTGAATGAGTTCCCTGTTCTCCTGTTTAAGAGCTAGAGATTTTGGTGATGATGAATCAACAAGAGTTTCTGATTAATTCTTGAATTTTTATTAACAGCAGGAAGACTTCAGTGCCAGCTGAGGGATGCTGTGGGCAGGAGCAAGTGGAGAGGACAGAGGTGCTGCTGAGAAGTGGACTTGCAGGCACCCTGCCTTGCAAAGGAGGCTGTCCAGTGACAGGCCTTCCCACCCAGAGCCTGGAAAATTCTCCTTAATCATCAGACTTCTTACAGCTTAATGCAGGAACTCCCTTGCTAAGTTAGGAGGTGTAGCCCTGTGTTTTAGACCTGCCTTGCTGAGAGGCATATGGCAGACACACTTTGTGGATTCTTTATCTTTTATCCTTGCTTAAGTAAAGGAAAAGGCTTTTTGACACAGCAAATCTTTTCAAAAATGAGATATTTCCTTTCTTATTGGCTTTATATTAAAGTGTGGTGACCTTTACACTATGATAAAACAAGAGAGAGACAATTACTTTTTTAATGAAATGAAATAAAACCCATTGAAACTGTAGGCCCCCTAACCTCACCCAAGTAAACTTGATAAATCAATTGAAAAAAAAAGAAGAAAAAAAAAAAAAGCCTTAGAACATGTAAAGATCTAGTGATAGTCAAATACTCATACAACTTATGTTTTCAAGAATGGATATTTGGATTGACTGATTGACTCTTTTTCATAGAAATTTCATAGGTTGGAAGATCATCTATTTCCAACGCCCTGCGATAGGCAGGGACACTTCCACTACACCAGGCTGCTCAAAGCCCCATCCAACCTGGCCCTGAACCGCTCCAGGAAGGGGGCATCCACAGTTTGCTTGGGCAACCTGTTCTAATGTCTTACCACCCTCATAATAAAGAATTTATTCCTAGTATTTAATATAAATCTTCCCTCTTCCAGTTTAAACCCATTTTCCCTTGTCCTGTGAATTCATGCCCTTGTAAAAGATCCTTTATCTTAGGCTCCCTTCAGGTACTGGAAGGCTGTTATAAGGTCCCTCTGGAGCCTTATCTTCTCTAGGCAGAAGAACCTCAACTCTCTCCATAGGGGAAGTGCTCCAGCCCTCAAGATCCTTTCTCCTTCATTGTTGAGGAATGAAAAGACAATGGGGAACTGTGAAGTTTCTGATCTCTATGTGCCATATCTGTGTTTGAAAATGTTCATCACTTTGGCCACAGATATGACAGGGTTTTACTGAGAGATCACACTGAGAAAGGACAGGAAATGGGAAGACCTGTGGATGTGACTGTAATAGGCAGTGTGGAATGTCCCAGGGAAGAAGTGACCTGTTGGGCTATTAATCATTTCTCATCCCAAGGGCATGCCTGTCATTATTCGTGCAAGACCCTCAAGACATGTTTTCATATTGTCAAAGATAAGTTACTCTAAGCTAATGCTCCTCAAATATATATTATTAGCTTCATATGTTGTCTTGAGGCCATCACAGACATACAATTTTACTGTCATTTTGGGTGGATTTGAGAACTTTTATATGTCACCTATGTGTGTTGCTGGTAGTACGATAAAAGCCTCATAGAAAGCATCAGCCTCCAGATACAGGATAGGCCACACTCTGGAGATGGATATACCCCTGAGAAGGAAAAAAAAAAAAAAAAGCTATTGTCAGACAGTGGCTGAAAGTTTTTGATACAAGTTTGGGGAGAGTTTGCAGGAGACCAGACAGTTCATAAAGTTACAAACTCAGTACATTTAATCTTTGACACCCTGAAGGCAGTAAAACAAAGCATTAGAAAATGCAAACATTTTCAATTTATTTACCACAGTAAAAGACCTGATGGATTTTTGTTAAACAAACAAACAAACAAACAAAACCACCTTGACTGGGTAAAAATGAAATAACAACAGTAAGCACTTGCTTTTTTTTTTTTTTTTTTTTTTTTTTTTTGAGAAAAGAGAATTTGTTTTACTCAGAAACAAGTCTCACAAGTCTCAGACATCTCAGACATCTTTGTTGCTGCGAATATCACAATCCACTGGTGAATTCCTTCCTTCAGATGGGACATATTTTGGAGTGAACATGACTTAGCTCGCTCTAAGAAAAAAAATAACAAATCAGGTCTTTTTCTGGTATGGTAAATGAAACCAAAGATCCTCTAATACTAGTGTCGTATCTTGCAGATGTGTCTTCTGAGCAAATCTACCAAGCCTCTCCATCCATGCGGCATATTAGTATCAATGAAACATCAACATTCCCCTTTAGTAGATATTTTCAGGCAGCTATGACTTAGCAGTTCTCTGAAATCCTTTAAATATGCAATAACTTTTAAATTACATCTGACTGGTATGATGTATGAAAATACTAGTTCTACTTGTCTGCACTAGTACTGCTGAGAACAACCTCGGTTGCTTTTATTGTTGATTTCTCAGGAGAAATTGTATATATTGGGAAAAACAGCAAGTAAATTATATACTAAATTTGGTGTCAGAAAATGGTAAGAATAATTACAGCTATATTGAAAAAAAGTGGTATTGAAAGGAAAGCTTCAACATGTCTGGTTCTAGCGGTATGAGGCTTGATAGAAACTCAATACAACTTTGTAGTCATGCAGTTAGGAACAAAACACTTCAAAACAATGGAGTTTTTAAAAAGCTTAGGTTAAAACAGAGGTCCCATCTTCCTTTCATTTTGTTCCTGGCTCAAAAGTATCACCTGGATTTGAGAAACATCCTAAAATGTGTTTTGTTTTGGTTTGTTTTTTTTCTTCCTCTTTTTCATCCTGTACAGACCACAGTATTGATCATAGTCAGTACACACACCTAGATAACATGGGCATAAACGATTTCAGTTAGCACAGATAAAGTTCAATTTCTCTAGAAAAGTTCAGCATAGAACAAAGTAACTAGATATGCAAGAACCGAGTAATAACTTTCAGAACTGGCTTATCGTTATTCAAAATCTGCCTTAGGAATACTCCAAATCCTTCATGGAAATAGCTTAAATATCTGCATTATCCATTAGTGAATCACAAAGCATAACTTATATTTAATAAAGATTAATAGTTGATGTTCTCAAGGAATTTTTTTTTCCCCAAAATTTTTTTTTCTGGCACGGATTTCAAACATAGCAACAGATTTTAAAAGCTTTGTGCAATCTGTTACACTAAGTGCAACCCATGCTGTAACCTAAGAACAAGGTGTTCTCACTGCATTCAATTTACAGTGTGCTGCAGTGGTTCCTGAAAGACTTGCAAAAATGAGTACAAAATTCAAGGATAAAACTGCTCCTTTTATGTCTCTGGAAGAAGAATCTGAATCAAAACTGTTGAAAAGAGGTCTGATCATTCAGAACTCGGCAGGGGGGGGAGGTGAGGTGGGGTACGGAGTGGGGGTGGGAGGGGAATATTTCAAATCATATTTGTCTATGATTAACCAGACACCTCCTGTACTGATTTCTGAGTAAGTGTATTTTAAGGAGAGAAGTAGTGAAAGTTTCTGCTTTTACCCTTGTGTTATTATCTATCTATTATAACTCTGCTAAATATAATACATCTGTTCCAAACTCAAATAGACACTCATGTGTGAATTTCAAGAATCTGTGGATTTGAAATAGTTGTTATTTGAAATAGCAAATCCCAAATAATGTGTACTTCTTAAGCAGTGCTTGAATAGAACAATTGTCTCAGTCTCATGCAAGATATATTTATTTTCAAGTCTGTTATTTATACTGTCTCATGCCTATCATTCGCCTGCACAGAATCACAGAATCACAGAATCACAGAATGACCTGGGTTGGAAGGGACCCCAAGGATCATGTGGTTCCAACCCCCCTGCCTAGCAGGGCCACCAAACATACACCTTTACTAGATCAGGTTGCCCAGGGCCCTGTCCTGTTCCTGGTCTTGAACACCTCCAAGGTTGGGGCATCCACAACCTCCCAGGGTAGCCTGGGAGGGCTACCAGGGCCTAACCACTCTCCTGGTGAAGAACTTCCCCCTAACATCCAACCTAAATCTTTACTCTTTTAACTTAAAACCATTTCCCCTAGTCCTGCTATTGTCAGCCCTTTTGAAGAGTTTACTCCCCTCCTGGGAGTAAGTTCCCTTCAGGTATTGAAAGGCTGCAATGAGGTCACCCCGCAACCTTCTCTTCTCCAGGCTGAACAAGCCCAACTCCCTCAGCCTGTCCTCACAGGGGAGGTGCTCCAGCCCCCTGATCATCTTTGTGGCCCTCCTCTGGACCCTTTCAAAAATCTCCATGCCTTTTTTGTACTGAGGGCTCCACACCTGGACACAGTACTCCAGATGGGGCCTCACAAGAGCAGAGTAGAGAGGGACAGTCACCTCCCTATCCCTGCTGACCACCCCTCTCCTGATGGAGCCCAGGATCCCATTTGCTTTCCAGGCTGCCAGAGCGCACTGCTGGCTCATGTTGAGTCTTTCGTCCATCAGTACCCCCAGGTCCTTCTCTGCCGAGCTGCTCTCAAGGACAACTCCTCCCAGCCTGTACAGGTGCCTGGGGTTCTTCCGGCCCAAGTGCAAAACTTTGCACTTCGCTGTGTTGAACCTCATTAGGTTCACCCGAGCCCAGCTTTCCAGCCTGTCGAGGTCCCTCTGAATGGCATCCGTTCCCTCCACCGTATTGACCGCACCACTAAGCTTGGTGTCATCAGCAAACTTGCTGAGGGTGCACTCCATTCCCTCATCGATGTCATTAATAAAGATGTTAAAGAGCACTGGTCCCAAGACAGACCCTTGAGGGACACCACTCGTTACCAGCCTCCACCTGGACATAGAGCCATTGACCACCATCCTCTGTCTGCGGCCTTTCAACCAATTGCTTATACATCTAGTTGTCCACCCATCAAACCCACTTCCCTCCAATTTGGAGATGAGGATGTGATGGGGGACCATGTCAAAGGCCTTGCTCAGGTCCAGGTAAATGACATCGGTCGCCTTCCCTTCGTCCACCAATGCCGTCAATCCATCATAGAAGGCCACAAGATTAGTTAAGCATGACCTTCCCCTGGTGAAGCCATGCTGGCTGTCTCAGATCACGTGCTCGTTCTTTATGTGATCAAGCATGTTGTCCAGGAGGATCATAATCATACAAATAAAGCAGTACTTCTGAATGTTTATGAAAGAACTCAAATAAGGAAGAAGATAATTAAAGGAGATTCCTAAACAGCAGTCAGAGAAATAGCAGGAAATCAACAAAAAGAGTACATATTTATCAAAGAATGAGAAAGAATACAGAAAGATAATAGGATTATCTGTATCAAGAAAAGTTGGTTGACTAAACAGGTTGACTAAACACTCTTTAATTTTTGCATTTATAGGTACTTCTGAGAGTGGGTTTCTTGGTTGTTGTTTTTTGTTTGTTTTTTGTTGTTTTTTTTATTTTTTATTTTTGGTCATGCTCCTCTATGCCACCCCGTATTTACTTTTTCTGCATTGTTATGGGAGGGACAAGGTGAACAGAGATAGAGGTATAAGCAGTTCCTGTAGTCTTGTCTGATGTGCAAATCCTGTGACAGGTTTTGAATACCAGCATGTAGCCATAGCAGCTTGATAAAGCTCAGCTTCCTTAAGACTGTGATCCTCTGGGAACTGATGTACAGGAGAGATGCTTATTATCCAACTGTAAGAGATGACAATAAGTCATAAACATACAGCTTCATATAAATATTCATTTAAGAATTGTATTGTTGTTTTCAATAAAGACTCAATTCTGAGTAGTAGATGATCTATAATATAACTTCTACAAAGTGAGAAATCTTATTTCTAAACTGAAATCGAGGTTTTTGGCCCATATTCTGTTAGGAAAGAGTTTCAGAACATGATATTTTTGATGGATCATGAACCTTCTTTTCATCTGAAGCCTTCATTTTTACAGTTATTTTGTGCCATTTTATTCCACTGTATGATATGATCTTGTAAAATGCTGAGTGCTGTCTGTGAGAAGCCAAGCAGGTCCAACTTCCTTGATTAAGTTATTTCCTGAGAAAAACCAAACACAAAAATGGGGGAAAAAAAATCTGATTGGCAGAGAAAGGTACATCTTGAAGGTCAGAATGTGTAGAGATAAAATGAAATTTGTCATAAATTGAGCTGAGTTTAACCTTATAAAAGAAACTAAAGCAAATAGTATTTTCTGTTCACATATACATGAAAAGGCAGCAAAAAAAAAAAAGCAAGTGAGGGTACTGAGAAGCAAGTATGGGCCAAGACTGAAGAGACTTCAGGCAGGAAGAAATAGACAATAACCCTTTTTTTTTTTTTTTTTTTTTTTTTTTTTTTCCCAAGTAAATAATCTGAGCTATTCTTAAAATGAAGATAGATGTATGTATTTTTAAGGACACGGACAAGGGCATGGATTTTATCAGAAAGTGAGTGGGGAAAAGGGATACAATTGATTGAAAGGGATCTGGCTAGCTCCTTCTCACAAAGGTCATGGATGTTGGAATTTTCTGAAGAAACTGTCTGGTTTAGCACCCAAGATCTGAGAAATGCAGTAGCCAGGTAAAAGGGAAGGGAGGTGAGAGGATTTAGGTGTTTGTTGTCTGGTTACAATATTCTAATCATATGTTTTTAGGAAAAATTTGAAGGAGACAACGATTGAAGACAAATAGATCATAATTAACCCAATGCTCTGTTTACCAGATGATTAATCACATTGCACTGGCTTAATGTGTTTCTTATTCAAATGATTCACTGAAAAACAAGAAGACTGCCTTTATTTTACTGAGAGTAACAGCTATGATATTGTTAGTTGTGCTAGAGAAGATTAGTGTAGAAACTGTAAAACTTACTCTTTGGTTAGTATTAGTAAAAGTGGTCCAGATAGGCCTCCAGATAGGACTTGAGAATTAAGTTATTACAGAGTAACTGGCTTTTATGTGTCTCTGGTAATTAAGCATAAAAATATAGGTGGTACGTAAGTTGTCTGAACACAATACATAATATACAAGAAGGAGATGTATCTTAAAACAGCCTGAATTTTGTTTAATATGTTGCTGGGTTGTCTTCTGTCTCAATTTACTAGATCATGATGCAATTTTCTTATGCATGATTAGAGGAAAATATATTTTTATGTAATACCTATGGAAAAACTGGAGATATTTATACCTTCCCACACCTTTTCCTATTTAAAACCATATGGTATATTTTAGCTGTGATATGCTGGTAGCACAAACTGCTGAGCTGAAATAGGCATTACTTTTATGCTGAAATATGATTGTGTTGTTGATTAGTGATTATTCATCATTTTCTAAAGTCAAAGGGTGGTGGTACAGTGTTGCTAGGCCTGTGGGAGAGCAGAAATGAATTTTTCCTGAGCTCCATACTCTAGAGAGAAAGACAAAAGCCAGAAAATAGAACTGACAGCATCATAACTGGATGAGGGAACAGCCTGAATTTTGCAGTGACTAAATGGTGGCATAACAGCTGATGATTTTTAAAAGTTGTTCCTAAAGAGAGCTTATTTGTCTATAAAGCATGGCTTTTAGGAATATTTTAAAGAAATGAAGCATGGAAATTAGAAATATATAGTTAAAAATAGTTAAAACTTTGCGTAATCAGGACGTTATTTGACAGGTAGCATTGCTTAAAGATAGCTTGTGTTCCTATACAGGAATGTCAAACGTGAGAATGTCAAACTTGAGCCATACAGATTTCTGGAAGACAGTGAAATAGCTCTAAACAATTCAGCAGGCCTTTTCTCTGAAAATACAAGTCAACTTTTAGTAACACCTTTCCAGAACCTCTTTAATTATATTTTTCTTTGTACTTTTCAGTTTCGTTGATACCATAAAAAGCAAACAAAAAACCAAAACACCAACATAAAAAAAATGACAAAAAACAAAAAAACCCCAACAACCAAGAAACCCACTCTCAGAAGTACCTATAAATGCAAAAATTAAATAGACTGTTTAGTCAACCAACTTTTTTTGATACAGATAATCCTATTATCTTTCTGTATTCTTTCTCATTCTTTGATAAATATGTACTCTTTTTGTTGATTTCCTGCTATTTCTCTGACTGCTGTTTAGGAATCTCCTTTAATTATCTTCTTCCTTATTTGAGTTCTTTCATAAACATTCAGAAGTACTGCTTTATCTGTATTCTTTTCCTACTACTAGTATTTGAAAGATTGCAAGGAAACATCGTGAGAGCTCTAGCTGGCCTCCCTCTGCAGACAGTTCCCAAGTTTACTCCTTTACCTCATTCTGTCTCTTCCAATTTAGTTTTACATTTCAGGCTGTCTTTCTGGATGTCCAGTTCTCAGTTCAGTCTTTGTATTCTGAAAGTGAACTATTTTTCTCTTTTGTTTTAAATTATCACTGTGGCTTAGTTCTTTGCCATAGATGGTAGTTTCATTATTTCTTTTGTGATTTAGACTGTGGCTTGTGTCCTTTTCCAGCTGCCATTTGTGCCAGCTGAGGAAGTTAGTCTTCCATAAATCCATTGGCTAAGGACTTTTAGAGTATTGTGTTCCAACACAGTCAGAATGTACCAGGTTATTTTCAACAGTGAAAATTAAGTCTGTTTTGATGGAAGTATGATCAGGAAAAATCATATGAACATTTCCCCTGAGTGTAGGACTGTTACATAACCTGCAAGAGTGATCCACAACTTTTTTCAGGGGTCACTGTTGAGTCTTTGGGAGCTGTAGCTGTAGCTAGTAGCAACGAGTGTCTGAAAGCTGCAGCAATGTGAACAAGAGTTTTCTTGTTTCTCTTTGCTCCACTGTTCTGGTAAGACAATGTGGCATAACTTAGATAAATCAGAGAGGGAAAGAAAAAAAAGGAAGAGGAAGAAAGAGAAAGATGTGTGATATCCACAGCCAAGAATAGGAAACTAAAACCTCCAGAACTTTGATGCCCGCTGAGACAATACTCTGGACAGCAGGGAATGTTTCAGAAAGGGAGATCTAAAGGAGTCCTGAAGCGCCTTGTTCTACTGTCCATGATCGCTTTTGCCTCTGTATTGAATTTTCAGAATAACCTTTTAGGATAAATTTCTAAGATTTATGCAGAAAGTTGATAAGCACTCAGTGTTCACTTCAAAGCAGTGAAAAGTTATGACACAGACTTTGTGTGCTTGTTAGTTCAGTAGATAAAGAGCTCATCTAGTGTATAAAAAGCGTGTGCTCAATTCTCCTCTGCCTATACAGATTCAGGCCCACATTTATTGTTTTAAGAATACCCCGATCAGCATCATGTATGGATTTCATTCTCCTACTGTGCCGCAGAATGGAAAATGTTTTCTTTGGGTGAAGGAATGAAGTACAGCTCACGCTCCATCTAGTGGCTGTGTTTTAGCCTTCACTTAAGAAGGCTGAGGAAGAAACTGTACCCTATCTTCTTTGCCTAGGTCACGGAGTTCTTGCCTCTGGACTACTGAATAGCTGAGAGCACATGAGTTAGGGAAGACGGCGCAATCAGCTTGCAACAGTGTTCTGAGAGAGCATCACCTGGAGGGAGGAAGGATTACAGGAGAGTTGCACAGTGTTGTCTGAACAGAATAAGGCATTTAGATATGCAGGGAATTCTACAAAGGCATTGGTAAATTTTAAGCTACAGAAGAATTAGAGTCTGAGTGAGAAGCAAATCCCATTGCTTTGGTTTTATGAAGCATGGTTCTGTATCAAATCAGGTCCTGTCTAGCTTAATATTCTGCCTCCATCCTAGTTGTGGTTGCCTGGGGAAAAGAAAAAGAAAGTGCAGTGAAATATTTCCATCAAACTAGAGGTAGATGTCTTCATATTTCATGGTCTTTCTCTGGTTTTCCTCTATTATTCTGTCCAGTTACTTTTCAAAGACAGTATTCAGCATCCTGTATATCCTCCTGTGGCAGTATTGCTGGTGAGCTGGAGGATACAGTGAACTGTAGCATTCTGTGGCAAGGATTTTCATGACAGTGACACCAAAGATCGTCCTGAATAGACTGAAATCCATCCTTGAAAAGGCCAGGAGAAAGCTCTCAGAACTTTGCCACATGAGGTAGAAGGGACATGGACCTGCTGGGCTGTGTCCAGACGGCCACAAAAATGATCCAAGGGATGGAGCACCTCTCCTAAAAAGGCATGCTGAGAGAGTTGGGTCTGTTTAGTGTGGAGAAGAGGCGGCTCTTGGGAGATCTGAGATCTGATAGCTGCCTGTCAGTACCTGAGGGAACTGTAACAAAGAAGGGGACAAACACTTTAGCAGAGTCTGTTGTGTCAGGACAAGTGAAAATGGTTTCAAACTAAAATGTGAAATTTAGATTGGATATAAGAAAAAAGTGTTTTACAATAAGGATGAGACACTGGCACAGGTTGCCCAGAGAAGTGATGGATGCCTTGTCCTTGGAGACTTTTAAGGTCAGGCTGGACCGGGCTCGGAGCACCTGACTGAGCTGTAGGTGTCCCCCTGTTCATTACAAGGGAGTTGGACCAGATGATCATTTAAGGTCCCTTACAACTCAAATGAGTCTACGATTCTATGATTCCATGACTATATTTACACTGTGGAAACTGCCTTCTCTTGTTCTGAAACTGTTACCTGTGGTATCCCTGAGGCCCTGCAAGAGGTTGGGAGAAGATTCATCTCACTACTTGGTCAACTATATTTTCCATAAATATCCACACCAGAAAGTGGTTGACATACCTAAACATTTTCTGTCATGGTAGGCTGTTACAATTGGGAGTAACCAGTGGCTAGTACACTGGCACAACCTGGTGAAAAATTAAGTTAATATATGACACTAAAATGTAAACATCTTGTATTTCTTACTATGTGTCATGCTGACTGTGTTTCTGATATCTTTTCATCATATTTCTGAATTGATACATGTAACAGTTAATCCTTTCTGAGACACAGTGACCAGAACTGAATGTATTTTTCCATTTGAAAACACTTCATTACTTTATATGTAACATTACATTATTTTTAGAAACAGAAATGCAACTGTTTTTTTATATCTAATTTAATCTTACATCTTTTTTCAGAGGTCTGAAAAAAAATAACACCTTCCCAGAAGTAGAGGTGGTGGTCCATTAACATTGCTTATCTAAAAGAAGTTCATTGCTAGAACCCTCCAGACATTATTCTCTTCACTTGAATATCTGCATTTCCACTCTTCTGCACAGCTGGGCAGTATATCGCTTGGGCTTGATTTAGATGGCCAAAGGTAGTTTTACCATCTGTTCTTCGTTTAGCTCTTTCAACCTTGGTATCTGAGCAGCTGGCTTTCTCTTTAGTCTCTTTTTAGCTTTTCTCTTTTCTTCTTTTCTCTTTCATATTCTCATCTAATGTTGTCAGTAATTTTTATTTTTGTGGACTATGTTAGAACTATCAAGAGTTCTTTGCTTACTCCAGCTTTTCATCACTGGGGAAGAGAACAACTCTGTTTGTAATAAAACTAACCAACAATAAACATAAGGAAAGGAACAGGAATTCAAATATTTGAGATCTAAGAAACTGGGAGTCCTTTACACGTGCTTTAGAGACTAAGGATCTTGCTTAATTGTTGACTGAAGCACCATACTTATAAAAGTAGCAAAAAAGTGGGAATTGTTTCATGGAGTTTTCATATTAGCATGTAATCAAATGGCATCAAATAGATGTAACCTGATCCTGCAGATTTTCCTTCTCCAAAAATAATCTCAAGTCAGAAGAAGTTTTGGCTGTGTTGTTCCTTTTGATACTTAGGAAGCTAAAGGGATGGTAGAGCACATCACAAGCTTCCAGAGCCCATGCTGTACTGCACTAAGTGGAGATCTTAAGTATTGTGGTATCAGCAGCATTTGTTTCTTCATTCACAAAATCAAAATATTCAGATCTTTGCTCCATCCTTCCAACATCAGTGAACCCCAGAGACACAACCAACAGCAATAAAATATAATAACTGAAAATAAAATTTTAAACAAACAAACAAACAAACAAAAAAATCAGAAAAAACTGTTGAGAAGCGAGACCAAGGAAACACGTCTGTCATTACCATTTCCAGTTAGTTGGCCTCTAGGAGTTTCCACCTGCCATCTCAGCATTGGTTGTGGTTGCTGTTCTGATGTGCTTCCAACATTGACCTGATGCTAGGTGAGAAGTCTTGGTGCACTTGGTGCCTGCATCCCATGTCAATGATAATAATCCAACAACTATTTGTTTTTTAAAGCCTTAGCTCCATGTGCCTAAGTTTCATTCTGTATCTAGCATTTTCACTCATGTCTAATTGTAAGTTAAACTATTTCCAGCAGAGGGTGATGGTACATTTATACTCAGATAGCTGATTACAATGACTTGTGATCAAGGCTAATTTGGGACAGAAGAGGATGTGAACGTACATGGATTTCATTTAAATACATTGTAGTATACAGGTATGAACAAATTCAGCGTAGAACTAGCACTGTTTAAGCTCATAGTAATTCATTACTGATCTAAACAACAAACAAGTAGATTCATGAACACCAGAACTTAGGAAATCTGGTTTCCTGTGATATCTCTTCATTGACTGATTACTTAACCAATTTATATTAATGCTGTGTGTTGTACTTGTATTTATCTGTTGCTTCCAGAAAGAAAGCACTCAGCACTCTTGGTATTGCTGTTATTCTCTGGAGCAATAGATCTATAAAATCATTCGTTTTGAAAATATATCTACCCATCTGTTTCAGCAGTGCTACTAGGAGCTCAATTAACCTTGTGACCTTTTTGATTCTAGCAATTCAGTTGAAAGTGGCCAAGGGTTTCAAAGATAATCTTGTCAGGAAGGGAACTGGAACAACACACAGAATGGCTGCATAAGTCTTGTTTCCATAGGAGCCCAAGTTATAGAAAAATAAATATACCTAAATGTTCTGTGCATTTTGGCATAATTATTACCAGCTCTCAGCACATAATTTAACAGGTACCATAGTATAGTCAAAAATACTGCAAAGTCCAATTGGATCACATTCTGTCACAGACTGGAAAAGGAAATATCACCAAAAAATCCACCTATCTATATAAACAAAACAAATGAAACCAAAAAGAACTACAAATGCAAAAAACAAAAACAAAAATCCTTTATATCTTTTTTTCTTTTTTTCCCCATTTTACTGAGGGTATTAATTCCATTGCTGTTTTGTGTCATTCATTAATTTCAGTGATTTAATCAATAAAGCAATATCCGTCAGTGGCCCCAGATATGTTTTACATAAGTACATATTTTGTAGATCTGTAATTTCTCAAGACTACTGCATGTTTCAAAGTCAGTAACTTTAATAAAGAAGGGCTGAAGTCTTCGTACCCTTCTCTTAAGAATAAATGTCACATAGTGTTCCTTAAATGAGAAAAAGGCAAATGTCATAATAATCCTCCAAGCAGCTGTATTTTCAGTTTTTAAGATCTGGAAACTTGTTTAAACTTTCACTTTTACTTTTTTTCCCCACACTGTTTCTTTACTTTCTGATGTTTTTTGGTTTTTTTTTTTTAGTGCTGTGTCTGTGTTTTCAAGTAGGTGTAGATCTGACAACTGACAACTAATGCTTAAAGAACAAGTAGAGAAAATTTCTTCTGTGTACTGTTTAGATGCAGAATTCTTTCAGAATTCCTAGGTAAAGAACACTGAGTTCTGAAATGGTAATTCCTTTCAGAAAAGTACTTATTATCTGCTGTCAGAAAGGAAATTGAATACCAGATCCAAAATAGACTGCATTTGGGGAGGAATCTGTAATTGTAGTATGATGTTAATTTGGCTGCATAATGAAATATTCATAGCCTTCTGTAACGTATAAATATCAACAACAGTTACTGACATTTTTACACACACACTCACAAGAAGCAAAGTAAAGGAACATGTCAAACTAACTTTTACAGCAGTAAAATCATCGGTTGGATGCTTCTGTCCATCAGAAGCCACAGTTGCAAACGAGTAGCTGGAAGGAATTACAGCAGCAGATGCTGTTGTTTTCTTGCACTCTTTTGGGCTACTAACAAGCACATGGCAGATGTTGTAACCTTGATGCTTCTAAAGGAATAAGTTTGTATAATATAGTATTTTATATTATTATATCTGCTTGATCTCTCCCTTATCACTTTATTGGGGAATTCCTGGAGGTTCACAGTGTCTTGTTGGAAACACTGTCTTGCTTGTTTACTATTATTATTATTACTATTTTAAAGCATTAATTTAGGAGCCAGGTCTGAATGCAGATAATCCAATGCTTATATTTAAGCAATGCAGCTGTACGGCTGATTAACACATACATATTCATCTGTTTAATATACTTAAATTAACTCTCAATTCAAAATGAAAATTAGTGTTCAAAGTAGCTGAATCTGTCATTAACCTAATATAATTGTGATCAGAAGACCAGAATATGCCTTAGAATCCCATGTTCCCAAGTGAACTGCATGGGAAACACGAACTGGTTGGGACAGAGTGAGGGAAGGTATTTTCCTCTGGGGTGGGAGAGTGGGGCAAAGGAAAGTATATTAACCATGCAAAGCAGAACAACTTTTTATCCTGGCAGTAGGGTATTTTGCCAGCTGAAGTCCCTTCCAAAAGTTCAATATTTCTATTTCATAGACATGAAGTTGTATATTATTCCAACAGATCTCTTTTAGGTCACAGGAACATTTTTGCTTTCTTGAATGTCTGTGTTCTGATTAATTCAAAGAAAAAAAAATGATTTCCGAGAAACCATCTGATTAAGTGCTAATTGCATGAAACAAAAACCAACCATCTTTGTGGCAACCTATGTTTTACTGATTGTATTTGTTCTTAAAGAAGCTTCATAGCCTTGGGAAAGACACAGTGCCTAACTTCTTGTACCAAAACAGTACCTTGTTTCATGCGTTTAGTCAGTGTTGCTTTTCTGTTGCTATTACTGGCTGAACGGTCATGCCCAGAGGGTAGTGGTTATTGGAGTTAAGTCTGGCTGGTGACCCGTTACAAGTGGTGTCCCCCAGGGGTCGGTTCTAGGGCCCATCTTGTTTAATATCTTCACTGATGACCTGGATGAGGGAATTGAGTGTACCCTCAGTAAGTTTGCAGATGACACCAAATTGGCTGGGAGTGTGGATCTGCCTGGGGGTATGGTGGACCTCCAGAATGATCTGGATAGGCTGGATCGCTGGGCTGAGGTGAATGGGATGAGGTTCAACAAGGCCAAGTGCCGGGTCCTGCACTTTGGCCACTAAAACCCCATGCAGCCCTATAGGATTGGGGCTGAGTGACTGGATGACTGTGAAGAGGAAAGGGACCTGGGGGTGTTGGTCAATGCTCGGCTGAACATGAGCCGATAGTGTGCCCAGGTGGCCAAGAAGGCCAACAGCATCCTGGCCTGTGTAAGAAACAGTGTGGCCAGCAGGAGCAGAGAGGTGATCATCCCTCAGCTCTGGTGGGTATTGTGTTCAGTTTTGGGCCTCTCACTGCAAGAAAGGCAATGAGGCACTGGAACATGTCCAGATAAGGGCAACAAAACTTTTGCGGGGTCTGGAGCACAAGTCTTATGAGGAGTGGCTCAGGGAGCTGGGATTGTTTAGCCTGGAGAAGAGGAGGCTCAGGGGAGACCTCATTGCATTCTACAGCTTCCTGAAGGGAGCTTGTGATGAGGAGGAGCTTGGCCTCTTCTCCCAGGCAACAAACAGGACCTGAGGAAATGGCCACAAGTTGTATCAGACGAGGTTTAGACTGGACATAAGAAGGAATGTTTTCTCTCAGAGCATGGTCAGGCACTGGAATGGCTGCCCAGGGAGGTGGTGGAGTCGCCATCCCTAGCTGTTTTCAAGAGGTGTCTGGATAGGGAGCTAGGAGATCTGGTTTAGTGGTTTTCTGTAGGTATGGTAAAGGGAGGACAGTTGGACTAGATGATCTTGTAGGTCCTTTCCAACCTTGTGATTCTATGGTTCTATGATTCAATGCACAATCAGGCTAGATTATTGTTTTATGAAATAAACAAAAATAAAGTAAATAAGTTCACTGAAGCTATTTCAACGAAGGGCAGTTCAATCTACAACAGAATCTAAAGCAGTTGCTTTTCTAGTTTCACAGAGGTGTTTTGGTGCACAAGCCAACTGTCAGGGAAATTTAGTGAAACAGTGTATACGTATTTTTTGTTTAATTTCCTTTAGTCCTATTTTCAGTGCTGGAAAACCTTGTTACAACTTTGAGGTGAGTATCTTGGTTGTCTTTGTTATCGTGTTGGTCAAGAAATGTCAGTCTTCATCATAAATGTATGCATCCATATAGGAACTAGCTTCAAGGTCATAGGAAGGGCTGAACAGGACATAGCCCCCAGACTTTCTCAGTGCTAGGTTGCCTCTAGGTCCTGCCTCTCCTGTCTCCTACAGATGACGTGTCAGGATTCCTACCAAATCTCAGCTCTTTCACAGATGCTTATGACTTCTCTGGTAGTCATGATGCCTGCTAGATATGACCATAAGTCATGTGGCTATTTTTAAGAACAAACTGAATTCAAAACCAGTTTTGTAAACATTTTATTTTTATTATTACTGTTTTTATGTTAGGAAATATGGAAAGTCACAAGCATAATGCTGTGCATTATTGAGTAGCAGCCAAAAAATGCCATCTCAGCCCTATGAACAAACCTTTAAACAGGAACTGAGAGATGGTATCTGGCATTTTGTTATTGGTTGTTTATTGTCTAATGTGTCTAACACATACTTGGACTTCTTGTTTACTTTAGCTATGTGTGCTGTGTGCACTAAAGCCTTACAGTGAATCCTTTCATGGGTGACAGCCATCCTGTTGTCTTACTTCATGGCAATTTATCTGTTTCTCTACTCCCTCTTTTATTTTAGCTGCAAAACTGTGTAAGTTAATTAGTTTCAGGCCTACCTATTATTGCTTTTAGTGACTGCTGTTGTGTGTTGAAACTATGGGGCCATCCTTCCAATCCTAAAAATATATTTGGTGCACAGTCACCATAGCGTTTCATTTAGTTTCATGAGTAAAATGATAGGTAAAGAGCAGGGCATTCTGGGCTGATATTCTTGTTAGTTTTTGTGCATGTCTTCTATTGTAAGACTGAATTTTGTGAAAGAAGTGGAGAAGATCGGAAGACTGCCTGCCCGCGCTCTCACATTTAAAGTTGTTTATATAAAATAAATGGCTGTTCTGGAAAATAATGTTGAAAGTAGAGTACATAGAGCATCTGAAGTTTGCTAAACTTTTCAGAATAAAAAAAAGCAATCATGCTAAAATAATAACCAGGGAGTAAATGATTCTAGAACTCACTTAAATTTGCAGGAGTAATAGAGGAGAATGTGCATCTGAATTTTTTTTTTTGTCTGTTGCTGTTCGCAACTTCAAAACTATTTTTACAGGTTGTGAGCAACTTCTGAGAGAAGTTTGAATGCTGTAAATTGAATTAAACGCATAAAGTGCATTTGTAATTTTCTGTCACTTTTCACTCAGAATTCTGTCTTTCTGAATATTTTTTCCTAATATATATAATGCAGGAGGCATGATTGGTCATTGAAGAGGTATAAAGCTATAGACCTAAAATAACTTTAAATTGCTTAGCCATGGTACCTGAGCAACTTTAATGTGACAGTATGGAGTTTAGCAGGGTTGCAGAATTCAGCTGGGAGGTAAGACAAGCACCCATGCTATTAGTTTTCATGAAGCTGCAGCCTGCCATCAAAAGCTCCATCAACATTTGAACTAGCTAATTTAAAGCTAACAAAGTATGTCTGTAGAGGGCTGCACTATAGCCTCTTTGATGCTGAAAGGTGACCCAAATGACTTTTTATTTTATGAGAGCAGTGGATATAATGAGTCAGCAGTAGCAATGTGCTCTGAATTCCACTTGGAAAATCTGTTGTCTTTTAAGATGCATTTTGGGGAATAGACTTTTTTAGATTAGATCTTGGGGCAGAGGGAAACTATTATCCATCTTGGGGTCCTGTCTGACTCTGTTGGATGTTGCTGATGTGAGTAGTTCTTATGGATGCAGGTTACTCATGCCTGTTTACTCAAACTGTGCAACAGCCCACATTCTTAGCCCTCTATTCTGCTTACACAGTCAGATTTATAGATTTTTATTTGAAACATAATAGAGAGTGGAAGGACAATAGGACCAGCAAATGCCTTGGATAAAGCTGCCTGAATAAGCAGTCTAAATGCTTGCTGTCTGAGACCAGTCCTGTGTTTAATTTAGGAACTTTTGCTTTTTATGCCTAGCATAAAAAGATTAGAGTTTTGTCTCTATTTGTTGGGCTGCAAGGATATAGATTCAAACCAAGACTCTAGTCCTGGTAAGAGATGTTCTATCAGACAGCAATCATCAGGAAGGTGCTGTTCCATTTCTCACTCTCTCTGTTGGTAGAAGCAAAGTAGTGCCTCTGAACAACAAAACCAAGTCCTTGTTTCAATGGCAGAGGACTACCTGACAGAATGAGAAATTCTAACCATCTGCGGAAAGGACAAAGGAAGGATTTTGGTTACATTTGTACAGCTAATCACTTGATTTCAGAAACAGAAACGTATGTCTTGTTTTGATCGCTTTTACATTTTCTTAGTCAGTAAATTTCTAAACTTTGACATGTGTTTCCTGCTGTGTCTGCCATAGCAACCAAGTAAGCTCAAGTCCCTGAGCACAAAATCCTGTCTTGTTTACTTCCTTTTAACACCTTAACCCTTTAATAATGAAGTTACTAATGTTAATAATGAGCAACTGTCATTCACTACAACTCCATGGCCATCGTATTTGTCATAAAATATCTGTTTTTCAAGAAATACAGGATGGAAAGAGAATTTCTAGGTCATTGAGTTTGCTTCCCACTACTGCATGCAGCCTGGATCCATTCCAGAAGCTGATCAAAAGGTATCTGAGCATTTGAGCTGTTGGCATCAGGACTGCCTTTTCTTTAGGACTTTAATACAGTTTAAGGTAAAATATTCATTTTCTTTTTGGATCATATTAAGAATATTTTTACTTTGCACTACTTGGCATCAGAGAAAGACTTTTCAGTGTTTATGGCTGAGGTACTCCCTGTTTTAATTTTCTCAGGTAGATTTTGCTCAGCTTGACTGCCAGCAATTCTCACTTTCCCTTTAACCTCCTTGTCTCCAGGATACTATTCAATGTCTCTTCTTGTTCCTTTTCTTCTATTTATTTACTTTTCTTATTAGTTTGGAAGTGAATATCCATTAAGCTTGTCCTGTAGTTCTTTCTCTGAAAAATCTTTGTCTTGAGGTTTTTTTTATTATTAAATTAAAAATGTAAGTATTTACAAGAAAATATAATGCATCATTTACGTGACATAGAATGTAGCCTCACTGAATACATTTGCAGCATCCAAGAGCAGGTAATGTCCCAAACTAACATACACACACATTAGTATTTACTATATCATTTTGTAAATTTTAGCTTATTTTATGTCTGTGCTTCTGTAATCTCCACAGTGGAAATAAAATAGCCACTGGGAATGACGTAGACTCAGGTCGTCAATTCAGATTACCATGTAGAAGCATTCATTCTGAAAATACATAAAATGAATAGTTGGAAATATCTGGAGTTCTGGCTTCAGAATTTATCACTTAACCTGTAATGAAAAAAACAATTGCTTGCCCATCCAGTAAAATGAGACAGTATGAAGTTCCCTTTCTGACAGCTGTCTTGCATTTTGAAACAAGTTCTGATAAAGAAAGCATATTCTGCAGGAGTGCTGCTCCTTGTTCCTTACAGGTAGGCACATGGTTCCTGTGGCATTCTGCCTGCAAGAAAAGAAGTGGCTTTAGTTCTACTCCCAAATTATTGCAGAAAAAATTGAATGAAGCTGAACACTGCTGGATGGGGCCCAAAACAGCCTAATCTAATGGGTGACAAGCCTGCCCATGGATGGGGTTTGGAACTGGATGATTTTTAAAATCCTTTCCAACCCAAGCCATTCTATGGCTATATGTGAGGTAGAGCGTTTTATTGGGAATTATATTGCCTTGTGGTTATAAAGATGAATCCATTGTTACAAAACATGTTTTTCATGCTTGTTTGATTTTTGTTTTGTTTTAGTTCTTTTTGTCGTTGTTGTTTGTTTTTGTTGCTGTTTTCTTTTTTTAGTATTGCACTTAGCTAGAAAGCATAGTGCATTGGGTAGGAGTTCCAAGCCAATTACATTGAAACTGCTGTTTTCTGCTCAAAGATGATTTCATAAGAAATTTCTCCAAACACATCACCTTTATTTGAGTAGTTAATGTAAGCAGAAGGGTTATGTATGTTTTTTTGTTCTTCAAAGGCATCTGAGATCAGTAAGAGAAGTCTAATTTAACAAGTGTCCCTGCATAACCTTGCCATACCCAGAAGGTTTCCATCGAGATCCTCAAAAGCAATTCCAGTGCCAAGCAGACTTGGTGCCAAGGAAATATATTTAATGTATAAAAACTGGGATACCCAACTCTCTTTGCTTCCTCTTCGATTCCTTTCATGCTTTCTCCTTGTGAGTTTTTAAATTTAAACTGAATGTCTTTTATTTCCACGTACGATGGGTAGACTCCAACAATCGGAGTATGACAGTTGCTCCTCCACCTTAGCCTTACTCTTTCAGTGACTTCAAGCATGAGAATGGATGTGACAAAGCAAAACCCTAAAATTTTCATTCAGAAAAAAATTTCTCTGTTGACTTCTGTAGCTTTTCTCACGTACAGGACTGAAATGTTGAAGACCGGAGAGTTTAGCCATTATTCAGTTACATAATTCTGTTTTATAAGTGCTACATGTATGTTTAATGTATCCCTTGGTACATTGCATAAGAGAGCTCCAGGACTGCGAAAGGAAGCTGGCTTTCACTAAGTGATCCTGCTGCCTGAGTAGCTGCATCCGAGAAAATATCTTAGAGAGTATAGCACTTTTCTCCCAGCCTGAGTTGTTGCTCTGAGTATCACAGCAAGTTTTACATACTTTAGAACATAAATATCTCCCTTAGCTATGTGCATTTACTGACAAAAGTTTCAGAAGAATTTTCTCCATTAGCTTCTACTGTGGGTCTATTTCTTTTTTTCTTTTTCTTTTTCTTTTTTTCTTTTTTCTTTTCCTTTTTTCTTTTCCTTTTTCATTTTCTTTTCCTTTTTTGTTTTCTTTTTCTTTTTCTTTTTCTTTTTCTTTTTCTTTTTCTTTTCCTTTTCCTTTTCCTTTTTCTTTTCCTTTTTCTTTTTCTTTTTCTTTTTCTTTTTCTTTTTCTTTTTCTTTTTCTTTTTCTTTTTCTTTTTCTTTTTCTTTTTCTTTTTCTTTTTCTTTTTCTTTTTCTTTTCCTTTTTCTTTTCCTTCTTTTTCTTTTCCTTTTTCTTATGGTCTTTGTGCTGCTGTTCGTTTTGGAAAATTTCTGTACATTCATGTTCAACAATCTGTGAGACTTGTGTATGAAAGTGTAGGCATTTACAATGAAATAACAGCAGCATCCTCAGTATGCCAGTGTTGAAAATGATGTTTGGTTTCCTACTAGTAGGCTATGAATCATGTGCAGTCTTTCAGAGTTTAATTCTCTCTGATAGGAGTAGGATGAGGGAAGGTGGGTGGTTCTGAAAAGAAAAAGTATAAATGCCTCATTTGATAGAATTTATGGTCTGTGGTTTGAAGTGCTTTCAGAAGAAGAATTTTAAATAATTATGAGTCTATGCTTTGTTCTATGTTCTATAAAAAAATTCATACAAACAATGATTAGATTGTATCAGCTACTGTGCAACATTCTAAATGAAGCTACACCAGCTGCATTCTCTCAGGCCTGATCTTTAACTTTGGATAAAGGGCATGTCACTCAGTTGCTTGGATTTGACTTGTCATTCATGTATGCCACATGCCCCTCACAAACAATTATCATGAATTGTATCTTCTGGAGAGCTGTAATACACCATGGCCCAGGGAAATAAGAGATTTTATTTCTTGAAGTTTGTGGTGAGCATGTGAGAGCTGTGAAGCGAGCCTTATTTCTCCAGGCAGGTAACTGAAATGTCAAATGATAGAAAGTTGGAAGAGATCAGACTATTTTCTGTAATATCTCCTCTTGTGCTGGAATAGCATTTGTGCAAAAAATAAAAAGGTAAAATGGGGATTACTTTGGACAAATCAAATTTTTCTAAATTTATTCTAGGACCTGAATAACACTGTATTCTATTCCAAACCAATTGTTCTCAAAATGAGAGTTTAAGTAGCCCACTGGTTGACGTTGCAGCCCACAATATACAGAAATCAACCTAGCTCTAATAATGCATCTGCACTGAGTCTCTGTGTTGCTGTTTACTTCCTTTAGCTGCTGCCAGTCATTCTTCATATTTTGAATGGCAATTGTGAGAAAATGTCATGTGCAAATGCAATGCTTTTTCAAGATTAAGTACTGCTTGCAAAATCTGTGAATTCTTTTGTAAAAGATTTTCCACTGCTCTATTCAATCATAGACTTATTCATTGCATCTTCCTGCATTGCAGCCATGCACCTCTCGCATCACTAACTTTCATGAGGTTATTTCGTCCATTCTTCCTAAAGTTTCTGTGGTGTCCCAGAAACCTCTGGCTTTGGTGAAATGTTGGTTGATGGGTTGAATGACAAAAGTCCAAATAAATGAATTTTGGCTGATATCAGAATTTTCATAGAGTGACACAGGTAATTTTGAGACTGTCCTACAAACAATAATACTACAGTTGTCAGCAGCACAGGAAATAATCATGAATGCCTGAAAGTTTGGTGTTATCTTAACATTCCATGATCAACCTCTGATAATTTATTTTGAGAAAGAACACTTATAAGTTGAAGCTCTTTACTGAGATGAAATGATTGTGATACTATATTAAAATTTGTTTTCTGGCTTTACATCTTAGAAGGAACATTTTATTTAGTAATGTATCTCATAAAGATTTCAATATCCAAAATGCTTGAGTACATTGGTACTTACAACATTTTTTGGGACATATAATTTATCAGGGAGCTGAATATGTGCTTTCTGTCAACTTTGAAATGCAGCTGTTCATAGAATAACAGCCATATGAAACTAGCATGGCTATGTAGTCATACCTTCAAATAATCTTGACAGCCATTTTTATCATCCTATTACAGACAGCGTTTTAAAGGAATTGCACTATTTATGACAGCAGGAATTGTAACTTATTTGGTAAGCAGGCTGCCAAAACTATTTTGAAACAATTTTATTCAATGATATCTTCTTTGCTTGTTTGTTTCTTTGTTTATTTTTCAAATCAAAAGTAGGAAAGCAAAATATGTAGAAAATGGAATAAACATGCAGCATCATGCTGTTAGTCTGGAATCTGAAAGCATTGTAACTTTGGATGGTAACATTATGCTGTGCAAAAATAATTCTGTCCAATCCACATTCAGATATTTTAATAAATCTGTATATTTCTCATTACAGGTTATATATATGTCTTTACCTATTTATCTGTACATATTGTTTGTGAGGCTAAGAAGTATCTTCTAAACAAACACACAAATGATAGAATTAAACAAACAAACAAACAAACAAAACAAAACCAAAACTGAACTAAACCAAAACCCTGCCATCTTGCAGTCATGTGATTCTTTCACCTGGCTCAAAACAGAGGTGGCATGTTAATGTCATGATGGGTTCAAGTCTACTTTGAAGTTTCTCAGACAGTGTCAGAGGAAAGTGTTTTTGATACTAGTGAAATAAACAAATATGCCCCAGATAATTCTGCCCTCTGTGACTATAAGTATTAATAACAATCAAAAATCAATTGCTGGCATGTTGTATCAGTGTTATGCTGAATAGCACTGTATACTGACTTATATTTTGATGGAATTGACGTTATTCCATTCATTCAGTGATTCTGGGGCAGACAGATGGTCTGAGTAATAACTTTCAGCCAAAGAAATAAAGAAATGAAGAAAATAATTATTACTTAATTTTGTGTTTATTCATAGTTTATTATCATCTCCTAATTTGTGAAAATAAGATGACTCTTAGATGATAAAAATCATTTGGTTGATTTATTTTATTTTATACTTTGAAGTGGTTAATTTTTCTCTGAGAAGAGATTCAGGATAGGATTCCCACATTTGTAGGTCACTTTATCAGTCAAGGAAGGTGTTTTCCTGTGACTCCCATGTTTCCATAACTGTCTGAAGAAAAAAAAAAAAAATTAGTTTATAGACTTTGATACAACCACAACAATATAAAAGCAGAAGGAACAGAGATCCAAATTGAGAAGAAAACTGTTTGGCTTCACTTCAGGCTATTAAATATTTGCCTTTGTGCTAAGTAGCTTCTTATTTTCAGGTGGACTAATATGATTCATCACCACTAAAAGAGAGAAGGGAACAGTGAGGGTAAGAATATTTTTTTCCCCCCACTATTTGTAGCTGATCTGGAGATAAAAATAACAAAAGCAGGGGCACTTTACTTCCTGTTCACTAATAAAAGGAGCATTGGTCGGCAAGTTGCTAGGGAAGACTCAGGTGCTTTCCAGCTGATGTGGCATGGCAGGCAATGAACTCTGAGATATTTGGAGCCAAATGTTAGCCTCTGTGGGCTGTATTTCTGCTTCCTGTTTTTATGTGGTGCAGAAAAGAAAGCACAAGCTGCACAGTGCATGTTTGCTGCTCACAGTGTAGCAGTTGTATATAGATCAGTTTTGCTCTGGGTCACTCAAGAAAATTCTTCCATTATGTTTTTCAAGAAAGTGTGGGTTTGCATCCTGAAACTATGACCTTTAAGATATAATTCTGGATCTTGAATACATTCAAATTACTTAAGCATAATTTTAATTTGTTCCTACATGTTGCATTTCATTCTGAACCCAAACTACATAGAACTGAGCTCTGCATGATTACAATGCAGCAATAGGAACTGTGAATCATTTGTTCCAGTTCTAAGAGCCTTTGAAGATTATAGATGTGAGGCTTTTGTTGGCTGTGATGTGCTTTATGTAGTTTCCATGTCTGTTGCAAACAGTACTTGTGATTAAAGTACCCATGGAAAACAAAAGTTAGTGATCAATCCAGATTTTTCAAAGCCAAACACATGTTCATGCTAACTTTAAGCACACAGTGTGATACCTGAAGGAGAAATGCCATCAGATTTATGGAGAAAATTGCAATGAAGAAGAAAATTTCCCCTTTAAAGCACTTATCTCTTTCCACTGACCAGGATTAGGTGCCTCAGGGTGCCATAGCCTAGCCCAGACATTGCACTTAAATCTACAAGTTTTCGTCAATCACTTCATTAGAAGTAGTCAGTAGTTGCTAAGTGCAGACAATTGCTGCTCTGGACCTTTATTTTCTTTTGCAGGGTCTCGCTGTATGGATTTTTGACAGGGTTGTTTATCATGATTTGTAAATCTTTGGTGCAGATTTTCCTTTTACCTTACAGTATTACTGACCTTTGCAAGCTAAGTAGAAGTTATTGTTATTTCTGCATGCATATTAACTTTCCTAAGGATAAAGAAGACATCTTGAAATGAATAAAGGAAACTTTTTGGAATGTATCAGTGATTATGGAAAAACTATGCAAAAATAACAATAACTGGAGAGGCATCTTATGAAAACTTATCTGTGTTTGACATATGAACAGGAAACATAAGAAAAAGTTGGACCCTACCCTATGTTTCCTCAGTTAGCTATGTGGACACAAGGTAAGATTTCATTCCCAAAACTGTATGATCTCATAGGCTGCACTTTGAAAACCTTTCTAGAGATTAGTGTTTTGTTTTGTTTTGTTTTCCTACTGAAAATATGTTCAGTACCAAGAGTGACAAAGGAGGAATTCATTACATAGACAAATTCCAAAAGGATGCTATGAATTTGATTATATTACATCTTTCTGATAATTGCTGGAAATATACTTTGAAAAACTTATCAGCTTAAATCATTTGATTTCGACTTTATCTGCAGTCAAATGGAGCAACTCTTTGAGAACTGGTGTTTTGCAGATTTGTTAAAATTGTGAATATTCCTCATGGCTGGCTGCTGCTGCAGTGAGAAATTGCAGAACAGTCATGAGATGTGGTGCTGATGGCAGGGTGAATTCTTGCAGCTTCTCAGTTACCATTCTGAGCACTTCAGTATTCCTCCCTACATTTTGCTTACAACCCTGCCACTCCCATATGGCTCATTTGAAATTGGAAATTGAAGGTCTGTTTTGGGGTCCACTGACTGTAGACTGACTGGACTGCCTTTATTTTGTTATAGGGTCACTTTGGTCACCATCCTCTAAGTCAATACAAGTTGTTCAGCATACTCCAGGTGGAGGAGGATCATACTCAGAGGAGATTCTTGGTGAACTAGCAGAAAACATGTGAATGAGAACAAAATGTAGTTAGGTGCCAATATTAAAACTGGAAGACTAGGATAGGGGAGAATATGCAATAGTCAAATATGCTGTGTTTATGCTTTGTGTAGCAAACAAAGCTTAATAGAATAATTTCAAAAAAATCATTCAGTATTTATTATATGTATATTTTGGGGGGAAAGTTTTTTTGATTTGTGTATTAACAACTACTGCATTTATTTCTATCTATATTTTAGTAAACTCCTGAAGCCCAGTGCAATGTATACATTTTGAGAGAGATGTTTTTAAGAAAAGAATAAAACTAGTAACATATTTTCAGTACTTCTGAGTGCTCTGTTCATTGTAGAGTTAGAGTACACACCATGCGTCCATCCTGCTATGATCAAGGCTGTCACATTGACTCTCCTTCATGTGGTTACCTCCAGGGTAGTAAAGGAAGTAGTAGGCAGTTGGCAACCATCAAAGGAATAATGAAGCATTTCATTTAAAGCCTTTAGTGCTCTTCAGAATATCACCTCAGGACTAAGAATAGCCCAGAGAAATGAAAGAACAGTGCAGTGTTGGATTTTGTGCTACTTCTGCAGTGCGAAGCCTTTTATTCCTTGACTTAAGAACATCCCGTGAATATTTTGGTTCTATAGGTGGCTGGAAAGCAGTTACATGTGAACTCAGGATAATGTTATTTGGGGACAAGGAAGAATAAAGGCCTCAGGAATCAGAAAGATGTTTCTTCATCATTATTTTGGGTCATTGAAGGTTGCACCTGTGAAGGATAATCTCAGATAGGTATTTCTGAGTTCACATATGGAAAAGTAGGACAAGAGATTAGTCATAAACAGATCAACACAAAATTTGTTGGTTGGGATAACTGATGCCAAACACTGAGTTTACTTGGCAGTAAGTTGCTTTTTATCTAGCTTAATCTCTTTGCTAAAAACTATTGTAACTAATCCATATTGAAAAAAAGGAAATGTTCCTTTTTGGATTAAGGCATGAAAACTGATTAAAAATATCATCTCTTCACTGAATCTAGAGTCCAGAGTGGAGATAACTGAATAGTGCTATCTGCCAAATGCCTGTGCTTTTTTCAATGTCATAATATTTCCTAGGATTCTCAGCACTCTGTTCCTTCAGTCAGATGGAGATTGAGTTAACCAGTGTGCCAGTTCATTTTAACATCACTCTCATTCCTGTAAATGAGACAGCAGAAAAACAAAAGGTACAGAAAATTTAGTCATTCTTAATATGTCATTAGTTCTAGAGGTATGTGAACACCATTTTAAGAAAATTTCTTTATCATCCAAAAAAGCACAGACATTCTTTCTGGAAATGTTTTGTAATAGGACTGCAGTTAGAGTAATTCCTAATTCAGGGCTAAACTGCCAGGAAAGATGACAGCCTCAGAAATTAACCTTTGATATTTGTCATAATAGACTCCTGTGGTTTTCATATGTTTTATATTCCAAATTCCTGTAGCATTCTCAAAATACTGCAGACAACAATGGCTGTATAACAGAAATTATATCCTCACTTATACCTTAACAGGCACACAGATAGTTATGAGATGTGATGCTGTGCAAATCAGATTAAAATAATATATATTCAGCAAATTTAACAAGTGATATTCTATTGGTGTTCTGATGTTTTATTTACTTTATGTGATGTTTTCAGCAGTTTTCCCTGAAACCAATAACAAGATCTGTCCCAAACTCGCCTGAAATCAAAGTGTTAATTCCTCTCCCACTTTAGAAAGGAGTCCTAACCTTTGCTGTGTAATCTTCTTGACAAAATGGAAATTGGTTTATAACAATAAGGAAAATCTTTATTTAAAGTGATGAGTTCAGTGCGATCATGATCATGAATATCCCCATTTTGAGCAACTGTCTTTCTTATTTGTAATTAAAAACATAAACAACATTGAAATGTCTCCTAGCATTAGTGCTTTTGTCCTGATGAACACAGAAGTAAACTGCTTTGCAACACACCATGAGGTCTGATAATGCCTGAATGAGGTGTGAGGTCATGTTCTGCTACATGCAGAGACAGTACCTGACCTTGTAGGCATTATTTATGGAGAG
Source organism: Coturnix japonica (assembly GCF_054131305.1). Taxonomy (NCBI): domain Eukaryota; kingdom Metazoa; phylum Chordata; class Aves; order Galliformes; family Phasianidae; genus Coturnix; species Coturnix japonica. The sequence goes on from NC_140702.1 coordinate 53,395,891, forward strand.
CCTGAGGATCTATACTACAGCACCAGTGTGAATGGCTTTAAAACAGCAAATTCAAATAAAAATTTGTAATGCATGTGTAAGTAATAACTCATTCCACAGCGTGTCCATGAAGGCAGCATTTCAGGCACCTCCGATGTTTCAAGTAAAGATAGGTGGTATGAGGAAATTCTTTTATCTGTAGTTGCAAATGCCTGTTTTTAAAGCAGTTTTAAAAGAGTCTCAGTTGTATGGAAGAGGAAAAGTTTTAGAATTTTCAAGTTTAAGTGCCTGGAAAGTGTAGCTTACAGACATCTCCAATAAGAATGCTTAAACTGAAAGGAGATTTTCATCTCCATATTGCATGCATGGATAGAGAGAGCTGTGATTCTCACTGAATATTTCTTGTGCTACTTTCGCTTTATCTGGAAGGGTGTGGAGGGGAGCAAAACAATTTTCCAAAATTAAAAGCTCTGAGGATCTTTAACTGGCCTCTTAAATCATGATAATAATGAAAGAACAGTGGAGGTCTGCCCTCACAAACTCAGGAAGACAATGCCAAACAATCTTCTATAGCATACTGAAGCCAAAATACTGGACCTTATTTTAGCTCTGCTCTGACAGATGTACTGAAGCCTTAGGAGATGCATGTGCTTTTCTGCTCATGAGCAGCATTCAGCTTGAGCTTGTTTAAAAAAATAAAAAAAAAACAACAAACCATGCATGCCCACAACTGGAGCTGTCCTTGCTGCAGGGCTGCAGGATGCTGGGGAGATGAAGATTCTCATACAGCTGGAGTAGGAGGCACACTGTGTGTGGCCTTCTGGGATTTCCCTGTGCTCATTTGGGAAAGGACAATAGGAATTAGATGAGTAGTGATGGAGTAGAGATGTCAGTCCTAGGAAGATGTGTGCTTTGCCATTGTCTACTTCAACTACAGCAAGCCCAAGTGGAGTCCCAGCACTTAAAGGAACCAGGTTTACATCAGATGTGAAGCTTAACCCCTGATTATACACAGTCAAGTAAAAAAATAGAAGCCTATGTGAAACTGAAGGTCCCGCTTAATTGAAAGTGAGCATGACAGCAGTTAGGTGGTTTGTAGCCCTACTCAGCACAGCTCTGACAACTAGAAATTCCTCTCTGAGTGTGAGACTGGTGGGTGGCTGTGGCTGATCTCTGAACTGTGGGAACAGTCCAAGGAGAGGCTCTGAGTAGCAAATTCCACTCCCATCTCTCTCAGATCATGAGATGTCTGAACTATTTCTGCTCCAGATTTATCTGCAGATGATTCCATTTGGATGCTGTCTCTTCTCTGTTTTCTTTTGAGGATCATCAACTTGTGACGAGTCCTTGTAGGAAAATGTTAACTGCAAAAATGTGTTTGTGCTGTCATACATGTGTGTGTTTAGGGTTGAAGTGAAGGAAATATTCCTACTTAAACTTTCCCTCTTTTAGGAAGCTTATATTCTAAAAAGATATTGCCTATATGAGAAAAAAAGGGAAATGGTTGGCTACTCTTCTGCAAGTTTTGTAGCCCATGAAATGCTTTCATTGTAAAGCATTACTTCTTATGTAATGAAATGTCAAAAAAGGAAAAAGTAAACATAAAAACAGGACTGCTGCAGATGAACTGCTTCATCTTTTGCCTTATCAGTCCAAGCTGAAATCCATGCACTACACTTTGTTCTTTGGAGTGAAGGAGAATTTTGATTTTAGTTTAATAGGAAGAAAATGATATGAGTTATATGAACATTATAACTAATGAAATGGGAATACATAGGTAAAACAAACAAACAAAAAACACCACCACCACAACAAAAATGCATGCACGTGTAGAAAGCAGATGTCAAATATTTGTTTTAAATTTCATATTGCAATTAAGACTTGTTAGAATGACAAATGAAGCATAGCAGGCTCCAGTACATCTTCAAAGTGATTAAACTGAAATTTTGCAGTTACTTCATTATACTTTATTACTGGGAATTTATGAAAAAGCCTGTGAGAGTGAGGAAGAGAAAGGTCTGCGTTCCTTTAACAGAGGTGGTGGACACTAATGCCTGATGGGATTTTTATCCAGAGATGCCTGCAGCCATCAGCCTTGTCAGAATTTGTTTTTTATCTGACTAGAAGGAGCTGTGACAAACAGTGTGTACAGTTACTAACAACACCGTGATGCCAGAGCTAGGTGCTGTCAGAATTATCTCTACTAATACAGATATTTCCTAAGAAGCTGTGGGTGCAGTGGGGGTGTGTGTGATCCACGCACAATGAGGGCTGTAAGGGACGTGAGCCTCATTTTGACTGTGGCAGAGAAAAACCTCCTCCCAGACCTTTTATATGATCTTCAAAATGGTTTTCCCAAGCTTTTTGGCAGAGCCTTGTCCAGACAATAGGACCATCTCTACTGCAAAGAACTGAAGGGATTTGTCTTTATCATAGCGCTTTACAAAAATCAGTGCCACTTTGTCTGGGTGAAGCACATAGCCTGTCAAAGGTGGACATAGATAAGCTGAGAGATTCAGAGGCCATAGAGAAGCTGTGAAGGATATGGCATGGCCTCAGGAGAGCTGAGGGAGTGAACCAATGAGAAGCTGAGAGCTCAACTGATCTTGTCCCCATCTGAAATTCCTGGAACATTATATCAGGATTACCAGCTTCAGATTCTGCTGTGTCTTGCTTGAGAGGGCAACAGCTATAGGGAACGTGGAGAATTTGATAAGTCCATGAAAGAATACATTGAGTACAGATGGTGTATGTCTTTATCTTTTCATGTTCTCGAGAAGGGATAACTTGCAATCCTAGGAGATTTCAGTCCTAGTGCATTACATAAAATAGAAGACAATAAATGTTAATACTTGTCTTTTCTCCTCTGGTCAGTTGTCCTTAAAGCAACTCCTGCAGATTCCATCTGGTCAACCTTATGTGACACTGAAAAAGATGACATTGATTCTCTACTATATACCTCATCCGACTGTCCCTTTTTAATTTATTTTCTCTTGTCTAGTCGGGTAGAATAGAAAGAAAAATTCCTTCCCCTGCCAATGAACAAAAGAAACGATGATGGTCAGTTTAGGTGCTTTCCTTCACTCCATTTCTTCCACACTGCAATGGTGCTACAGAACAAATGGTAAACATATGCTTTCTCTGCTGAAGTTTCCCCGTACATGGAAGAATGAGGTCAAATATTTTTATGGGAGAATATATTAACAAGATATATGTGTAAAATACGAAAGTATTTGTACTGTTTCTTCCTGAAGATTTATGAGCCTTCAAATTGACAAATATTTAGGAGATAGATATCAAAATTCTTGTTCATTCATTCTTGTAGAAAGTCGTGTTAGTTTATCACATTACACTTCTGCCAGTTCCATGGCTGTTGGTTTGCACTTCTGTTCTTGGTCTGTTTTGGAGGGAGCACAAAAATTCTTACTGTTGGACAGTACTTGGTTATCCATAATTTTTCAAGGTGGCAAAGTAGTTTATCAGAAGATTGGTGAAGCTTCAGGAAATGTGAGAAAATGTCTATGACTAAAATTATTTTTCTTTTTCTGAAAGATAAATGCATTAAGATGTATAAGAATAGACTGGGAAAAATCCAAAATGCTCCGCTGTTCTTAAGCAAACTTATCACATTTCATTGAGGCTTTTAGGTGATGTTCCACAAATACTCCAGTCCTGGTAAATCCACTGTGTTCTTGGCATTATTTTCCATGTGTATATTAGAAAGTTTGTGCAACACCTAACTCAGTTTTCTTCCAAACCTATACTTACTGGACTTGGAATTCAAAATATGTTTTTTTGCCATGTCTTTTTTGAATCACCTCTACACTGACTGCAGTAATGCATCTTTGAGGCCACCTTTTAGGTTGTTTTGCTAAAAGCTTGCATTAGTTTCATTTATATTGTGCTCTTTCAATTTAATTGTAAGGCTAGCAGATAATACCATGTCAAAGTCCTAGCCACAGTCACTAAGATTAATTTCTCCCCCCAAATAAAACAAACAAACAAACAATAAAGTGTATTTACATTGTTTACCTTTTTCAAGCATGTATAATTTTTTTAATAAAGTACTTTATTTCAAGATCCTTATATATTTTGTTTGCTTGTTACTCTCCCACCCTATCCTTGGAACTATATTACAGATCAATTAATTAAAAATTCTGCCTCTCCCAATTTTCTTGCTAAAATACATGAAGTGTTTTTAATTTCTTTGTGTCTCTTGACTGTGCTAGATTTGATTAGTCAGAGCAGTTACTGTCTGCTGGAAGATCCTGGCCTCCTTTCTGAAAGCTTTTAGAAGAGACATATAAGTAAATATAAGTATTATAAGTACTTATAAATAAGTAAATATAAGTATTTGAGACACATGTTGTAGAGAACGTCTTCATCCAAGCATCTAGATAAGACCAAGGATACCTTGAATCATTTGCCTTTTGAAGTCTTAAAGATGAATTTTTCAGTCAATGAAGATTCTACTGTATTTCTAATTGATTAGTTTCAGAACTCAATTATAATTCCAGATGGAATAAGGTGTTTTTCCTAATGCACTATCCAAGTTTTCGGTACTTGAAATTAAAGTAATTGCTCTTTGTTTTATCTTTGTTTGACATGGAGAATAATTAATTGAACTCCTTTTTTTTTTTTTTCTTCTTTTTTTTTTTTTTTATTTTCCTTCATTTTTGAACTATATTGTTATGGCTCCTCTCTGTCTTTTGTCTCTTTTTGAACGTTAAATAATCCAAACCTCTTAGTTGTTGCTGTCTTTATGTTCTCCTTGGCTTGTCTAATAATAGATGGTACTCAAAATTAAATGGTGCACAGCAGATGAGATTATCCATTACTGTTTCTGGGTAGTAAAAATCCCTGTATTCTCAACCACATGTCCCTTATTGTAGACTTTGTAGACTCACACTTAGCTCTTTGGAACAAGACTGTATACTTGCACGTACATAAAAGGCACATTATAAATTTTCCTTCTGTCCTGTTTTATACACCAATATTAATACTTCATTTCAGTGACCAAGAGGAATCACAGGGAAATAGCGTACTATTGCAAGCACAAGACAAAATCTCAAATATGTTCTGTTTAAAAGAACGAAAAAAGAAAAACAAAACCCTAATCCTATGCTTTGTAATTACAGCTTGGCTGGTGTACTCATACAAGGGACTTTTGGATCATAGCTCTCAAAATTTAATTTTCTGCCACAAACATGAAGGGAAGTTCTTACTTTGGACAATCAGATTTCCCTAAAACTACAAACAGAACATTAGTTCCCTACAGAGAACAAATACTTTCCAGTTCACTGTTGAGATTACAAACTGTCCCTAATCTCTGGATCACAAGTTGCACCACAGTTCCACAGATAATAGATGTTGGATTAAAACAGTGAGTGTGTGACACAAAAGCAAACTCAAAGCAGCACTGGTTACACAGGCTGCAGAGGCTAGGATGCTGTTTGCAGGGATGTTTGTATTGCCAGCCTTGATGTGCTCTCATAGGTAACACCTGTTCTACCCACGCTTAAAGCTAACATTGTTTCCGATGATGTCAGTAGAAATCCAGCTCCTTGCAAGATCTATGACAAAGCTGAGACATTTATCTGATGCTCCAAACCTATCCACCTCAGCCTTAGTCATGAGTCTGTCCTATTAAATCCTGTGACAAAATTGCAACTTGCAGGACTCTGGCTACAGGTAAAAATGATGTAATTTTAAACTTAATGTTTTAATCAATAGTTGGAATTGTCATAGCCTGTGATTTGTGATCCTTTCCTCCTTTCCACTCTTCGTGGGAAGATATGAGATTTGACAGTCTGTGATAAACTATCCAGCACACAAGTTGGCAAAATGTAATTAACAAGACAGTTTCTAATTTAACATGACACCAACACAGCAGGGCAAACATAAAATATTTTATAAATATTTTATGAAATATTCAGAGAATATTCAGAGAATATTTTATAAAATATTCAGAAAATATCCTTAGCAGCCCTGGCCTGTTGCGCCAGGTGTGAAGCATGACATCCCCCAGGTGAGAGCTGGATTGGTATCTTCAGCAGCAGCAGACCCAACTAAGTAACAGGAGACACAAGTTTGTAGGAGGAAGTTAGTCACTTTGACACCTGGGCCTGTTTAAACACAGATTTAAGGTAACAGAAATGCTGTCTTTAGCAACCATGTTTCATATATAAAAGGAAAAGAAATAAAATGCATCTTTCAGCCTCAGGAAAAGTCATGACTATGATCTAACTAGAGATAAAACACTATGAACTATGAGAAATTGACATTTTAAGAATCTCTCCACAATGAAAGCCCGCTGGGCTTATAGTGCTCATCTCAGCAACTTACCTTAATGTCATAGCACCTTCTTTTCCAAAGTAAAATGGATATTTTTTTTTTTCAGTTTACCTGGAAAAAAAGGAAAAAAAAATAAATTAACTGAATATTGAAAATGTTTTGAAAAAATATTTTAAAAAATAATAAGCTGCCTTCAAAAACCTTCAGACATGAGCACAGACACCACCTGAGCTGAGCTTAGACTTCATGCCCTCACAGATTCCTAGTGCTAAAGAGTAATAACGAGATAACCTCTAGCTACACAGCACGTAAATTTGACTGATTTGGGCTGTGGGATGGAGGACGTGGGTAGAAAGGAATTAGGAGGTCTGTTATTATGATACTGGATGAGTCTGAAATCTCCTGACTGTAATTAGCTTAATTTTCTATAATAGTTATCTAAGTAAACTTCAAAGAGTGAGCATATATACTGTGGGTTGTTTGTTTGGGCTTTTTTTTTTTTTTTTTTTTAAGAACTAGACGCATTATAGTATGATCCAACTTTCAGCAGGGATAAAATCACTTGTTTGAATAGAGGGGATGGGGACGTTGTTGTGCTTGACCTTCTGAGTCATAGACCAAAATCATTGTCTTGCCTGGACCCTCATCACCTTTCTCACTGTGGGAAAGATGGAGAGCTCCAGGAATAGCAGGCCATGATAACAGCTCAATCACTGCATTGCCTGTAAGTGAGTCATGTAACAGTGTTAGCCTGAGCAGTTTTGGCAGTTTATTCTGTAGCTAGAATCTGGATTAGTTAATGGCTTCTTCAGTGAAACAACTTGCCTGAATGGCATAGGTTGGTTGTATCTGCCTAGGAGAGTAGATATAGATAAGCTACTATCAGAAAGCTGCATATATCTACATTGTGGAGTTGAAACTGAATAGCACCTCCAAAGTAATAACCTGACTAACCTTTATGAAGTGGTACTGTGGTAAGTACTTGTGTAGCGTAAGTTCGATGCCAGCCTCACTCAACAGTGGTAAAACTCATGGCACTGAAAAATATCTGCTCTATCAAAATGGTGAATATGAATGGGGTTATTTTGTATCCTCTTATCTGAATGCTTAAATAGCTGAAAAGAACAACGACTCATTTCTGTTAAATATTACACATTTTTCTTAAATAAAATTGTTATTTAATGCTGAGTATATCTCATACTTTCATGTGCCTAAAAAATACTTATAAGGCTGGTTGTGCTTGTGTAGTTGCTAATGTATTTGCCTTGGAAATGTAAATACATCATCCATGCAATGGGGAAAAATATTTCTAAGAGATAAGAAATTATTTAATAAAAGCATTATTTTCAGATAAAACTAGCTTTATGGAGTCCTGCAGTTTGAAACTGTAGATCATAATCAAGGCTTTCATATGATGAAACCCAGGGAGGTGGTGGAGTCACTGTCCCTGAGGGTGTTCAAGGAATGACTGGATGTTGTGTTGAGGGACATTGTTTAGTGGGAGCTATTGGTGATAGCTGAATGGTTGGACTGGATGATCTTTTAGGTCTTTTTCAACCTTAGTGATTGTATGATTCTATGAAACCATAGTTATATTTTTGTAGCATCTTGGCATTGTTATAATTGAAGTAAAAAATGTTTACGCTGTGTAGCAATCTAAAATGCAGTTAGATATCGAATTCCACATTACCATATTTTGCTAATCACTGCTGTTAGTTTTATGAATTATAAATTGTTCATAATACAGAACTACTTTATATTATGAAAAGTCTGTTTCTGACATCTAAATCCATTTTATCAGCCAAGCCATCAGTGAACTGACAGCCCTAGTCAGCCCAGTAGGATGATAAAATCCAGCTTTGATGTATGTAATCCTCTTATTAGTTATATAAGACAGGCAAGCAGGAAATTTCCCAGATGAGGTCTTGAACTGTTTTGTTCTCCACTCACTCAAAACCACCTACCCTAGTATCTCTGTAATGACATTTCAAGCCCAACTTTGGGTAGAAAGGTGTTATAATTTTTGGTATTTTGATTTCATTCTTTGTGATACAGTTCATATTATTTCTCTATTACTATTTTATTTTTATTTGCTGTCATTTCTATCCATAACCACTCTTCAGAAATTCATTTCAAACCTCCTGGGGTCCCAAAGTATTTGTTTCTTTTCTTCTCATGAATAGTTTTCCATAGGGGACTGAGAAGCGTTAAGAATACACCCACCAGCAGCTTTGTTCTTCCCTTAATTTTTTGAACTTCAATGCCATTAACCCAATGGCAGTGTACCGAGTGTGCTATTGGTTTGCTATTGGATTTAAAGGTTAGAGAGCGGTGCTCCTTCATACGGTGGCATATTTTAATTCACAGAAAGGTCATGCTGATTTAGCTGATAATGGCTTATATTAATTCCACATGCTGTACCAATTAAAAGCTGGGCACACAAATTAAAATGTTTACTGAAGGTGAATGAAAAACAGGGGAGGTTATAAGCCCAAATGCTTCTTTTGAATTAAGGTCCTGTTTGATACAATTCTTAAACACTGTGCTCTGGGTTTCTGTGTGCATTATGTCTCAATCAATCCTTATAAAATGTGCCCGGTTTACAATAAACAAGGTTTTATTTCCTTAGCTGCCAACCTTGACAAGCTGGTGTGATCTGTCAGAGCCAGACTGGGATCTTTCCATCACACGTAACATGACCAGTAGGAAAGATTCTGCAGGTCAAAATCTGTCCTCAGCTGCACTCCTGCAAGCCCATTACCTCTGTCGTGTGTCCTCAGTGACACCAGAGCAAATCCCTCCTCTGTGAGGCAGCTCTTCAGCTCCAAGGGAGGGGAGGTAAGGGTGTCAGAGGTAGTGAAGAGAGTTGTGGGAAACTGGTGCAACATCACCTTGCATAGTTCCTTGGTGGGCTGTTTTATAAAGCAGGCATGTTTACAGAAAAAGATTAAAAATAAATAAAAAATGGACAATTCCTGCTGTTTATCGTAACAGATTAACAATAAATGAACATCTTTATTAAAAAAGGAATTAGATGGTCCATAATACAGGGTCATCCCTTGGTTTCTCTCTGAGCAATGCTCTTTGTTTCTACTGTGTTAGCAAATGAAAAATGAATGTTTAAAAATCCATATCTGAAGGTCAGATTTTCACTGAAATCTATAAGAACTGCAATTCTTAGTACTCAGTTTGATTTCGCTCTGAAAAGCGAAATGTGTTCTTTTCTGTATCAACAAATAACATCTTGCAGTAACTGCTATGTGACCTGTATTTTTTGACAAATGCTGATTACTTGTCAAGTCATTTGTTTACTCCTTTTGTTTTCCATGCATAAATATATTGCTTATCCTTAAGAACCTACAGGATACCTTAAGTGAAAACATTGATCCAAGTAGTATACTGTGAATAGTACTCTTCCACTGTAACTTGCAATGAGTGGGTAATCCATTAAGTAGTGCCAGGCTACATCTGGACCACTGTGCATACTCAGCTCTGTAAAGTGTAATTTGTGGACTGACAAGCTTGCTAAAAGAGAGTAACTGACTAAAGATGCAGTACAAATGTTACTTTTGATATTGCTGGGACACTGCAGGAACACTTTTCACACCTGTCCATAGTCCAAATAAATACACAAGAATATAAACAGTGATAAGCATGCACAGGAAGGCAAAGTGACTGGGCAATTTTATTTGAAAAGCATTTTCAAATCACTTTTGTTAGCAGCTAAAATATCTGTGATTATAAAGTATGTGATTGACAGAATCAAGAGAATTGCTTTGAGTTTCTGAGAGTGCTAGTGCTTAAAGAATAAATGAAGCGTATTTTGAATCATTTAAATCATACTTATTGTTCAGTTTTAAGAAAAAGATTTTGTTTCTCAAAGTGATGGTGTGTTCAGATACAAATTGCAATCTCTCTCTCTATATATATGTATGTATACATTAAAAAAAAATAAAAGTTGAGGTCATATGCAGCATCTAACATTTTTTAGTAAAAGGTGAATTGCTGTAGATTGCAGGCTTCGGTTTGACCTGATGGAAGAAACTGTAGGTCCATCATATCTCTATAAGAAGGGACTAGGGACTTTATGTATGAGTTTGAAAAAAGAAAAAAGATGACATTCAGCAAAGGAACAGAACTGCTCAGGTAACTATCTGTATTTGATAAGAAAATAGGAATAACTTTAAGAATAATCAGATACTTCTATTTCTTTTCAGACATGACTTTCTAGCTTTCTTTGTTGTGAAATATGTCCATTTAACTTAAATAAAGGGAGTGGGCAGGTTACTAGAAGTTACCTTTTAAAGGGGTGTTGTTCCTTTAAAATTACAGAGTGCTGAGCCTCATATCTGTGTCTGAGACGATACTCTTGGAAACTATAGTAAGGCACAGGCAAGACTAGGAGGTGATCTCACATAGCCAGCACAGCTTAAACAAGGGCAGATCATGCCTGACCAATCTGGAGGCTTTCCATGATGGAATGATGGCAACAGTGGACAAAGGAAGAGCAAGCTAGACTTGTGCAAGGTTTCTGATATGGTCCCACACTATATCCTTATCTCAAAATTGGAGAGAGATGGCTTTGAAAGTGGATAAGGAATTGGTTGGATGGTCACAGAGGATTTGGGTCTGTGTCTGTGGGGTTGCCAGTAATGAGTGCTGTTCTCCAGGGGTCAATCTTGGGACCAGTGCTCTTCAACATCTACATCAGTGACCTAGATAATCAGATTGAGTGCACCCTCGATGAGTTTGCAGATCACAGTAAGCTGAGAGGTGCAGTTGATAAAGCAGAAGGAAGGGTTGGTCCAGAAGGACTTGGACAGGCTTGAGAAGTAGGCCCACGTTATCCAAATGAGGTCCAACAAATCCAAGTGCAAAGTTTTGCACTTACATCAGTGTAATCCAAAACATGTACAGGCTGGGAGAACTTGTTGAGCAGCCCTGTGGAAAATACTTGGGGGTCCTGGTGGATGAAATGCTGTGCGCTTGTAGCTCAGAAGGCCAATTGTACTGTGGGCTAAACAAAAGAGAGGTGGCCAGCAAGGAAAGAGAAGTGATTGTTTCCTTCTTCTTTTCCACTACAGCTCATGCTGTATTTTATATGATCTGAATTCTGGATTTTCCTGGTTTAATATGATAATGAATAAAATCATTCCTGTGTGAGAATGGAGAAAACCATATCAAGGTATGTTTTTTTCTTTCCCGTGTGTGTTGTTTTCCCGTGATTTTTGTTTTGTTTTGTTTTGTTTGTTTGTCATATTCTACTCTCAGTGCTTAATGCCTGTCTAGAGAGAGACTGAGTTAAGTAGCTTTGTATTCAGTATTCAATCTGTACTCATGTAACAGTATCTAAACCTAAAATTCTTATGTAAGTTAATAATGCTTATTTAGTCTCATTATTCTTCAATTCTAGATGAGCTGTGTCTGCCCATCTGATAAGAGCAATATGCTAATTCTTTTGCTTTTGGGGTTTTTTTTCCATGTTTAGAAGCTTAGCAGGATAACTCTGATCAAACACTCGAAGAAGAAAAACAGGTGTGCCTGGATGCAAAACAGACATATGTTTGCTATGAATCACTGTAAAAACCTTTAAGTTGGAAGCTCTTTTTCCTCACATGCACATAAACACAGCAGGCTGAAAGCTAAGTGCTCAGAGATCTTACCATAGTTGGCTTATACTAAGAAGAACAACAACAACAATAAAAACCACTCAAAAAAGACGTGTGCTTTTTTTTTTTGTGTGTGAAAAAAAGACATATGCTTTTTTTGTGTGTGTGAGAGAATTCAAATTCATAATTTGTGCTTGCAGTTACTAGAGATGCTGGAGAACAGTGAAAGAGTATGGTAATATCCAATATTTTCTGAAGTACGAATAAAGCTGTCTCCCTGTTTCACTAAGTGCTTTCAATCGGATGCAGGGGATTCTTCCAATTTGTTTTATCAGTGTTCTCATTCTGCTTGGAACAGCTGAGGTGCCTACTTGCTCACTGACAGGCTCCTGTGGCACACTCTGATTTCTCCCCCAGCTGGTACGTATGTGTGCAGGAGGCTGCAGACCCAAGATTTACCTGAATCACCTGGCACCTGCAGCTTGTGACTTTATCTCCCTGCCATCTGCCACAAGAACCACGCCTCTGACTTGCTTTTCTTGGCTGCTAATTCAGGTCAGGATTAGAAAAGTGTTTTGTCATCTAGGTACCACAAGGCTTTCAGTGACCTCTGAAGGTGAGCTTTCCAGTAGGGAATAAAAGCTGAGATAAATCTGGTAGCTTATATGTAAGAACACCTATGTGTATATTGGATCTAGGTTTTATCCTTTATGAAAAAGGGAAAAAAACAGAAAATTAATTATGGAAGTCAAAGGAAGTTTGCTGTGCTGCCAAGCTGCTCTTCTTTCACGGTCTCAGCAAACCTGTGGTGTGTAATACATCCTCACAGCCTGTAAGGCAGAGAACACACACCTTGCCTCCTAAGAGGACACGCTGTAACTGTTTTTTTGGTGCTGTTTTGTATGTTACCTACCTAATATTGCTCCATAACAACCCTTATAAATACTAACTAAAATATTTCTTTTTTCCTTTTGCCCCCACCCCTAGAAATCAGATTTGAGAAATCTGTCAGCATATGCAAGTTTATTTCTGTTAATTCAGAACTCAGACAAAATCGAGACCATTATTTTAAATGACTCACAGCCAAGATACCATTCAACCCACTATTTCCTACACGTTAATAGTAAATTTCTAACGTGCCTCTGAAAGTATTCTGTATTCTTTTTTCTTCTTTGTTCTTTTCCCCAGCCATCAACAACATAAATGACTTTTCTGTAACAGATACTTTCCTCTGAAGCAGTAATGACATGACACACACTGCCTCAGAGACTGGAAGTGGTGAAGAACTGAACACTTGGATAGATTAGGCTCTTGAATCAGAGTTAATAATAAAAGTAGTCTAAGGAAGAGAGAGGAAAAAAATAGCAGGAAGCTCAGTGTAGGAGGAAACATCACTTAGAGGCAGTTGTAGAAACTGGGATTTAAAATGAGGTACAGTTTCTATACCTTCTCTTTTCCTGTTGTTGACATATCTAATAACTTTTCTCTTTTAAAGGATGTTTATATACATATATATTTTAACATTGATTGTTGTTATTGTAACATATCTAGAATTTTATTTTGCAGTTTTGACAAAATAGCTTTGGAGGTGTGTCTGCTCTGATCTGTGAGGTCTCCTTCAGAAATGTTTATCACAGTACCATGACAGGAGTGTGCGCCTGCTTTCCATCTCCCTCACTTCCCCATGTTCTTGGTCTCGTAAAGATGTGGGCACCTCTGCTTCAACCTGGAGCACTTTTACTTGGCCGTGCCACTCCCTGCATTTGACATTTCAGCAGTTCCACAGGACGGTACTCCTTCCTTTTTCCACAGGCACCACCTTTGCGGAGAAGAGCAGCCACCAGGCTGGGTTCACCACAAGCAAGTTGCTGCATTTTCCAGAGCAAAATAAAATCAACATTTGGATCTTGAGCTGCTTGCTGTGCAATGATTCCCCTGCCCTGAAAATCCTGTTTATCTCAATTTGCCAGAAACATAAATTATGGCACACTGATTCAGGCTGTGTGTCTTAATATCTAAGTTTGTCAGTTATCCAATTGCAATCTATGGCAAATGCTACTGACTCCTATGGTGCATTAAAGTGTATGTAAATAACAACACTCCCTGGGCCTTGTTAAATTAAAATAATTTATTAATCCTGGCTAGGATTGAAAGAGGCATAAAGTAAAGTGAACATTAAGCAGAGAGAGAGTATGTGACTAGAAAGATTTTTTAAATGGCAGTTATCAGATTCAGCTGCTATAATGTCTGGGTACGGTGTTATCAGAACATAGCAGACAAGAGCAAGAGACTGCAGGTGTATATTCCCGTGGTTGTTGAAAATAACATTCTTCTGGATCTGTCTTGCATCATTTAGGGGATGTTATTCCTGGTGGTGGCTATACACTTTCAGTGCTTTAGCAGAGAATGTTTGTGCCTGTGACAACCCCCTGTTGCTGTCACTATTATCCAAGAAACTCTAATCTCTGCCAAAGCTGATATTCTTTAATGACCTGCCACTGGCTAACATTAAGCATTGAAAATGTTTGCATTGATTTAGATTGTTCTGTAATTTTTAAAAAAGTTTTTATACATTGTATAAATGCACATGCATTATCTTTTAATGAGTCAGGTTATTTAAATTTCAGATGAGGCTGGGGATGTTGTGAGTGTGATACTTCTGTATTCCTCTGCCATCTGTCACTGAGGAGTCCCTTAAAGCTGCAGCCTTGGTTAGAAGAACAGCTTAGTCACATAATCTCTGTCCCCATTTCTAAGCAAAGATCAGAGGCAGGTTGCACTTCATTTTTCCTTTTTTTTTTTTTTTTTTCTTTTTCTTTTTAAATTTCCCCTTTTCTTTTCTTCTGCCTTCCTTTCTTTCTCCCTTTTTTTCCAAGTGAAATGTTCATAGTAACTGCACAAGCACTAAGGCTAGGTGGGATATTCAAAGGCAGTTGTTTTGGTATTATGGACATTATGTTTACCTAAGTAGCTGAGGCCAGAGACCTTGAGGTAGTAATGAATGTAAATCTCTTGTGCAGAAACAAGGCAAGCAACTGATTTTAAATTTTACTCCAACAGGAAAAGGAGGAACGGCCTGATCCTATACTTTTTCATCCTTTTGATGCCATTGAGCTAAATCAGACAACCACAGCTGAAGCAGAGATACAGCTCACTCATTTCTGAAGTGAAACAGGACTCAGTGCAGCAGACAGACTGCAAAGATGGGCTGAGAAAGCTCAGCCTTACATCACAATGCAGAATTTGTATAGCAACCTACAGAGCTAACCTGAAGAGCTAGGGATTGTTTGAGCAGTTTTCACTGTGATGCTGATTTTGCTCCAAATTAGTGACACTTTATCAAAGCTAGCTGGTTTCCATTCATGCTCTTTGCTTTAGCTAACAGACTGTCCCCTGGGCTGTTGCTCAGGTGGACCATGGTGGGCTGCAGACCTTAGCTGGGAGGAAGAGCAGTGACAGGCCTGAAATGGAAAAGGAGCATCCTTTGGGAGCCCATGAAGGCATCAGAAGCAGCAAGCCTGGATGCTGACAGTAAATGAGTGCTCATTCCAGTGCTGGAACAGCACTATCTTTGTCAAAATGGAAAAGGGATAGGTCCTTTTTCCTAACCCCTACCTTCACCTTGAGCGTACAGCAAGATATTTTTTTTAGCTTCTTGAAAGCAGATGTAACATTGTTCTTCTGAATATGTGTTATCTGGTTATCTGCCCCTGCGCAGCAGGAGGACCTGTGGCATAGCTGATGAGGCACCAGGTTTGGGATACATAATCCCGTATGTTCTGCAGTGATCATCAATGTTTTATTTTTCTTTCTTTCACACAGAATCACTGAATCGTAGGGGTTGGAAGAGATCTCCAGATATCATCAAATCCAAACTTCCTGCAAAGCAGGCTCCCTAGACCAGGTCACACAGATAGGTGTCCAGGCATGTCTTGAATGTCTGCAGAGAGGAAGACTCCACAATCCCACTGCACAGCCTGTTCCAGGGCTCTGTCATCCCTACCATGAACAAGTTTTTATGTATCTTTGTGTGGAACTTTTTCCTATTCTCCAGTTTGTAGCCATTTCCCCTTGCCTTTCCCCATAGACCTCTGGAATGAGGCTCACCTCATCCCTTTGCCTCCTGCACCATAGCTATTCATGGACACTGATCAGATCCCCTCTTAGTCTTCTTGTTTTAAGGCTGAACAGACCCATGCCACTCAGCCTGTCCTCACAGGGGAGGTACTCCAGGCTCCTTATCATTTTTGTGGCCCTCCACTGGACTTTTTTCCAGGAGATTCCTGTCTTATTTTGTAGTGAGGTGCTCAGAACTGGACACAGTTCTACAGGTGAGGCCTGACCAGGGCAGCACAGAGGGCAAGAATCCCCTCCCTTGGCTTGCTCCTTTTAATGTACCCAGGATCCCATTAGTCTTCTTGGCCACAAGGGCACACTGCTGGCTCATTACCAAATGTCCATCAGGACACTCAGGTCCCACTCTGCTGAGCTCCTCTCCAGCAGGTCATGTCCCAGCCTGTACTTCTGCATGAGGTCATTCCTTCCAGGTACAAGACTCTACACTTGCTTCTGTTAAACCTGGTCTGGTTCCCGTGTGCCCAAATAGTATGTAAGTTCCACAGAAGACTATTGTAGGGACCAGGTTGTTCTTCAGGGCCTTAATTTCATAAAAAGAAAAATGGTGTCTCTGTAGTCTTATATAATTTATTTAGCTCTCACCTGGGTGATCACTGTCTGAGAGCAGAAAAAGTAAAGACCTTTACTAGCTCCCTCACCTCTCTCTCTCTCTCTCTCTCTCTCTCTCTTTTTTTTTTTTCTTTTCCAAAAAATGTTGGTTATCTTCATAATTTATCTACCAAAGCTACTGGTTTATTATGTCTAGTTTTCTTTCTATAAAGGCTTTACCACTGATTTTATTGAATCTATCTCTTATTAGTTTATTACATAGTTTGAATGGATGTTGTATGATACTTTAATACCATTGTGGAACTAGTGATGACAAAGGCACAGTCCACTAATACATATAGGCAATTGTATGTATGGAAAAAAATCACGTACAAATTAACCATGCAGTCATTGTTAACAAGGAGAACTACTCTGAAGTGCTAACTTGCAATCGCATCTGCATCCCTGATATGTGAAATAAGGATCAAGAGTAAACTAATGATCTTAGTCTCACATGCAAATAGGTAAAATGGCTGTTGCTTTCTACTCTGCCACCTCATTCATGTCTCAGTAACATTAGAATCATTTTTATCTTTACATTTCTAATTGGCTTAATGTTGCTATGACTTGATTAAATTATGTCCTTGTTGTACAAGTATTGTTAATGCTTTCCCTGTGAAGCAGGTCCTTAATTACTAAAAGAAAATACTTTCATATGTTCCTGAATCTTTGGCTTCTTTCATTCTTTGAAGCATTTGCTTCAAAATTAATTCACTAAACAACAGTGACTTCTTTTAATCAGAAATATATTTTCTGCTAGACAAGTAGGACTTCAGTGCTATAATTCAGTGTATGCTACTAAACAAAGATATGATTCAGTACTGGTACTGAAAAACAGCAAATGACTTTTTTCACCTCTGTTCAATTTCAAAATGCAGTCTCCAGCATATAATCTTTTCTGTCAGTGAAACTGGGGTTCTAGAATTTACCTGATGAAAAATATGTGACATTATAGTCTTGCACAGAGAATGTGACAAAGCATATGTAACAGAATACCTTTCAAGTGTCAGACTGCATAAGCACAGGAAAATCACTGGGATAAAATAAAATAAAATAAAATAAAATAAAATAATTATTAGAATATTCTAAACACTTTTTCTTTTTCTTTTCCTTTTCCTTTTCCTTTTTCTTTTTCTTTTTCTTTTTTTCCTTTTTTTTTTTTTTTTTTTTTTTTTGGTAGAAAAAGGCTTTCCTTATTCAAAATCTGACTTTCCAGTGGGATGAAAAAAATTATCCCACAACAGTTAGCACAATATTGTTGTTACATGAATCTCTGCATGTTGGTAAGTCTATATGTTCAGTGTCAGCTTGAATATTTAGAAAATATTCTTCTCAGAAAGAGTGATAGGGTATTGGAAGAGGCTGTCCAGGCAGGTGGTAAAGTCATTGTCCCTTGATGTGTTCAAGACAAGTGTAGACGTGGCACTGAGGGCCAAAGTTAGTGGTATGTTGGTGATGGGTTGATGGCTGGACTAGATGATCTTGGTGGTCTTTCTATAGGTTCTGAGCATAGAATGCATAATATACAATTGGACATAACTTTCTGAAATATTTCTTCAGTTATTGTACTCTAACTCAGCATAGAAGCCCATCTGTTCTTTCAGCAGGACCTTGAGTGGCCTGGTTTAATGAGGATAGACTGTTTTCACTGTACACAGTGATAAGAGTACAGCAGGAATTCCTGGGAAATAGATGACAAGATTGTAAAGAATATGGAAAAAATATCTCGTGGCAGATGAGGGAAACCCTTGAAACAGAGGATAAACGGTAAAACATGCATATACCTAGTACATTTTATAGTAGATTGAGAAGAAGTGAGAGATGACTGAAAACCTGCAGGTCTGAGGTGAATATTGCCTGCCATTTGCCCTGGGCATTGTGAAATTGCAGATTTTATATGTCTCATAAAAGTGTTGTTGCTTCCAGTTCTACCTGCTGTGGCAAACACCTGGGAGTCTGCCTTTCTAATGTGAAACGCGGCCAACAGAACTAACTAGCAGCTTGCCTACCTTACTACAATCCAAATGTATTTGGGTCAATGTTTCACAGGGGTTGCACTTACAGCTTAAAGAGCTTTAAAGAAGCAACATGGTTGATCACACAAATGGTTATGGGGGAAGGATATATGTAGATTGTTCAGGTCTGCACCAGATCCCTTGACAAAACAAAGACCTGGCAATCTCTGCTGCTGAAAGAGCCACATGATCTTTCACTATGCCATAAAGCAGTACCTTCTTCCCTGCCTATGTCATTAATGCACAGTTTCTGCCTACAAGCTGCAAAATTTCTGCAGCCCAAAACACTCCATGCATTTCTCAACAACACAGATGCTGTAAAGTGAATATTATCAGTGCATTTCCAAATTTCTCTTTAAATCTTCCAGTTCCTCTGGAGAAAGGTGTATTATCTCTTTTCAAAGAATGGCCAAACTGAGGTACTGGAAGAATGAATGACCTTTCTTGTTACTCTGCAGATGTGGGTGCCCCCAACCACAAGAAAGATTTGGAGCTGTTGGAGAGCATCCAGAGAAGGGCCACAAAGATTATTGGAGGGCTGGAGCCTCCCCTGTGAAGAAAAGGTGAGGGAGCTGGGCTTATTTAGCCTGGAAAAGAAAAGGTTCTGGGCTGACAACAATGAAGTGTACTGGAAAGCTGGAGAGGGACACTTTACCAGAAAGTACAGTGATTGGAGAAGTGTTAGCTTTAAACTAAAATAAGAGAGATTTAAATTAGATATTAGGATGCAAATTTTCATTCAGAATGCTGTGAGGCACTGGCACAGGCTGCCCAGAGAAGCAGTGGGTTCCTCATCCCTGGAGGTGCTCATGGCAAGGTTGGATGGGGCCCTGGGCAGCCTGATCTGGTGGGTGGCAACCAGTCCATTACAGGGTGTTGGAACAGGATGGTCTTTAAAATATATTCTAACAAAAAATATTCTATGATTCTATGATTAGTTTGGATATTTCACCTACGGCATTTCCTGCCTGATCTCCCTCTAGGAGCTCCTTCAATTAGTATTTTCATTCCTACTAAATGCTCTGAAATTGGTGGAAATAACACAGCTGTAGGAAAAAGCTGTGGCCCCTGTGGTCCTGCATGCCATTAGCAGAGAACTCTTTGCTAATATTATTTCTACCAGGAGGCAGAATATGTGAAGCATACTACTGAAAACCATTGACTAATTTGGTAGGAGGTTATCTAGCACATATTCACAATCTTTAATCATTGCAAAACCTGGCTTGACTTTCAGATTTCAGCTTGAGCTTGCAGGATTGATTGTTAGAAACAGAGGCAAAAGGGCTCATCTCCTTTTATTCATAAATTGAATAAAACTATTGAACAAAACATTGAGTGACACATGCAGTAGCCGATGGTGGCAATCTAATTCCCATGTGTCAGAATTTAAGTTCACAATAACCAATTAAGTGTTTTAGTGATTAGCAGGTACTTAGCTACTCCCCCCCCCCCCCCAAAGCATCAAGAAAGAGTGCCAGATAAAAAATGACATATGGTAGGAGAGCCAACATGAAAATAATTGGTCCAAAGTCAGTCAGTGCAGCAAAAGGCACTGCAAAATCCACTTCCTCCTTACAGCTACTTGACTGAGGCTACTCAGCTCTTCTAATGAGAGTGTGGTTCTGAAGTATGGATAAGTGGCTTTCCTGCCATGCAAGTATCTATCTTGCAGTACAGAGATGTCTACAGCAAAACTAATAATCTTAATCTTTTATTAAAATTCTTAGGCGGAAGTAAAAAAATGCTGGTGGCAGTTAATCTCAAACTTAAACAGACGTCTATACTAGAGAAATCATGCTCTAAATGTTCCTGTGTATTCACTGACTTCAATAGGAGCTATGGGTGAGCACTTCCATCACTTGTTCTAGCAGATTTGTGAAGTTGAGAGGCAAGAATGAGTTAGTTTCACTTTTAGAAAGATTCTGAGCAGTCTATTTGATTTCTCTGGAATTTATTCATCTTCTAATTTGAAAACACCTCCTTCTTCTCCTCCCATCTCCCCAGCCCAACAGGAATATTACAAAGGCTGGAATAAGAACATAGGAACATAATGTTTTTTATTTGATGAAGGTTTTTCAAAAAATCTGAGGAAAAACTTTTTATTCCTGATAAGTTTAGACTGAAAACAGTCTGAAAATAGGTCATTTTCTCAGAAAGAGAATTTCTGATGTTTGAATAGCTTTTCTTAGTAAACAGTTCACTGAGCTAGAAGTCTGTCCTGAAGAAATCATACAGGCAGGTGTGACAGAAGGATCCTCTTATGAAAATTCAACCTGGGTAGCTATTAAGGGCTTTTTATAATCAATGCAAAATCTTTGATTGGAAATTCCTGATTGATGACAGCTTGACAAAACCAGATGAACTCTGCTGGACATTAGTGAGATCACCTTATCTTTCTTGCATGCTTCTTCAAGAACATGTATCTTCAACACAGTTCAGTAATCCTCTTCTGCTCATTCAGTAGAAATGAAAGTGAAGCAGAGGCAGTGAGTGCACAGAAAAGAAAGTGCAGGAAAAAGGGATCAGTAAGCAAGGCTTGTGGGAAGCAGGATATTTTCACACCCAAAGGTACTAACTAATTCCATCATCCTATTCAAACAGGCATTGGAGTTCAATTTTGCATATAACCCAATCAGTTTGTTCTTAAGGAGCTCTTTACAGAGAGGAACCACTTATTGCTATGTTTATGTTGTCTTCTCACCATGGATAGTACGTGGGGTTAAAAGCCCAGACTCACCTTGCACCATGGCATAGCCCAAGCTGTTCCCCAGCACTTCTGTGCTAGCTTGTGGCCTAGTCTTGTCCTTTTCCCTGTGCCTGGGAACCCCCGGGGTTCTCTGAATTGTGGCTCCCTTGTAGCTGTTTAGCTCTGCTTCCCTACTTGTCCCTATCATTTTATATTTTTCTTTCTCTCTACTTCATCTGCAGGTAAAATTTAATTCTCTGTGCTGGTGAGTGCTTAGTTATTTATTTTGCCTCACTTGAACTGTTATATGTCCAATTAAAAACAAAAACACAGCTTCTAGAAAGGCCTTTAAATTAGGACTTAACAACTCCTTGAAGATTAATAGTTAAGGTGGTTGCCTGTATGTACACTAGAGAAGATGAGAATTTACACTTAGGAGCACATCACACTGCCCTCCTCTGCCCCTGTCCCCTCTGACATCTGTCTGAGCTGTCTCAGCCCTCTGCTCTTTCATGAGAAAAACAAACAAACAAACAAACAGGCAAACAGCCTTATTTGTATTAGAAAAATGTAAAGTGGACAAGAAACAATTATGTGGGGGGAAGAAAAAGCAGGATACAGGAAAATAAAACTGTGCTATCAAAAAAGGATTGTCTTATAAAGATATTTTGAATTACACAGCTGTCTGTGCTTTGACCTGCATTCACTATATACTGTCCTCTACAATGGTGTTGTATGTGAACATGATTCCTGGAACTGTTATGCCAATAATCAAACTACTTTCCTCCCTGGGGCAGTGGGCACAGCCCCAAGCTGCTGAAGTTCAAGGAGCCTCTGAATAACATTTCTGGTCATGCGTTCTGATTTTTGGGTGGTCGTGTGGACTAAGGAGTCAGACTTGGTTATCCTAATGGGTTTCTGACAAATTTGGAGATTCTATGGTTCCATTCTATGATTCTGTGACTCTCTTCTTTACGCAACACCAGCTCCTCGAGGTGGAGTACTTCTTTATTCCCCAATTATTCAAATATCTTTGATCTCTCATCCCCATCCCCCCCTTCCCCCCCCCTTTCTTCCAGGCAAAACCTACTCTTGCTTTCCTCAAGAAAAGATGTCAGCTTAGTCAGGCAGTAGTTTCCAAAGACGTCTAAGTGATTTGGGAACCCAGTTTATTTGAAATGTAAAGTGCATATCCTAATCTACTTAGCTTTGAAAAGTCCCAGCAGGACTCTGCTTAATGGTAGAAAGCAACAGACTGATAAAGCAACCTTGGCCACAGCACTGAAAAATGACTCAGTGCAATAATTTAACTTGCAGCCTCAATTGTGTATAACAGTATTTATTCATTACTTGTCCCAAAATCTTATTTTCTTCCCTCTACTTGCATATCAGGGACAGATTTGTTTCAGATCTAGTGGAGAGAATATTTCTTTCAAGGACATGCTGGAGGAGTTTGCAAGAGGCTGATCAAAATTTGCAAAACTGAATTAAAAAAGGAAAAACGGTGTACTGTAATATGGAAAATAATAATAACAAATATTTGTCAATGAAGAAACTAAAGAGCAAATAAGACATGGAATTATAGAATGGCTTGGAAGGGACAGTAAAGGTCATCTATTTCCAACCCTCTTGCTGTGGGCAGAGCCACCCAGTAGATCAGACTGCCCAGGGCTTCGTCCAGTCTGGCCTTGAATGCCTCCAGGGACAGGGCATCTACATCTCTGGGCAGCCTGAGCCAGTACCTCATCAACCTATAAGAAAAGAATTTCCTCCTAACATCTAATATAAATTTATTTGCTTTTAGTTTAAAACCATTTTCCCTCTCCCTATCACTGTCAGACCACATAAAAAAGTCTTTCTTCATATTGTTCATGAACTCTAGTTGAAGGCTGCAATAGGGCATCCTTGAAGTCTTCTCCAGACTGAACAAGCTTAGCTACTTCAGACTGTTTTTATAAGAGAGGATTCTTCATCCAGCATTCTGGGAATCTCTATGGCCTCTTCTATACCCATTACAACAACTCTTTGTCTTTCTTGTGTTGGGGGTTCCAGGACTGGATGAAGTTGTCCTGATGAAGCCTCACACAGGCATAGCACAGAGGAACAATACCCTCTGTCTCCCTGCTGGCCATCCCTCTTTGATGCGGCCCAGGATACAGTTGGCCTTCCACGCTGCAAGCACACAGTGCTGGATCATGTTGAGCTTATTGTCCATCAGCATCTGCAAGTCCATCTCTTTAGGGCTGTTCTCAATGAGTTCTCCCAGTCTGTACATGCCTAGGATTGCCTTGACCCAAATATAACACCTTTCCCTTGGCCTTATTAAACCTCATCATAATGCGACAGTTTACTGAGATAATATTTTTATTCCCTGGGAGATTTTCAGCACTTGATACCAAACTGTTCTTAAGCTCAGTATTTAAGAAACAACTATCTTTGCCATGAATGAAAAAGGTGACATTACGCTTTTACTAGCTATCTAATTCATTGAGTCTCATATCTTCTAAGTGCACTGTTCTGAGCAATATGGAGATAGCTAAGCTAGTCCCATATGCACTACTTTTGATCTCAGACAGGATGTAACTAGAGATCCGTGCAGGTGCATTTGTTCTAGTTTTCAGTTTTCAATCATCTGCAATGCAGACATGCTTTATGAATCATAGAACACAATGTCCTACTTCCTCACTTCCTGCTTATTTCATCAGAGAAAAACTTTACAAATATTCTATGAACAGTGCTCATGCCATTTGTTATCATTTTTGTAGCACTGTACTGAACACCTTCTTTCATGAAACCAAAGTTCAAAAGGATGAATTTTCAAAAAATAAAGTGACATCAATCTGTATGTTAAAAAAATGAAAACTGATCAGAAAGTAATCATTCCTTTTTAATTATATTGGCCCACAGCAACAGAGACAGATATTAGTGGTATGGCAATAGAGCTTGAACCTTCCCACTGATATTCTGATATATCTCCTTGCTGTGTAACAGATGGCAGCAGAGGAGCAGTCTGACAGAATGGGATCTGACATGGAAGTACATATGAAACAAAGGTGTGTCACTGAATTCCTCTATGTGAAAAAAATGGCAGCCACTGGAATTTACCACTTGCTGAATAATTATGCAGACCAATAGGGGATGTGAGCACAGTGAGGTGGTGGGTAGTGTGTTTCAGCAGTGACAGCACTTCCATTAGCGCAGATTTTTATGACTGTGGCATCAGATTCTTATTCATAGCAGATGAAAATGTATAGATAATGGCAGTGACTGCTGAAAAACAGAGAACTGCCTCTATCAAATCAAATTGTGTTATTGTGCACTTTATATCTGTTGTAGTTTCCATGGAAATAAATATTTTTGGGGCATTACTCCTGGGGCAAGCTTTGTATACTGTATTTTGCATGTAGATGAATGCCTCACAGAATGGAAATGTACTGACGTAGTCTTCTCATCCTGTAGTCCAATTATTTTATTTTATTTTATTTTTTTAATGTCTCTCAATTTTAAAAGCATTTGGGTAACTACTTCACAAAAAACATTAAACAGTCTATCATCCTTTCACTTAAAATTTTCTTGTAGGCTGTACATTTTTGTTAGACTCAATTGTGTAGGAGGCTGTAAATTTCATATGGGTGCATTTGATTTAATTAGTTGTCTAGATGTATGTGTTCATGTGTGCTCTGAATATCAAACCAGAACATCAGCTGATGTAGTCTTTATTCCTTCCAAAGTACTTGATTTTGCATTATCTGATGTAAAGAATTCTGTCTGCATTATCTGTACCGAAATGGATATCTGAAAGCCAAATTCAAACTGTTGGAGAAAAGTATGAAAAGAAATTCTGATTTGTTCTCTACTGTTGAAATGCCTTCATTTAATTATGTATTCTGTAACTGAGCTCTTTGTAATGTACCTCAGACTAAAAAGGAAAAGGCCCTTTATGGCAGCTCCAAGCAGTTAGCCCTGTAAATTATGTTTTGTTTGTTTCCCTATTCTTATTTATTTACTTATGTATTTCTCAGTGCCTCTTTAGCTCTATCACAGAATCGTAGGGTGGTTTAGCTGGACAGGACCTGAAAAGACCATCCAGTTTCAACCCCCCTGCCATGGGCAGACTTGATACCCACCAGCTCAAGCTGCCCATGGCCCTTTCCTAGCCCTGAGTATCTCCAGGGATGGGGCACCCACACCTTTTCTGGGCAGCCTTCACTCATCTCATCTAAGTCTGTCTTCATTTAGTTTAAAACCATTCTTCCTTATCCTTATCCACACTACAAGACATGTTGGTCTCCCTTCTGTTTATAAGC
Source organism: Coturnix japonica (assembly GCF_054131305.1). Lineage (NCBI taxonomy): Eukaryota > Metazoa > Chordata > Aves > Galliformes > Phasianidae > Coturnix > Coturnix japonica. Next base: position 53,421,506 of record NC_140702.1, read on the forward strand.
TCCATTGAAGTGCTAGCAGGTCACAATGAGGCATCCCTGGAACCTTCTTTTCTCCAGACTGAACAAATGTAGTTTCCACAGGCTGTTTTCATGAAAGAGGTGCTCCAGAACTCTGATTATCATAGGCCATCATAGGTGGCCACCAGATTGGTCAGGCAGTCTGCCCTTGGTGAAGCTGTGCTGGCTGTCTTCGATCACCTCCTCATCTTGCATGTGTCTTAACATGTCTTCTAGGAGGATCTGTTCCATGATCTTCCCAGACAAAGATTTGTTCAGCCTTTATCTTTCTTTCTCTCTTAAAAATGGGAGTGATTTTTCCCTTTATCCAGTTACTGAAGTCTATATCTGAATGTCACAACTTTTCAAATATGCTGTAGAGTGGGTTGGCTGCTACATCAGCCAAACATAGCCAAGGTCTTCTGTATTTTTCACTGTGCTCAGAAAGAATCAGAAAGCAGAATAAATCCTATAGATATCTAAGCACTTTCTGAGAGTTTTAAAAAGCAACTGGATCCTGATTTTTTGTTATCAGAAACTTAGGTTATTTATAGACATTCAACCTCTTTAAAATATACTTAACCATGTGAGTTTCTGTATGCGTTGCCATGGGATCAAACACAACATCCCATACTGCTTACATAATTGCAATATGAAGAGGCCTTGCTGTGCATGTATGATCTAATCACACATGAAACAAAGCAAACATGTCAGGGATGTGCTGGATTTTCTCCACAGCAGACTGAACAACAAAGGCAACACAGAGCTACCCAGTGCACTGGAAGCCACACATTGTGCTTGGGTGCTCTGTGGTGCAGTGGAGAGCCTCTTATGGGTTGAACTCAGCTTCTCCTCAAGATCCTTAAGGAAAAGATTAAGGAAAAGATATTTCTCAGTTCTTATTTATTTATCTAGCAATATTTGTTATGTGCAGGGTAGGTAAGAAGCTCAGTTCAGGCCCTCCTTGACAGGGGTAGAGAGCAAAAAATTTTTAGAGCTATAATGTAAATGATTTTTTATATAGCTACTGTGTCAAATAGAGTATGATGTGACGTATTTATATAGCTATATGTTTTTTCTTCATTAGCCAAATGTTTAACTTTTCTCTCTTAGTAATAAATACATATTTAGAGAGATCCTAGAAATGGTAAGAACTGCACTTACACAGAATAAGAATAATTTAAGTATAATCCATCTAATAAATGAATATAAATTTATTGGCCTTGCAGTTACTTAGATATCATTTAGAAAGTTAATACACTTGAGTTTAGGTATCAGCCACAGGACTTCATCTACAGATTTCTTTTTACTTTTTGTTCTCTTCTTGAACTAATTGAACCTTGCCATCAGTGTATCTATCTGTGACTGTCCTAACAGCACTGTCTGACAGGGGATTTCCAGATGATTATCTACAAAAATAAGATCTGTGCCTTCTCAGTGTTCAGACTTTGGCCTCATTAGAGATAAGCAAGCTCAACAGTGTTGAAATGATGCTCTGCAAAGCAGAGTGATTCACAAACCTAACAGCAATATTAAACAAGATGGATATTTTCCTGCAGTCAGTAAGGAACTGACTCTCCCTCGCATGTCTGCTATATTTAGTGTTTATATTATTTACATTTCAATATTTACATTAATATTTAATGTATGCTTCTGATCCAGATGAAGATACAAACTTTATGTAGTTATTTGTTGCTAGTGCATTTTGCCTATAGCAAACTGATGGGTTTTGTAGATTAACTGAGGCTGTGACAGTGGGGTCCACAGCCAGCAACATCTGTGGTCTGTTTTTTTTAACACTGACACATATGCAGAATTTTCTCAAGACAGCTTTGTATCCATGCCGATAAGTATTGCCAGGCATAAAAGCACATATTCTTTGTTTAATCGAATTGTTTCTCATAATAGCTTAGTTTTGAAGGTTATTCTTACATAAGGAGTTGGTTTAGGTGCCCTGGAAGCAACACAAGGAACAAGTTGCTGGAATGTCCCAGCAATGCCCACCTGCCCCACATGCTGACTTTTCTTCCTCTGCTCTGCCTTCCACTGGGCAGTGGGGAGGTCCACCTGGTGTGGCAGAGGTTGCTCAAGGTGCTTACAGAGCTGCACAGAGCTGTCCCAGACAAGGCCTGGTCAAGATGGACACGAACACAACTGACACTTTATCCAGAGCATTTTTCAGCATATTCTACTTGGGATCTTATCTCAGTCACAGACCTTATTTTCACACTGATTTTTTCTTAATCATTATACAACACTACAAAAAAGAAAAAGAGCAGCTGCCTTGGAGTGAAAACCAATTTGGTTATGGATGCTATTTATCACATGCAGGAAAAAGGAAGTAGAGCGACTCTTCTCTACAGCATGCCAGTGAAGCATATTTTTCAGTTTATCAGGATTAAGACAAATTACATTTCACACAAATGTGGAAATATTCCCCAGAGCACAAATGATTACAACACTTGCTATGCAGAACTTTTAAACCTCTGGTTTGCTACATGAATAAACCAGTGATTGAATCAACAATACATATGCATCCTGAACACAGTGTCAAATTCTGATCTTGCAAACTTGAAGCAATGTTGTAGAGTTGGAAAGGATTTTGAGAACAGCAGTATGGATGAACAATTTATGGACTGGTATATGTATGTGGCAAGCAGGCAATGACATTTCTGGAAAGGTGAAAAGTAGAAGTCTGTAGAGCCAAAAGATGCCAGGAGAAGGTGATCAAGTAACTGCAAACTGATTACTGGCCTAAGCTTACCTATGTTTGGGTTTAGTACAACTGCTATTTTGAAGGAGTGGTAGGCCCTAATAGCAACAGAAGACATAGTTTGCTAAAATAAAATCCTGTTTAAATGCAGAAGTGAATCTGAGCTATGCTCTAAGAAGCAGTTTGGAGAATACATAGCAATCTGAATGAAATTTAATTTTAGCAACAGCTCTTCAAACTGCCACAAAATCTTTCACAACCAGCAAATTGTTTTATTGGGAATTCAAAATAAATATTGCTTTTGATTTCTTTATATTCTTTGTGAGTAAAATATTGACCTCTCAGTTAATGAAAATTTACCATACACTTTGACAGCGCAAGGATATTCCCCCTGGGTTCTTTCAGATTGTGTTGTGAGGAGTAACCCTTAGCTGTTGAACTTTCCATCTCCTGCACTATCCTGGGTAATATCTAATAATCAACATGCTGTGATATCTCATACTCTCTCTGAGATGCTCAGTGGTGAGGGGGAAAGGATAAAAGAGAAGTGGGGAGCTCAGGAGCAGCGAATCTTCATTTATGTGCTAAAGTGAATGAAAAAGTATATAAGTAACTAGCAAACTCTTAATATCAGTCAAAGATATTATGTCCATCTGAAGATGTAAGAATAGGCATTTTAAAATTTTGCTTAAAGCTTTGAATCATGTTTACTCATTCAGGACTTGTCTTAAAAACTTCATCACTATGGAAGTAATCAAGAGTAACAACTTGCAACAGAAGATGCTGATTATGAAGTGGGTTATGCTTCAAAATATTTTTTAAAAACACACCTTGAGTTAAAAAGGGACTTCACAAAAATTGCCCTATGTTTCCATCAATAACATACTTGTTTTGTTTTGTTTTGTTTTCCTTTACTCTTGTTTGATTGGCTTAAGTTTTGATTTTGGTTTTGTGGTTGCTTTGGCTTGCTTTGCTTTTCCTATCACAAATAAGCTGACTTTGCTGCCCATTGCTAAATTAGCTTGAAAGGACAGGAGTCAGTGCTCAGAATTCACCACTGTACTGATGCTGGTACTGCGCTGGTTGCAGTTAACTTCAGTCAGGGTATGGCACCACAAGCTGAGACATGGCTTAATAGCTAATAATTAATAAACTGGATCTAATTTTTTGTGAGTGCCCCAGTTGACCCTTTGGACCACTTTACATCAATATATTTTTTCATCCAACTTCTCTGTGATATCTCACCCTAGGCGATACAGAACTTCTTTATTTCCTCCTTTCTGTTCTTTTGTTGTTGTTTAATCAACCACAATCCCCCAAGACATCTTTTCCCCATGTCAGAAACATGTAGCTTCTTAGGGCTAAATTAGCCACAGGAGAAAGATTTCTGTCCTGAGTAGAAGTAATAAATTAATAAAAATGAGCTAATTAAACTTTATATGAGGGTAACAGAGTTCAGGAAATTTCCACTTTTTTTTTCTACTTTTTTTTTTTTTTTTCTTCCATTATGTTTATTGTTTTCATTTAATTTCTCATGTATTTAATTTTCTGCCCCATAAAAAGAGGACAGTGAAGAGTAATTAAGGAAGTTTCTACATTTCTTTCAAGTTCTTGAAAGTATCATTTCTTTTCTGCTTGTATCACTAAAATAAATAGTTCCATGGAAAACAGGAAAAATGTAATATTCCACCAGCATGAAGAATAATCTTTCTGAAAACTAATTGCACTTAACTAATTTGCATAAAGATAAAAGAACATTATTTCTGAACTAAAACAATGGAAGTAATCTTTCCTTTGAAATGTAATTAAATTGTAAGATACCTCTATTTTCATCTACATCACACAGTATATCCAATATTTCTAAAAAGTAATAAAGCTCCACAAAAGTCTATTAGTTCTAGGATGTACATTTACCCACAACAATATTTTTGTTCAAATATACAGTAGAAAAGTATGACAGTGAAAAATCACCAACATGAAAGTACGGATCTGTGACACTCATATGAGTAAAGCACGAACTGAAGATATGTGAGCAAAGGGAGAACTTTATTCACAGGCATTTCTGCCTTTGGGTATATCAAAGACCAGATGAATACAGCACCTTTCCAGATTGATTCTCTGGGAGCTGTAAGTAAGTGCATGTACCTGCCTGACAGGCTCATGTCTCAGCCTGACATGGGAATAATATCACCATGAAATCATAGAATCATAGAATAATATGAGTTGGAACGAACCTTTACAGGTCACCTGGTCCACCACAGTGCAATGAATAAGGACACCTATAGGTAGATCAAGTTACTCAACGTCTTTCATCCTGTCCTCATATGGGAGGTGTTCTACCCCTTGGATTATTTTTGTGGCCCTCCTCTGGACAGGTTGCAACAGGTTCACTGTATTAAGGACTCCACATCTGAATGCAATGCTCCAAGTGAGATCTCATCAGAACAGTGTTGAGGGGCAGGATCACCTCCCTTAATCTGCTGACCACACTCGTTTTGATGCAGCCCAGGTTGGCTTTGTCCCGCTCATGTCTCATGTCCAGTTTCCCGTCCACTAAGTCCATTTTGGTAGGGCTGCACTCTACGCTTACATGCCCCAGCTTGTATTGGTAGTAGGGGTTGCCACAATCCATGTGCAAGACCTGGCATTTGGATTTGTTGAACTTCATGCCCTTACCTGAACTAACTTCTTAGCCCGCCTGGGTCTCTCTGGGTGGCTACAACTGCAGCCTGTGCCTCTGTGGCCACAGTGTTCAGCCTTCCCTATTGGTGGCCTCTTAGACTTCCTGCAGAGCAAACAGAGCTAACTATTAGGTTAAGTCTTTTCAGTCTTCTAAACTTGTGTTTTTATCTTTCTTCTATGTAGTTCTGATTCCATACTATCAGGCTTGTAATATATGGATAGATAGATTCTGGCTGTATATGGCTAATTTCTGTACTCAGGAGACCTCCCTTCTTCTCCACCTTAATGTAATTCCTGTGTCAGGCACCTTTCAGATTACAGTGTGTCAAAAGGATGGAGATACTTCCTTAAAATGCTGTCTAGCAAGTAGTGTAGATTTTCCATGACCCCAGACTTCATTTGGATTCAGGCAGTAAGTCAAAGCCAATCGCTAGAAAGTAGAGTGTTTGCAGTAGTATACTGGAACCTAAAGTCGAAACCTTTCTTTGTGTAGAATCCATATGAAGTAGGAATGCTATTTCCCCCCCAGGTTTTTCTTAAATTATTTTAAGTAAAAGGTTTTAATGAAGACTTAAGCAGTAAATGTTTTTGTTCAAGTACTCCTTTCCTCATAAAGCTCACATAAATATACCACTATTTTAAAAAAGGTGAAACATTGCAGATCAAATCATCAAGGATTGTTTTATTCCATTCTAGAGAAAAATACTAACTGGTTTTGCATAGTACTTCTTAGTCTAATGTTGACTGTTACACGCAGCTGGATAAGTAGAGAAACTGTTCTCTAAAATGTGTGAGTGTTGGAAGTGACTACCATTTCAAAGTTTTCACTTTATATATTGATAGCCATGAATTCTAAAAATAAGCATTAGTCTGTATCTCTGATTTTCCTACAGAAAATGCAGCCAATGTGTTGTCAAAGCTTCAAAACCCGCAGTTCTTCTGCTGGTTCTGTGATGTGCTAGGAAAGAAGAAAGTATATCTCTGCATACTGAGCTGACACTTTCATCAAACAGTTGTTTATGATAAAGCTCAGATAAACAGTCTCCCCTAATAAGTCATCTTTCATCTTCAGTCTACTGTGAAATTCATTATATTCAAATCCTATTGAACTGCCTTGCTGATAAATTAATTCTAGTGCATTTTTTTATTTTTTATTTTTCTATGAACTCTCAGTTACCTTGCTGCTAGTGCCATCAGCCTGTCTAGGTTTAGAGAATCATTGTTGTTGTTCTCTAAACCTTTCAGACTAAGGATGGTTTTGATCTTCTCGCAGGACTTTTCTTTTGGAAGAAGGAAAAGTAGGCATTTTGACAAATTCAGTTATTTGGTTTCATATTCATTCTTCACTAAACTATTGCTAACAACTTCATTCTGGTGTGGTTTTAGTGGTGTCTGTACAGTCACAAATAATAGAGCAGAAGAAAGACTGTAAAACAAACAAACAAACAAACAAATAAAAAACCAACGCTGTAGTAAACTTGAACTGACACATGATATTTGTGAGATCTAAGCATCAGGAATGCGTTTAATTTTTGCAGCCAATGTTTATTCCTCTTGCTATGTTTCTAATGAACTGAATGTGCAGGAATAACAGAAGAAAATCATTTTAGAAAATCTGTTTTCTTCTCCCACGTCTGCCTTTCTTCTTTCTCTGTTTTTGATATCAGTGAATGTTCATTAGTTTCAATGATATATAATTCATTGGCAAAGTTAAAAGAAGTTCTATATAAACTATAGTTTATAGTTCTATAAACTTCTGTAGAGTTTACGAAATTTTATATGAAATATCCAACTTGTTAATTAACAATTATGTAAGACTCAGCTGCAGCATTTATTTTTCAGCTATTCATTCATCAACTTGAATAGTGACACACAGACTTTTAATATATATGATATATACTTACAAACATATGCAAATACATACTTTATATGTAAGTATATAAAGTTTTAGAGTCTTCAGTAAAAATGATAAGCCCCTTTGTTATGGCAAACAGAAAGGTAAACAAAAATACTGGGCTTCTGAAAATGAATGAGAGAAACATTTAGGATGAATAATAACCTTGTTTCTTGGTCTGTACCCTATTTTACAAGTAATACTTAGACATAAAATAAGGTCTTATTTCATGGAGAAAAAAGTGCTGTCTGGGCCCTCTGGTAAATCCTGTTGTTTTAGAACAAAAACAAAAATACAATGTTTTTAATATGTTGATTGTTATTCACTCTCATTGTCGTTTCTCTGAGTTCTAAATTTATACGTGCATTTTAGAGAGGGGAGAATTAATTCTGGTATTGCTATAGACCTTTGGACTTCAGCCTTGAAAGCATTTCACCTCCTTACTGAACATACACAGATGCAATGAAACAGCGATAAGCGGCTGTGGGTATGACTGTTCTCTTATAAACTTGTTCAACTCATTTACCTAGTAGGGATGTCCAAGTCTGAGCCTCCTTTGCTGGAAGCACTTAATTTACCATCAAATAAAAAATTCTTGATTTTCTGGTAATTTAACTAATCATAATCATAACGTGTTCAAAATTAGTTGTTGGTTAAAGCCCTCAATGACAAACTCATCCCGCAGCAGCTGCCAGAAAGGCATAAAACCCCCCATAAAAATGTGCTTAAAACTAGAAGATTAAAATTTAGATAGAAAAATTGAATTCCCACAAATTAAGAAATGCCAGATTTATTATTGTCCATCCAAATGTACGTCCCTTTACTCACTATCTGGCCTTCAATAACATTCTCAAAGTAAAAATATCAGGTAAGAAAACTGTGGTACCAAATCGACCGTACAATAGATTATTAATACTTATGACTGAATCAAAAGAACTGTTTGTCAATTCATAGTGTTATGTAGGAACTCTTTAACCTAAGGCCTGGGAATGTTGAACTATGAATCAGTTATTTGCTAAGTTCTCTGAAGCTAAAAAGCATGTGGTCTTATTTCTGTTCATAGCATTATTTTTACAATATGGAGGATAAGAGGGTGGACTTGGACCAGAATCCTGCTTCTGAGCTATCTTCCAGCTTCCATATTCAGCCAAGTAACATTACAGAAATGTCTTTGTCCTTTGTGTGATGCATGGACCTTGTGAGGGACTTCACTGTGCAGAGTGGTATACCAACACAGAACACCAAAAAGGGGCTGCTCTGTAAAGACTTTCTGCACTTGCTGTATGTTGTGTTTGTCTCTGCGATAACTGAGTGCCTTCCAGTAGTGCACTGAGCAATGCGACTACCATCTGGCATGTGTTTGTTCGCTCATTCTCTCCCTGGGGGGGTGAACTGTGTTCAGTGGAGTGTTATGTTTCAGACTTTTTATACACAGATACTGACACGTGCTGCTATATATGCTTACAATAGAAATGACAAGGTCAAAAAATATGCCTTGCACTTGAGTGAAAAAATGGTGACATTTAGGATGTTCCTTAGTTGATTTCACTTGTGCAGAATCCTGAGAAAGGCCTTCTTACTGCGTAAGAAGATGTTACAATTTGAATTTAACACAGTATTTTCACATCTTGCGTAGCCTGTAGTCACCCTCTGTCTTCAATAAGGAGTTGCCAGGGGCTTCCATCCCTTTCTCCAGATGGTGATGGGAGCTGGAGGGAAAAAAAAAGGGAGGAGGAGAAGTTAAATTTAAAAGTGTACATGCTCACAGAAATGAAATCTGTTCTTCCCAAGACTAGTAAAAGTCATGACTCAACAAATTTTCCGCTCATTCACATCTTCTGCCATTCTTTCCAAGAAAAGATGCCATTCCACGTGTGAATACATGAAACATTTTGTGGTGTGCCTTGGTGGTCACAGTTGCAGTAGCATTTCCCAAACTTGGAATCACACATAAATATATAAGTAATCATAGAGTCAGCAATAGAATGTTTTGATTTGCAAAGGACTTTAAAAATTATCTATTTCTAACCCACTTGCCATCAGCCTCCTAGGAGATCAGTATGCTCAAAATCCAATCTAGCCTGGCCTTGAACATATCCACATCTTCCCTGAGCAACGTGTTCCAGGGCCTCTGTACACTTATGGGAAGAAATCTGTTCCAAATATCTACCCTGAATTTATCCTCTTCTAGTTAAAAGCGATTACCCTTGGTCCTCTCACTGCACTCCCTGACAAAGAGTTCCTCCTTGTATTTCCTCTACCTTTAGGTACTGGAAGGCTACAATGATGTATCCTCAGATCATTCTCTTCTCCGGGCTGAAGAATCCCCACACTGTCAGCTTGTCTTTCCAGGGGAAGGTTCTGCAGCCCTCTGAATATCCTTGTGGCCCTCTGGACCAACTCACAGAATCAGAACCATAGGGGTTGGAAGGGACCTCCAGAGATCATTGAATCAATACCCCCTGCAAAACAGTCTCCATAGACCACATTGCATGGGTAGGCATGCAGACAGGTCTTTAATATACTAGAGCAGGAGACTCCACAACCACCCTGGGCAGCCTGTTCCAGTGTTCCATCATCCCTACCATGAAGAAGCTTTTATGAATCTTTGCGTGGAACTTCCTCTGCTGCAGTTTGTGACCATTTCCCCTTGTCCTGTCCCCACAGACTGCTGAAAAGAGGTTAGCCATGTCCCTTTGACTCCCACACCTAAGATGCTTATAAACATTAATCAGATTCCTTCTCAGCTTTCTTGTCTTAAGGCTGTAGAGATCCAGGTCACTCAGACTTTCCTCATAGGGGGAGATGCACCATGCCCTTTACCATCTTTGTGGCCCTACACTGGACTCTTACTAGGAGATCCATCCCTGTTTTTTTTTTTTGTTTTTTTTTTTGTACTGAGGAGCCCAGAACTGGATACAGTACTGGAGGTGAGGGAGGTGAGGCCTGACCAGGGCAGCATAGAGGGGAGGATAACCTCTTTTGAACTGCTGGCCACACTCCTTTTTAATGCACCCCAGGATCCATTGGCCTTCTTGGCCACCAGGGCACACTTCTGGCTCATGACCAGCCTGTCATCCACCAGGACACCCAGGCCCTTCTCTGCAGAGCTCCTCTCCAGCAGTTCATGTCCCACCCTGTACTGATACTTCCCAGTTTCAAGAGTCTAACTTTGATTTTGTTAAACCTCATATGGTTTCTAGCTGTGCAGATCTCCTGTCTTGCTGAATGGCAAGAGGAACTTCAGGTGAGCCAGGTACTCCTCCCAGCTTTGTATCACAGGCATGTGGATGGACACTATCCCCTCATCAGGGTTGTTAATGAAGATATTGAACTGGACCCAACACTCACCCCTGGGGAGCACCACTCATCACAGGTCTCCAACCGGACTCTGCACCACTGATTGCCACCCTCTGAGCTGGTCCAGTCAGCCTGTTCTCAACACACCTCGTTGTCCGCTTATCTGTCCCTCACTTTCACAGCTACGTAATCAGGATGTCATGGGAGACAGTATCAAAAGTCTTGCTGAAGTCAAGGTAGACAACATCCACTGCTCTCCCCCAGTCTACACAGCTGATGATGCCATCATGCATCTGCACTCTGGGAGCTCCAGAGCTGAATGCAGTACTGCAGGTGTAGTCTCACAAGAGTGGAGCAGAGGGGGAGAATCACCTCCCTCGACCTACTGATCACTTATCTTGGGCATATGCTGAGGAAAATAAAACAAAAAAAATAATAATCATCTTTGTTCACACATAAGCCCATAAGAATCATTATTGGAAAATGAATTTTTCAAAGTGTGATGTCCCGAGTCTTACATATAAAGAAATTTTGGTACATTATTGCATTAACCTAGCTGAAATACTGGGGAAGAATATTTCTGACAAGATAGGCATCTATTTTTCTTTAGTTATTTCATAACCCAGACAGGTGTCATGTGGAATATGTGTGCTTATACTTCAAAAGGGAAGGAAACCTCTTGCATAAGGATTTTTTTTTTTCCCCAAATGGAATTTACATAAGACTTACAAAGAAGTCAACTCATGTTTGCTTTTATTTTTTTCAGAAGCCTCAGAAAGTACTGTAGTCAAAAGAGCTCTTCTGCACATTTATAAAAAGTGGAGGGGATCTCTATCAGTTCCGTAGCTCTTCTCCTTTTTAGGTAGGACTGGGTGAACCTGGGGATCTTTTCCAACCTTGGTGATTCTATGATTCTATGACTCTATGATTTTGTTTTTTTAATTGCTCCCCAGGCTTATCCTGAAAGTTGGGTATTTAACCACACATTTCAAAAATGTTTATTATACAGTTTTCTTCCCTGTGGATTGATTATTAGTTTAGCAGCAGAAATTGGTGATTAACTGATTTCAGGAACTGAGAAATTCTGAGAAAAGAACTATGGGGCTGAGAATGTCACAAGCATTACAATACCATCCCGAGTTCAGCCAGTAAATCCCTATTTGATTTCAAACATGTTACATAGCTTCTTTGTAGCTATGTCAGTATCTAAAATATAATCTTATCTAGAAGAGGCACCGCAGCATTTTATATATGAACATCTTCCCTTTTTAATGTCTAAAAATCACGGTTTTCTTTGCGCAGAATCACAGAATCACAGAATGACCTGGGTTGGAAGGGACCTCAAGGATCATGAAGTTCCAACCCCCCTGCCTGGCAGGGCCACCAAACTTTCACATGTACTAGATCAGGTTGCTTTTAAACCTTTGTTAAGCTCTTACAGAACAAATTATGTGTAATAATTTTCATGATGCTTATGATGCTCATGGTTTATGTAAGCTAGCAGTTCTCTCCTTCAAAGGTCATGAAAACTCTGTGTCTTTGTTGAACTTATGAATTTCAAAACCTCACGCAAATATTCTAAAAGGAAAACAAATGAACAAAAAGAACTTTCCCTGGGTTTAGAGTACACAGTTTTCAGTTAGCTTTGTAATGAATTACACAAGCTGATATGCAGTCTCAAGTAAGCGATCAAGGACTAGACCAATCTCCCCAGAGCAATGCACACAGCACCAAGCCTGTCCGCATTCAAGAAATGTTCGGACAACAATCTCAGATTTTGTTTCTAGCTTTGAAAAGGCCACCACAGGTGTGAGAAGCACTCATATGCCTATGTTGTCCATTTGGCTTAGGAAAGATTCACTGTCCTAGCACTTATGTGTGAGAAAAGTTTACCAGTCCTCCTGGTACCCAAGCAGTTATAGGAGGAGAGGGAACTGTTTTCTATTCCTGAAAGCTGAAGTTCCATTGAGAGATATACTTACTTAAACTCTTTTTCTAGAGAAGGTGGTTAATTCAGTGACATCACTGTAGGTCTGATCTTAAAGCAAAGTACAATAGAAATAGTGTGAAAGAAGATGGTGGCTTAGATGCACATTTCAAATGGAGTAAAAACTGAAGATTTTAAGGTAATTTCTTTCTAAGTGCATCATCTGAACTATATGAAAAGTAGACAGAGTGCTAGAGACTGATGACAGAACTGCTTTTTTTGTTATTTCATGATCTGTATTAGAGATACCACGACTCCCATTTCTCAGCATGTTACAGTATCTTCCATGAAGAGTGTTCCTCAGCTGTTGCTCATTAATTGGAAAAGAAATGAATTCACTCTCTAAAGTTTTACATAACTTTATGTATTTACAGTGTTACATATGCATTTCTAAAATGTTGCAGAGAGATATTCAGTTGGTTCTTTAGATGTAGCAGATCTGGATGTTGTTAATTCCCAACAGAAATGGGACATCTTTATATAAACAAAAGCATTATCAAATACTGGAATGGTGCTGCCAGCACAGCCATTTACAGCATAAAACATGGCTTTCCTTTGAAATGAATTAAAACCTTCTCTAACATGATTACACTTGCGGGAACATTTGTCAGACAGTACACAAGCCAATTAGGGACTTCTTTGGGATAATCCATTACAGTTCATTCTAAATCAGCTATAAATATTACCAAATAGTTCCATTTAAATTGTTATCTGCTACTGTCACTCTAGGCTTTTCACAGATTAATTTTATCAGAACAAAGAGCTGACAGCACTTTTTTAAACCGAACTATAGAAGTCAAGGTTATAGTCTGTAATTTCCAGTGTCCTCCCATACCCTTTTTATCAGCTGGGTGAAAACTGTTAATTCATTTGGGACTTTCATCCACTTTTGTGCTTGAAGGTTGTAAATGGGACTTGACTTCTTTCAAACTAAACAAGATAAAGCTGAACATCTCGCCACAGAAAGCCTGACAAAACTGTATGTAAGCAATTTGTTAAAAATACTTGAGTGCCTTAGAAATGAAGAAGAATGTGACTATGGAATTAAGTCAGAGTTCTGTTGTATTCATCAAATACTAATAGCTAGGTGAACTTTCATATTCCACTTTTTGAGAAATGCCTGATAACTCCAAACAAACAAACAAACAAAAAATAATGAACTCCAGGATACTTTAAATGCTTGTATGCTCCACTAAATTCCTTACAGCTATTGTTCTTTTACAATTTAATTGAGGGTATTAACTATCATTCTTTTTCTTTTCTGTCTTTTTACTGAACTGTACACAGTACCTCTTCAGCTGCAAGGAAGCCATGTGTGTATTCCTTTCAGGGGCCCAATGCTGTGACTGTTTTCAGAGGAGGACTACTAAGTGTTGAGAGGATCAAGACTTCCAGACTTTCAGTAATTTTAGGTGTCTTCTTTTTCTTTTGGAAAAGTACATATTGTGATATACTCACTATGTCAGTTAGACATAGAACATACAGTAAAAGAACGACTGTGTTTCATTCTTCTAGCAGAAAGTTGGAAGCCTCTTCAATCTTTTTTCATAGATCCCTCTTCTGCTTTGTCCCGAATTGCCCTCTCCACCTGGTATCAGCTCTTCTGATTGAAAAACATTCTCCATTCCATTTTTTGAGGGTAAGGCAATAAAAATAAATAAATAAATAAATAATAGAACGAAAAAAAAAAAAAAAATAAGGAAAAGGTGCTGGAGTGGAGCCAACTGTTAAGGCAAGAGACAGCAAAGATTACTGTTCCTCCCTCTTCTTCTGCTGCTTTTAGCTCTTTTCCCTACAGTCCTCATTTCTCAGAAAAACAGTATATGGGCATAAGCCCAAGCCCAAGTGGGAGGTAAGCTGGCCTTTCTCCAGAAGAGGGAATGGCCAAGTCTGTAGACAGAATTGATTTTTATCATTTGCCAAATTGTTTTGAATTGTTTTCAGAAAGATCTGGTAAGATCAAAGGTAGGAAAAGAGATGAAAAAGCCTGGATAGTAACCAGTCAGTTACCAGACAATAGTGTTTTCTCCTGTACAGTTTATGTACAAGTCCTGCATTGAAAGTAATGCCTCCTATTTTGCTATGCTGGCCCATGTCAGAGGTGGATGTTGGAGGTTTGGCTGTAGAGGCTGAACCTTCCCTGCATTCTATTACACTTTGTTACATGCAACAGACGGCAGCAGAGGGGCAGTCTGACAAAATGGCTGTCTGAGACCTTGTACATCATGTATCTTTTTGAGCTCACTCTACCTTCAAAAAAAATAGCATGGTTCAAACTAAGCAGGAGGCCTGAAGTTTGCAATGGAGGATTTATTTTAGGAGATGTGGATTTGATAGAATGAGGATGGAACTGGACTTGCCTATCTCATTTATTGCTTGAAAACATCATATAAATGGTGCCCACTGGCACATTTATTTAGAGGTCCAGAATAATGTCCATGTTTTTTTTGAAAGAATAGACCAAAATGCTACACAGGGACGAATAAGGCAAGACTGCCTACCTGAAAGGGAATACCCACTAATAGGGGGGGGCAAAGACTCTAAAGAAGGTCACAGACCACCATGAAGACAAACTTGACAGCACATTGTCTCTCCTTTTCAGAAGTGATTCTCTATTTCCATACTAGATGTCTGTATGTCTGTCTTCCTCATACCATCCCTGTATGGAGACACAGATGTACGTCATGTTTTCTATCAAAACATACTGTATACAGAAAACTAGAGAAGGTATAGGCAACAGTCACAGACATGGAATTTAGACAGTTAACAGACACTTAGGAATTCTCAAAAGAGGCAATAAAAGCTTCAAATAACATCTCAATCACCCTACAGTTTTCATAATAACTTTGCACACTCTATGTTGCCAATCTTCCCAACTAATCAAAGGGATAACTCTTATTCTTTTTCATTGGATTTGTGAGAATAATTTCCAGTTGCCTGATAATAAATAATTTACAAATCTACATATCTTTTACTGCTGGAGTAGTCACTTGACTACATGCTAAGTGGGAGCAGACTAATGGGGAGTAAAGAAAATCTTGTGGTGTCAGCAGCAAATTATATGGTTTAAAAGAAACTTCTGATAAGCCAAGAAACAAGCGTTAGTTTTTTAAAACACCTTGAGGACAGATGCAAGGAAAAAATCTGTTTAGCGTGCTGGCCCAAGGGGGCTCAGTGTAGAGTCCTAGTTGCACTGAGAGGGAAACAAACAATTCAAATATAGCCTATTGACCCAGGTTGACAAAAAAGAAATTAGCAAAAAATAAACAGGAGTAATTTAAGCTGGAACAACAGTCAGTTTTATATTTTAGTGCACTTGAACGTAACTCAGTCTTCACATCTCTGAAACTAGTAATTTACTTCCACTGAATGGTAATATAAGGTCTCTGTTTCTGAAGCATAAGGAAGTGTTTACAAGTGTACATATAAGGCACGTAAATGAATAAATTTAAATTTATAGAAAGTCATTCTCTACTTGTAGAATACCTGTTTGCACAACATGTATTATATTATTTCTGCAGTGGTTTCAGAGAGATCACTGCTCTTTTTGTATGTTAATTCATGTTTGACATGTACAGCATTGCAGCAGACTGGCTTATCTTTTTGTTAGAATACCTGAATACAACAATTCATCCTAGAAGTGAGATTACTGCAGAACGAGCAGAATATTACTAGACAATAAGGTATGAGTTGACCCCTCTTAAAAGTTTTAATACAGGCAAGTACAGTAGATAGTACAGTAGTACAGTAGAAAAAATATGTATGCATGTCTTGGATAAGGAGATCTGTGTGTTTGTGTAAGGCATTTGCTCTTT
Source organism: Coturnix japonica (assembly GCF_054131305.1). Classification (NCBI taxonomy): domain Eukaryota; kingdom Metazoa; phylum Chordata; class Aves; order Galliformes; family Phasianidae; genus Coturnix; species Coturnix japonica. The sequence goes on from NC_140702.1 coordinate 53,437,894, forward strand.
ACAATCAATGTGTTGAATAAAAAAATCAATACTTCATCAAAACCACAAACAGTCTGTCTACAAGTTTCAGAAATCAAAGTCCATTTTTAGAAAATGCTATCAGGAGCCCTCTGACACTTCAGTAGGAAATATTGTACACAATTTAGGGTGTGAAAAACAGAAGGTCTGATTAATTATTTGGCTGTTGGATCTCTGTCTTACTTGAGCAACATATCAAGGTACTTTTTCTCCTCTCCAAGGCAATGGGGGAAATACCTATTCTGACTGGATCTGATTTTTTGGTCTCATGCACCTGAGTGCTTGATCAGTGTCCTGCTGTCTATCTCAGCTAAAGGCCAGTAGTTTGTCTGCTTGGGATAACTGCCCCAGAGAAAGAGGAGCTTCAAATTAGTCCCCAGCACTGTCAATGACTTCTCCTCTCCATATTACTCATGATATTTTTTCCATGTTATTTACCAAGAAACTTACTTCCCCATGTTGCTTTACGAAGTGTCTGATGATGCAGACATTTTGGTTGTATGTATCTTTAATGCTACACATGCGTAAAACTGGGTATAGAAAATCCTTGCAGGCTGCTTTCCTTTGCTATATAGCTCATAAGTCCTGGTTTCTATGGCCCACTGCTTCCTTAATGCAGGAAGAGCCTTATGTCTTTAACACTGCTGAAAACCTTCCTGCAGAGAGGAGCAGTTGGAGGGCAACAATTGAAATTCTTCAGCTGTTGCCTTGAGTATGCACTGGAGGCTGAGCTGTATTGGTTTCATCAGGAATTGCTTCACACTCATAAGCACTTAGCAATGTTTTCTGCTACGTAGGACATATTAGGGATTTCTGCTTTGATTGGATTAGTGTCTGCTTGGTGGATACAGCATACAGGCAGTCCTAATTCCTTCAAAATCTTTTGGAGTGTCTTCTGTAAAAACATTGTTAGGAATTGCACTAAATGAAAGAGCTGTTAAAATGCTGGAGGAGAGAAAGGTCAGATTGTTTTCAAACTGAAGTATTAAACATCCAACTCTGATCTCCATTATCACACAGCTTGTCAGGTAGTATGCTTTAATACTTCTACGCATTAGAGTGGATGTATATATTTACTTATTTGCAGTAGATATTAAGGCATAATGACCCCTGCCCCCCCTCCCCCCAGTGGATTAACAACTTTTGAGGGGAATTGGGGGATCGTTTTCCTGCTATTCACTTGTGCAAGCACAGGGTGTGAACAGAGAGGAGTGTCAGGTAGTGGTAGAGAGTGAGAGGGGGACATGTCAAAGGAAACAAGAAAGAATGTAGGAGCTGAGACAGTAAGGAAAGGAGGCAAGGAAATGAAAGGCAGACCAGGGAAAGGGACCAGAATAAAGGAGATGAGCATAGGTAACCTAGCCAGGCACTCAAAATTGAAGTTGAGGGTTTTTTCCAGCATGAGATTTCCAAACAAATTTCATAGTTAACATGACAAGATGTAGACAACCATTCTAAACAGGTCACTGTCACTTCAGAAGGTTGTATCCTCTTCTGTCTACCTTTCTCCCCAGAGATTCACGCACACACAGAATCACACAGAATGACCCGGGTTGGAAGGGACCTCAAGGATCATGTAGTTCCAACCCCCTGCCTGGCAGGGCTACCAAACATACACCTTTACTAGATCAGGTTGCCCAGGGCCCCGTCCAACCTGGTCTTGAACACCTCCAAGGACGGGGCATCCACAACCTCCCTGGGCAGCCTGTTCCAGGGCCTAACCACTCTCCTAGTAAAAAACTTCCCCCTAACATCCAACCTAAATCTTTACTCTTTTAACTTAAAACCATTTCCCCCAGTCCTGCTATTGTCAGCCCTTTCGAAGAGTTTACTCCTCTCCTGGGAGTAAGTTCCCTTCAGGTATTGAAAGGCTGCAATGAGATCACCCCGCAACCTTCTCTTCTCTAGGCTGAACAAACCCAACTCCCTCAGCCTGTCCTCATAGGGGAGGTCCTTCAGCCCCCCGATCATCTTCATGTCCCTCCTCTGGACCCTTTCCAAAATCTCCATGTCTTTTTTGTACTGAGGGCTCCACACCTGGACACAGTACTCCAGATGGGGCCTCACAAAAGCCGAGTAGAGAGGGATGATCACCTCCCTATCCCTGCTGACCACCCCTCTCCTGATGGAGCCCAGGATCCCATTTGCTTTCTGGGCTGCCAGAGCGCACTGCTGGCTCATGTTAAGTTTCTCATCTATCAGGACCCCTAGGTCTTTCTCTGCCGAACTGCTCTCAAGGACAACTCCTCCCAGCCTGTACAGGTGCCTGGAGTTTTTCTGGCCCAAGTGCAAAACCTTGCACTTTGCCGTATTGAACCTACGGCAATCCTTTTTAGGCGATTCCTTTTTGTTTTCAGCCACATACTCTTGTGACCTGTAACTGCTCAAGTGCTCCATGTTCCCCTTTGCACTACTGCCCTGACAAATGCAACAGAAAAATAGTCTGAACAAAAAACAGCATACTCTCATGCTGAGATGGTGAACCAAATCAGCCTTCAGAAGGATGTGGCTGATGAGTACGTTGGCTGAAGGAAGGAAATCAGATTATGGACTGGAAATGAGGAGTGAAGAAGAAATGGGAAGAGATGGGATGAGAGGGAAGCACCTCTGCTTCCCCTTTGGTGACAGTAACCCATGAGATAGAATAGTCTTTTTGTCAAAATGTAGCTTGAGTCTAATTAAGACTTAAAAATATATGTGTTGCTCTGAAAGTAATGCCTCCCATTTATTTCCATGGAAACTACAAAAGATAAAAGAAGCACAATAACAGTCTTTGGTAGAGCAAAAGCTCAGCTACAGAAAACTATTTGCAACATAATCATCACCATTAGCTGTGTTTTTTCAGCCTCTATGAACAAGAGCCTGCATGCTGCACTTGTAGAAATCTGCATGGCTGTCTGGGACCTTACTCATGTTCACACCAATGCCACCACTGATATAATGCACCCACCATCTCATTGTGCTCATCTACTGTTTGGCCTCCAGAATGTTCAGCAAGTTTCAGTGAATGTCAATGGGTGCCATTTTTTTCCACATCTTTGCTTCATAAGCACTTTCTGGTCACATGCCATTTTCTCAAACTGCCCTTCTGATGCTGTTTATCACATGGCAAACAAATGTAATGGGATTCTGTTGGGAAGGTTCAGTTTCTATTGCCATACCACCAACATTCACCTCTGAAGTTGTGGGCCAACATAATAAAAACAGAGGCATTACTTTTGGAGAAGCCCTTGTAATTTGTAGGAGAGCTGCCTCCCACACTTTTCTATTCAAGTTCAAACATGAAAGTAATCTGGAAACACATCAGTGGAAATCAAAGACCTTGGCACTGCAATGGTAATTGCAAATACAGTCTGCTGTAGGGAAAGAGTGCTGACAGTTGTTCATTGGAATTCAAAAAGGCGAGGTAATGATGATGTGAATGGAGAACCTGTCTATTTTTCTCTAAATTTTCCTCTTTGTAATTCCTGACATTGGTAAGCTCCCTGAATGTCTTGTGCCTGTTGAGATGAAACCTCTAAATCGTTTGCAGTGTTTTTCCCAGCAATTACACATATATGGGTCTCCACAAAAGCTTTGGCAGACATAGCCATTCTCTTTTGCTAAGCTTAGAGTGAGGGAGCTGGAGGTAGGAGAAGGGGTGGGTAGAGACGTTTGTGTGTGATTAAACTTATCTTGAATTTTTCCCTGGGTATGGGGTTCAAAGCTTTCCTGGTGTCAGTTGTAGACAATAAATTGGCTCCTGCTCATTCAAACCCCAAGGCAAATCTCTCAAATGTGTTTTCGGTTCCCAGTGAATCTTCACTAAGTGTGCTGAATTTTAAGTCAGTTTCTTGTCTGCAATTAGGAGAGCCATGAATGAAGCATAAATCATTTTACCACATGTCTAACTGAAGTCAATTTGTCAGTGCTAAATCAGTATAAAGAAAAAACAAATTTGTTTTTATCGGCATACATATGATACACACTTCAGATACCCCTAGGGTGTGACAGCCATTCTTTTTGGGAGTGGAGCTGTCTGGGAGATTATGTTCTTAGCAATTTAAATTAACTGAATCGCTGTCAAAGAAATAAAGTATTTTATTCCATTGTGATGTCCTCCTGTAACTGAAAATAGGTGAGGCAGTGGCAGATCAGCAAAAGTTTCTGTTTGTGATCACAGAATCATAGAATCAAGAAATGGCTTAGGTTTGAAAAAACCTAAAAAGTCCATCTATTTCCTGTTCCCTTCCATGGATGACACCCAGCAGATCAAGCTGCCCAGGGCCCTGTGCAACCTGGCCTTGAGCACCTCCAGGGATGGGGCACCCATAGCTTCTCGTGACAGCCTGTGCCAGGGCCTCAGCAACCTCTGTGTAAAAGGTTTTCACCTCACATCTGACTTAAGTCTCCTCTCTTTTAAAAAAAGCCATTCTCTCTTCTGTCACTATGTGGCCATGTAATAAGTTGATCTCCCTCTTCTTTATAAGATCTCCTCAAGTACTGGAAGGCTGCAATGAGGTCTGTCTAGAGCCTTCTCTCCTCCAAGCTAAATAAGCCCAACTGGCTCAGCCTTTCTTCATAGGAGAGGTGCTTCAGTCCTTTAGCATCATTGTGCCCCTCCTCTGGACCTGCTCCAACAGTTCCACATCTTTCTTGTGCTGGAGCCATAAGCCTGGACACAGCGCTCCAGATGAGGCCTCACAAGAGCAGAGCAGAATGGGACAATCACCTTCCTTTCAAGTGCACACTGCTGGCTTAGGTCTAGCTTTTCATCCACCAAGATGCTCAAGACCTTCTCCACAAGGCTGCGCTCAATGAGCTCTTCACCCAGTCTGTACACATATCTGGGTTTGCCTTGACTGATGTGAAACTCTTGCACTTGGCCTTGTTTAACCTCATTAGGTTCACGCAGGTCCACTTTTCAAGCCTGTCCAGGTCCCTCTGGATGGAATCCCTTCCTTCCATTGTGTCAGCTGCACCACCTGGCTTGGTGTCAATAGCAAACTTGCTGAGAACACACTCAGTCCCACTGTCTATATACTGTCCCACTGATAAAGACGTTAAAGTGCACCAGTCCCGGGAATGATTCCTGGGAGACGCCACTCAACACTGGCTTCCACCTGGAAATAGAAACATTTACCACTGCAGTCAGGCTGCAATCATTCAACCAATTATTTATCCATGAAGTATTTCACTTATCAAATCCATGTCTCTTCAATCTGGAGACAAAGATGTGATGTGGTACCATGTCAAAGGCTTTGCACAATCCAGGCAGACAACATGAGTTGCCCTTCATTTTTTCACCAGTGCCATCACTCCATCATAGAAAGCCACCAGATGGGTCAGGCATGATCTCCCCTTGGTGAAGCCATGCTGGCTGTGCCCTGGTGGTGCAAGTGGTAGGAATGCCACGTTGCAACATTGGAGGCCCTGGGTTCGAATCCCCCTGTGGCGCAAGTGGTAGAAGTGCTGCTCTGCTACACATGAGGCTCGAATCCCGGGGGTTGGACTCAATGATCTCTAAGGTCCCTTCCAACCCTTACGAGACTATGAGACTATGATACTATGAAGATCAACTCCTCTGAATCATATCTTATTCCTATATTTGCTCAGATTAACAAAAAATACACACAAACAAAACCCAATAAAACAAAACAAAACAGCTTAAACGCTGTTGGCAACTCAAGGGGGAAAATTCAATGAGTAAGGTAGCCATATCATTCAATATGTACCATCTCTTCTTTCATAATTTCTGAGCATGAAGTTGGTGTTTCAAGCTTTTTGTTTGTAGCTTTTATGTTCTGCTTCACAGTGGAGGATTAAAATGAGAATACCCTTCACTAGCCCTGCAGAACACCTTGTTGAAATAACTGATAAAGCATAGGAAAAATAATTGACTAACTAGTGGCTTCAGCTGAGAAAAGAGGAGAAAATCCTCATTAGAATATACAGAATCACCTTCTGTTGTGTTTAAATCTGCTTTCCATAGGGAAAGGAAATTTTCTCTGAAACTAAAGAAGCTGACTTTTTTCCTCATACAACTGATTTGATTTTCTGCACCTGTTATGGTAAGTTTTTGCTCAGTATGCTGGTGTATATTGCCCTATGTCATGAACTGTCAACTATGCTTGTTAGACTCTGGGCCAGATTCATTTCAATGAATAAAACTGATAAAAATCAGAAGTCAGTGAAATTACATAGCTTGTAAAGTTGAAAGAGGAGTTGAAATGTTTTCAAGATTTGCACCTCATATAACCAAATCTTTTAAAATTAGGAGGCCTAAATATCTTTCATATGCTAGGAAACACAGCTCTGAGAGACATTCTGATATTGATCTCAAGTAAGTCCGTTAGCAAAGATCTTGGATGTAGTCTTGGATAGCTGAGGTTGTTTGTGTACAGAATATTTTGTGTCTTGTATGCCTCCACATTTGTGACTAAGAAAAGCAGATTGGAATGGGACATGAAAATTATAATATAAATAGTTACTTCTCATGTAGCAGGATTTCTACCTGTATTATTTTTTCTGAATGGAGTATTAAGGAAACAGAATTCCTCAATGCCCTGAGAACTTTTTTTTTTTTTTTTTTTTTTTTTTAAATGTGTTTTTTGTTAGAGGAGTTAAATTTCAACCTGAACCTAGTGTTGGTATTTGAAAGAGATAATATACTGCTCTGTCCTTCTGTCCTGATTTTATAAGTTATGCAAATCTTTTGAGATAAAATCTGAGATGTAGATTCAATCCCATTCTAAAACTGGAGGGAAATAACTACAACATTCCTCGCTTTATCAACTGCTTTCATAATAAGCTACCCTAGAACTAAGCAGAGTGCAATGGAGGGTCTAAAATCCTGTACAATGTCTGTCAGTTTTCTTTTAAGTTTTTGGGTTCCTCATGATATCCATACAAATCTGGTGGGATGTCTTTTTAAACATGGCATACTATGTCACCAGGTTTCCTCCTGTAATGCAAGAATGACATTTTCCCTTCTCACTGGTCTCTCAACAAGATTCACAGAGTAGGAACCACATCCATCCTCCTTCACTTTCCACTGCAGGAGATGAGAGCACATGAAGGAAACTCTCTTTCTTGTTTTCTTCCTTACTGAACATGTAATGAGGAGACAAGGAAAGAACAAGGCCTCCAAGAGGCAGCACTTTTTCAGAGGCTTGCTCTTAAAGAACTGCCTTAACTTAAGGGTGGAGGTGGTGGTGTTACAGTCATACTTCCTGTTGTGCTTTTGCTTAATTCCTTTCAGTAAAGATGTAAACAGGACAGGTATCTCCTAATAGCAATTAATGTCCAGTTAAAATTATTGCTTCAGACTGGTGGGGAGAAAGTTTCTATCAGAAAACTTGATTTAAAGTAGATAGAAAAGATAAAAACTCAGGCTTGGACATCCTAGAATGATTGCCTGAGGACTCTGTTATGCATATCAGCTCTTGTAAAATTTAATTATAGTTGTTTTCAGTTTTAAAGTCAGTTATTCTCACACTAAAGGGGATCATTGTCATATTGTATATGCTTTTGTGACAGTTTTTAAAATAGTTTTTGTTTACCAGCTGGAGTATATTTGCTGTACCAGAACTCACAACTCATTTCTTTCACATAACCAAAAAAACAAAAATGCTAGAACCCTGAAATATTTATTTTTCACCCATTGCACAAACACTGTCAACACAGTTTAAAATTGAGGATGAGAGCAGCTAAAAGGCCTGATGAGATCAACCTCTAACTGACCTACTTTCTTCAGAACCATCTTTGCTGTAAATAAATCTTTAAAATGTCAGTTCCCCAACATTATCAGTGTCATTAATGCATCCTTCTCAGCAGCGTGGTGAGAAAATTTGCTGATGTTGCTGCTTCTTAGGGCTCCAGTGATTCACTGTCTGAAATGTCCTAATAATTAAACACAGAATACCAGAAAAATCTCCCTGTAGGCAACCTCAGTCCAATCCCAACATGGGCCTTTGACTCACAGTGTGTGGTGAACCTACAGTAATACATTTAGTTTGGGCAGTGGTTAAAGGAGACAAATTTTGCAGTCTTTTCTTCATTTAAGGGTATGTATGCTGAAACCAAGGAATTGAACACCATAGATTCTTTATATCCAGATTCTCTCTACTATAAAACTATGCTTCCTATCATTAAAAAACTATCTTCTAAACAGATTTATTCACTTATCATGTATTTTGAACCTATTTGTACGTAATATTAATTATCATTTTGCTCATTATAAGCCCATCTCTCATCTTCTCATCTGAGCAGCTTTATTTTTACCTCTGCATTTTGTTCCCCTTCTACCTCCTTTCATTTTCCAGTCAGTTTACCATCAAGCATCTATAAACCAATTACTTTAAACTATTCAGCTGCACCAATAGGTCAAGGCAGTGTTCATCTACAAAAATATGGCACATACACTCTTACCTGTGTTGCTAAATTAATCTCAGAAAGACTATTTCTGGAATTAAGACTTTAGAGAGTGACAGAGCAGCAGCATGTGACTTGAAAGAGATTGCATATCTCACACTATAAAATACACATTGATAAAGTATCCTAGCTAGAGGCACTTTGATGTGGAAATCAGAACAGTTATATTCTTACTGACTACTAAATTCACTTCTGAGATTATTATTTCTGAATGAAAGTTATGAGAAAAAAACCTAATGAGGTTACAGCTCAACTTCCGAGCAAATTAGAGATTATTTTTGGGCTCCTTTCTATTTTATTTAGGATTTAACTATTAACGTTTCTTGATAACACTGCACCTTTCTAGTTGAGCAAAATTCTGGGATTTACCTTAAAGGCCAAGAGCAACAAACAAAACCTTCCATCTTTGTTAAGGAGAACTAAAACAACAAAACAAACAGAAATGTAAGGAGCTGTATTGCAGCTGTAGTCACTCTGACTATTGACATAAAGCATGAAGAGCAGATCTTTATCTGTTTTAATGCAAAATCAATAGGACTGTACTTTAGACATCTAAAAACTGTTCCAGAATATTCCCACTTGATTTTAAATATATAAAAAAAGATATATTTGGACTAGGAAAAGATGCTACTATTGAGGTTGAGGACAACTGGAAGAGAACAGCAAAGTACTGCCTGAGATCATTTTAATTTTTTTTATTTCTTTGTTTGCTTGTTTTTAACAGCAGTTCCAAGTAAGAATTCGTCAACAACCAAACAAGTGCACACTGATTTCAGTTTAGTTTGTATTTTTGAATGTTTTAGGGAGAAAAAAAATTAAAGTTGGTGATTTTGAAGACAAAAATAGTTTGTAGCAATTGTATTATTTCATGATATAAACTGTAATAAATGACATGAAATAAATGACATGTTCAAAATTAAAGCTAGATCCCTGTGATAACCCAAAATGACCCCTGAGCATGGTCTTCTCTTGTTCTTGAAAATCTAACTGCTCTCAAAATCAAACAGCAAAAACGTGCAAAATTTCTTCTTAAGGGAGAAGAAAGAATCTTTGGTTTATATGATTTCTTGTTGAATGAAAGAACTATTAAAAACATTATTCACCATCATACAATGACACTTTCATTAGTAAGAAAAAAAATCCACATGTTGATCATGAAAACAAGCAGAGTATTAGAACTAAATAGATAATCAGATAAATTCTGTTGGTTACACAGAAATAGTTTTGGAAGACTACTTTTCTCAAGTATACAGATATTCAAGACCTGTTAGCATATTTTGCTAAAATGTTCCATTTTTCTTGCTTTAATGTATCACTGTATTTTCAGTTCTTACCCTTTATACAGATAATGTGGTATGAAAATATTTTATTTATGAAACATAAAAATGCTACTGAAGATAAAAGTACAAAGTATAATACCCAGGAAGGGAGCTAAGACTGCAGATACTGCCTCTGTACTTGTAAAAATATAATCTTTATTAACTTCTCATTATTAAAACATAAATAGAAGACCATCCTCTTGCCTAAGCAAAGTTCTGGGAACAGAATGAATTCTGTTCAGCAGGTTCCTGTTAATACTTAATTTCATTTTCTTTGTAACTGTTATTAATGTTTAAGAAAGTTCTAAAGCAAAATGTGTAGTGTGTACACTTCTGATATTTTTTGGTACACAGTACCTCTTATTTATTTGCTAGCACTGTATAATTTTAACTGGCTAAAGTTACATTAGAATCAAGAAAGCAAAAACAATAATTAGGCTGTGCAAAAAAGGTGACATAAAAAGCTAACATAAAAAACTGTTGCTACTGAGTGTGGATTAGAGTAGTAGCACACTGCTGAATGAAATCTCGCTCTTGGTATGTACCCATGCATAGTTAAATATGTACTGAAGCACACAATATTCAGAAAAGGAGCACACATTTATAATGTAATGAATCAGATAAAAGAGCCTGGAAAAATTAAAAGACAATATTTGTTTACTTCAAGAAGTTTATATAGAGAGAGAATAAAATGAGGACACAAGATGTATAGAATTGAAAATGGCATTTAGAAACAGAAGACAACAGAGTAATACACCGAGTATACAGTATATTTATCTTTGGATTTGGGATAATAAACAACATTGGGGCAATGAAACAGTAATGAAGAAGAAAATGAGGCTCTTTAAAGAAGCCAGAGGCCAGAAATATTTTTGCAACATTCATCAAAGATTAAAATAGTTCCAAATGGACAGTCCAAAACTTCTGATTATCTGCAGGCACTGAACATTCAAAAATAGCTAAGATTTGGAAATGATGACATAAATTGCCTTGTAGGCTGTTTCTTTGCCACATTAGTGCATTTTACCAATTGACTGTCATATTTAATATTGATTTACAGGATATACTTCTATACTTAGGCTGCTAATTTTTGCATTTTTAGCAATAAACATATACTGAGCATTGAGCTAGTTCAGTTATTAAGACTCAAGTGAGAATGAAGCACACAATCTTATTATTTTTCTTTGGTTATCTTCCTGTTGAAATTCAGTGTAAACTTACCATATTACCATATTACTGGAACTAGTGATGTTAGTATTGTGTAAGGTGAATGTAGCAATGAACTTGTCTAGTCTTTAGCACAAGTTATGATTCATATAACTGGATGATCTTGTTTTTGATATATATTCAGTCTCTCAAAATAAAAACTGATTCTGTAAAAACTTTTAAAAATATATATATATAAATCATTATTGCCAGAGAAATGAAGAGAAGTGGCTGGGGTTATTTAGTCAGGAGAAGAGGAGTCACAGGGCACACCTTAGTGCTCACTACAGCTATTAATGGAGGTTATAGTGAGGTGGGGGTCAGCTTCTGCTCCCATGTAACTTGCAACAGAACTAAAGAATGGCCTGAAGTTGCACCAGGGGAGATTCAGGCTGGACATACATAAGGAAAAAATTATTCTCTGAAATGTTCAAGAAATGTTTAGACGACGTACTGAGGGACATAGTTTAGTGGGAAATATTGGTGACAGGTGGATGATCTGGGAGGTCCAAACTTGACAATTCTATGATTCTACAAGGATCAGAGATACTCCCCAGATTTACCAATGAGGAGTTCAGTTCCCCTCCCTTCAGTAAATCCTGTCTCCAGATTCCCAGACCTCTTGCTAACAGCTGGATACAAGTTCAAATATCCCCCACAAGGAATGAGAGATGAGACTTAGTGGGTCTTTCCCAGCTCACCCATTTCTACATTACTTTTGTAATCCTTGTATTTTACAATACTCAGAGGAGGCAATGGGCAAATAAATCAAGCTTATGTGATATCATAGGTAAACCTAGTATACCTGTGCCTGGCTTCTTTCTGACCTTCTCTAGGAAGGTAAAAAAAAAAAAGTTTTTTATTCTTTCTTGTTGCAATTAAAGGATTGAACAAGGTCATTATGTATGAGATGTGAAATTACATTACAAAGTTCAGCTAGTGCCAGCTAGATGCTGATGAAGTCTGGGGAAGGTGCTAGACATAATGTCAGATAGTCTCAGACTGATTTTGCATTACTGGAAACATTTTCCTGCCAAAAGAGAATAAGCAACACAGATCTTGTATGTGTACAAGTTTGAGGACAGTGTTATTAAGAAAACTAAAATCAGCGAGTACTACAAATGTTATTTAATTTTGTCTAAAACAGAGAAATCTCTTGGTCTGAAGCTTATTCTCTCTGTCTTCTAAATTACTTCCTGGCTTTTAGAGATTGTTTGCAAGGTAGAAACCACTTCTTTATCATGATAAATTTGCCATCTTGAGGCAGCTGCACAACCCAAGTGAATCAGGTTTTGGACATTAATATTCCTCTGGTTTTTTTTTCATAAGACATCAATTTTTTTTTTTAATTCTAATTTTTAAAATATGATTAATTAAGGGATAATTTCCTGTCCACATGTGGAACTGAACATTCATATTCTATTTAGAAGAGGGCAAATATATTTGTGAAACTTTGGTCAATGTTATCAAAACACTTTACTGTCTCATACTGACCACTGATGGAATTGCCTCTCTGAAGCTAAAAATGATGCTTTACTACAAAACCAGTGCATAACTAAGAAGAAAGAACAGGAAGAGTTGTCTCCACTGAAGAAATGGGATAGGTTATTATTTTAAACACATCTCACTGTCTGGAGAGTGGGAATTTCCTATTCTCGAGGTGTAAGTAGAGAGCAGAGAATGTAAAGCCTTAAATTAGAATAGAAACCCTAAAGACATTTTTCCCTTCTGTCTCTTTTTCTTCTCACCTGATGTGTTGAAGAGGTATTGATTTACTTATCACAGAATCACAGAATTGTAGGGGTTGGAAGGGACCTCTAGAGATCATCAAATCCAACCCCCCTGCCAAAGCAGGCTCCCTACACCATGTCACAGAGGTAAATCACAGGTAAATGTCACACAGGTAAAGTTATCGTATAACTGAAGCCATGTGCTATTGCACAATTTAGGACAAGAAATATTTTATTACATTTTTTATCAGTAGCAAATGTGAGCTAGACAGTAAAAGTGTTAAGAATTAGAGTACTAATAAATGCGTTCATACATTTAGCAATAATGACCAAATATTAAAAACACCTTTTCATATATTGTAGTTATTCAAACATAAATCAGAATTATCTTAGTCTATGCATTTTTTATTTCTGCTCATCATCTAAGGTTCCACATCATCAAAAAAGATCCACGAAACTTTGAAGAGACTGAGTATTTCATGTGGATGTGGCAGGTGCTTTCATATGACCACACTCTTCTCCTTTATTCTTGAAGTTTTGCAGAGAAGTCTGCCCTCTTTCCAGGCTCCAGGGTGCTGTTTCTTTGTGGACTGAATTTCATAGGGCCTATTTTGATCCTGTCTTTATGATTTCTTTGATGCTGTGGGCTGAGTGAGTAGGGTTGAAACTTCTGTGTTCAAGACTGTACTGGAATTTTTGTGTCCAAAACAATCAGCAAAGTCAGGAGGACTTAAAAGATGTCTTCCATTTGCATTTTTCTAATATAACTCTCTGTATGAATTTTAAAGACATGAACTGGTTTCAATACATTTGAGTCAAGTTGATTTAAATACATTTTGTTTGCTTTGATGTACTTCAGAATTAAAATAAAATATTGGAGGGCAGTAAGTCTTAACATTTCAAGATTTTAAGAAAATGTGAAGAGTTAAAGATTGTGTCAGTGTGGTACTCCTGAACACTTGTAATCATTAATATGTTTCTAGAGTTGTACTGCACAAAAATAATCTTGAGGGACACCAGTGCTGCGTAGACACCTCCATGCTCATGGCAGTGTCAAAAATGATAAAAACAACTGGAATTATGTCTGCAATTGTTTCTTAGAACCACCTCAAGGATTCTTGAATGGAATCCTCAGAAGAATTCTTATAAAATTCTTGAAGTTTCTTGCTATCCTTCCCCACAGTTATGAAGTCAAAGTATCTGTTTAGAAGTAGAGTCAAGCTCAGCCTTTTAGAAGGATCACTTTATTTAGCAGCATGATTCCATTCTTTTGCAAACCTTTCTTCTACCATGCTTTGTAAATCACACCCCATTTTCCAAACCCATGAATATTTTAAAAGTTACCCTTATCTCATGGACATCTACTGTTACTGGCCATAGTTCACATCAAACAAGCATCAAATGTCCTTATACGAGTTTCTCTCCTGTCATTTCATGGGAAGTAGCACAGTAAGATGCACCAAATGGTCGTGGCTGCAGGCCATGTGGAAAAAGCCTTAGTGGGCCACATTTGAAGCTGTCATAGAGTCTTTGGCTGTGAGGAAGATATGCCCTTTGTTGCATATTGGGTAGATGGTGTCTGCATGCACCTGGGGTGGAGTCAGGGAGGTCACAAGTGTCTGCCAGGGGCAGTCACCTGTACCACTATATAGGGTTTGTTGCAAGGCATTAAAATTGTACTTTTGGCGTTACGCACTGTGTGTGAGTCCCATCTGTTCCCTGTGCGTGGAGGCATGGTACAGTCACTAGGCAGCCTTGATTTGTCGCCGGATGGGAGGCGACATCCTTTAACATGGGCTAGGGATCTGCTTTATAATGAATCATGATTGGAGATTTCCTCTCAAGTAGGTTATTTTCCTTCCCTAATGTGTTTAGCTATCTCACCAACACATATTAAACATGTAAGGTGACTAGAATACTTACTACACAATGTAATACAGTGCTACAAAGTTTCTGACCTATATGTGAGCAAGGTTTCTTGCCTGCTAGTACATGACCTAAGCTTCCTCTGAATGGTAAATTATCACCCTGGAACTGTTCCAACTTACCAGCAGGGCTCCTATGACTTAGAACAGTTACTGTACAGCTGGTATACTTTTGATCTATGATCAGATCAAGAACTGCAGAACTATTTGAGGTGTCTGCTCATCTTTTATCTCTTTTGGTGCATTAATGGAAGCACATCACTGAAGCTTAAAATCAGTATGAAATAAAAGTCTTTTGAAAACCTAGAAACAGCTGTTCAACTATCTATTTATTTATTTATGTCACATAAACAAAACCCTATTGCTGTTGAAATTTCAGACCACTGTTAACTCAAAACTGCAACAATTCTGAGTGAACATCTGTGTGTGTGTGTGTATCTGTCTGTCTGTCTGTTTTTCTGTCAGAGCTCGTTCTGACCTCAAGAGCATTGCTTTGGTAAGTGGTAAACTAGTATAAGGGAAAATAAAGCATAACTTCTGTCTCCTTTTCTGTTTGCCCATAATGTTTCTTCACATTAGAAGGAATATCCAGTGGGATTCTGGTAAGGTCTGTCTAACCATGCTTCCATTCAGTGTTTTTCTTAATGGTCAAACTCTAATACAGGGTGCAAAGAACCAAGAAGGGTCCACTAATGTTTCTTAACTGAAAGGCTGAGAAAAAACAACTTGTTCAAACAGGAGAAATAGTATTTGATATAGACAAATGCTGCATCCTGGCCCCGGCAATGAGAAAAAAGCTCTGCAAATGTTGTAATACTGGCATTGTAGCTGACTCAAGGTTTGGGTAGTTTTGGACCTCAGTACAAGTCAGTACTTTGGATATCAGTACAAGTCATTACTGATATCCTGGAATGCACATGAAGAATAATCTGAGATAAATGATCTTATTCTAGTACTACACAAAATGAGTAAAGTATTAGTTGAAGTTATCTGTCTAGAATAACCTTCCTGACTCTGAGGGAGATTTGGACAACTGGAACATTTAGTGCAATGCAAAGGCTGATTAAGCATTGGAGCAGTCTGCCCAGGGAAGGGGTAGATCATCATCACTGGAAGTATTTAAGAGATGTGTGCACATCATGCACAGGGGTATACGTGGTTTAGTGGTGAATTTACAGTGTTAACATGATGACTGAATTTGGCGATGTTAAGGAACTTTTACAACCTAAATGATTGTATGTTTCTGATTTTTCAGTGGGACATAACTGCTAGGTACCTAGAAAATATCTCCTAAAGCAAAGAGTTAAAAATTCATGACTGTTTAGGTTAAAGAAGAAATTATGGAGTAGGTGTTTGGGGAAGGAGTCTCTGCTTTGTAAAATAAATAGTTTAATTTTGTTGCAGTGATCACAGAATCTCAGAATCATAAAGCTTGGAAAAGACTTTTAAGATCACCAACTCCAACACCGACCCATCCCCACGAAGCCCACTGACCCATGTCTCCACAGTTCGTGAACACCTCCATAAAAGAAGTGCTGAAGACTCAGATTAGGTTTTAGAAAAAAAGAAACATCCTAAATACAGAGAGGAACAGCCTCTGTGTAGCTTCTCTGGGGAGACTGGCAAGGCTTTAACTGTGCAAGAGCTTAGTAGAAAAGTAAATACTGAAAGATGTCTGGTCTCCTATTTCTGGTAGGAGGGCTGTGACTCCATAGCTTTTACTGAAATCTGCCCTGACATTCACATTAGTAATTCCCATAAAGAAAGTGAACTATGAGTTCTGCGACTGGAAGAGATCGTATCTATTCAATTATGCAGTTGAAATACCTCACCAATAGCTTGGGAAGGCACACAAGCCTTGGAGCAACTAACTCTAATAAATCAGTCTTTGTGTATTTGTGTGGGTGGGTGGGTCAAATAATAATCTGGTGTACAATGTGTTATGTAACTAGTAACAATAAGCTGAAGTCTTTCTAAGCTGTTTAAATTCTTCAAAATCGATGTTTAAATTGGAAAGCTTGTTTATGGAAAATTTCTGAGGCACATTCATAATCATAGCACTGTCTAGTTGTTTGGTTTTTTTTTATTTTTATATCACTCTTTTTCTTGCATCTACATTCATTATTTTAACAGCATAATTTCAGTAAATATATCAGTTTTTATTTCTAAAATGACACTTCTTCGGGGTTTAATTCAGTTCTTAGAAGGCTCAGCCAGAAATACAGAAGCAAGTTAGACAGAGTGACTCCAGTACTCCCTTTTACTCCTCAGTACACAGAATCCTAAAACAACTGACTATACTGACTTGGAAGGGATCCACAAAATCACCAAAGTCCAATTCCTGGCTCCACACATGACCACCCCGTAATCAAATCCTTTGTCTGAGAGCTTTGTTCAGACACCCCTTGAGCTTTGGCAGCTCAGGGCCGTGCCCACAGCCCTGGGCTGCCCGTTTAGTGCCCACCACCCTCTGATGCAGACCCTTTCCCAAACCCCATCCCTCCCCTGGTACAGCTCCATGCCGTTCCATCGGGCCCTGTCTCTGTCACACAGAGCAGAGCTCAGCGCTGCCCTCCGCTCCCTGTGAGGATCTGCAGCTGCCATGAGGTCTCCCCTCAGCTCCTCTGCTCTGGGCACAGCACACCCAGGGACTTGGATTCATTACGGTTTATATGGCATATTTTATTATGGTTTAATTCATAGTGTTTGATTATTGCCTATGTTATCTTTTTTTCTGGCTTGGCCAAGCTGTTGTAATGCTGATTGTAGACATATACTGCACTGACGAAGACGTCAGGATACAAAACTGTTCATGACTTTCTTAATAGATAAAATAAATTTGGGAATAAAGGATGTTCAATTAAGTATGTTGTGACATTCTTAGTGACGTCAGAACTACTGAAAAAGTAAAGACAAATCCCTTAAGTACACAATTCCATGCACACTGTTCATTTGCAAGCTTTTTGGTGGTGATGGTGATAAATAGAAGTCTTATCTCAAGTTTGTCTGAAAAAAAAATCTGCATGCGAGTTCTGTGTGCTGTATATACTTTAGGTTTCTTTATGAGAACTGTCCCATTAATTTTCTCTAGAAGCTTAGGATGCAGGTCATCTCTCCTGAGTTTTGTTGCCTAAAAGTCAAATATTTAAGTCCATAGTATTAAGGTGCTCCTGTAGTCCAGGAAGATAAGCAATATCAGCATCAGATCATTCCCATACTAAATAGACTTGTAAACATATTGGAATTAAACCCTCAATTGGATTTTGCATGATAGGAGTCATGTAATATGAATCATATCGCTTTTATTCTTCTCTATTTATTCACAGATTTTTTAACAGTTTTATTCTTGTGTTTGTGTGTCATTCCAATAGATGGCATCGACATCACCCCTTACACTGGATTATCTATTTCCCCACTGTAAAGCCAAAATTCAGGTTCTACTGATGAGATTAATGGGAGTGTGTGTGTGTGTGTGTGTTTCACTTTTCACCATTAAGGATAGCTGGAATCATTGTACCCCATAAGAAGGGAGGAACCTCTCAGATTAGACTCAAGAATACATTATTTCTGTGAAGGATATATCAGTGGTTTAATTAGTACTTCATTTTAGTAGCTCTACTTGATTGAGAGAGGATTAATTGTGTGAAGAAGCTTGACACAGATTAAGTCTGTTCAGTGGTAATTTCCTTGGTATTAAAAAAAAAACCAACACATTGATTTGGAACTCTGCTTTCTCATTACGGATTTGATGGCAATACAAGTAATTACTGCTATATGTGAGATCACAGCAATAGCTTCTTTGTTATACAAGTCCTGGAAATACACTGTGCTCACAAACTCTTTGCTTGATGCTATGCAATGGCCTTATGGGAATTGTGTTTCCTGGTCTTGGTTACTCTCTGGGTACAGTAGCTGTGTGATAGTATCTTCGTTTGTAATAATATACTAAATTATATTTGTATTTCACTATTAAACATTTAGCTTTATCTCAACAGATGTGTTTACCATTGCAGTGCTTTTGTTTTAATGATCTTGTGAAGTGTAATCTACTTTACTGTCCTGTATTGTACTGTATGTCAAAACTTTGGCATTTGCTAATGCTCTTAGGTGACCTTAACAGCTTAATAAATAATTGTATAAGAAACTAGGTAGGATTTCATGTACTCCACATACAAATGCCCTACAATATGCTTTGATTTTTCTCATAAATTGCCCTGCATATTAATTCCAGAATAATTCAAATTAAATATTTAGTAAAGCATTCTTCTTACTGGTAAAGTGTACTTCTTACATACCATAGTCTCAAAGGCAATTTAAAATTTGGGAGCATTCTTAGGATGAAGTAACTATATTGTAATTTTTTTTTTTGTACCAGTAGTACAGTACCCAGTGACCTTTCTTGCTTTCTAACTATGATGGAATCAAAATGCAGTTTATGTGAATTAGTTGTGTTCACAGGGATTTTTAGGTAGTTGACTCAGAATAAGAGTCATGCAGCTGTTTGAGCTCAAAGACAAATCTTGGTGAGAGACTGCCTGAGGAGGAAGAAAAGCAGAAATCATAGTCAGTGACAGTATAGCATGGGGCTATGAGACAAATCTCTGACATTAAGAATATTCCTGGGTGTTTTTCAGTTTAAACAAAATGGTACCATTATGTAAATGGTACTGTCATAAAAATGAAAAATCTTGCTTACAGATAGCTGCAGCCTCAGAACATCTCTGCTTAGCCAGCTTGGTGGGTCAAGTTGTGATAACATCACCTCTGTAATTATTAGTGTTGCTTCCTTTCAGTTTTCATCAGCTCTGCATTGCTGATATTAACTAAGAACATGTCAGCTGGAGCTGAAGCACAATGCCATATAAGTGGAAAAAATAAAACAGCAAGAAAAAGAAAGAAGAAAAAAATTATGGGAATATTCTAAAGTCTATTGATTCCTATTGGTCCCATTGGATGTCTGGTACTGGAGACAGAAGGTTTCATTTTCTCGAGGTGGTAGTTACATGACTGCCAGATATCCCACTACTTTTGTGCTTTTGTTGCTCTATTTTTTTCATTTTAATAAAAAAAATTAAAGGTTAAATTATGTTTTGTTACTTATATTCATGAACTTCAGTGTACATTCTATGAGGGCTGCTTCAAAAGTAATGCCTCCTGTTTTATTATATTGGCCCCCAGTGTGAGGCGCGTATGTTGGGGGTAAGGTGGTAGATGCTGCCCAAGGAGGCTATGGATGCCCCATCCCTGGAGGCATTCAGGACCAGGTTGGATGTGGCTCTGGACAGCCTGGTCTGGTTATTGGCAACCCTGCACATAGCAGGGTGTTTGAAACTAGATGAGCATTGTGGTCCTTTTCAACCCAGGACATTCTGTAATTCTATGATTCAATATTCAGTGCATTTTATTTCAGTATGACAAATGGTAGTAGGCAGGCAGTCTAACACAACAGCGTCTGAGATCAAGGTGCAAAAGACACATAGGTGCTTCATTTAATTCCTCCATGCGTCCATTGATATTCATTAAGGCTTCCTGAATTCTTATGGAGACCAAACAGTGCATGGAAACACAATGAGGCTGTGGGTGGTGTGTTCCAGCAGTGGTGAAAGCAAGTGTGGTGCATAATCTTTTAAGTACAGCATGCAGCTCTTGTTCATCACTGTCCGAAGGGCACAGCCAAAGATGGTGGCCATGTTGAAAAATAATGTTTTGTAGCTGAGATTTTGCCCTGTCAAATAGTGTTATTTTGCTATTTATATTAGTTATAATTTTCACAGAAATAAATAGGAGGCATTAATTTTGGAGCAACTTTTGTGCATGCATCCCAAGACAATTCCTGTTCATTCAGTGCAGCTCAAGAAAGCCAAAAGGTTGGACACCAGTTGTTCCCCGCTACTACTTTCAGCTGCTCTCTTTCACCATCAGAAAGTTAAAAAGGTTATTTTCTCAAGCAATTTGAAACTTACATTTATTTGGGGATAATAACAACATTTTTTAGCAGTTTCTCTTAGATTCAGCAAACTTGTCTCAGATGATGCATAAACCTGTTGACAGTTGTATAAAAATGAGGGCTGTCTCAATAGGAAACACAATGCCCTTGTACTACAGACTCATTCAGATAGCAAAATAATTGGAAAGACATTTGGTGTGTTTTGTGGGTGAATCAAAGAATCTGGTGAATCTAGAATCAAAGGTGACCTTAGTACCTCACTGAGGACATTTCATAGTTAGAATCAGAGGATCACAGAATTGTAGGGGTTGGAACGGGCTTCCAGAGATCATCGAGTCCAGCCACCCTGTAATGCAGGCTCCCTACAGCAGGTTGCACAGGTAGATGTCCAGGTGAGTCTTGTATATCTCCAGAGAAGGAGAATCCACTGGCCCCCTGGGCAGCCTGTTCCAGTGTCATCCCTACCATGAGGAAATTTTATGCACTTTTGTGTGGAACTTCTTTCTATCCTCCAGTTTGTTGTCATTTCCCCTTGTCCTGTCCCCACGGACCTCATCCCTTTGCCTCCCACACTTAAGATACTTATAAACATTAATCAGATCCCTTCTCAGTCTTCTTTTGTCAAGACTGAACAGATGCAGGTTGCTCAACCTTTCCTTACAGGGAAGGTGCTCCAGCCCTTTATCATCTTTATGGAATTTTTCTATTTTGTATCAGGGAGCCCAGAACTCCAGGTGAGGCCTGAACGGGGCAGAGTAGACATGCTTATTAAAATAGGTGTATCATTTTCTACAGCCCATATGATACTGCTTTTGGAAAACCAGTTGTATAAAGGAATGGTCAATGGATTCTTATAAACTGAAAAGTTTTTGTTTGTTTGTTTTTGATTTTGTGCTTTTTTTGTTTTTGTTTTTTGTTTGTTTGTTTTTTGGTTTGTTTTTTTTTTTTTTTAAATGAGGAGGTATACTGCTGCTGAATTTTAGTGGGACTGACTTTATACTCAGTAGTTTCACAATAAGGTTGTGATAGGCATAGCAGAAACATCTTTCCGGGTTTGAATGGTTTTTGGTAGGCTTTTATGCCTTTTTGACCTTGAAACATACGAAAAACTCAGGAGACATATTTGACTTGAAAGCTTTATGTGGTATCTATCTTGTATACATTTTCCCATCTTGGCACACCAGGAAATGATGAGAAAAGTACTGATGCCTAGCAGTATGTGAACCTGTCTGCATTATGTTATAATCCTGTTAGAAAGCTCTTCTCAATATGAATTCAAATTTCGCATGAAACTAACATGGCCATAAGTAACATTTGCACAGTAGCGTTTGGTTTTTGAACTGTGTAGCCACAGAATCATAGAATCACTGAATGGTTTTGTTTGGAAGGGACCCTAGAGACCACCAGTTTCAAGAACTTCAACATCCTGCCTGTCAAGCAAGATACCTCCCTCTCTCTTCCTTTGGTTTCCTAGGATCATGATGCTACAAGGGCATTAATAACAGTCTGCTGGCTTCTGTTCTTCGATTTTTGTAGCCTGCCAACATGTGTATAAACTTACACACAGGAATTCATCTATAACCAAATAATATTCTGACTGTTTTTATGTTTCTTCTTGACTTCCATGAAAACAAAAGGATCCCAACTCTTGTCCCAAGGTAGTGATTCCCATGCTTGGATGATGATAGTTTTACTATTTCATATGACGTTCTCTAAAGTTAGTCCATTATTTCTTCCTTTGAACAAACTGAAGTCTATCCTCCAGATACTTTTTCCATTAATTCCACTGATAGGTTCTTTTAAGTTACGATAACTAAGGATAGCAAGAGTTTGGATAAAACTCTCAGGCTTTGCATGTGCCTGTTAAATTAATCTTCACAATTTAACAGAAGACAGAGAAAACACACTGCATTGAAATGGCCTGTCTTTTCTACTTCCCCTGCCAAAATCCAGTGACTTGACAGCAGAGAGTAAGATAAGATCAAAGTCAAGTAACTATTTCTTCTAAACACTGCTTTAAATCTTAAATGACTTGTAGGTCTTAAAGATTGCAGAGAATTTCTATCTAGCTTAAATAATAAAAGAGGAAGAAAATGTCTTTAGCATTTTAAAGTATTGTTTTATTCCTTTCATGTTTTTAATTCATGTACATTAGAAATACCATCTACTTAGAATAAAAGAAACAGAAAAAATTATATCTGAAACCTGACAATTTGAACAGTTCAATCCATCTCATATATCCCAAGCATTTCACATATCATATGCATACCAGCAACAATATCAGTAGTTGCAGTATAATTGAGCAACCTGAGCCATAAAGGTCCTAAATAGATTCCAGCATCCCAGAAGTTCTGGAGTAGCTCCATTACCATGGGACAATCAAGCCAATGATATAGACCGAAAGTATACATAAACCTACTACTTCTGTCACACACTTCCCCTTTCAGATCTGCTTTTTCATGATCCAGTCAGTAATACAAGACATGACGTACTAAAAGGCTATTTGCCTGTATTGATAGTATAAAGCTAAGTGCATTAAAATTTAGGATGCAACGTCTGTCATCTCTTATGTCACGAACCTCAAAGACTTTTGAATATTCCACTGAAATTTTTGGTTTCCTTCCACTTCTATACTTAGCCCAGGCTTAATACTTTGCTGTCCCTGCTTGTTTTCATAAATGTAAGAATTTGTGTGTATGAATAAGTCTGCCATTGAGAAAAGTTTTCTTGACTAATCAGGCCATGACTCCATGGGCTCCTTATTAAGGAGCTTACCACGAGCAGGCATACTTCTCTCTTTGCCTCTAGAGCACAAGGCAGAACTGATCCTTCCTAGGGCTGCTGGCAGATACTGCTCTGCAGGCATTCATATGCATGACAACAGAATACTGAGGCAAAATGAGGACAAAAAGATTGTGCAAGCAGCTTTAATTGAGGTGAAAGCGATTTTCCAAGCTTAAATCATTTGTCTAGAATCTTAGTTCCACAATTCAATATTCCCAACAATAATTTGCAGTAACAGAAGTCAGATAGTGTCAGGCTTAGAAGAAAATATAGACCTGATAAGAAGACTACCCATCATAAAGAAGGGCATTTGTGAAATGGGAATTACTCAGTCTTATCTACTTAATATTTATTATCCTTTTATGTCTTCATCTATTTTGTTTCGTCTACTTTCAAAGCATAATTGGAAATGACACTTCTCTGTCTAAAATTGTTAGGAAAAATATGCAAATTTAACTCTGATAGAAGTAAATAGCAACAGTTTTGTTCTTAGGATTTCAATTCTTAAAGATCATCAGCAGAGATAAAATATAAAAGGTTGCAGAAATTTAAGCTTATTTGTTTGTCACTTCATTCTTCTATACTGTGAGTACACTGAAGGACAAAAGAGAGAAACTGGAGAACAGAGAGAGGTAAATTTCACATAGTCTAGATAATTTTTCAAATACATATGAAAGTCTGAATAGGAATTTCTGCAGCAGCAGCAGGCTTTTATAAATCTGTCTTTACCGTTTAAGCAAAAGCAGTTCAGCTTCTGTAGGGTTCTCATGAGAGCTGGCTGGCAACTATTTCATATTTTGGATTGTGGGGTTTTTTTTTCCTTTTTTTTCTTTCTTTCTTTTTTTTTTTTTTTTTTTTTTTTCCCATCCAGAAAAATACAGGCTTTTCAAAGAAAAAAAGTATTTTCTAAGTCCCCAGTTCTGATAAATTTCTTATTAACTTCTTTTCTGTATACTGGGAAATGTTTTAAAAATGACACGATGATTTTGCTGTATTCTTCAAAATAAAACCAAAGCACAGTGTTAAGCTTTTTATATCTATCTTAGAATGTATAAATTTGAATCTACGAATTACAGATATTTTGACAAAAATGTTGGGGGGGGGGGGGGGGGGGAAATGTAGCTGAAAAGATTTATTTGTACTGGTCAAGTATTATTTCCAGATACATGCTTTACATTATGGTTTACATTCAGTTTATATAATGTATGGTTTGTTTTTGAAATTTAATCTTTATGGAAATTAATGTTGCAATGTGATTTTTTATTCAGTTAAGGCTACTTTGCTAAATGTTAGAATTACAAGAAGAGCTCTGGAATCTCATCCTGGCAGATAATTTACCAGTCTAATGTAGCTATATTTTTAATTATGAAATAGCAAATTGTCTATTTTTGGAAATTTTACTAGGGTAAAGATTTAAGCGATCATGCAAACTTTTGATAAACTTTGGCTTCATAGAACAGAATGAGCTAATTTATGGTGGAAGGAAGCAATGAAGTTTACCCTATGCAGTCTCCTCAGTGAAGTAAGGCTAGCTTTGAAGTTGCATTGGACTACTTAGGAACTTGCTCTCCTGTGTTTTGAACATCTTCAAGGACAGAGACTCAGCAGCCTCTCTGAACAGCTTGTTTCTCTTGCTGCAACATCTTCCTGGCCTCTTGTCCTTGACTTTGCATCTTTGAGATGTGTCTTAGGAAACTAAAAGAAGCTGATAGATGCTTCTCTTGGCCTTCTTCTGTCTCTTTTTCAGGTTTTTGGAGCAATTTTTCAAAGCAACAGATTTCATGAATGAGATTGGAACAGGAACAGCTCTGATGTGTGAACCTCTTTGCGATTCAGGTTTGGATCTACACCAGTAGCATCCTAAGTTATCTGATACTCTCTCTATGACCTGCTGAAAGTAACAGATTAAGGCTCTTTCAATACCTGTTCACTTCGGTGGCATGTTGGTGCAAGCTAAAGAAACTGAGGCTAATTGCAGGGAATTAAAAACTTTTGGCCCAAGAATAAATAAAGATGAGAAAGATGGGAAGGGTTCTTGTCAATCTACAGTAACATGAGAATAATTTGCAAAGGATTTATTGATGTAGAAGAAATTATTTCATCAATAATATAATGTAAACAATTGATCTGATAGATTGCAGGGTATTATTTTTATTTAAGCTGGAAAAATTGGAGACACCTTAATACAATATTGATGCTCCTGTGGAAGGCCTGAAGATACATCAGTCTGGAGGGAAGAAACAAACAGAGTTGTATATAATATACTTAGAATCAGCTTCATCCATACTAGCATCCAGCCTGAAGTGATTTTTTTGGACCTGAATTGTAATCCTCTGAATAATGGAATTAATAATAGCCTACTAGCATAATGATATTATATTTTACATTGTTACATTTTTCCTGGTTATCTTTACAGGAATAACATGATCCATAGAGATTACACATACATTGGGCTGTCAGATCCCAAAGAAAATAAGAAAAAATATATTTTATCAAAAACAGAAAAAAAAGTAATTTTAATCTATCTCTGTAATGTTAATTTTTAACAACAACAACAAAAAATAATAATCAAATCAAACATTTTCTAAAAATATAATTTTAAAATGAAATAACATACTACTATGGATTCTGACAACTACATGTCCTTGCTTTCTCTAATGAATTACCCCGGGACAGTCAGCTTTCTAGGTCACTTTCAGAAACTTTGATGTTCTTTTCCCCCTTGAACTGTCACATTAAAGATGTTCAGTTCATGTGAAGTCTATGAAGTCTGATATTCTAACATACCCAGCTGCACATTTTCCATATGGTAAAGCCTAAAAGATAGTAAAGCAGCATTTGTTATATGATATGTGGGAATACAAGAATTTTCTGAAAATACATATAGTGTTGACAGCTACAGTATGGTTTGAGAACATGTAAAGCAATTTCAAATATACCTCTGTGAAGCTGATTTGACAGTGCAAAGAAACTCTACACTGCCTTGGACCTAACTAAAAAGTCTGTGAAAACTACCTAAGCAAGGTGCAGCTTATTCTTCAAATTATGCAAGGTCTTTCCAAGATATAATAAGGAAAATGCAAGACATTATGCTTGATACCTACAGCAGCAGATGCAATGTACATCCTCACTTGGCCCACCACAGTACAAAAAATTACATGTAA
The DNA here is from genome assembly GCF_054131305.1 of Coturnix japonica. Classification (NCBI taxonomy): domain Eukaryota; kingdom Metazoa; phylum Chordata; class Aves; order Galliformes; family Phasianidae; genus Coturnix; species Coturnix japonica. Next base: position 53,464,399 of record NC_140702.1, read on the forward strand.
TCTATGCAATCTATCACAACATCATTTACAATAATTTGTCAGAAAGTGTAGGCAAATTATCTTACTGGAATGGACTTTCCTCAGATTGTTCTGTTTGATGGCTGAGAATTTCCACTGGCATAAACCTTTGTGAGACTCAATGTGAAGATGAAGGAGATACTCAAGCAGATGGAGCTCAGTACAGGGATACTGTCTGGATGTGCAGAGATGGGATAGGAAGGCAAGGTACAGATGGAGCTGAACTTTGTGAGGGATGTGAAAAATAACAAGGGTTTATACAGGTACATTGGCCAGAAGAGATAAACCAAGGAGGATGTACCTCCTCTGGAAAATGAAAAGAGGAAACTGGTTTCAACAGACATGGAGAAGGCTGAGGTACTCAAGAAGTTATCTGCATCAGTCTTCACTGGCAGTCGGGGTTCCCATATATATAAGTGCCCCTGAACTTTTGGGTGGGGGTCAGAGGAGTGGAGTCCTTCTCTGTAAGAGCAGATTAAGTCTGAGACTGCTTCATGAGACTGTGTACAGGTGTATGGGGCTGAGAAACATGCATCCCAAAGTCCTGAAGTAGTTGGCTGATGTGGCTACTAAGACACCGCATAACTGAAGAGCCATGGCTGTCAGGCAAACTTCCCAGTGACTGGAAAAAGGGAAACATCACTCCTATTTTGAAGAAAGGGAAAAATTAAGATCTGGGGAACTACAGGTTTGTGAGCTCCACTTCTTTGCCTGGGAAGATCACAGAACATTTACTCCTGAAAAATGTGTTAAAGCACATGAGGGACAAGAAAGTGATCCAATATAGCCAGCACAACTTCACCAGTGGCGGATGATACCTGAACAGTCTGGTAGCCTTCTATAATGGAGTGATGGCACTCGTAGACAAAGGACGGGCAACTAATGTGGTCTGTCTGGATTTAAACAAGGCCTTAGACATGGTCCCATGCCACTTCCTTTTCTCTGAATTGGAGAGGTATGGGTTTGAAGGGTGGACGGTTTGATGTATAAATAATTGGTTGGATGGTTGCAGCCAGAGAGTTATGGTCAACTGCTCAGTGGCTAGTTGGGGACAATGATGAGTGGTTTTGCCCAATTGTCAGTCTTGGGACCAATACTCTAGCATCTTCATCACTGATACAGACAGTGGGATCGAGTGTACACTCAGCAAGATTGCTGTTGTCACCAAGCTGAATAATGTGGATAATACAACAGAAGGAAGCGATGCCATCCAGATGGACCTAGACAGGTTTGAAAAGTGGGGATACATGAACATAATGAAGTTCAACAAGGCTAAGTGCAAGATGTTGCACTTGAGTCAGAGATATCCCAGATATGTGTATGGACTGGGAGAAGAACATACAGGGAGCATTGTATGTTCTTGGGGATTCTGGTGGGTGAAAAGCAGGTCATGAGCCAGCTGTGTGCACTTGCAGCCTGGAAAGTCAACAGTATCCTGGGCTGCATCAAAACTGGCGTGGCCAGCAGGAAGAGGGAGAGGACTATCCCCTTCTGCCCTTGCGTGGCCCCAGCTAGATTACTGTGTACAGTAAAACCTCAACAACAGTTGAAGTTTATCCAGTTCTAAGGAAAAAAAGCTGACTAAAATCAATATTGAGTAAATAATAGTAGGCTCTTTAATACCGATTTCCTTTCTTTAGGGTAATAGAAACTGAAACAAAATTCCACATTAGGTAATAAGTATGTTATTCTGAAGTGTGTAGAATGACAGATTGATCCGAGGTAATCAGGTTTCACATATGTGCTGTTTCTTGGGAGAGTAAAGGATCCTTGCCAATTTTAATGACACTGTCGTACTGGGAAGTGATTAAAGTGTATTCCATCAAGCTGAACAATCATATCCCTCAAATCTGTATGATCAGAGTGGAGTTTCTGTTTTTTTAAGTTTTGATAAGGACTGACATTTTCATATTGCTCCATGCCCAGACAGATTTAGTATCACTTTTGTTTAAGACAGGTTATCAAGCAAGGGGAAAAAAAAGGAAATACAGCCATACTATAGTAATTAAATTATCAACATAAGTTCCAGTTCCAGTTATGGGGATTGGATCTTAATCCAAAAGCTATGCAGCTGTAAAAGACTTTTCAAAATTAGGAAATAAACAAATGGATCAGCAAAGAAATACTGCATTAGCGTGGTGTGGTTTACCTCAGGTCTCTTAGGCTCCCAGTGTTCCAGTATTTTAATACAGTTATTTAATCTCCTGATTGACATTCCCTAGGTGTTTAGGAGCAATATATACAAGGAATCTCATCTTAATACTAAATTGTGAATATAACTACCAGCTCTCTGCTCAATATGAAATTGTGAGGACACAGGTGGGTTGTAAAGATACCTTTCCCAAGATTTAAGTATACTTTGTACAAATGAAGACAGCTGTCTGTCATGTTGGAAGAGAACTCTGGAGACCACGTAGCTCACCCTCCACTTCAAAACAGGGCCTGATTTGAAGATCTGTAGATGAGATGAGAGTGTTCGGCACCTTGACCACCTGAATTTTGAATTTCTCTGAGAGTGGAAATTCCTTAGCATTTCTGGGCATCCGTTTCCTTTCTTTTTGGAATTTAAATGCATATTTTGTCATCTATAAAATACAAGTGGAATAAGAAACGAAGTTATTAAAACAATCATTGTATCACGTGATAACTGAAATTCAGTTCTGCCCTCCACTCTTTACAACAGTTCCGTAAGGTGCAAAAGACTGCAGTGCTCCAGGAATAGGAGTATGGTGATTTCACACTAATAGCTAGCTAAAGTTCACCACACAGCTCTCTCACTCCTCCTTCTCAGAAGAAAAAGCAATAAAATACCATGGAAAAAAAAAAAACCAAAAACAACAACAACAACAAAAAACAAACAAACAAACAAAAAAAAAGCTCCCAGGTTGAAATAAGAACAGTATAGAGTTGTGGTCCAACTCAGCAGGCGGCTGCACACCACACAGGTGTTCAGTCACCCCCACCCTCCTCAGTGAGGTGGAGGAGAGAATAAAATAAAAAAAAATAAAACTCATGGGTTGGGGTAATTTTATTTGCTATGGTAGTGAAAAGGATAATAATTATGACTAGTACATGTGGGGTGATCCTCCCACTCCACTCTGCCCTGGTGAGGCCACACTTATAATACTGTGTCCATTTCTGGGCTATCCAGTAAAAAAGACAGGGACCTTCTCAGAGGAGTCCAGCAGAGGGTCACAAAGATGACATACAGCCTGGAGCATCCCTCATATGAGGAAAGACTGAGTCTGTTCAGCCTAGGGAGAAGACAATTGAGGGAGGATCTGATAAATGTCTGCAAATATCTAAAGGGAGATGGGAGGAAATGGATGAGGCCAGGTTCTTCTTGGTGGTGTGTAACAATAGGACAGGGAGCACTGGCATAAAACTTGGACATAGAAAGTTCTGTATTAACATGCAGAAGAACTTCTTTACAGAAAGGGAGACAGAGCACTGGAACAGTTTGCCCAGGGAGGCTGTGGAATGTCCTTCTTTGGAGATATTAAAGGCCTGGCTGGATGACTACCTGTGAGACCTGTGTGTAGGGAAACTGGTTTAGCAGAGGAATTGGACTTTATCTCTTGAGGTCCCTTCTAACACCTGTAATTCTGTGATTTAGTAGGTACATCTGTATATAACATATAATGCACAAGGAATTTCTTACTACCCACTGACTGATGCCCAGATAAGCTCCAGAGTAGCAGAACTGGAAGATGAACAACCACTCACTTCAAAACTTGTTATCCATGATGTCCTATATTACGGAATATCTCCTTGGCCAGATTAAGTCAGCTGTCCTAATTTTGTTCCATTTCTTCTCCTTGGGTCCTTTGTTGACAATGGTCTTGGCTCTGTACAAAACTGCTTAGCAGCAACTATAAACATTGTTGTGCTATCAACATTGTTTTTCTTCTAAAACCAAAACAGCATCATACCAAACACTCTAAAGGAAGCAATTCCATCCCAGCTAAAATTAAGACATATGATTAAAGGAGAAAGTGAATAGAGAGGACATAGAAATCAAAGGCCATATGGAAGCAGCAGGAGAAAGCAATTATTCTCTAATTCCTATCAGCAAGTGATGTCCAGCCATGTCTTGAGGAGCAGGACCTCAATATACATAGTGGTTGCTTGGGAAGAAAGCTTTCATACCTTTTCATAACAATAGAACCTCCTTCTCATTTCCCCTTTTAATGCTGCTAAGTGTGGCATCACACTATATGAGATTTTCCTTCCATCAGTGAGCTGCCGTGGCAGTGTCCCTTCCCCACCTTTTGCTCACCCCAGATCATTCTGTGTGGTTTGGAGAAAGTCTTGATGCTCTGCCAGCATTACTCAGTAATAGCCAAATCATCAGTGATGTTGTTCTCACTAGAGATGCAGAGCACAGGACTGTATAAGCTACTGTAGGGACAGGGAACCCCATCTCAGTCAGTTCCAGTACAGGGAGGCAGGGTGATAAAAGCAGAAGACAAACTGTACAAGCTACGTAGTTTCAAACATTTCTGCTGAAGCTGTTCCATTGTATGTGGAATAAATAAGTGCCAAATAAAATTTTCAAATACAAAGACTAATTTCATTTAGAGGAGGCTAAGGAAAGATATAATCAAAGTTTCTCATACTGTAAGTTCCTAGTGGGCATTTATTTCAAGCAAACTTGGATCGGCTCTTGATGAAATGCCGGAAAGAGCAAGTGTAAGTGATAGAAGTGGGTTTTTGTTTAAACTAACAAAGGAGTAACTTGACTCTGCTACTTTTACTGCTGAACTTGAGTAAAAGGTACTTCACAGAAAGGAAGGTAATATCTTCTTATCTGGCTGAGCTCAGCCAGTTGTTATCTGAAACTAACAAAAAGGTTCTGCAGGAGCAACAACTGAATATATGGCTAGTTTATGCCCTCCTGCAAGGTATGGAGGTGAGCTAGGTCCTACCTGCCTGAACAGTGATAAAACTAACATGATTTTTATAGGAAGTTTTGTTTTGCATCTATCATGAACAAGAACTGTAGTCTCTAGGAAAAGGTGACTGTATGTCTCCCAAATAGTAGCAGCTCAATAGCTGTTCTCAATCTAGTAAGATATATGTGAGGTTTTTCTTTTTGATAGTGAATAAAAGATCACAGACAGACCTAGAATATTTCAAGTTACTATTACCAATAGATGTGAAGCTGCATACTGTGTTTTATTTGGTGTCTGCTTGCAATCATCAGACTACCGAAAGAATACTCACAAAACATTTCAGTAACAGAAACAAAAATGATCAAAGGTGCTGAAACTTGTTTTTGAATAACATACTGAAGAAATTTAGCCTAGTCATCAAATGGAAACTAATAGGATCATTTCCTCACTCCTGTATGGAAAAGAACTTCCTGGTAGAAAACAGATCTGTATTTTATCAGAAAAAAAGGCTTAATGGACAGTGAAGTTGGGTATATTCATAGTAGAAATAAGATACAGTCTTATTTTTTTGGTTTTTTTTTGTTTTGTCTTTTTTGTTTTAACAATGAGGATAATGAATAATTAAAATAACATCTCCAAGAGTGCTGGATTTTCAGCCATTTGAGATCTCTAAATCAAGATTGAATATTTTTTCTTCTAAGTATACAATTACTCACATGGTAGTTATGGATTTACCAAAAAATTATAGCACAGCATCCTTTACAATCCCTTGCAATCCTGTAAAGAATTTTCTGAAGGTTTAGTTTCTTCTGTTTTCTGCTAATCTGAATAATTTATGCTCACCAGTCTTCATCATAAAATAAGTTGGAAAAGATGTGCCTGTAGTCCGTGTTTTTGGCTGACCAGAATATTGCATTGAATAGCGAATGTGTAAAAAAAGAAGATGGGTTGAATTAACAAGAAAAGAACTAGCAAATTACTTTGCAGGATGCTGCAAGTTTTTTTGTTTGGTTGGTTGTGTTTTTTTCTTTTTTTTTTTTTTTCCTTTTTTTTTGTTATTGTTGTTGTTTTGTTGCTGTTTTCCCAAACAAAATGCATAATTTGTCATTTCAATCACCTCCACAATGTAAAAATCACTTTTCCCAGTCCTACGGTACCATGGGCTCATTGTCTCTTCCTCTCCCATAGTCGTATTGTCTTACTTCAGCTTAAAAAATCTGGAAGTCTAGAAGATACTCCTTTATTTTATTTTCTAAAATTGGCATCAATTATAAAATGAACATAATTATGTATTGACTAAGAATCCAAGAAAGAAACTTGTTTCTCAAACTTCATCAAAATGGTTGCATTTTATGAAATTAACAGCACAAAAAGTAAGAAGTAATAGATATAATCCATCAAGAGTGCCTAATGCCATAGCAACTAGGGATTCAAAACTGTAATCAGAATATTCACTTACAGGAAATCACAGCTAGTTTATATCTGCTTATCACTCCAGCACTGCGGTTTATCCTAACACTTTTGTCTTAATAGCATAGTAAACTTCAAAGAACCAAGGTGCAATTCATAAAACTTAAACCTATATAAATCCTATAGTAGTTGCATAAGGTTTTTAATTTACATAATTCTGAGCAGGAAATGCAGCAAGAATACTTGCTCTGAGATGCTGTAAAGGTGATAAGCATAATTCATATGTTTCCAGCGCTTAGAAAGCTGTAACTAAAGTGATTATAGTTTGGAGCATGTGAAAAATTAATACTGATGTTATGTGAAGCAATGTAAAATGTGTTTTTACATTGTAACTTATAGTTTATATATTTTTGCATGCAACATTTTAAAACTACAACAGCAACAACAGCAACAACAACAAAACCCAACCATTAAAATGCACCAACATTCTACACAAGTTGGAACAATATGTTATTTCTAAAATGTAAATTGATGCATTCTGTAAACTGATATCTGTCTGAAAAGCTGGGCATGAGCCAGCATTGTGCTTTTTGAGCTAGAAGGCCAACAATATTCTGGGCTGCATCAAAAGAGGGGTGGGCAGTATGGAGAGGGAGGGGACTGTTCCCCTCTGCTTTGACTTTGTGAGACCTGGACTGGAGCCCCCAGCATAGGAAGGATGCTGCGCTCCTCATGCAGGTCCAGAGGAGGGCCATGAAGATGATTAAAGACCTGCAGCACCTCTTCTGTGGAGAAAGGTTGAGGGAGTTGGGCTTGTTTATCTCGGAGAGAGCTCCTTGCAGCCTTCATGTACTTGAAAGCAGCTTATAAGGAGTGAGAATGACTTTTTACTCTATCTAATAATGATAGAACATGGGAGAATGGCTTTAAAAAAGAAAGATTGGACTTCAAGTCAGGTAGAAATTCTTAACTCAGACGGCAGTGAGGCACTGACACAGACTGCCCAGGGAAGATGCAGGTGCCCCATTCCTGGAAGTGTTCAAGGCCAGGTTGGATGGGGCCCTGGACAGCCTGATCTGGTGGCTAGCAACCCCGTCCACAGCAGGGATCTGGAGCTGGATGACCTTTACAGTCTCTACCAATGCAAGCCATTCTACAACTCCATGATTGTGTGGAAAAAATAAAATAAAATGAATAAATAAATGAATTAAAAAAAATATGTTAAACAAAAAAATTAATCATAGGGACTTTTAAGAAGAAAATAGCATTGTGACTATATGACTCTACAGATCAGTTGATGTTACGTACCACGCAGGCTCATGCACAGTGTAGATTAAAAATAATAATAATAATAAATCATCTTTTAAATGTAGCTCAGTTTAGATCTTTCTCACAATCCATTCTAGAGTGGCTAGACAGTGGTTAAAATCAATCCCATTTTGATTTGTTATTGCAGTACACTGAGCTAATTGTATTCATTTTAGAATGGATGAACTAGCTTTTGGCTTGCTTTGCTTATAAATCATGTATGTGAGAGCTATGTGTATATTTATTGGGGTAAGAAGGGGCTCTGGATATTGAAAAATACTTAAGTGTGCTGCATGTTACAAGGTGCATGTACAAAGTGGGATAGAGCAGCATTCAGACATCAGATTAAGAGCATTTACTACACTGTCATCAGCATGAGAACAGTTTCAAAGATCTAGGCATTAAAAAATTTAAAACAGTGTATGCTGTGATGCATTTGATCCTTTTCTACCATGCATTATGCATTACTTATTCAAGGCCAATATCACTTGCAAAGGACATGAAAGAAGAAGGTGCTCTGCTCTGAAAAGCATACAGTCTTTGCCAGCAATTGTGTGTTCATAAATTGTAATGGCTTGTGAAAGCAAATCACATTAGGTGAGTTGTATTTATATTTCTGCAGTCAGTGATTCAGGGACCACTGCCTCCCAGACTTGCTCCATGGCATGTCTCCATGCCCTCTACAGTCTCCTCCTAGTTATTCTCTGTGGATATAAAGATCTTTCTGAGCAAAACCTCAAACAACAGCAACACCAGCAGCTAGAATGGTCTAGTGTGTTGATACCTACTTTGTTCAGTCCCAGGCAATGAAATAAAAACATACAGATCACAGCAGTCTGATAGCACTGTCATTCCACTAAACAATTTCAAATACTTCTGCTTGGTCAGGTCATTCATCGTCTCATGTGTATAAGATAGATGGTGAACCATTTCCTGGGCATAATATGAACAATGGGGATATGTAGAGAAAAATGTGTCTTTGCACTCTGACAGTTGTTTCCTTTAGTCTGTTTATTATTTCTCATGAAGTTATGCTTGAGCAAAAGGAGACCTTGAATTTGTACTGCAGAGAATGGGCTCAGAAAAGAATCTATCTAGTTATACTGGTATATTTGTGTTGCAAGGAGAGTGGCCTTGCCTAAGACTGAACTGAAAACTGGAAACACAAAATCAGCAATTCACAAATAATACCAAGCCTGGTACAGAGAATATTACAGAGATCATACATTAGGAAGCTGAAGTAGAAGTGTAATTACTAGAAAAGAAAATAAAAACATGTAATGAATTAAATTAGAAAAGAACTGAAGAGGTAATGAAGTTTGAGTTTTAAAATGAAATGAAATTAAAGTACTTTCTGTAAGTATTTGAACAACTGTCCAAGCAAGGCATCAGAGAGTCCTAATCCTATTAAATCTAATTACTACATTGCCATTTTCTGCATATACAATGAATTTGCACACAAGAGAATAAATTAAAGCACTTTGAAGGGTTTCATACTTTTCTTCAGGAAACAGATTTGTTTATCTCGGAGAAGAGAAAGCTCCAGGGAGACCTCAATGTGGCCATCCAGTACCTAAAGGGGAGCACAGAAGAAGAGAGACCAACTTTTTAAATGGTCTCATAGTAACAGGACAAGGGAGAATGGCTTTAAACTAGAAGATAGGAGATTTAGATGTTAAGCAGAAATTCTTTATTCAGAGGTCCTCATGGTCAGGTTGGATGGGGCCCTGGGCAGCCATCTGCCCATTGTGGGAGGGGGTGGTGGTTCAAGATGATCTTTAAGGTACCCTTCAACCAAAGCGACCCTATAATTCAACAATTAATCATGCAAAATGCATACACAGTCACACATTCTGATAGGTTCATATCATTAAGAGACTTAGCTGTTACCCAGGACAGATAGTGCAAGATTCTTGATAAACATTTTACACTTTTTGTACAAATTTCAACAAACCACTTAGAGTTTCTATGACTTACTTACTTATTTTTGCTTGCTAATAATTCTCTCATTCCATCAGATAATAAAAAAGAAATTAATTCTAACCAGATAAAAAGGAAAAGAAATAAAAATACAATATTAGAAACTTATAGCACCAACATTATGGTTATCATCTCCATCACAGAGGTTATTTTAATGACATCGTACATATAGTGGCGGCACTAGATATTGTATTTCTATTCCAATTTCTTTTTCTTTCTCATATCTATTTTTAGTTCCAAACATCTTTCCCAGTCTTATGGGAAAGGAAAAGGAAACATAAAGAGGCATCATCCAAACCCTAATGAATTGTTCTGACAGATGAAGAAAGCACTTCCTTTGTTTATGAAATAAGGTGTGAAATAAGAGAGTAGAAACTAATAAAGAGAAAACAAGTAGAGAGAAGATATCTGCAGAAGGATGGAGAGTTCAGAGAAGCAGCAGGTTTTTAGAATTTTTCACGGTGGACATCTACAGGATAACGATCAAATCTCTGTTCCCAGGTACATGAACTTGTGAAAACTTGAAAAGTAGTTTTAAAACTTTTTTCTCATCTTCAAGCCATGAATCTTATTGATTTTAACTTCTCCAGTATGACTGTTTTGTTTTCTAGAGATGAGGTTCTTAGTGCATCTACATTCAGTGTAACTGCATGCAATTTGGCACCAGTTCCATCAAACCTGATGAAAACAAGTTTTATGGATGCTTCAAAATGCTCTCTGTAAATGTCAGGGAAAAAAAAAAAAAAAAAAAAAGCCATGCAGACAGGCATTATCTGCTTTACTCTTTTTATCTGTACTATCAAGCATCAGGAATTCTGTGTTACCTGAAAACAGGATCATGCGTTTACCATAGAGAAGGAATGTACTGATATGAAATGAAAAGCCATTTATCTCTTCAAAGGTGACATTTCACTTCTCTCTTTATTGGAGCATTTCTCTTGTGTTTCTGGTGCTGAGTTGTATGAGAGTAAGACTAAAGAACGTACTTCCAGTATATCTGCATATTAGTTTTTCCTGCAGAAACTGTAAAAACTAGGGGAGGGGAAAGAATATTTAGCAGTGAGATGCCTCTACCAAATTAACTATTGTGAATACTGTTTCTCTGGCACAATGATCATAAGTATGTATACTTTCATAAAATAATAATAACAATAATAATAATAATAATAATAATAATAATAATAAAATCATAATTCACTTGGATTTCTGTCTACCTAAATAATATCCCACATATGTGGATGGCTGCAGGCTCATGTGACTTCTGTAGTAGTAAAATGATCTTCTAGATGTGGGGTCCAGTTGGGAAAGAGATGTAAACAGTGCTTATAAGCTGGATTTGTCTGAATCAGTTTGTGAACTCCATGTTGTACCTATCAAAGTGAGATAACACTAGACAGATCTGATAATTTTCTTTGATAAAATAAGACCATGTTAGACAGGGGAAATGAAGTAGATGTAATCTACCTGGATTTCAATAAAGCATTTGATGTGGCAATCACCATTTGAAAGGGAGAAGATAGGGATTAGTGCATGGATTGTAAGGAAGATAAGACATGGGCTACAGCAGAGACAGAACTGCTTGTGCTGAAAGTGAAGAAGTTACTACTGGCATATGAGAACAACTCATAGAACCCAGCTAGTCTAACATTTCTATTGATGAATTGTTCAAGAAAGCAGTTAAAAAAAAAAAAAAAGATAGGAAAAAAAGGTCTTAATATATATATGTCCACATATATATGTTCCTTCACAGAGAGAGGCCAGTGGCTGGCTCAGGACATGCCACATGCCCACTTGTAGCTGCCATTAGGTCTTTCAGTGAAGGACATGGAGGAAAACAGGCAGTCTGTCAGTATAAGCAATCAGCAAAGACTTGAACAGGTAAGGAAATCAAGTCGAAGGAGAGGATATATTAACACAGCTACTGTTTTTCCCATAAAAGCTTGGTAAAAAGATGAATGGAGGAATCTTGGGGAAGGTTAGAAACTTCTACAATTTAAAAAATAAATAAATAAACAATGGCAATTATCTATCAAAAATAGTTTTGGATTGATACTGCCATTGCTTTGCTGACATTGTATTTCCAAATAAGCACAATAGCAGGCTTGAAAGGAAGGTGTAAATCGGAGTCCATCTAGATTGACATGCTAGAAGGGCTCCCACCACAGAACTAGTTGAAAGGTTAGAGCATTTCAGAATGCCTGTGAATCTTTGTAACTTTTTACCTTTAGAGAATTTTCTAAGTTTATTTCCTAAATTTCCTGCTGACTCCTGAGAGTCAGAATATCACCTTGTAGTTGAGCTCTGTGAGATCACAGAGAAGATCAAGAGTCTGATGAGGCTGTCAGAAAGTGTCTTGCATCAGGAAAAGTGAGTGGCTGTGGTTAATGCCACCAGGCACTATCTTGATTGATCCAGAATCTCAAATCCAGGATTACTGTCATGTAGGAAAAGCTTTCAGAGGATATCCCAGACAGTACTGAGTCAGTCTACAGAATTGCTTAGGAAGTATTCATAATTAATACATTGACAGAGTGATGGATCATAATTACAATTTTTCTTCATTCCTTTCTGGTTTTTGTGAATGTTATGGGCACATCCTACAGAAACCATGTAATTCCACTGTCAAGTTATCCTGTCACAGAATCACAGAATGTCCCAGGTTGAAAGGGACCTCAAGGATCATGAAGCGCCAACCCGCCCCGCCCCCCTTACTTCAGGCAGGGCCATCAACCTTCACATTTAATACTAGACCAGGCTTCCCAGGGCCCTGTCTCACCTGCTTTGGAATACCTACAGGGATGGGACATCCAGAACCTCTGGGCAGCCTGTTCCAGCAACTCAGCACTCACATAGTAAAGAACTTCCCTCTGACATCCAACATAAATCTTCCTTTCTTCAACTTAAAACCATTTACCCTTGTCCTGCCATTAATCTACCTTTGTAAAGAGTTGACTCCCCTCCTGTTTGTAGGCTCCCGTTAGGTACTGAAAGGCTGCAATGAGGTCACCCTACAGCCTTCTTTTCTCCAGGCTGAACAAGCCCAGCTCCCTCAGCCTGTCTTCATAGGGCAGGTGCTCCAGAGCTCTGATCATCTTCATGATCATCTTCATCATCTACTCCAGATGGGGCCTCAGGAGGGCAGAGCAGAAAGCGACAGTCACCTCCTTCTCCCTGCTGGGCATGCTTTTCTGGTGAAACCATACTGCAGTTTCATCTGGAATAGACTTAACTTTTTTCCTAGTACCCTGTGTGGTGTGGTGTCTTGGATTTAGGATGAGAACACAGTTGATTCCAGCACGATGTTGTAAGAGATGACTCCTTTCACACTTTTGTCTCAAAGCTTGATACAAAGACAAAGCTTGCTGAGGAATACAGACAGACAAATCCAGACATGTCCTGGTCAGAGCTGGAAAAATCTTCTGTCTGAAGATTTGCAGGCTAGGGCTAAGGAGAGAGATAGGCAGCATCTTAATGGCCAGGAAGCAGTCTTTTGCGTGGGCTCATCTCGAGGGATATGGCCATCTCAGGGGTGCTGCATGTGGCTCTTACCAAAGTGCCCACAAATGCCACAGTGGCAGAATAAGGATAAAAAAGAGACCTACAGCCATGAGGGAAGGTGTTTGACATCAGCCGCCTCATGACGTGATGCCTCCCTGCTGATGGACACGGTCTGTACTTCTTGATGCTTAAGACTGTCTGTTCTGCATTGGCCTTGATCCATAGGAACAGAGTGCAATGGGATGCTGCTGGATCTTGGTGGCCCCCTTACCCTTCCCCATCAGCCTAAGTTGTAGTAGTCTCTGCCTTTCCTTCCCATCTCCCGTAGTGACTAGGATTTGTAATAAACTGGCTGGACCAACATTTGAACCGTTGTTTCTTATTCTCACTTCAGGAATACATATACCAAAGAACCTCCTCTCCCCGCTATTAATTGGAGTAAGATGCTTAGTTTTTTTGCACTGCCCTGCCAGCAAGGGGCTGGGGCTCTATTTGGTGTTATCATGAGCAATAAAACGGGTGGATGCTGCTTCTTGTGGACTAGCTAAGCATCATTCAGTGGATGGTGAACAAACATCCATCACTTGTTTTGTGTGCTCTGATAGTTCATTATTACTGTTATTATTGTCATCATCATCCCTTCTTTTTCTGTCCCACTAAAGTGTCCTTATCTCAACCCATGAATTTTACCTTTTTCCCAACTCTCTTCTCTATCCCACACAGCAGAAGAGGGAGCAAACAGCTGTGAGGTGCTTGGCTGCCTATCGTGTTATACCACAACATAAGTTCACAAATCTCTGCAGTGGCTTCAGTTTATCCTTCCAAAGGATAAGAACCATTATAAGACATGAAACTGCTTCTGCAAAATGAGTCTAATACAGTCCTGCCTTCCCGTGGGATCAAGTTCTGCTGATGCATCAGAGTACTGCCCAGTTTAACTAAAAACCACTAGTTTTTTAGTTTAAAATAAAAAATATAAATTAAAAAAAAAAAAAAAAGGTTACTGCAAATAATTCTTGTATCTCATTTTTAGTTTGTAATTCAAATGTGATACAGAATCTGTGCAATGGAAGTGTGAGTTTTGGTAAATGTAGTGAAAACTAGCAGAGTTTTTAAGTAACTATCCCATTGAGATCTGAGGAGACCTCTCCCTTCTCTGAGCTTTAGAAGCTGTTCATTGTAAATGTAGGTAGGGTCAGACTGGGTGTTAGCATTGACGATATGCTCAGGACCAGGTTAGTGCCATATGCTACCACCAGCAGGTGTGATGATGAGGAGGAGCATCCCAGAGCCCATGCAGAGGTCCTGTATGAGCAACAAAACCAGTGTACACAGCCAGAGCTGTGCTCTGAGATGTACAGACAGCAACCGATGCGGGGTTGCTTGCAGACCCATGTAGATCAGCATGTTCCCATCCCAGATGGTGTAATGAAGCCAATCGAGAAATGAGGCTTAAATGCTTGATTCATTTTGGCTTTCACATAAATCCCAAGTGGAATTTAATTTGCAGGTGTGAGTCCAATTATACTAAAGGTGCTGATGGTACCACTAATAGTCTTGCCAACAGCTATGTACAATTCCCATCCAGGTCCCTGCTCTCTAAGAACAGGACTTGTATTTTGTTATTGCATTTTTTGTGTGTCTATTTATTTTTTTCCCCATGTGCTCTTTAAAGAAGAAGCTGCTGTGAATGTAAACCTATTAGAGATGTTATATATATGTGAGACACCAATTCTTGGCTAGTGTAATCCTGAATATTTTTAGCCACTCCTGAAAGTCTGAAGAAGAAAATAGTCTGGAAAAGCTGGTTGATTTGTTTGAATTTCTTAGACCAAAGCTGTGATATTCTGATTTTAGTATCTAAAGACATAAATCTTTCCAGTCTCTGAGCTTTTGTATCACTGGTGGTTTGTATTTATAAAAGAGCTCCTCTTACAGATGTGCATTTGACTGTTGGTTTACATGACTAAATGAATTTTCAACTCCCTAATTTGTCAATTTTCAACTGTTTTTTTTTTGTTATTGTTGTTTTTTGTTTTTTTGTTTTTTGTTTTTTTGTTTTTTTTTTCCTCAAATGGATTCCTTACCGGCGAGGCTTGCAGACTTTGTTTAAAAAACATATTCAAGTAGAATTTTCATCTCACTTAAAATTTCTGTGTTTTCTATTTCACTGCATTTAAATAAAGTTCATTGGACAACTTAAATCTGTAAAAATAAAATGGTTTTGCTTTAGGAGTGCAGATCATACACAGAAACAGTGTAAGCTCTCTATCTTAAAAACAAACATTGTAGTATAATCAAATGTTAAATGCTGAGCGTTGTGATTTACAGTGAGTTCTGGCTCCATGTGAATTAAAATTGAATGAAGAAATTTTCCTTCCCTTATTTTTCTTAAAAATTCTGTTTACTTAATTAATGGTAATGGCATTTTACTTCAGTTGCACCTTATAGATAATCTAGTATATTGCTAAATAAAGTTCTATAATCCTTCCATTTTAAGTCACTTCCTAACAATGAAGATATGTCTCAAACTGGTTTTTAAAAATCAATCTGACATGTATTGCTATCTTTAAACCTCTTTCTATGGCAATCACAGCTGGTAACATTTATAAGGAGTTAAAATTTTAAATGTATGCTTCATATAACTTTAAATTTTTAATATTCTGTAGATTGTTTGTACAATAAAACAGCATTCTGTTCCAATAATTTATGTTTCAGCAATAAAAGATATTTTAAAACATGCCTGGAAAAGTTGGAGACTCTTTTAATCAACTAAAAGGTGAAGTTCTGTGCTTCTGCTGAATAGATGTTTTTTTTTTTCGAAAGCTGCAGATTAATCATAATTAAACCATCTTCTAATTTACAGCATGGCATCTGCTAAAAAAAACCCCATCTATTCTTGAAGCCTTTTGCACACAAACATAGTCAGGGAAAGAAAAAAAACTAAAATTGAATGGAGAGATAGAAGGTACTCAGGATCAGCGAATGAAAAATAAGTAAACCCACGAGGAAAATAAGACTGCTCAGAGAGCTGCTTGGGACATTCTGCATCTTCTCAGAAAGATCTGTTGTGTTAGAATAGAAGAATCTGAAGATGGCTTTTTATCTGGAACTGAGCTGGGGGTCTGCCTTCATTGATCTTCTAAAGTATTCAGATGGTGTTTGTTGCACTTGGTGTGTACCCCTCTCTTTAATATTTTTTGTATCTTTGTAAAGTTCTTAGCCACTTGAACAGGGGAAACAAAGCAAACAAATCAGCAGTACCCGAAAGCCCCACTTTGCAACAACAGTGTGTTGTAAAAATTGGAATGTAAATATTTGCAAATCTTGCACAAGGAAAATATATGCCTATATGATACAGAACGTGCTAAAAGGAGAAAACATCTAATGAAATGAGCTAGAATATTGAACTTCTAACATAGAAATCTGAAAATTCTATTTTTTTCTGTCTAAATTCTGGAAAACAAAAAATTGCACTGTACATGCCTTGAACTGGCTCCAACTGGGGTTGGACTTGATGATCTCTGGAGGTCCGTTCCAACTCCTACAATTCTGTGATTCCGTGATTCCTGCCTAAACTGCCTTCTCCAAATATTTCTCTTCATTCTTTGTGACACACATGCCACCCTTTCCCCTTTCTGTTCCCTGGCTTTCCATGGTCCAGCAACCCGATACTACTACTCCAAGGCAGGGAAAGGGCAGACATGAACAGAAACATTTAACATTCAGCCCAAACCAGAGGGGCTCAGCTGGTCTTCTTTATCCCAGAGGCAGTGCTGAAATCTCCATCCCTTGATTTTCAGATCCCTTTCAGATCTGTGAAGAGGATTGCTTTTCTGTTTCCCATATCTGTGGGATGCTTCTTGCAGCTTGGCACTTTAAAGGATGGAGAAGAGGTTACCTGTATCACCATCTGAAATTCTTTCCCTCAAATAAATTTGTAACTACCAACATCATAATGAAGAACTGAGTCCCTTTTATCTTTTTCTTTATTTCTTTCTTTTTTTTTGTTTTGTTTTGTTTTGTTTTGTTTAACAAATAGTCACTGTGAGAAACGGTCTATTAACATTACTTTGAGGACCTTATATAGCAGATCATATGTATTACTTGCAGATGAAGTTATTTTGCAGGGATGGTATAATCAGTGAAAATTTTACATCTGTGAATAAATGTGGCCAAATTTTTTCATAAATGTGTGACTAGAATGAAATGGCAATCATAAAAATAAACACCATGATACCAGAGGGTCATTTGATTACAAATACTTTCCAGACTTTTCTCCTTCAGTTTAAGCCCCACTAGAACTGAAAAAGTAGTTGTGTTTTCATCTACTTTTTCCTTCATACAGTTTATATCTATTACACTGAAAGTTGTTTCTACTTGAATTATTTAGAAGAAATACTAGTACAGTAACATTAAACTATGGTTCAAAAATTGTGTCTTGGGTCTATTTTTCCTTTACATTCAAAATACTGCATGTGAGCATTTTCTTCCAGTATCCTTACAAGCTTTCTTCAGTCTGCACAGTTGAGTCAACAGTTTCCACTTCTTTCAATACTTTTTATTTATTTATTTATTTTCAATCTCAGTCAGGAGGAAAAGATAAAATTTGGCTCAGACCTGGATCATTACAGCTCACCAGGGGTTTAGTCTCTGCTGATATGCTACAAAATGTTTTCATTTGACCTTAGGAAGGCAGATTTGCTTGCACTCACTTGATCTGGTTATTGTGACTTCATTAGTCTAATGCAGTGTGTTTTCCATCTGCTGCTGTTTTGTTGACTGCCCCAGCTCTCTAAAATGAGTTCTTGCCTTCACCCAAGTGACATTCTTGGCTGACCTGAAGATTCTGGATCTATCTATCTATTTATTTATCTTTTGTTATAAGGAGTGCTGTTAAGCAAAATAAGGCACTTCCTGAAAATTATATTGGATACACTGCAAAGCTTTGCAATTGCTGGACAGGCTATGGAAAGTTTGAGTTCTTCACAGACATGATATTCTGCATGAAACAAAAGAGATGCACCAAATTACAGTGAAGAATAGAGATCCTTAATATACTCTGCAAAGCTGTGGGAATTCACTCTATTTTTTTTATTATTATTATTTTTTGCGCTGGAGGTTGCTCTTATTAAGTTCCTTAGGAAAGAGAAAACTTGTTCAGGGAGGGATTCTGACTGTTTACACTAATATCTTGCTTGTATGTTTGAGTCTTAGAGCTAGTCTCCTGAGTTGATTACTGTTGTTCAGTATAAACACTGGCTCTCAGATAGCTCTTTTTGACTTTGAATTTTCAGTAGAGGAAAGCACTGCAAGCCCATGAGCAGTAGGATATTCCTGTGAAGACTGCAGAAGGGCATTACATCTGATAATCTTATTATTTTTGGTGCTTGGGTAATGTATAGTGGTATAGAAATAACTGTAATTGCTGGAGTAACTTAGAAGAAGATTCATGATTTAAATCAAATCTCTTGTGCATTAAAGCATATTTCTTGACTTGATAACACAATCAGCACTAATTAAGTAAAAATCCTATTATGGTATAGTGCTGAAATCTAAGGTGTCTTTAGTGGAAATATGACAGAAAATGTAGGTAAGTAAGCATAAATTTGCTGAGCTCTACTATATCCCCATATGGATATCTTGTTCATTAGTGCCTCAAAAGTCCCTAATGATTCTTTTAATTGTCCAAGATAAATGGCTACTTAATAGCTACTACTTATGGCAGGATACTATTTAACTCATATTCTTTTTCAAACTGAGCACTTACAGCTATTTCAGATCTGTCTAGTCACTAATACCAGTTGAATGTCTTAACTGTCTACTTTTGCTGCAGTTTAGATTGATGTTTGTTGCTTTCTTTATCAGTGTATCTTAATGGTATTAGTACCCTGACAAAACAATTAGTATTCATTCCCAAAGAGCCAGTCCATCTATTTAAATTCAGGCATGAATGTGAATGAGATTACCTACATAGTATTTGATTCACAATTACATATATACAGTTTCTGCTAATAGCATCAAAAATTGTTTTGTCATTTGTTATTGCAGTGAGCTATACAGTGGGGGAGGTGGGGAAGTAGGGAAGGGTATTTAATGTGACAGAAATGAAGGGCAATATGTTATCAGACCCTCAGTCCTAAATTTCATCTGGAATCTACAACTCCAAGTCACTACCTTTTAGCTGTGTAAAATTGCTTAATTTATTAAAACGATAAAAGATTTAACACTGAACTGACATCACATACAAAACTTAGCTAAATATGAGTAATGATTTGTCACTGGATTATTAACATTTATGTCCTGAAAACTGGAGTTTGCTGTACATTGCAGTACTCTTTTTCTTATTGTGTAAATGACTTGCAGTCACCTACAAAGGTAGAAATAATGAAATTCTTGCTGAGTCACTGGGATAGTTTTAACAGTTTCTGAGTTCAGTGACAGAAATATTGAAATGTTTTGATGATATCCACTCAAATTTGAATTAATAAGTGGTCTTCAACACTGAAATATGTGAGAAAGATTCTTACAATATACAAAAGATGTAAAAAAAAAAGAGAGAAAGCATCGTCTTGTGTGTAACATCGTTGCCCAAATCCTGTGTAAATTAAGTGGAACAGTTCTACAGCCCCACTTCTTGTAAAAAAGTGACCAGACAAATGTAGTGATGATGAACCAATCCACATGGTTTTCCTGAGTGTCCTTGCATAAATAGCTATAATGGACTGACCTATTGCCAAATGTTGGTTGTGTAACTGTCCCTACTAAATATGAATGAGATTTGACACTGGCTGAGATATCCTGCTGGGACTCATTATCAAAAATCATTTTGGTTTTACTCTGTATGGTCTCCTTTAATAAGTATTCCACAAATGGCATCCTATCCTTTTCAGGTCAGGTAAGCAAGTGTTATCCCGCTCAGCAGCAGGATTAGAAACTTCATCCTGATCTCTGCTATAGCTTTACTGGCATTGTGCAAAGAACAAAAGTTAGACTCAAGCTGTAAGGGTCACAGTGGAGGAGTTGTGATTAAAGCAAACATTTCAGTAATGTAGAAAATAGGGAAACTACAATACCATATTCTACAAGGGTCTGCAGCAGAGATAATAGAACGGTATATACATATGTAGGTATATGCATATATTTATATATTTTAGACATAAATACATAATTTAAATATATTTTAATATATTTAAATGCATCTATATCACATGCATATGTGTGTGTGTGTATGTGTATATATATATATATATATACACATGTGTCTGTACAGTGCTAGGGGTTGTTTTTTACTGAGATTGTTAATTGATCCTGTAGTGTTATAGCACAGTAACTACAGAAGTGGCCCTGCTGGTAACAGAACACCAGTGTTATGAATCTGCAAGGCCCAAGGTTTGAGGCCAGGCAGGGTCACTTCAAATGAACTTGTCTTGACCTACATGGAACTTTGCTTATACTTAATTTAACTGTGAAACCAATTTGTATTATGAACAATTTGCTACGACAAATTAACTTTATTTCACTTCAAAGGATGCAATTTTATAAAGATAATAGAAACTGACACATTCTGTGTAGAATAACATAACTGTAAGTCTGATGTAATGATGTGGAGTGGAGGAGCATGGACATCGTATGACTGGCCTTGAGAAAGGGGGGTCAGAGGATTCAGTGTACAGACATGGTACACAGACTGGAGAACTTTAGGCTTTGAGGTCTCACCAGTATTTTATTAAATAAATGCAACCCTGGTGCTTGGCAAAACAGTGTTAGTAAAACCAGAGCACAAAGAATAAGTTTGTGAAGTTAATGTATGTAAAAAGCATTACACATAACAAATTGCAAGTAATATGGATTCATAGATTAATGAAGGAAGTAGAAGTTGGAAAGAAACGTGTTCGGAAAAATATGAATTACTCCAGATAGATTCTAGTCTGAGGAAGAGAGTCTGAGGAAGACATAAATATCAGCTGCACAAACAAGGTGGAGAAGGTCAATGGACAGTGTTACCGTGTGTGCACCCAACATCACCGAATAGACCCTACCAAAATTAGAACTCCAAGAAGCAATGATGTGGTTGTATAATAGCAGAGAAAGATGTAGATAGTAGAAAGCAGCTGGATATTTTGGGTATTGTATTTTAAATCTTGTTATTTAATTATTTTTTTTTTCCCTATAATAGTGTTTATTTTATTTTCCTTTTTCCTTAAGCAAATGGATCTTCTCTAGTAATACCTTGTGGATTATATTATTATAATTTAATGTATACAAACAATAAATTCCTAACACATCTATTAAATGTGTTTTCAGTTTTCCTTGAGCAGTCCCCCAGTATATGCTATAGAATGAGCTGGAAGAACTGATGTGATATTCAATGTGACATTGCCTACTCAGATGTCAGAATCTAAGCAGGTTAGCTTGGAAGTTTTGAAGCAGTCAGATGGAAAATTAGGATTTATCCTATACATATCATATTGTGATTTGTCACCAGGGACATGATCTGATCTTTACAAAGCAGTTCATTCATATTTCAGTTATGAATTAAAACTTAAGTGTGTTTCAACAGATTTGATTTTCATGGTCAATAAATTGCAGTGCCATTAAATACCAAGGTGTTGTTTGAGTGACAAAAAAAATGTTGTCTTTTTAAAATTGCAACTTTTTGATGGTTTAGTGAAGATATTTGCCAAGATTGATAACAGGCTTCCTAATTCCCAATCTGATTAATGTTTTTCAAATATCTAAATCTCAGCCTAAAACCTGAGCAGAGGAAGTTCTACACAGACATGGGGAAGAAATTCTTTACAATAAGGGTGACAGAGCAGTGTAACAGGTTACGCAGAAAGGTTTTGTAGTCACCTTCAATTATATTCCACTCCCTCCCCCCCCTTCCCTTTTCCTTTCCCCTTCCCCTTCCCCTTCCCCTTCCCCTTCCCCTTCCCCTTCCCCTTCCCCTTCCCCTTCCCCTTCCCCTTCCCCTTCCCCTTCCCCTTCCCCTTCCCCTTCCCCTTTCCCTTCCCCTTCCCCTTCCCCTTCCCCCTTTTCCCCTTCCCCCTTTTCCCCTTCCCCCTTTTCCCCTTCCCTCTTTTCTTCTCTTCCCTCTTTTCTTCCCTTCCCTTCCCTTCCCCTCCCTTCCCTTCCCTTCCCTTCCCTTCCCTTCCCTTCCCTTCCCTTCCCTTCCCTTCCCTTCCCTTCCCTTCCCTTCCCTTCCCTTCCCTTCCCTTCCCTTCCCTTCCCTTCCCTTCCCTTCCCTTCCCTTCCCTTCCCTTCCCTTCCCTTCCCTTCCCTTCCCTTCCCTTCCCTTCCCTTCCCTTCCCTTCCCTTCCCTTCCCTTCCCTTCCCTTCCCTTCCCTTCCCTTCCCCGTTTTTTTGAAATCTGTTATATAGGAGATATTTCATCAAATTAATTCCTTTATTTTCTTCTTTTCAAGGTAAACTTGCACACAGCTTATACAGTACTTAAGAAATTAACTAAGGAAAGTGAAATTCTGAGTGAAATTCTCACTTAGTAAGAGGGTAGCATCTATTTTTCATTTTAATAAGTTGATTAAAAATGTATTACTACAAAATTCCTTCAACTCTTTACCCATTTAGTTGTTTTAACTGCATGATTCAATTCCTTTTATTTTAGACTAGCTTCTATTTCACACTTTTTTTTTGCATGAATATGTTCTTTATTCAGTATTATTAAAACTGTTGAAATATTCAACAGTGAACTCACTCTCCTTATCACAGTAATCTATTAGTAATTTTAGAAGAAAGTCAATCTTAAGTGAACCTACTCTTTAAATTCATATATTAAATAAGACCTTTTTGAAACTTCAAATTCAGATCTGACTAAAGCAGTGATTAAGAAGAGCAGAACTCTCCAAATTTCATAAGATATCCGTGAAAATCTCAGTTTTTAATTCTTTCAAGAAGAATTCGTACATCAAAACCATCACTAAGCAAATTTAGCACTTATTTGCCCACATTCTGATGGAATTTTGCATGTGATGAGAGAGTAGGGCTCTGATTTATATCCTCATTTAAATGCCTAAGAAGAAATTAGGTAATGAGATATTTCACAGGTGCCTTTGTCCCCTAGATTTGAGTAGAAAGACTTTCACAACTTACTGCTACATTAGGATTAAATTCTGTTATTCAGACAGCACTGCTACTTGCTGTTTTCCAGCCATTAGACAACATTTAAGGTTTTAAGTCTCAATCCTTTCATTAGATTAACATGTGTGCCTAAATTATCAGTCAGAAATGATTAAATGTCCATTAAGCCAAAAAGAGAAAATGAGGATGTATTCTTGAAATAACATACTTCTCTGAGAGGTGGCCATTGTCTGCTGCAAAGAATGTCTGGTTATACTAGGTCATCATTATGTGCATGAAACCATTAGTCATCTTGTAAGGAATCAGACTACAAGAGACCCTGCCAAGCTAACCTGAAGGTAAGGTGATTGGAACCAACTTTGGAAAATATGTGTGCTGACATTTTTCTGTTGTAGATTTTAGAGGTTTGGTGTTTTTTAATTGTATCTATTTTAGTAAACAACAACAACAAAAACTCTATATCAGTGCTATCAAAGGAAGTCACAAAGACATTTAATTCTTTGCACTATTTGTATGTTCATGTGTACAATAGAGTTTAGCTGAGCCCTATCAGTCTGATGAGAGGTAATGGTTTTAGGTTTCACCAGGATATTAGAAAAAGCTTCTCTGAATGAGTGTGGTGAGGTGTTGTAATATGCTGCTCATGAAGCTGATTGATTCACCATCCTGAAGGTGTTCAAGAGAGGGGTAGATGTGGTACTGAGGGGCATGGTGGTAATGGATTGATGGTTGGACCAGATGATCTTACTGGTCTTTCCAACCTTAATTATTATATGATTCTATGATTATGTTGGCCTACAATTTCACAGGTGGTAGCTGGTGATATGGCAGTAGAAGCTGAACCTTCCTGCCAATATTCCACTACATTTTTGCTACCATCTAACAACATGGATCTGTGTATGGAGTGAAGGTGTGTCACTGAATTCTTGCATGAGAAAAAAATTCCACCAGTTGGCATTTGCCAATGCTTGCTGAACATTTATGGAGACCAAACAGTGAATGTGAGCACATTGAGGTGGTAGGTGGTGCATTTCAGGCATGGTGACAGTGATATG
Organism: Coturnix japonica; assembly: GCF_054131305.1. Taxonomy (NCBI): domain Eukaryota; kingdom Metazoa; phylum Chordata; class Aves; order Galliformes; family Phasianidae; genus Coturnix; species Coturnix japonica. The sequence continues at coordinate 53,488,664 of NC_140702.1, forward strand.
AAATGCAAGCCACATTCTGAACAGCCATGCATAGCTGTCACACCATAATGAAGAGTGTCTCTATCAGTTCATCCATTTGAGTTGGTGGATTACAAACAGGTAACTGTGGACATAGCTGAATCTCAGCTTCGCTGCGTTGGAAATGATAGTGGCAATGTTAGAATATCACGAAGTTTGTGCCACATAGGTCTCACAAATGCTTCGATAGGGGTAAAAAATAACACCATATCTAAGTCTGTCAGGACCTATTAAAGCAATATGAGGCTGAAGGTGACGGTTTCCTGGATTCTGCTATTACTGGTGATGAGACATGGTATTTACCTGTGAGTTGGAGTCAAAGCAGCAGTCCGTGCAGTGGCAACATGGGATTTCTCCATTGACAAAAAAGTTCAAGATACAGCAGTCAGCAGGTAAAATGATGTGTGCTTCTTTTGGGCTAGGAAAGGTGTTATCTTTCTGGATTTCACAAACCATCAACTCTACTATTACTGCATTGCAAAGCTGACAAATTTGAAGACTCTCTCAAATAGCATGATAGTGTTCTTTGTATCTGTTGTAGTTGCCTCGGAGATAAACAGGAGACATTACTTTTGGAGCAATAAATTCCAAATCAGTTTTGGAAGGAATCTTCTTCTTTAGCTTTAATCCTAAAAAGAGGTAATTTTGGAGCTAAATTTCTCACTGCTAATCTTAGTTTTGAAAATCTTAAAGGATGGCAACTGCAGACTCCTTAGGCAATTTATTGTAAAGCTTAGCCAAACTCACTGTGAAATTCTGTTTCCTTGCAACTACTCTGAGTTTTCTTTGCTGCAGCTTGCAACCACTGCTTCTTTTGCTCTGCTTCCCTGATAAACATGTCTCTGTTTTCTCTGTGTTTTCATTCCAATAAGGCTGCAAAGAGGTCCTCCCTCCATCTCCCCCAGCACTTTAAGTTCCATCTTCCTTTATGATAGTTGAATTGTTCAACACATTTACTAGTTGACTGTAAAAACTATCTAGGGCTTGTGATTCCAGTGCCTGCACTGAAAAATGGTTTCACTACACTGACAGAAAAACTATTCTAGTCCTCAGACTAGAAATATTCTCTTCAAGTTTATAACCATTTGTAATTCTGCCATTGTTGCCTTTTAACTTTAACAGCTCTTTATCCTCCCAGTAATAATAGTGCTGATTTATTTATAGATCTTCTTAGGCTTTGTTTTCCTGTATCTGAAAAGTGAAATCCCCACAGCAGAGCAGAGCAGAGCAGAGCAGAGCAGAGCAGAGAATCTTTTCTAAAATGGTGCAGAATCATAGTAAACCAATTCATGGCTTCAACACCTTCATGGTTGATGATTAATTCACCTTCATTCATTAAACATCTGACCTTGCCCCTGTGTATTTTCAGCACCAAGAAATTTGATTTTGCCTCACGTATGTTCTGAATGAGAGCTGTAACCACTGGACCGCTCACTCTTCTATAGTAAATTTCACTTCACCCTCTATGTCTCTCTCTCAAAGTTCAAATTACTCAATATTTTTTTTTCCCTCCCTCCTGTGGAATTATCAGCTGCAAATAAAGGAGATTACATAGATGAGAAAAACAACAGAACAAAAGCGAAAGGATATAAATGTATTTCTATTGTTCCTCTGACTGAGATGATAGCTGGGAATCTTCCTGTCAGAGCTGTCACACATTTTTTGAACTCTTCTGTTGAAAGTAAGTTGAGATGGAGAAGCAATTTCTAGACATGTAAGTGAAAGTTGGAACATCATTCATCAGAAATTTCATAACATACGTGAAGATTGCTTGGCTCACAGGAAGCTAATGGTATGTCTGCAAAATTGATGTCTGCAGAAATGCAACCTTCAAAAGCTACGGAGGGAAGAAAAGATTGGCAAAGGACTAACATATTTTTATACTAATTATTAATTATTTCTATTTTAAAATGACCTTTTAAAATCCGACTTTCACAAAATTATAGGAAAACAATACACATTAGGATTCAGAGAACATCATTTTCTATTGTCTGCTTTTGTTTTGCAGTGCTGAAAAAATACTTATTTTCTCCATTTGTCATAACATTAAAAAAAAATATGTGTATAATTATGGCTATGAGAGTACTGAGCTCAATTACAGAATGCTAGCCTTAACACATAAAAGTATCTTAGGAATATTCAGGTATTTCAAGTGTTATAATTGTCATTTAACTTCAGTGTGTAATTGATTTTTGCTGATGAGGCATTTAAACCAGTAAGTTTCCTTTTCATTGCTAGAAAGCTTTTACTTTAATAATAAAAGCATCTGAAGAAATTTTGGTGTAAAATGTTAAGTAGTAGCTTTTTTAAGTGTAGTTTGTAGATTTTTTAATTTGTCGGCACTTTGTATCATTTCTGTCAAGTCATGACTTGATAAGTGTTGTAAAGATAAAGATTAGATTTATTCTTTTAAGCATTACCAGGTGATACACTTTTTAGTTAATATCATCCTAGAATGTCTACTAGTGCTTGTTACTGAGAAAATAAAGGGTTTTGTTTTCGTTCTCTTGCAGGAGTCCCATGAGCCCTCTGAATTTGGTTTGTAAATTAACATTTCATTCAGACAGAATGCTTAGGAGGAAGTGAAATAATAGAAAGGATGAGGAGTCCTGACAAAGTTAAGCATGATAAAAAACAAATATGCCCAAACAATGACCTGACAGGTCTAGACATAAATCTAAATAATCTTTTCCTACGTTTTTATTGCATCAAGTTCAACTTGATGGATTTGCAGCTAAGCAGTGACATTCAGTTGAGAAGAGTATGAGCAAAATGTCAGTTGAAAAGGAGACCATAACTGTTTTAACCAATGAAAGCATTAGACAGTTAAACCCAAATTCACACAGAGTTCTACTGATAAACCTTCAACCCCTCCCCTCACGTCTCCCCGTCCCCTCCCCCCTCCCCCCGAAGGAGGGGATTTTGGTTCAAAAGGATTTCAAAAGGATTTTGGTTCTTTTACAAAACACAAAAGAAATGCCACACCAGCCAAACTATGTCTTCTCCAATGAGCTAGTTTTCTCTCTCTAAAGATAGCTTCCAAATATAAAATACTGGTAAATTTAATATTGTAGGAATTAGAAATCTATTTTTTTCCCCTGTGCTTACTTGGAATTTCCTTCCTTCTATTGAGTCACACCTACTTGTAAACAGAAAATACCATTCATCTGTGTACCCGTTTCACTTGGGACAGAGTTACTTTTTCCTTTACAGTGCCCAGTATAATGCTTTGTTTCTGCTTTAGGATAAAAAAAAATGTTGGTGACACAGATGTTCTAGTTGTTGCTGAGCAGTACTGAGCAGAGCTAAGGGCATTTCAGACTCAGTTTCTTGTACTGTCCTGACACTGAGGGAGGCTGAGGGGGCATGAAGGGCTGAGAGAGGACAGAACCAGGACCTCAAGTGGCCAAAGGGATATCCTATACCATACGACTTAGAGTGAAAAAAAACCTTCAAAAATGGAGAAGAGTTGACCATGCAGCAGCTGCTGCTTGGGAACAGTCAGGACATCAGTTGGCATGTGGTGAGCAATTCCTCGTGCAACAATTGCTTTCTACATAGACTGGTCTGAAAGTCATTCCTCTTATTTATTTCCATGGAAACTAAAGCAAGTACAAAGAGCAGAATCACAGAATTGTAGGGGTTGGAAGGGACCTCTAGAGATCATTGAGTCCAACCCCCCTGCCAAAGCAGGCTCCCTACACCAGATCACACAGGTAGGCGTCCAGTCACGTCTTGAATATCTCCAGAGAAGGAGACTCCACCACCTCCCTGGCCAGCCTGTTCCAGTGCTCCGTCACCCTCACTGTAAAGAAGTTCTTCTGCATGTTAACACTATTTGATAGAGCAAATTCCCAGCTACAAAACAGTGTCTTTTTCAACATAGTAGCAACCATTAGCTATGCATTTTTGCCAATGATAAAGACAGTCTACATGCCACGATCATAAAAATGCTGCATGGCCATCCTGAACATGGCTTGTGTTTCATGTTGATGTCACCTCACTGTGCTCATAACCACTGTTTGGTCTCCATTATGCACGTATCAATGAATGTCAATGGGCATGATTTTTTTTCTGCATGGAGGAATTCAGTGGCACATCACTGCTCCTTGTATTTCCATATTGGATGCTATTTTGTCATACTGCCCCTTTGCTGCCTGCTGTCACACAGCAACAACATGTTGCAGAAGGTTGTCTATGCTACTTCTGTGAAAGAGTGGTCAGGCAATGGAATGGACTGCTCAGGGAGGTGATGGAGTCACTGACCCTGGAGGTGTTCAAGGGACAATTGGATGCTGTGTGGAGGGACGTGGCTTAGTGAGAACTATTGGTGATGGGCAGATGGTTGGACTGGATGATCTTGTAGGTCTTTTTAAACCTTGGTGATTCTGTGATTCTGGGAAGGTTCAGCCTCTACTGCCAAACCACCAACATGCACGTCTGACGTAGTGAGCTAATATAATAAAATAGGAGACATTATTTTCAGAGCAGGCCTGCAAGTATGTGTATGTGTATGTATAGAATTATCAATACCTTTATTTTTCTTCCTCTTCCACTTCTGCCTTAGTAATTAGTTTTTATCTTAGCCCACAAGTTCTACTTTTTTCTGTTGTTTTCTTTAACCTAAACTCATAACTGCTGAGATCAATCTTTCACATTCTCATTGTATCTCCATAAGTACCATACCACCTTATTTTCTTTCTGAAATATAATGGAACACACACCACCCTCACTCCAGTATTAAGGCCATTATGATATGCAGAATTTTTAACACTGTAAAAATGTAACTATTGCTTTCAAAAAATATTATTCATCTTCTCAAGAATTTGTTTTTAGACCTTTGTTATTATTATTATCATGCATAAAACTTGTCTTACAGATAAATGCATTAAGCATCAGGCTGTAGAGCCAGCATGAATTCTTTTGCACTATCTCCTTCTGTCTCTTCCTCTCTCTCTTCCAGTGAAGTTTGAAGTATCCTATTTTTCAGGATGGCTTGACTTAAAGAGGATAAGCATCCAGTCCAGAGCAACTACTTGCTTAGTTGTAGGGCACCCTTTGATGAGGTCAGAGCTGTGAGCTAAGCCTTCCTTTGGCTGACAGAGGTCTTTTCCTCACCAAATAATTCATCTATCCAGTAGACTGTGCTGTTAAAAGGTCACAGCCTCTTTTATTAGAATTTTCAAAGAAGGAAGATTTTCTCTGTTCTTTGAAGGAATGCTTTATGACTACTGCAGTAGGACACAGTCATTGAGTGACAGTCCCACAGACAGAGGCACTGGATCAAGTATTCAGGCTCCACTGAGACTGTGGATCCATGTAGGATTTCAAAATACACCTTACTTCTTTTTGGTCCATACAAACCTCCATAGCTTCTCTGCTGAATTACATAACTTTTCTGAGTTGAGGAAACAAACCAAAGATGAAATGATGAAGAAATTAATGTCAAGTTTTATTTTCAGTTTCATTCTTTAAGTTACAGCAGAAATCTGTTACCTCTAGGAGTACTTGGAGTTACAGTGCATGGGCCAAAATCTCTGTGATGAGCATGATGTTGGAACAGTAATGGTAATGAGGATGGAAATTATTCATTTTTATTTTGACGAGTACATTCATTGCAAACTTAAGTTAAAAAAGTAAAAACTGGATTATGCAGACCAGTTCTGTGTTGTACTTCATGAATTTTTCAGTACTTTTATGCAGTTTAAGCATTTCTCTTTCCACTTCCAGTTCACGTACCAGATCTTAGGTCAGCAACAAAAAATACATATTGATTTTAGCAAACATTTATGATACATTTCATTCTAACATCATTATTTCACTTTTAAAAAAATGCTTTTGCGAGTTCATGGAGCAACATCATAAATCACTTAAGCATTTACCCTGCATAGTATACATAATAAGAGTCCTTGGCAGAAAATACGTAGGAATAAATTTGTCAGGCACTTCAAATGCAAATATACTGATAGTTTAGGAAGTATTTCTGAAGACATATTTTAAAAAGGAGACTGTTATTCTCTGTTCTTCTGCGTATGTCTGGTGAAAACAAAATTGCAGTCCATCACAAACTGCTAAGAACAAAAAGCCTATTTTAGCCAGTAAAATAGAAGCATTTTTCTTTACACAGGGACAGATAAGAAAACTTTTCACAGAAATGATTTCTACAGATCACGTCCATCTTTACTGCATGCTGAAGTCTGATCAAAATTTGTCCTGTACTTGCTGTTGGACACAATATTCTGGTCTCATTTCTCTCCGAGTGCTCTCTGAGCACTGTTCTTGTCATTGATAGCCCATAAAATATAAATGGTGTGTGGGGGTAAAAGAGGCAAGGTCCCAACTCAACCATGGCTGACTGAGGCTAGAATATTTTACTTTCATCCTTAATCGTATGTATATATTTTCAATAGCTTAAGATGAGTACTTTCAGGATAAGAAGTATGGGCACTGGGAAGACAAGTATCATCTTTACCACATGTAAAATGATAAAGCAACAACCTTCTGTTTTCTCAGTTGTTTGATACTTTCTACCAACTTGTGCTAGTCCAGTGAAAATGTTCTGATTATAGGGGTTGAACATAACAAAGAATATTTTGCATTTGTGGCTCACTGTGATCTTCCCAGGTTGAAATTATTTCAAATTTTCAGTTTTCTGTGTCCAGTCAACTGAAAAAAAAGATGCTCTGGGGCCCTTCCGTCCCAATCTAGTCTGCAAACAGCACATGCAGAGGGGAAGAAATGACTTCCAGTCCAAAGAACCTGTGATCTGACTGATCTTTATTTCCTGCTACTCCTATATATATTTAATGAAGAAACGATAACAACATGATAACATGCTTATGAAATGAGAGGCATGTAAACAGTAACAAAGGAAATGAAAATTCTTAAAATATCAGAAAAGCTATCTCCCAAATGACTTGCCTAACTAAACAAAATCTGAAGGAAAAACAAACAAAAAAAAAAATTGAGAAGAGATTCTTGTTATTTTTTTTCTTTTGAAAAGTAAATAATGCCAGACTTTTTGTGAATAATAAGTTTGGTGATGCTTAGGAGGGGAAAGGAAATCCCACTGCAGTGTTTATGGCAGAAACAGCACTGTGTTATATATAATATAACCATAACTAATGATTAGGTTCCTGCTTCCTGTGAGGTGGCTTTGCAGAGCTCCAAAAGGGCCAGTGTTGAACCTTCCACCTTCCATATTAAGTGTGCATTAAATTAATACAGAATGATTCATAATTCTAAGTTGAGGTCACTATTACTTTACTTGCCATTTTTTTCATATCTATGTGTACGTTATTCATCAGCAAACCATACTGAATTAAAAGCAACTGAATACTGCATGTAAGCACATCTTTTAACAGACGACATGAATTCTGCTATTGTTACAGAGTTTATTTATTACTAATATTACCAAGAAGACAGAAGTAGGGGAAAGAGTGTTGACGTAAGTTCTAATACATGTATGTTTTCTCCGCAGACTTTGAGGAAATATTTTTACAAAGGACTGTAAGGATTTTGCAGTGGTAATATTCATGAGCTCTTCAACAACCTTGATCCTGGACTGATCTACATGAACATAACTATTATTACAGACATCAAACAGTCACAGTGAGGGTCTCTAAAGCCAAACTAGGGCTGAATATGTTTTTGTTCACCTCTCAACTTTCTTGACACTTTCTTGCAATTTCTATGATCATCAAGGGTTCAGTAGGTGTTCATTATCATACACAGGATCATAAAATATTAGAGCATCTTAGCCTAAAATGCACTTTATCATAGCTTTATATTTTCTTTTTCTAGAATTAAGGTGCAGCTGTTCCAATTGATGTGGTCTTTTTCCATTTGGTTGTTAGAGCTTTTCATTTTATCTTGAAATAGAGAAATTATATGGATTGCAATAAACAGCAATTTGGAGCTGAGATTAGAAAACCTTGTAAATATTCCTGCTATCTGAATGAGAAGCATAACCATGTAGCTATAATGTAGGCCCTCTTGCCACTGAAATATATTGATTCAATTATATTTTATTTTCTTTCTTTTTTTTTTCTTTTTCTTTTTTTTTTCTTTTTCTTTTTTTTTCTTTTTTTTTTTTTCTCACTGTGTGACCTTGAGTCTGCAGAATAAGGTGTGTACTCTTTCCTCAATTTGGAAAAGAATAAAAAGAAATCTACCAGTCTATAAATGCATATTTATGAGGAAGTCAGGACTGTCTTCATGGCTCCAAGATTTCCTAACTTGAAGTAAGTCATCTGGACTTAGTCATTTTAAAGCTTTAATCCCTATTAATGAGTTTTAGCACACTGCCAAATCACAGGAGGGCTGGAAAGTACTTCTTCAGAGAACTACTTCAATTTGAATAGTACTTTCAACAAAAAGGATCTGGAAGCATTTACTCATTTCTTACCCAACTAACACAAATAATGGCTTCACAAATCAATTTCAACACTGTGAATGTCTGTTCAATATTCTTTGCAACACATGCAGTGTAATCCTTGTTGTATTAAGTGTGAAAAGACTTGATCTTTACAGGCACCTCCATTAGGAGTCTGAGCACTGCAAGTGTGGAATGGTGACATTTATAAGTCCGTGTAGCTGTCTATTGATTATTCCTGTATTTATGAGTTCACACAGAAACAGATGGTAGTTGACATTTTTTGTTTAATCTTGCAGACGTGTTGAAATTGCCTTTGGAGATATGGATGAATATTAAGAGATGTTGTTATCAAAAACTAACCATTTAAAAAGATTTTTAAAAAAATTTAAAAAATAGATTGTGAAGAATCTGGGCATGGCTCTGATCAATCCAAGCTCATCAGCGCAGGAACTTGCTCTTGTAAGATTTTATTCTATCATGCTGCACCAGCCATTTACATAACCTGAGATCTATTTACAGGTCTAGTCCTCAAAAACTAGTTTGGGAAAAAGAAAAAAAATAAATTCTGAAATAAGAAGAATTTTGTCTTGTATATACATTTATATCACTGCACACACAAACTTCTAAGTATTCTCCAACAAGAAAATTCCCTATAGCTTAAAGTTCTTATACTTCCTTCGCTATGCTTCTCTTAGCATCCCATAAGCAAGCAAATTCATACAAATCATATACTTCCTGATTCTTTTTGAAACAATTTTTCTAAACATTGCATTTGTATATGCCTCTCATTATAGCTAGCTTCTTATAGTTACTGAATCATCTCTGCTCTGTTTGGAAGAATACTCAGCAAACTTCTGTGATAGCATACTTGCATCAATGAACAAGGGAAGAGCCAGTAATGTCATCTGCCTGGATTTTATATCCAAAGAGCAGTGATCAGTGTTTCAGTATATGGATTGAGATCAGCAACAAGTTGTGTCACTTTTTAATATTTTCATCAGTGGCACTGACAGTGAGGTTGAGTTCACTCTTAGTGAGTTTGTGGATGACACTAAGCTGAGTGGTGCAGATGACACACCAGAGGGACAGAATGCCATACAGAGACATAGACAGACTTGAGCTGTGGGCCTTGGAGATCCTCATGATGTTCAACAAATCCAAGTGAAAAGTCTTAACACCTGGGTAGTGGCAGCTACCACTACCAATACAAGCTGGGGGATGTAAAGTTGGAGAACAGCCCTGCCAAAATGGACTTGACGGTAGTAGTGAATAGCAAGCTGGATGTAAACCAGCAGTGTGACCTCACAGCCCTGAAAGCCAACTCTATCCTGCGCTGCATCAAAAGAAATGTGGTCAGCAGGTTGAGGGAAGCTATTCTGCCTCTCTGCTCTGTGCTGGTGAGACCTCATCTCGAGTACTGCATCCAAATGTGGAGTCTTCAGTACAGGAGAGACATGGACCAACTGGAGCACATCCAGAGGAGGGACATCAAAATGATCCAATGCATGGAACATCTCCCCTATGAGGACAGGCTGAGAGAGCAGGGGCTGTTCAGCCTGGAGAACAGAAGGCTTCTGAGGGACCTGATAAAATCTTTCAGTATCTAAAGGGAAACTGTAAGAAAGAAGGGGACGGACATTTAGCAAGGTCTGTTGTGATAGGACAAGGAGGAATTGTTTTAAAGCGAAAGAGGAGAGATTCAAACTGGGTAGAAGGAAAATGTTTTTTACAATAACGGTGGTGAAGCACAGAGTCATGTTGTCTAGACAGATCATGGATGTTTCGTCCTTGGAAACATTCAAGGTCAGGCTGGATGAGGATCCAGTCAAGCTGATCTAGCTGTAGGTGTCCCTGTTCATTGCAGGGGAGTTGGACTAGACCTTTAAATACCCTCTCTGACTCAAACAATTCTATGATTCTACAATACACATATGAACATTTGCACACAAACGTTTGTAACTATACGGCAGATAAGGAAGGTTGTTGCAGTTTTAATCAACAGATTTAATTGCCTTTTCATTTTTACTGGCTGTCCAAAATATAATCAAGGTGTTTATGGAGTTTGAGACAAAGACTGTTACTATTTAATTGAAGAATTGAGCTGTATTGTCCTTTGGTGTCAGACTGAGAGTGGCTATTAAGCTATTGTGGTGCCCAATTGTGAAGTTGCAGGAGACTATGGTTAAAGACAGTGGAAGAAAAATAGCATTTCTGAGCCTGAAATCTGAAGAGTTAAGTTTTTTTTCATGAGCGTGCACTAAGAGAGAAATTATTTTAGTTCTCATTCAATATAGTCAAGCATCCTGTGCTGAGTTTCTGTGTGACTACTCATGCAAACATTCTAATTTAACATCTACAGCACCACTGGCACCCTGGTGCTTCAAAGACATCCCTATTTACTACCTGACTGCACAGTTTTGGAACAACATGACCTTCATGTCTGCTACATGAATGTACTGGGAGTTTTAGAAACATCTTTTTCAGCATTGCTCCTGAACATAACCAGTATGCTTGTGTACACATTTTCATCTTGAAATTTCTTGATGTGTACCGATCCCTTCATTTGCACATGATTTGTGGTTGCATGAAGTTGTGAGGCAGAGACAAGGAAGGCTGTGTACATGAATACAGGCTTTTACCAAAGACTTCTTGACATGAGAGAGGAAAAAAGAGCCGGAAATAACTCATAGATCACACATTCAACATTTTACTGACCAAGATCCTAGATTCACTGGTATGCTTGACAATCTCAGTATCAAGACAGTCCCCAGATTATCTTGATGATCTTCTCTGAGACCATTTTATGGGTAAACACGATCATTCTTTTTATGATATCTCTCCATCTTCTCTCTTGAACATAACATGTTTTAACCAGCCAACCAAATGGAACCTGATGGGGATCTTTGCCATTTCCCCTGTAGAACATTCTCAGGAAGTCACTCATGGTTGTCTTTCTTGTACATTTCCTGACTGATCAAATATGATAGTCTCCAGAAGATTATCCATGTCCAGTTTAGCAGAACTACAGGCTCTGAACCTGATCCATTATAGCACAGACCTTCATTGTGAGGAAGCTCTGTAAAGATACCTTACTGCACTCTGTACAGAGCATAGAGCCTTGAACACTGTTTCCAACCCCTTAGTTTTGATGGGCAGTCCTATTTTCCCACTGCAGGGACATGAAGAATAAATAGCCCTAGAAGGACTCTGAACAATAACTTGAAATGGGGAAAGGATTACAAAATACACAGGGCTGAGTCTTCTGACTGTATCATATAGGTGACAAGGTCTTCATCCAAGCAAAAGAAAATTTGTTCACATTGTGAGAAAGAAAAAAAATACAAACCAAACAATAACAAGTTCAAATTCAAAGATTTTGAATGAGACACATATCAGTTTCAAAATGCACTGTGTCTGGTATAAAAACAGTTAGACTTTGCCCCCTGAGAATTGCTGGTGCAAAGTTATTATCTTTAATTTGAAAATCCAGTCTTGAATTTGGTGGCTCCTGTATGTTTAAAGTTTATGGACAGTGCCAGAATGATGACTGGTGTTACCTTAATGCCCAATGGAGGTGAGGTTGCAAAGCAAAAACTCTCAAGAATCCTGTATTTTTGGAGGAGCTGAAGAAGGGAAATGCTACATCTTGCTGATAGTATCCTAACTTGTGCTGCAATCAACCTAGTTACATTTATTTTTTTAAAATACTCTGATGCTGCACATAAGATCTCTTGATGTGAATTTTCAAGCTGCTCTTTCTTTCCAGTACAAATCATTGTATATGTTTATATGTTAGCCAAGTCTTAAGTATAATGAAACTCCCATCTGCATACATTACCTACTAGAAGATGAAGCAGAATTAAAAAAAGCGACAAACTACAATACTTATTGACTCCAGCTAAATTTTTAAGGAGCTTGTAGGTAAAGAAACTGAACGCTTCTACATCAACATATCTCTTGTCATCTTACTCTTTATTAACAGGTGGAGTGAAATACAGCATTTTGGAAGTATGATCTTCTATTCTGCCTGAGGTGCTATAAATTTAATTCTTTGTTATTCCTGGTTTGATCAAGTCATCACTTTCATTGCATAAGTGAAATTCCTTTTTTCTTATTTCACAATATGTGATTTGTACCTATCAAATTGGAAGGAAAGTATTTCAAGGGAAAAAGAGTTCTCTCTCTCTCTCTCTCTCTCTTTTTTTTTTTTTTTTTTTTTTTCCAACAAAGCAATACACAAATTCCAGTTCTTCTCTATCTTGTTTCTTTATTTTCCTTTGGCTAGTTGATGGGCAATTAATTCCTGAGCACTGCAGACTTTTAAGAGCTAAATTTCAAGAAACTTCAAGCAGAACTTCTACTCAGGTATTTAAAGTCTTGTTGATCATGTTTACCAGAAGACCATAGGAGGCAATTCACTAAGAGTTAAAATTATTTATATCCATTTTTTCATGTGCATGAAAGGCGTGTTTTGATTAGTATGTGCTACCTGGGAATATAGCCAACCAGCTAAGGGCATCTTTTAGATCTGAATGTAGTTTGACTTTACTCACCAGGCAACATAGCAAGGAGTTTCTTGTTAATAAGAGAGCAAGACCTGAGGCCCACATCTATTTTGACCTTTGGAGGATTTCCAGGACTCCTTCTTCCTCTGGCTTCTCCAGGGAGACAACTTGTTCATAACAGTAAAGATCATCTATTGTGGTAGGTGCAAAGCTTGTTTTCAGTGCAGAAGTGGAGGTTCTTATGTTAAATATAGTCTGTTTCTGGGCAGGGAACCTCAGAAAATGTTGGCGTATATTCAGGTTTCTGGAAATAATGTTTTGGCTCCTGGCACTTGGCTGATTTTAAACTAAGTCAGGTGGACAGAGTGGACAGACAAAGCTTCATCTCTTGTAATGCTCTGTTCTTAATTCTGACTGGGTTATCCAGAAATTTATACACACTGATATGAAATTCAGACTGGGAAAATGTCAATTCCATGTGTCTCAACAGAAATATTTTTACTTGTATTAGAAAAAGGGTAAAAAGAAAGAGGTGACTAGCTGAGACACTCACTTTAATTAAATGGAGAAATGCCATCTATCTACCTGTATTTCAGGAAACACAGACTGCTTCAAAGGAGGAAGCACAATAAAGGAATCTGCCTGAGAGCTTCATCCAAAGCTTTCAGAAATTTAGGGTGGGTCACAGGGATCATTTGTGAAGTGTATAGTCAGTCTTCACCACTACCTTGTTATAAAAGTACCCTTGAAATAAGAACTTAAATTCAGGTCTCTCTTGTACTTCATACAGCTTGATCTTCTATCTGAGGTGGAGAGTGAACTGAGAGTCCGTTATGTGTGTGTTTTTCCTCACTGCCCAAAAGATAATTATCTAACACCTTTTGCTCTCGGACCTCATCTACTCTTACCCAGATTTCTGGCTTCAATCAGAGTTGTGGTTTTCCTTCCATTTCTGTATGTATGCCATATAGTAACAAAATGATCTGTTAGGATAATATTTTCCCTCATTTTGGTTCTCAAACCAGTTGTAAGATTCATTGCATCCTATGTATTTGATGTTTGGTTTTTTTTGTTTTGTTTTGTTTTGTTTTGTTTTTTTCCTATTACAGACAAAAATCCTTAGATATTGATTCAGTTAATTGCAATTTAAGAAACAGATTTGAGTCTCTGCTATTAATTCAGTCCTATGTAAAACAAAACCACAGAACAATGGGGAAAAAAAATGCTAAATTCCTGTAGAGTAATGAAAAGTAGTGTAAGTAATAACTATGTTGCATTTAAATGTAAAAGGTTACAGATAAGCTGTTAAAAAGCAGGATACTGGACCCATATTAAAATCTGGTGAATAGGGGGATGTTTTTTGTTTTTTATTTTTTGCTTGTCTGTTTCATTTAATCTTTTGTGGTTTGTGTTTGTCAGATACTATTTGCACTTACTGCTGATGACAGGCTGGCATCAGTCACCACACCTGTGCTGTAGCCGATGGAATTTGGCTGATGTGCACTGACTCTAAGACCCAGAATTTTCTTACTGGCATTGAAACTGAGGATCTTCATAACCACATCTTCATAATACCACATTCAGAAGGACCTTTCTTTTCAAAAGCTGTCAGCACTTTTCGAAAGCTTTCTGCCTTCTCTCTTAAAAGTTGCAAGGGGAAAAAAACAAACAAACAAAAAAGAAACTGGTAAATTTCCCCCCCAGATTCCATGTATTTCCTCTACACTTAATGAGTGCCCTCTAGAGCATTTTCAGTTTACTAGTATTGGAGAAGAAAGAATTATGCCTATCTCTCTGTATATTTCACAGAACAATCATGTAATGAATCCCATTTATCTTCTGTAAAGGCTGACTAAACATGGCTGATTAGCCCTAAAAGGTTGTAACTGATTATTCATAATCCTATCACTTTGGGAGACAATGTACTCTTGAGTATTAACATTCATGTTCCTCCTCTGTGCTCACAGAGTGGAGTCAGGCAGAAATGGATACTCAGGATAGGGAACAAAAGCAAACTAAAACAGAATTTGTAAGCTAACTAGTCTGAAAGAACTGTTTGTTCAACTGTGTGATGGCTGCAAATTGGTACATCTACTCTCGTGTAATAAAATCCTTTCGTTACTGAAGTACCATATGTTACTAGACTTTACTGGACTTTTACACTGTACTTTGTAGACATTTCATCTAATTAAAAAGATTAATAAGATATCAGTGCTTCATTGTGCACATGTCTGACAAGATGAATATTTCATTAGTACAGTTTTTGCATAGTGATCTATGATACTCATGGAAAGACATTTTTTTTCTGGTACCTGTTAAAGACATTAAACATCCTGGCATCATTAGTCACAAACAAGTTATCAGCCATTCAGGTTCAGACTGATTTTCTTATTAGATTAAGTTTCAGAAAGGACTTTTATTGAAATACTTTGTGGGATGCTCATGAGGTGTTTTTATAAACAGTCTTAAATGTTTTTGCTTGACTCCTTTATCTGCCTCCTGTTTAATTAGGATTAAAATGTTAAAAGTAGATTTGAGTGCCACCAACTTGGGCCTCTGGAGTTTACCTGTCCTGGGTTTCTACCTCAGATGTTCATGACATCTTCACCTAGGCAAAAAATTGTATTGTTATGTACTCAAATTCTGTAGTTTTTAAGGACACCATAGACTTTTGCTGTGTAATTCTGCCTTACATCCCTGCCAGGCACAGTTAGTCACCGTCGATGGCCAGAAAGCCATCTTATACTCTTGTCTGCTAGAACTCATTTATCTGAAGCCTAACAAGCAAAGTTCTGCTTAAATTCTAAAAGAGTAAATCAACATAATTAAATCAAATTTTAATCAAGATTGTTCTCACTCTGATCTTACACTCAGTCGTACTGCTTCAGGTTCTGAAGAAGATCTAAAGAGCAGGAAAACTGTCTGTTTTTATTACTCAGTTACTGATTCAACATAAGGTATCCCTCACTACATAATTTCAGTGCTTTGGGATTTGATTTAAATGCAAATAGTCATATGAAAGCCATCAGTGAGGTGATTTCTCATACTGATAAAAAAGCTAATGGAAATTGATATTTTGCTGATAAGAGAAGAGCAATGCATTGACATATATCAGGTGTCTAAGGGTCTGTCTAGGCATTTACATTTCTTTTGCTGTATTCTGTTTGAATTCAGACAACTCGAACTATGACTGTGACTTTGGAAACTAAATGCCTCTGCCACCTTACCTGTCACGTTGGATTCCTGTAGAGAGTATAGCTACAACTTACATTGCTACCAGCAAGCACTGGAAGACAGTGCAAGCACAGATAAGAAGTGGCTCTTGTCAAAAGCCCAAAGCAAATATCTCAGCCCCTTGTAGCAATACAGGTTTAAATCAGTGCACTTTCTTTCATCTTCTGTGACCTCTTTTACACCCAAGTGTGTTGCATGGGTATTTGTGCACTTATAGGGTGAAATGGACTGGGGAACTGTTCTGGGTGCAATGCATTTATGAACATCCATTACTTAGCTCACACAGTTCTGTTATTAAACATATCGAACCATATTCAAAATGTTTTTCTTGCATAAGTAAAAAATCATGAGGGTGTGATCAAAACATGTTATGTCACACTGAAATTCCAGCAGAACAAACATGTATCCTTTGTCTGTCTAATTTTCCAGCACTACCAAGTGGATGAGGCCTGACATCATCTACATGGGCTTATGCAAAACATTTGACACTATCCTGACAGACATTCTGGTTGCCAAATTGGAGTCAAATTGATTTGATGGAGGGAGCACACTAAGGAAATGGCTAGATGGTCACAATCAGTGTGGTGGACAACAGCTCAGCGTTCCAGTGGAAACCGATGATGAGTGGCATTCCTCACAGATTGGTATTGAAATTGGTGCTATTTAACATCTTTGCAGGTGACATGGACACTGAGATTAACTGCATTTTCAGTTTGAAGACAACACCAACCTGAGTGGTGCAGTTGACACACTAGTGGGAAGGGCTGCCATCCAGAGGGACATGGAAAGGCTTGAAAGGTGGGCCCATGCCAACCTCATGAAGTTCAGCAAGGGCAAGGGCAAGGTCCTGCACCTGGGCTGGAGAAATCCCAAGCACAGGTAAAGGTGCAACAGAATGACTTGAGAGCAGCCCTGAGAAGAAGGATTTAGTACTGTTGATTGATGACAGATTCAATATGCACTGGCAACATGCACTTGCATCCCAGAAGGCCATCTGTTTTCTGGGTTGCTTCAAGAGAAAAGTGAACAACAGGTTGATGGAGGTGATTCTGCCCCCCTACTCTGCTCTCATGAGACTCCATTTGCAGAGATGCATATAGTTCTGGAGCCCTCAACACAAGGAGGACATGAAGTTGTTTGAGCAGGTCCAGAGGAGGGCCATGAGAATGATCTGAGGGCTGGAGTTCCTCTCTATGAGGATAGGCTGAGAGATGTTCATTCTGGAGAAGAGGAGACTCTGAGGAGACCTTATAGCAGCCTTTCAGTACCTGAAGGGGGCTCACAGGAAAGCTGGGGAGGGACTATTTATAAGGGCATGTAATGACAGAACAAGGGTAAACAGTTCTTAACTGGAAGAGTGTAGATTTAGACTCGATATTAGGAAGAAATTGTTCACTGTGAGGCTCGTGAGACACTGAAACAGATTGCCCAGTGAGGTTGAGAATGCCCCCTCCCTGGAAGTATTCAGATCTAGGTTGGATGGGAATCTGAAAATCCTGGTGTTCCTGCCCAGAGAAGGGGGTTGGAACAAGATGATCTTAAAGGTTCCTTCTAAAACAAAGCATTCTATCATTCTATGATTCCACATCCTGTTTAACAGTGCCTGAAAGGCCAATGAAAGTTTACTCTGGCAAAGCTCAGGCAGCAGGGGTAATGACCTGTCTCAGAGGTACAGCTATTCCCTTTACTTTTTCCTCTAAATTTTATTTTATTTTATTTTATTTTTGATAAATTAATCTTCTGGGTGAATAGACTTGATTCATTTTCATTTGAGCATACTACATGGTGTAGGAAATTCAGAGGCTAACTCTTGATGACAGCTCAGTATTAATGGTCTGGACTTCAGTACCTTAAGGAAAGAATCACGGAATCATTAAGGTTGGAAAAGACTCTAAGATCATGATGTCCAGCTATTACCACCAAGCCTTCTATGTGCTTTGAAAAAGTAGTTCAGGAAAAAACAAAGATTTTCTTTTCCTTCTCAGTAAACCTTGTCATATCAACTGGGACAAAATCCATTTCCATACATTTGTAGCATCTGGATTTAATCAGTTGGTAGAAGACTTGATCCAAGGATGTAATAACTTGTGGTTTCAGGGACATAGTGACTTAAATGCATAACAGCATGATGTACCTTTCACTAAAGTCTTTGTAAAAAAGATAAGGAAGTTGGTGGTCCTGAGCAGATAGTTCCTAGTTCACAAGTAAGTCACCCCATGAGACTGCTCTAGTGTCACTTTGTTAGACGGCTCACAAAGGGCAAAACACCAATGGGGGCTCTCCTCAGCCACCCCATAAGATTTTGGGATATCTTCAGAGTATAAGTCAGTCAGATAATCACTGCATCAGGAACCATTGCCATCTCACAGACTGCTTCCTGTACCAACATATAACCGTTGGGAAGATTCTAATACTCATCCCAAAGAAAGACTTCTGAAGGATGGGAAGACCTCATGCCTCATTATATTTCTTCAAACTTCCTTTATCTGCCTTAATATTTATAGGGTGAAAACTGTAGAATTTGGAAAAGCTGGTGAAAATATGTTGGGAACAATGCTGCACCCTCAGCAAGGTTGTGTTGGCTGACAGCTAGGAAAAGGGAGACAGAAGGCAGCCGCTTCTAGCCATATAAAACATTACTTATTTCATGTCCTAAGTTTAGCATTAAGACTTTTCTAACCTCATTGTCATGAAGGCTTCAAACATTACCACCTAGAATTAGCAGCAAACATGGATACTGAGATTACTGCTGAGCTGTTGTCTATATGAGTTAGAAAAGTAGACATTACAAATAAAATGAAACCAAATAGTGGAAACATGTGAAATGTATCACAGCTTTTCAAGACAACTCTGCTGTTCTTCGAGGATCAGTTTATGATGCATACCTAAATCCTAAAGGCTTTTTTTTTTTTTTTTTTTCCTTCAGAAGGCTCATCTCTTTCTTTCTTTCTTTCTTTCTTTCTTTCTTTCTTTCTTTCTTTCTTTCTTTCTTTCTTTCTTTCTTTCTTTCTTTCTTTCTTTCTTTCTTTCTAATTTGCTACTGGGATTGCTGCAGAATATTTTTAATTCGCTTATATAGGTTAATTCTTCAAATATTTTTCAAACATTTAATAGTGAAAATATCCTTTTACTTTTAAATTGTTTTAAATTGTTTTGTCAGATTTTTTGTTCAGGCAAGTAATACATGTGGATCAATTGGGTCTTTACATGCTACCATAATTTCCATGGAGCCCTCGTCAACCAGAAATCCCCTGGGAGGAAATCCCCCAAGTTCCAGCATGTCACTGTCCCTTAAACCACCATTCTCCATGTCATTTCCCATCACAGAGTGTGATTTAGGTTCATCCCGATGGCTCCTATTTGGGCCAGCAAAGCATTCATTACTTCAGAGGAGAGGTTACTGTAACATCCACTGAGGCAAATGTAGATGATTAAGATTGAAGAACTGGAAGGAGCTGCCTTAACACCACTTAGCTTTATCCTGTACAGGCCAGACACTTCAGGCAATTACACAGGGTAATTTTCTAAGCAAAATCAAACAGAAGACTTTGTTTTTACTCTAAATTCAATTGATTAGTTTTTTCTGTACTAACAGTATTGAACCTTCTGGGGTTGTTCTAGCTGTTCTAAGAGAACTAACAGCTGACCAGAGGGGAAGAGGAAAGCAAACTTCTTAGAAAATAGATATGAGATCTTTAGATCTTTTTCTCCTTCACAGTGCCAAATGGTGTCATCATGTGACCTCTCAGCATATACACACTGTAATGAGAAAAAGCAGGCTTCAAACTGAGAGATGATTTTGCTTGTCAGCTGTTACATGCCTACATATTATGCTGACCAAGATACTCTGATTATCCTAAACATCTGAAGAAGGCTATGGAATAACATTAAAACAAAATTTAGGTTCAATTAGTTAATTATTTTTAAAGATAACTGACAATTTAAAAAATATAGGGCTACATCATTTGTAGGCATTCTTAGATCACAGTATGTTTTGAAGATTCATTGGCATAAAAAAAGGACAAAATTTAATTATCCATCTTGTCTGTGTTTGCTATACAAATCTTATTTATATGTCATGTTTCTACGGTACAAGAAAATAACATATATCTGTTACACTCATTAGTAATTATTTATTTAGTTTGGCATACTGAATACACATATACATTATTTATAAATATTTATAAATATATATATATATATATATATATATATATATATATATATATATATGATTCATATACATTAAACCTGAAGTTACTTTAGGAATAATGAACCTCCTCTATTGCTCTATATATTTACCAGTGAGTAATCTCTGCTCCAATCCATAAGAAAGTTAGTTGAAGCAAGAGTAAAGAAGACTGTAGAAATATACTCTCAGAAAACAATAGCATGAACTAGAGATTCAGATAAATGCTGAAAACTCTTAATTTTTCAATTATACATATATTTAAATATATATTTTATTTCCATTACTTTTTTTTTTTTTTTTTTTTTTTAAATAAAGATAACAGGAAATTCAAATTAACAGAGACGGTTACATGAATGATCTTCAGCTATGAATGAAGACGTTTTCTGTTCTCCTTTGAAGACCACAAAATGAAGGTAAGGCAATGGATTTTAAACTAATTTCTAGATGAGATAATAATCCCAGCACAAATCTAAAAATCCCAGAATTTCTGTAGAAGGCTGTGCCACACTAAAGCCACACTGTCTCCAGGCTATTAAGGTGAAACACACCTCACTCATGCCTCTATTGCACCTCTATTTTGATGTGCAGGCACACCCTTAATAGCGGCAAGTTCTCTGCAGTGAAGAGTGGAAAGCATTGTTATGCCAGTTTCCACATGGTCTCTGTCCCAGCTGTGAAGGGGAAGAGCAGCTGGAGAGGTACCATGGGGAGCTGCCAACAACCAGACCCATGAAGATTCATCCACTGATGCAAAGCTACCACCATCCAGCAAAAGGCATGAGAGTGCAAAAGAACTGAGACCAGGCTGTGCTAACGGGTAGATAAATAATGCCAGAGCAAAGGTACCTTAGGCCACATGGATGGAGTTCTGCTTATTTTCATAGAATCATTTTTTAAAAAAAGACTGTTATTTGTTTTAATAATTGTGTTAGTATAATGTTTTTCTATACCATAACTTACTCTTGAATACACTACAGAAAACCTGGTTAGGGTAGAAATAACCAAGTATTTTCAAGACTCAATGCTGTATGCATTAGCAGCCTAAGAAGATGAAATGAACAGCACCTCAGGCATTTAAAAGAAGATATCCTTACTACAGCATGAAAACAAAAGCAAAAACAAACAAATGAAAAATAATCCACATGTGAACTCATCTAGTGACTTTGCCATCTGAAAAAAGTCAGCAGATTGTCAAGAGAGCAATGACTCAGATGTCTCCCAAATATTGCTAGATGACCTGGCAAGGTTTCCTGAAATTCCAATTACCCGAAACCATTCAAGCACTCTTTAGTAATAATTATATCCTTCACTACCTAGTAGTTGTTACTGAGCAGCAGGAAATTGGAGGAAATAGATAACCCTAAATCAGATTCTAATTCTTTAAAATTTGGTAAACGTTTAAGGAAAAAATCCAAATGATTGCCCTGGAGCTTCACGAATAAAGTTAAATATTAAGCATTCTCAATAATACACAATAAATGAAAACACAGCAGAAATACAGTCACTGATTGGACATTTTAATAATGAAGTTAGTTCATGCATTTCTCATCACTATGGTTTGGGTAGGTATAGGATTTTGTTTCCTACTTGGTTGTTATGGCCTCATTCCAACATTTTAATGTTTAAATGAGTCTTTATCTTTCTGTCCCAGAGAACCAGCTAGCTAATAGTTGAATAGCAATTCTAATATGTTGAACAAAGTAGATTATGATCATCATCATTTAAAATCATCCCATAAATGCTTTATCACTATTGTGTAATAATGTCACTTTAGAGTGTGTTTTGGCAGAGCTTGCACTTCCAATCCATTGTTAACCTGGCATCAAAGCAAGAGACTCATTAAGGAAATTGCTTAAATGCTTTATCTGGCTGTTAATATATGCAATATAAGAGTGGTCATCATCGACTCATTACAGTAACAAATATGAGCATAAATCTGATGAGACAGTGAGATTTATGGGGTCAGTACATGTGGATAAAAGAGGGCAGTCTAAATTCATAAAGCACTGGGGATCTGTGGGAAGAAGGAACATCCTAGGTGGTAAGTTTTGGAACTGCTCAGCAAATGGCATCAATGTTATTTTGTAGAGCTACAGATCTTTTACACCTTTTACTAATAGCGTACTAGCTTTGTAACAGTTATCTACCAGCTGTTTTGCCTTAAAAAGAAATGCAGAACCCATGAGGATATGAGACACAAGGGATACTTGAGTAAATAACCTTGTCAGGGAAGGTGAGTGAATGTCCTGGTAAATCTTGAGTGCCCCTGCACAAAGCAACCTCGTCGGTACTGAGTAATTAGGACTGTCTCTGACCTGTTCACCTCACTGTGACTATTAAGCAAAACGGATAATTTGCTAGAGCTTGAGCCCTTACCCTGACTCTTTTCTGTTTGCAGCATACAACCATACAGCATACATCCTGTCTATTTATCTCATATGTGTAGCTGTGCTGAGAAAAGTTGGGGTTCAGTGCATTTATCAGGAATTTCCATCAGTTCTAGATTGAGGATGCATTTCTACAGTATAATTTTTAAAAGTTAATTGATACGTCTCATAGAAAAACATGGATGCCTTTAAGATATTCCTGAAAAACTGTTGATCACTGTTAGTGCTCTCAGTGCAAATTATATCTAATTCCTAAAGTTCTCAGATATGCCATTTCCTTTACCCCCATGCTGTCAGATGGTGTAGAGGTGTTGTCCAGAGTTGTCAGCATCGCAGCTTTAAGGGAAAAGCTGGTCACTGACTGGTGATTGCATCCCTCAGGACCCAGCTATTTCAAGCTGTTCAGGCTTCTTGTGGCTTAAGCCTTCACAGGCAAAACAAAAAACCCAGACCCTTGTTATCCTGCTATTATCATGCTGGAAACAGATTTTGCACTATTTTGCATTTGTGTGGAAAGACTTTTGCTTTTAATATTGTGGGAGATGAGCCAATATCTTCTGTTCCAGAAACATGTACGCTGTCTTCTTCTAGGAAGCTCACTCAGCTCCAGGCAATAAGCTGGAAGTATTTTCTCTGATTTCTTTTATATCTACAATGTGCCTACCCAATAGCAGCAGCATGAGCAAGTTTTATAATTAAATTATAGAACAGAATCAGGAAAACTATTCCACATCCCATCCTTCTTGGTATGTCCATTCACAATGTAACAGGACCACACACTGACTTAGCAGCCTTGTAAACAGGGATTGTGTCACTGCTCTCCAACAGCCTCTTGGACTACTTGGGACAGCTGCTATGTGCAGTGTGGATGTACATCCAGTCTTTCTGTGTGCAGCTTAAATTTGTGTCTGTAGTTTGACAAACTTAAAAACAAATAGCTATTTATGAAACCAGGATAGTAGCCACAGTCACCTGTTCAGAAGAGTACAACTCAGACAATATAAATCAGGGAAACTAAAAAATTTTCATGCTGTTACATTTGCCTCCAGTGGATCTGGTCTTCTGTGTTAACAAGTAACCAGCTCGTTAGATGGTGAATACCGATTATGCAAGCTTCAAACATCTAGGCATTTTGAGGAATCCTCAGGAAAACGAATCCTGCTTGTATAATTTTCTGTTCCCATATGACCTCTGCATGAGTTCATTAAACATCTCTGTTTAACAGAATTAGTCCAACATCAATTAGGTCCATGGCATCCTGCCGGATGCTTTCCTTGGGCCACATGCCCTCATGGTTCCCAGTTGGAGGTCCTGCTGAGTCCAGAATATACATCAGTACCAGATGGATCTTTCTTAGATTTGCACCCCATCTGCAAATGACCCAAATGCATGTGCAAACAAACAAGCATTAAATTCCTTGTCAGGGGTTATTTCTTGGTTAAGCTTCTGTTAAGCTATGGAGATAGACTGTTTCTGTTTAGCTCATATTGGCCTCCTATATGCAAAGACATGAAAATTGTTTATACCAGTGCCCAATGACCAAAGCCTAATTCTCTGTATGAATATATTGCAAATATTTTGCATGTATTGTGGTAGACAAACCATCGTACAGTAGTGCTTCTGGGCATAATTTTATCTTGCATTTTATGCTGTAGCATGAACAACTCCTTGTACTTGTTTTGTCGACTCTGAGTTTGAAAAGTAAATAACTTTCTCCCGCAGGTCTCTTTTTATTCTCATTTTGTATTCTCTCTCATGTCCAAACTGCAAAGCTGCTATCCATCCCTATAAACGTCAGGCTGGACGAAGCAAATTCTCGTGCTTGACAAATTTAATTACTTTGTCAGAGGCAAATTCTGGATCTTTTTGTATCTTTTGCCTCAAACCTTGAAGTAATGTCCTGCTTTGGTGGCCAGAAACTCTCCACAGTTTTTATGTCTTTCTTTTATTCTCTCAAAAACAGTACTGTTTTTCCTTCATTTTGTTATTCTTATTATTATCATTATTAATATTAGTTAATAATAATTTTATTGTTGGAGTAAAGGGGAAATAAAGCAATTGATTTAAATAGTTTTGTCCAGCTTCTGTACTTGCATAACAGCTCAAAGGCCTACAAATTATCCAGTTTAAGGGGAGTGTTAGAGTGGTGACCAGAATCACAGCTATCAGATTGTTAAGCTAAAGGGAAATCAGTTTTAGAAAACTTCATTTTAACATCTTAATCTGCTGTTATATAATAGCCTTTGTTCCCTAATGGTGAATCAAGTTAGAGTTATTTTGAAGTTTTAAGTTCCTTAATTTATGATTGGTCCTTGGTTAAAGATTTCTGGGTACAAGTTCCAGAATGCATTACTGAAGTTATAAACTGACCTTGATCTATCCTTGCCTTTTGTGGTTCCCACATCTGCCATCCTGCACAGGGGCATGGATGCTAATGTTGAAAATGTATTAAAATATGCTTCCACAAAGATTCTGGCTAATTGGCAAATTTTTTCTAAGATCAATATCAAGCACACTGAGCTGAACTGAGTTTTTGACCTATGAGTGATGAAAAACTCAGCAACAAAAATAGGCAAGACAAGTTTTTTAAGATGTAATCCCAGAACCCTGGGATATTTATAGCAATTGCTAACTTTTACTGCTCAAAAGTTGAAGGCGCAAGCTTCCTCTCTATGATACTGTGCCCAGAGGCACCATATTGTTGCCTCCAGGGTTCTCTGTTTGTCTCATTCCTAGCCCAGAAATGGTTTCATTTGTTTGACTTTTTATGATGTCTCCCTCAGCTCCATGGAAGCCTCATACATAAAATTTATCAAGGCATGCTGAAGAGGGAATGCAGTAATTCAGAGTGTCTTCTTGTGATTTCTCTCCTTTCACACTGTTCACTCTGAGACTGAATTGTTTACACCAGAAAAAAACAGGGTTCTGCAAATTAAAAGCTATCATTTTCTTAATTTTTATATTGTATTAATGTCAGTTTTGGTATGCACTTTCAGTCTTCTGCCTAAAGATCTTTATATTAAGAATGACAGTAACATTCCACCCAGAAAAAACAAACTTGAACCTGCTTCTTTTTTTTTTTTCTTTATGGGAACACCTAGAACAGTATTCACCTTAACATGAAAAGTCTGAAGATGACTAAGCTTATGTTCCTTTCTACAAAAACAGAGAAAAAACATCACATCTAAGCAATGATTCATTCTTTCTATTTTAGGCACTTATTTTGGTGAGGTGCTTATTTTCTTCGTTAGGGCACATTCTTTACTTCCTTTGAATTAAAGAGTTCCAAGGCATTAGGAGTTATCTTTTTTAATTGACATGAAATAAAATATATGAAGTAAGATAATTCCTGCATAATATTAAATTACAGAACAATAGACTATCCTAAGTTGGAAGGAACCCACAAAGATCATCAACTCCTGGCTCCACACAGGACCAGCCAAAAATCAGCCAATTTCACTGAGAGCAGTATCCAAATGCCCCTTGAACTCTAGCAGCTCCAGGACATGACAACTGCTCTGGTGAGCCTGTTCCAGGGCTTGATCACCTTCTGGTGAAGAGCCCTTTGCTGAAAGCCCCCAACCCTCCCCTGACACAGCCCCATGCTGTTCCCCCAGGCCTTGTAAAATTCCCCATGAAGATCTGCAGCCACCATGAGGCCTCCCCTCAGCTCCTCTGCTCTGTACTGAACCAACTGAGGGCCCTCAGCTGCTCCTCACATACCTTGCCCTCCAGACCCTTCACCATCTTTGCAGTCCCCCTCTGCATACTTTCTAATAGTTTTATTTCCCTCTTTTATTGCGAACACGGTGCTCAAGTTGAGGCTGAGTCAGCATGAAGTAATAATATACATTTGTACCACTTAATAACACCAGAATGAACAATTACCTTTTCTGGTGAGAACAGCATATAAACAATGTGAATGCTGAGACTTTTCAGATTTCTGTTTTCATACTTAATGCTTTATGTGTGCATCAATTAAACAAACAATCAAACAAACAAAAAACAACAACAACAACAATGAAATAACAACAACAATGAAACAGTTTTATCTCTTTCCATGACAAGAAGATGACTATTCAGAAAGACTTTTCCAATTTTCTTGTTCATGATGGAAAAGTGCTGAATTTCTGAGATGTATATCTGGTAAGAGGGAGGGCACAACCCTCTCTTAGCATTTCTGGGATCTAAATGTCAGGCAGGAATGCAGAAAAAAGTAGGAAGGTGTTTGGTAATGGTAAGGACCAAGCCCACCTTGAGCCTTCCTGAGCTTCAGGAAAAGGTATATCTGCAAGCCCAAGAGAAAAGGGGGAATCATAGAATCATAGAATCACAGGTTGGAAAAGGCCTTAAAGATCATCGAGTCCAACCACAACCTAACTATACTACCCTAACTCTTACAACCCTCTGCTAAATCATTTCCCAAAGCACCACAACCAAATGTATTTTAAACCCAATGAGGGATGGTGACTCAGCCACTTCCATGGGGAGTGTATTCCAGTGCTTAACCACCATTTCTACAAAGAAGCTTTCCTGATATCCAACCTAAACTTAGCCTGGCACAACCTGAGGCCATTTCCTCTCATCCTGTCACCCGCCACCAGTGAGAAGACAGCAGCCCTGCTCTCTCTGTCATCACCTTTCAGATGTTGAAAGAGAGTAATAAGGTTTCCCTTCAGCCCCTCCTCATAGGCCATATTCTCCAAGCCCTTGAGCCTCTCCTCATAGGCCATATTCTCCAAGCCCTTCACAAGCCTTGTTGCCCTTCTTTGGACCTGCTCCAGCACCTCAGTTTCCTTTCTGTACTGAGGTGACCAAAACTGAAGACAGTACTGAAGGTAAGGCCTCACCAATGCCAAGTACAGGGACAGGATGACTCCCCTAGTCATTCTAACCGCAACATTCCTGATACAAGAAAGACCCCAAACCACCCCAAATCTACATTTCCTTCCTGCTCCAGAGGGAACCATGCCAAGTTTCAGATAATCAAGAAAGCCACAGTAAGTTTCTAGGCTGAGACCAAGGGTAAATTTAGGTAAATACAGAAGGCAGGGGAGATCTGTTTTGAATCTTTTCATTAAAAGCTTTTTCATAATCAGTATTCATCTTTCTCCCTTGTAAATGTAACCATTTTTTTCTAAAGAATGTTTGAATTAAAATGACTGAATGCAAGTGGTGGTTTTGCTGCACTCTGAGGAAAGCCTACTGCAGTGCTCTTAAATTAGGAACTCGTCAAAAAGAGCAAATTTTTTTTCATTTAATTTTCATTTGTAGAAAAAAAATGTGATTTTTTTGTATAAAAACTGCTTTATAAACAAGATCTAGAGATATTTTCAAAATACCATTTGGACTGATGGGAGCATTTGTGTGATATTTGGGATGAAATTCATGGTCCATGAATAGTCCCTGTATCAGTAAAATGATCAACAGTCTGTTCTTAATTTAAAAGGTCCTTCTTAATTTCCCAAATACTCAAAGCACACCTTCAGGTTCTGAAATCCTTACTAAGGAAAAGTCATCTTCCTTGTTGTATGTGTTATTTTATAAAAGCCTAAGTTTGAGGCAAAGTCTTTTAAAATTATATGTTACTTTAACCTTGAGTAACCCTAACGCTGATGCATACAGAGCGACTCAGGTTTTCATACATAAAGGTAAACTTTCTGTGGAACACTGAAATGTATGCACATACAGCTTTTGTACTGAACCTGTACCAAGAAAGGTTTCAGTTTGTTTCAGTTGTTTTATTCTTCCAGTTTCCAGATTTGTAAGGTGAATGAGGTCCAGCAAAATAAGGCAGAAGCAAAGGAGATGTCTCCCTTTTGTGTGTATGTATGTGGAGTTTTGCAAATCAATTAAATGAGGAAAGTGGCTCTGCTGTTGTTACATAAGGGTTGGAAACCACCTTGGAAAAGGTTGCCCATGCCAAAAAACAAAAACAAATACAGGTGGAGATTTTTGTTGCAGAAATGCTGGAACAAAATATCCTGACACTCCAAATTACCCATAGGGAAATACAAACAAATGAACAATGGCATTTTAGTTTAGTTCAGGAAAAAAGAGTGCATAGTGAAGAATAAAGTCACTGACTTTCCGACTGTATATTCGGCAGCCAATTATAAAATCAAAGAG
This sequence comes from Coturnix japonica, assembly GCF_054131305.1. Taxonomy (NCBI): domain Eukaryota; kingdom Metazoa; phylum Chordata; class Aves; order Galliformes; family Phasianidae; genus Coturnix; species Coturnix japonica. The sequence goes on from NC_140702.1 coordinate 53,517,506, forward strand.
AAAAGGGGAAAAATGGACTATGAAGGTCACCTATTTTACCTCTGGGGTACATCAACTATACCTAACCAGTCCTGACAGATGTTTCTCTAACTCGTCCTTAAAATCCTTCAGTGATAGAAATTCTACAGCCACTCAATTCAGTCTCACACATAACAATTTAACTTATAGAATCTAGAAAAAAAATGAAAAGTTTAATCAGAGATTGTATTTAAGGCTCAAAAGGAAAACATGTATATGATTTTAAAACTGTTAAGCTATCATCTAGGATGGTATGAGAGTCACAGGATGAAAGAATGTAACTGCGCTGCACTTAAGGTCAAGACAGGTACCAAATGGGCCATCCATTTACTTGAAAGGATGGCAAATTAGATGCTGAATGCAAATTCAATACAAAATTACAAATTACTGGCAAAGATAAGCACCGAATCCTTTCAGCACCTGGTAAGCACACATGCATATGAAACCTCACCAAGTACTAGATATCCTAGTTCTCACCCATTGAGTAGGAGGAGACCTCACATTTGGCAAGAAGGAAGAGTCTGAATATAGCCCAGTACTGTGAAATATACACTGCAGTAATATTTTCATGCATCTATCCCCACAGAATGGGTGAGATAAAGAAACGTAACAAATTCTTGATTACTGATAAGATTCTGAGAAAAATATAGGGATTTTTTATTTGTTTTTGCTTTGTTTTTATAATCAATAAATGTTTGCCTTGCATTAACCTGCCATCAATAATAGTGGAGTCTTACAGTGAGAGTCAGAAGGAAAGATCAAAGGTTGAGGTTGTATAAAAATTATTTTAAAAGAAAACAAACAGCTAAAGAATATCAAAAGCAAAGTGATATCAGTTTCTCTGAACAAGATGGTAGATTGGCTATTTTTATAGCTGGAAGGGAAATTCATAGAATAATAAATCACAGAATGATAGAATCATAGAATGGCTTCTGCCATGAGCAGGATTGCCACTCACTTGATCGGACTGCACAGTGTCCCATCCATTCTGGCCTCGAATGCCTCCAGAGATGGGACATCCACAGCTTCTCTGGGCAGCCTGTGCCAGTGTCTCACCACTCTGAGTGAAACATTTCATCCTAATATACAACCCACTTTTTAAATTTAAAGCCATTCCTTCTTGTCTTGTCACTACCAGGCCACATAAATAGTCTCATGATTGCTAGCTTCTTTAAGGTGCTGAAAGACACCAGACTAAGCATGCCCAACTCTCTCAGCTTTTCTTTGTAAGAGAGCTGCTCCAGCCTCCAGTGTCTCTGAAGGAACAAACTTGATTGAAGGCTAAAGTATTTTGTAAATAAAATGTGTATCTATGTGACTATATATACTATTGAAAGAATACACATTTTTGTAATAGAGAGTCTTCATTTTTTGCCTGGATTGTTTAGTTTGATTGTTATCTAACTGTTCAGCTGAAAGCTATCTAATATTTATTTCTGTGGTCTTGTGAGTGGCACTTATATGTAGTAAAAAATAAGTTTAACTCATTGTGGGAATTTGAAATAGTGAGGAACTGAAAATCAAGAAACAAAGACATTCCTTTTCAGTTTTTCAGTGTCTCACAGTGTAAAAGTGACTTGTACAAGAGACTACAAGATCCTTTTAGCCATGAATATGTACTCAGTTTTCCACATCACACATTTCTGCATCTGTGATGAACTAAAGCAGCCCCAAACTACAGCCTATAGAAGATGTTGGCTAAGGAAAGAACTTGGCTCTTGGAAAAGAGAGTAGCTGTATTTCGTCTTTTAGAGAGATGAGAAGTAAATATTGGCATGGACATCAGCTATTACCACAAAACTATCTATTTACATTGTTTGTTCACAATGTTCTTTCTGCAGAAGGACCAGGATTTTGTGAAAGGTGAGTTAAAGTTCTTATACACGACATGAGAGTAAATACTGAAATAGTTTGGGAAGAGGCAATCAAACAAAGGTCAACACTGAAAAGGTGGGAATAAATATTCTGCATCCACAGGAACAGTATAAGAAAAAAAACAGTTTTAAATTACGCCAAGGAAAGCCAAATTTGGTAATTACAAAATAGCAGGCAGAGTTAAGCACTTCAGCAGGAGAAAGAGATTTCCAAGGGAGGCTGGGGAAACATTATCTCTGGATGATCCTAAGATCCAGATAAAATAAATATCTGTATGAATTGCTTTCAGAGTAGGTGATCCTGACTTAGAACTGGGGATTGGACCAAGACACATGCAACTTTGTGTCCTACTGTTTTCTCAGCCCTATGGCTCTTAGAAAATAGAAGGAATCAAGCAGTGGGAAGCCACTTCTTTGCTAAATGATCCAAAAGGCCTTCCAGCAAGCACTGAAATATTTTACCTCTTTGCTTTCTTTCAGAGCCATGTTTCTAACCCTTTGCTTCATATTTTCTTGGCTGCTCTTTTTGTTATTATTATTATTGCTGTTTGCCACTTCTCTCTCCAGGCAACCACACATGCAGCTATGAGCAAATCAATCCCCAGCTCTGACTATTGGTTTTGCTTTTTCTTCCATCATCTTTATTTGACTTAGGAAGCAGGTACGTGAACTGCCCATGATTGCAGGATCTGTTTTTTTATATCTGCATATTCATAGTTTTTTAAGTAGCTAGATATAAGACAACTTTTTATTTGATGCACAGTGACTGTCACATCTTTCAAAGGTGATTAAATTGCTGACCTAAGTGGTAGCAATGCTTACTCACACTCGGAGCTGTTTCTCCAAGAAATGAATTAGAGGCGGGAGGGAAAACATACGTCAAACATACTGAAACTAATGAAAAAACTAAAATTCCTAGCAGACCACATGATGGCAGCATTTTGCACACACTTTTCTGGCTACTTGGGCACACTGAGAAGCTGGAGAAAGTACTAGAAACTCAGCAAGAGTGATATTTCTCTTTAAATCAGTCCAACTCCAGTGTTTCTTATGCAGTTTTCATTTCTATCTTCCCTGAAAAGAATGAGCACTGAGCAGAGAACAGATGCCACCTTCACTCAGTTATGTTTGCAAAAGGGAGAGAGGAGTGGTAAAATAAATAAATGAATTAACGTGGTTCAGTGGAATGAACTGTATTTGATGCTAAGCTTCTAATTTTAACCCAAAGATTAAATTTGGGCAAGTATCTCACAGTAAATCCAAAAATGAAATCATTAAAATGACAGAGGTAAAATTTAACACAAATTTTGAATCCACAGCATTACAAATTTCAGGATAATTGCTCAAAAATAAAGGTTTTGTGTTACCATTTCCAGAAGTGAAGTCAAAGAGGCATTGCCCTACTGTAAGTTCTAATGAAACAGTGCAAGATGCTCATGTGCAAGTGTAAGCCAATGTCCTCAGAAGTATATAGTATCATAACAGTCAGTGCTGTTGTAATTCAGTATCATCAGTAGATCAAGATAGGCAGCAGCTTAGAGATTCCTCGATTATAGAGGAAGAGGCAATTTATTTCATGTTCTCTTTCTTCTTTGACTGGACCCACTTTCTGGACAGTTATAAGGTTGCATTCTGGACTGCACTCTCTGTAGGAAGCTAGGGCTGCAATTTATTCGTCAAAGAGATCTTCACAAAAAGTGCAGCAAACGTGCTACAGTAATGTATGTGCTCAGTGCAAGTGCTGCAAACTGATGAATATTTCTGCCTTAGGTGTGAAAAAATTCAAAGTCTAATTTGGAAAACAGTTTGAAAAAAAGAATAATGTTCACATTCAGTGTGTACTTTTGAACCTGCCAGATATGTAAAAGCGAGAAGCAACACTGATTGAATTGTAACAAGATTCAGCATGAAGTTCCAGCTCACTGAAATTTCATTTAGCTTTCGAAGAGCTTAATAGGCTTCCAGAATACGAGAACAGTATTGCAATGACCTCTGCTCAAATGAAATATAATAAATTTGGCTTTCCTGACTTCAGTTACTACAGATATAATTGTAAGGATGCCAGTAGCATAACCTTAAACCAGATATTGTTACACACAACAGATTTTTAAAAGTCCAAAACATTTGTTTGCTCTACTATAATTGACACAACTTATAATTTGTCAGTAAAGGCAAATGAAATGGAAGCAGAGATTTTTCTTCTCTGCTTTAACTGCCTAGAGCCAATGGCTGTTCCATTACTAATCTTCACTGAATCTGCTCCATTTATCATTTTATAAATTTGCCAGTATCAATTAATTTATAGCCAAATAAAAGAGAAAATAGGAACAAGGCAAGACATACTTTTCAACTAAATACTGCTTATTATAAAAGCTATACATTAAGGCTAACACTGATATATATAGGTTGTCCTAAACACAGTCAGCATAAAATCCCTTTGAAAATGCTTTTTAAGAAATGTGTCAGCTAAACTACTTCAATGGATAATCTGTTTTCTCATCTAGAGACAGTGTGGGAATGAGACGAGATTGTACACTGCATGTACTACTTGTAGGGAAAGTCAGTTCATTTGATTCAGCTGTCTGCTTCAATACTTATGTCTCTTCTCAAGGACAGGGTATTAGCTGAAGTCCTCTACACAGTATTTCTTATGGTGCTCTGGGTAAGTTAGCCAGATGCATTGATTAATCCATCTAGTGCAGCTCAAGGAAATATCCTTCATAAGCAGACAAGTTAGTAATTCTCATATCGCTGTTGAAATGCCATCAACTCTAAATGCTTTGCAGCAGAACTAATCTTTCTCAAGAATCTGCAGAACTTCTTGTAGATTTATCTACTTATGTAAAGCATAGTATTCATAATTTGTAAACCACAAATTTATAATTACATTGTATTTTGTGTTTTTTTTTTTAAGTCAGGTGTTCTTGACTTACACATTCTGAGCATTGGTACATGATGATATGGTATTAATAGCCTACCGAAAAGATTTCTTGAAATTGGATGACTGTCAGATGAGCAGATTCTCCATTCAGAGGGCAGAATAGCCCCAGGGGAGGGTAAAATAACCCAGAGAATACACTAATACAAACGTCTTATTTAGTGCACTACACTGATGGCAGGATGAACCAGATCTCTGCAGTTACTGCTGCTGTAGTCACAAAGGTTACAATGAGCACTCTCTTCAAGGAGGGATTTTGTAGTTGGTCTTTTCTTGTCTATGTATTGAACATGGATTTACTTCAAGCAAAATGCTGCACCATTCAGGAGGTTTGTATTTGCTGCATGGCACTGCAAATTCAGGGTAGTGAAAATACACTCTGACTCCTTGTTAGCCTAGACACTCACAATGGAGAGTAGCATGGTACCCTGACCTTTTGAAAGTTAAAGCATTCATTAATCTGAACTCTTTTCCCAGACTATGAATGTATTTGTGTAACCATGTGTTTAAGCACCATGAATCTTTTCTTACATCTGTGCATTTAATTTAAATTAATTAGAAATAGCGCTAATGCTAGCTGGATTAAGCATGGATTAAAAACATAGTACAACATCCAAAAAGAAGGCTTGATGTTTTTCAGGGCCATGCTGCACCATCTAATAACTGAACATTCCCTCTAATATGTATGTGAGATCAGCACAGAGTCATACATACCATTCCAAATCATTCAGAAGATTTCAGAGGAATAATCTAGACATGCAAATTTCAAAAACAATCATTTCAAAAACAATCACATTTTTATTAATTACATCCTAATTAGTCTAATCTGCAGTTTAAAGACAAACAATAAAAAATAAAGTCCAACTAATTCTCTGATACTCTACTGAAAGGCTAATGAATGCACTTACAAAAAGCATGATAAGCCAACGAATAAGTGCCCAGTGAGCAAAAAATGAATGTTTCCCTACCTGTGTAACTACTTTAGTAGAATTTTGCTGTTTAATGATCTTAGCCTATTTCTATTTCTAATTTTGCAAGTATTGCTGTTTGGGAGTCTCACAGCATTTGATACTTTACACTGGCGTGTGCTGTCCCAGTTGTGTCGTTTCATGTGCGAAAATATATTTGCAGAGTTGCATTTTTTTTCTGCTGACTCTTAGTACAATATCAAAGGCAGGTGCATGCAAAAGTTGGAGGAAAATTGTTAATTGCCCTATAATTTTTTTTAAATCATTAATAATTTTCTGTAAGCACACAAACATTTTCTGTACTTCCTAGGCTGGAGGGCTGAAAAAAGCTCAAAATATTTGAGATATGTGCAACTAGTGTTGTTTTAATCAAATTCCATGGATTTATTTGTACAAAGAAATATATCTGTCTTGTTACTTCTGTGGATAAGACAGATGTGCAGGACAAGACTATCATCTAGGTGGATGATTTGAGGTTTTGATTGTATTGTAAAATCTGCTGCACAACCTCAGAGTATTTTTGTAGGAGACATGGAAGGATATGTGCCTTGTACAGTCACATGGAGAGAAGAAATTTAAGCCACACTTAGTTCTCAATACTGTTACTATTTCACACATCTTTTTTCTTGAACCAGATCATAGGATAAGTAAAAACTGTGGCTTTAGCCTCAAGCTCCTTAAGCATTTGCCCTGAAATTATTGATTTCTCAGATAAAAAGACATCAGCGAATGTGTTCAGATTCTCTGAAGACCAGCTGGGATGTTCAGATCTATCACCAAAGGCAGTTCTTGAGATTGTCTATGTGGCAGAACCAAACATAAGAGACAAAACAGATTCTTGATGAGGCTTTTTATGCATCATTCTCCTACATATTCTCTGATCATAAAAATACCTTTGTAAGAAAGAAAATAAGGGATTGTTACTGGATATAGATTACTGCCTTTAGTGTAACTTTTCCTTCTCTGCCTACTTGTATCTCATCTTGTAGTCCTGTGCTTGGTTCAGGTTCATCCTAATTCTCTTAAATCATAAACTCCTAAAGCTTCTCAAGGCCACTGGAAAGGAGAGATGTAGTAAAAACAATAGATGGAAGTGGAGGTCATTAGGACTTAGAAAAACAGTGTTACTAAATGTCTTCTAACACTGCTGAGCAGTTGATAACATATTCATGAGAGGGGTCCATCAAGCCTCTTACCTCTTTCCACTGAATCTGGAAGTAAATAATTTTTTAACAATAAGAAAAAGATCTATAATGAAAATGAGGAGAAACACAGACATAAATTTAGTAAAATACAGGGGCTGAAGAAAGAGTGAAAAGCTCATGATCCAGTGGATCAGTCTCAGTCCTGGTGAGCTAGTTAGCAGGACTGGTATGCATAAATCGGTCACAAACATGTGTTAATGTCCCACCTGTACTGACCTGCTTGCATATTGATTCTTCTGACCATCACCTTATGGTTTGCCTTATATTGTGCTTTCTTTTAGCTTTCTGTGTGATGGAGACTGCAAGTTCTGTGCACTGGAATTCCTTACCAAGTATTCAACACTGTAGACACTGGTTTCAGTCTGCCTGTTCTCTGCAGTGAAAGCACACTAAGCAATACAGAAAGTACAGATTCTACTGTAAGAAGCAGTTTTTCCTGTTCTGTGCTATTACATCCAACTTAACCTACCTTAAATAGGTGCAGGGCAGAATTACACCTAAAGAAATGAAGAAGAAAAAAAAAAAAGGTGCAGCCATAACTCTTCACCAATGGAAACAGAGAACTTATAAATACCTAGAAATATTGAATCATACATAAGAAAAGAAATATTGCATCATTAAAGTATAAAAATACTCTTTTTCAAATGCTTGTAAGATTTGGAATCTGTTGACTGGCTTGCCTGATTCAAAACTAGGCAAAAGAGGTAGGTGAAGTAAGAAGTATTTCACTACAAGCATTTAGTGACCAAAAAAATTTGGTTTTCAGATTGTACAAACAGAAGAGCTTCTGTTTATTATGTGCATTCCTATACAGGTGCAGAAATTTCAACAAGAAGAAGAGTCCTGAAGAAACTGTAGAACCTTTCTATTTCCTCAACACTTCCATATATAATTTTACTGTTGCTTGGTTGATAGGCAAGTAGATTACTCATGAAAACAAAAGCTTAGTATATTGAGGTAACACATCTTACACTTTTTTTTATCACTATGATGGATTGCTGCAGCCTGAGATATACAAAGAGTGCACAGAAAATGCAGAACTTATGAAACACACAATTCATGTTTATAATCCTTGAGGGGAGGCATAGTATCTCCATTTCCTGGTCATTCTCAGCACTCTTTGAAGAACAACAACTTGAGTAAATTTAATAAGATATGTTATCCCTAATGTAAATTTTTATCAATTCAAACCTTCCCAGGCTTTACGTTTTTACGCGAAAAAAAAGTTCTGACTTCACCAAGACTCTATTGCGCCATTTTATCTTGGGCTTCTTCTTTCCTATGACAGGTTGTGAAGGACAGAACTGTTTTTATTTTTGTTGTCTCAAAGCTTGCTTCGTGAGGCCTTTCTGATGATAAGACTCTGCCTGGCGACTGCTAACTATCTAGAAGAGTGAATGGTGGGTGTTACTGTGCAACAGTACCTCTGCTTATGAATGCAAAAAGAAGCAGAAGCAGGACAAGCAGTCTTTTTCAGGGGTGCTGCTTGAAGGAGCTGACCACTGCAGAAGGCAATAATGCTTGTGTCTGGCAACAGAGGCAACCCCTCCCTGCTGGCTTATCTGTGGGCCAGGAATGTCACAAAAGCTGGTTTTAAATCATTTTACAAAGAGTGTTTGCCTGCTTGTTTAGAAGTTTTTGCTTGAGATACATTCCCAAAAATGCTGAGCTGTAATCCTCAAAAAACAACCCCACAGAAATGGGGGATAAAAGGCCCTTGCTAAACTGGGGACTTTGGAGACAAACTCCCAAAGACACCTTTGACGGAGTATTCCTTGAGGGGAAAACCTTGCCAGAAGAAGCCCCGGGACTGGCTTGCTGCGGAGCTCCCTGTCTTTCTCCTCTCCTCCACAGTGATCAGACAAGTTCCTGAGATCAACGGACCTACTGTGTACCTCGCTGGACCCACGGTGGTGACTATATCTCTTTTGCTTTCTGCAGAGACTCCTTGCTTATATTTCCTACCTTTCCTATCGCCTACCTTCCCTTCCCCATCTCCCTAAAAACGGCTAGAGCTTTAATAAGCTGGTTGGACCAACATTTGAACCGTTGCTTCTTAATCTCACGCTGGGTATACACATATCAAAGAACCTTGCCTCCCTCCTATAAATTGGAGCGAGACACAGGTGCAACTTTTGATGAGATAGCCAATCTGGGATAATAAAAATCCTAGTGATTACACTGGGGAAAAAAACAAAACAAACAACAAACCAACTAAAGTTCCAAAATAAATTAAAATGACAGTCAATAAATTACAAGACCATGACTTCCAGCTTTTCCAAAATCTATTGATCCCTTTCATTTCTTTAAGACTTTCCCACCACTTCCCAGTGGTGAAGCTGAAGGGTCCTTGCCTGTAGTTCCATAGATCCTCCTTCCTGCATGTTTTTAAAGTAGAAACAACATTTGCTTTGCCTTCCTCCACTATTCCAACTAAATATGTTGTCAATCACTGTTAACTGTTCAACAATTTGGAGCATTACTGAAAGAGAAAAAGGACGGTGATTTTCTTCTTCTTTTTTTTTTTTTTCAGATATTCCCATATCAGTTTCCTCTCTTAGAAGTATTTGAAATCTCTCCCACTTCAGGTAGAAACAATTCTCACTTGAGTAAAAACTGTGTAAACTAAGGAGATCTGTTTCTACGAATATATAAAATGAAATAAAATATGTGTAAGTATGTAAGTATGTAAGTGTACTTATGAATACACAGTCAAGCTAAAAATTGTTGACCTGCAGAGGTTGCTCATTAAGTCCATGTGAACATAGACATCATAGACATCAGCTCTTAAAGCAATATGAACTACCTTTGATAACATTAGTTATTCTGACAGTGAATCAGGAGGGAAAAAAGAGAAAAAGAAAAAAAGAAAAAGAAAAATAAAAGAATAAGAAAAAGAGAAGGAAAAAGAAAAAGAATAGGAAAAAGAAAATTTCTGGAAACAGCCATTCTTAATAAGAGCTCAAGGAACCTTGAAGGAACTGAACATCAGAAAAGTACATATATATGTGGTCACTTTGTTGGTTACTTTTATTTTCTAGGAAATACCTGCCATCTAAGCCTGTTTTGCTTTTTTTTCTCCAGTATACTGATGGGAGATTTTATAAATAAATAAAAATTAAGTAGAATTTTCAAAAAATATTCTAGAAATTCTTTATGAATACAGAGAATATTAGAAAGTGTGTGTGACTATTTTCTGTGGATATGTCAGAGAAGAGCTTTTTGTAAAACATGAAAAAGAACTGAAAATGAAAAATGAGTCACAAATTATCACTAAGAATGTGTTGTTTTATTCTAATGCTTTGTATATATGTGTGACAGTATGTTCTTTCACTAACCAAACAAATAGTACTAACAAAATGGTGGAACAAATCTTAGAAAAAGAGCTTCAAATATCAGTGGGTGAAAAGTTAGTATATTTTCAAAGAGGAAGGATCAGAATGGGAAAGGCATAATTCAGTGCTACAGAGAATGGATGGGAATTTGAATATGTTTTTTAAGAGTCAGCACCATTATGTGTAATCCAAATGCTAAGTTTCCATACTTAATGAATCTCCGAAAGATATATATTCTGCTCACATGCATAAAAGAAGATGAAAAACAGAGTAACAGATTAATATTTCACCTTCAGCTGAGCTTTTCCTTAAATAATTTGGGGTCTCAAAGACAGCTTTTATAATTTCAGGGTATCAATTTCAAAGTAGAAAGAGAGGAGCCAATCTTTTCTCCCTGGAGTGTGTAAGAACGGCACAAAGCTGTGTAGAGGATGTTCAGACTGGGCATTAGGAAACTTTTCTTTATGCTGGGTGGTCAAACGCTGCAACAGGATTCCTGGGGAGGGAGATTATGTCTTACACTTGTCAGTGTGCAAGATAGCCATGAAGTCAGTGTTACTAGATAATATTTGTAAGTCTCTCCCAACTAAACTGTTATTTTTGATTATACTATTAACACTAGATAGAGAAATTAAAACATGGAAAATATTCCAGGCAGTCAAACCTGACAGATTTAAAAAGGGATGATTTAAATGTACAGCAAATCAATACCCAAAAGGAAATTGTTGTGAACTAGTACAAATTAGGGGGAAAAAAAGAAGAAAAAAGTGTGGGTGGGTGGGTGGGGGGGTGGGGGGGGGAGGGAGGGAGAAGGAGAAAGAAGGAAGAGAAAATATATGTTTTCCATTAAAAAAATCAGTACACTGTCCTGAATAAAAAGCACACAGAAGTGGTTGTCTCAGGAAAAGGATGACATCTTTTAATGTTTGTTAATTACTTTGCCTTTAATGCTTCTAATTGATACTAATTGGACTAATTGATCAGTTGTCTGATCTTTTATCACAGCTGTCACTTTGGATCGAAGTATTTTGCAGTATATGAAAACTAAAATCCACTACTGCTACAGAGTATGTGATATGCAAAGTGGATAACAGAAAGAGAAGCAACACTGAAGAGCCTGACATCCATCGAAAAGACGCTGTTGCACATCTAGACTGACAATGGCTGTTCAGAGACTGTACAAAGAAGCACACAGATAAACTGCAACTAATTAATTCTAATAATAGAAGAAAAACAATGTGTTAAAATTCATTCTAATTCCCAAGTTGCATCTGAAGAAAATGGAACTGAATTCCCCATGGAAATATAGGAACCCAAATCCTACAGGCGGAATTTGGTGCTGTTCCCAGCAGCCATAAGCACTAAACCAGTGGTTGTTTTTTTTAGACTCTTAACTCTTTGCCAGCCTACACCCTCTATCAGTTAGAATGGAAAATAGAATCCTGGAAAGATTTGGTTGGAAAAGACCTTAAAAATCATCTAATTCCGTGGCTGCTCCCCTCCAGTTTAGGCTACCCTCAGTCCCACCCAACCTGGCCTTGAATGCCATCAGGATATCCACAGCTGTATCTCACCACCCTCATGTCCTCATAGTGAAGAACTTCTTCCTAATAACTAATTCAAACCTGAACTTATTCCTAATAACTAATTCAAACCTGCTCTCCTTCACTTTAAAACCATTACCCTCTCTCCTGGTCACTGCACTTCCTGATAAAGAATTTGTTCCCATCTTTCCTGTAGGTCCATCTTAGGCACTGGAAGGACACTCTAAAATCTCCATCTCCCTCAGCCTCTCTTCACAGGAGAGGTATTCCAGCCCTCTGATCATCCTCACGACCTCCTTTGGACCAACACAATAGCTCAATTTTGTTAATATGCTGAGGATCCCAGAGCTCCACAGTACTTGAAGTGTGGCCTCATAAGGGCAGAGAAGAGAGAAGGAGAACACCTGCCTCGCCCTACTGGTCATCCTTCTTTTGATGCAGCCCAAGATAGACTTTGCTTTCTGGGCTATAAAAACAAATTGCTGGCTCATGTTCACTTTTTCATCCACCATTAACCACAAATTCTACTCCTTAGAGATGCTTGCAGTCCACTTCCTGCCCAGTCTGTTTTCACATTTGGAATTGCCCAGACCCAGGTGCGTGTCTGTACACTTATCCAGCAGGCTGAGAGATGAACATCCTGGGCCAGTTTTAACTGAAAGTATTAAGAACATCTGCCCATACAATAAAACCCTGGTGACATTCAGGACATCTCTGCCTTCCCGCTGGCCAATTCAAGAGTGGGTATTTGAGCTGCGGTATTTTATATCCCAGATGGTTTTTTATTCATTTATATGGCAAAAAAGCCCTAGCTTTCATCCAGAAATGAAGTCCTGGCTTTGCTCAAGTGCCAGATGATAGTTCTCAGCTCTGAATCCTGAATGGAGAAAAATACTTCTCTTTGGCCCAGAAAGAAATATGTGGCTCAGAATCACTTCCTCCAGGGAGAGCTCTGTCTCTCTTTTCTCCTAAAATTTTGTATCTGGGTCAGGCCTCTCCCTGCTTAGCTGAGGGCTACATAAGAGCCTATCTGTAGCACCCAGCTCCACACAGGCATTGCATCAGTGAGCCCTGCCAAGGTGAACTTTGTGAAGGACAGCCTGAAAATTGAGGAGCACACAGTGAGTCTGCAGTGCTTGCTGCCTTCTCAGGGACTTTATCCAAAGCATTTTTCGAGACAGACTGCCAAAATATGTCATCTAAAGTGATTTACATTGCTAATGAAATGAATGCCAATGAGTATCACACTTTCTCAGCCTATCCAACAGATGGTTTCCAAGTGTATTTAAGGATAGCTGATATTAAAAATGTTCACAAAATATTTCTAATAGGGACAAAATCTGAATTTGAACAAATCAACTCATGTAAACAGATTTTCATTACTTGTTTTGTTTGTTCATTTGTTTTTTTTTGAAATATGAATTTTAGGCTGCTGGAATAAGACAATCCCTAAAATGCTAAGATCATTTAAGTAGGCAACTATTTGAAAGCTGAAGATGTGAAGAAAATATAAAGCTATGGCTACAGTGTGGTAACAATTGTTCATGATAGAAGTCAAACAGTATGATTCTAATTGACACAGACCATTTAATGCTTAGTAACATGGAAAAAAGGCAGGGAAGTTTCAACAATTCCTTGCATAAAATGGGCAATCTTGAATAGACATAATAAATTGATAAAAGATCTTTTCTTTTTTTTTTTTTTTTTCTGCTTGTACCTGTAGTCTTACATTCATACAAGACAAAGGTGCCCAATCTGTTTTTCCCGTTCAAGCAGAGTGAAGAGGGGGGTTAAAAAGGCAGGAAACAAAAAGCCTAAATGCTGATAATCAGCTTTATTATTCTCAGTCTGACACTCAGAACTCTAAGCTATTATTACTGCCCCAAAAAGAAACACTGAAAAATCATTTTAAATTTCTGGCAAGCTATTTTTTTCTCACACCGCTCTTTGTCTGACTGAAAAAAAAAATATTAGTTTTAAAGGGGCACGATACAGAAACTCTGCATATGGGACTACAATGGGATAAGTATGTGTTGCTACATGGGCATAAAGACTTCACAATTTATTTACAGTTGGATAGCACTGAAATTAGATGTTGTTTGCTGAGGCTTTCATATCATCAGAATGACAGCTGGAGAAAAGGAATAGCTGGTGCTGTTTCAATTGTTTACAACAAGGAGAATTCTATAAAAACAAATGATTTTGGTTTTATTCCTAGCAGCATATAAAGGTAATACATGATTCTTTGTGATTTACCAAAATTTTGTTAATTGTAATTCTACTTAAGATTTAGCTGGTTGCATCTAATTTTGCAGTTGAATTTATGATAAAATTTCTGAGCTTTATTAGTTGTGGTATGGTTGAAAAGAGCCATATGGTGAATGAAAAAGCCCAATAACTTGTTAAATGAGGGTCGGATGTGCAGTCTTTTGAAGTCAATGGAAATTTTCATTTGACTGCAGATCAAGCCCAAGAGAAGCAGCCTCAGGAACGATGATAACTCACTACCTTCCAACTGCCTCCTCTGAGTACTGCCCTTTGAGTCCTGTTGCCTGATACAGTTTTGCAGTCTTCAAATTAAGGGACATTCTATTCTGTTTATGACTTCACCAACCTTAAAGCAACTACATTATTTTTCAAAATGTTCCTTCACAACTCATTTTTGCTCAAAAAGCTCCTCACTGGATCTCACCACCCTACTGACTGACAACACTTTGAATCATTGCTTATCCTTTAATCAACATTTCTCCATTAAATCAATACTGCTCTCAACAGCATGTATTTTTCTCATGAGGCACATTGATGTTGAAAAACAGTGATATGAAACAGCCATTGTTACTACAGTGAAAAATGAGCCTATGTTGTTAGAAACAGAGATCTGAGTAGTATATTATATTAACTAAAATTTGTCAGTGCCACCAGACTCTTACTTAGGATCCCAGCATAAATATATATCCTTTATTGTTCTAACTTAAATACATAAGTTCTCTCTACTAGAATGAAATCACTCAGCCATCTTCATTGTACAAGTCAGATTTTCAAGTGTGTACCTTCAGTTTTTCAAAGGAACTTACTGAAATACCTTGGAAAAACTTTTTGTTTTGAATTTTCTTGACTACAACTTCTTTCCCAATAATTCAGAGCTTAGCATGTCGAACCTTTTAGAAATGCTGCTAAGTGTGCAATAAATAAAAGTTCCATAACTATCTGTAAATGTGGGCTTCAACTGATTTATTTTTCCTCATTATTAATTCTATACCAACACAGTCATAGCTGTGGCCATACTCACTCCTTTCCATTTTGTTGAACTGGTCCTTCACTGTGGGCTTTTGTGCTATGCATGGGACAGAGCCGAAGTGCAAGCTTATCCATAAAGCAGATTGCTTTGCATGTGTGAGGGCGAGATACCGCTCCCTAATGTCTTCTTTATAGAATTCCATCAGCTGCACCTCTGGGAATGGTGTTGTGATGTTTGAATGTGCTTTCAGGCGTGACTTCTTCCTGAGCACTAGGAAAATGGAGAGTATGGCACCACCTGATGCATGAGTATTGGACTTAAGTCTGGCCTTAGGATAGGGCTCTACCTAAAATGTGTGTATTTCTGGGGGATGGAAAAAATATATGTTATCTGTCTATAGTCTTAGAATTACTGAGCTTAGTGTAAATGCATTTTAGGAGTCCTTAACCAAGCCTCAGAAACTCAGCATCTCCAAATGCTAGAATAAATGTTTTCTGCAAGTGCTGTCAGGATTTGAGTCTCAGAGGTCTATCTTTCAAGGAGCAGTGAGACACCCTGTGTATTGCTGGCTTGTAAGCATAGTCCTAGAAGCTTCTTTGCTACATGGCATCTTTAAATCCACAAAGAACAATCAATTACACTTAATAAAAAAGGCCACAGAATTGTGAGAGCTCTACAACAGCCTGTGCTCCTTATTAAGTCCTGTCCCCCACAGAAAGCAACTGCTGTTCAAATGGCTGCAACCTATTGTATCTGCAGCAACAGCATCTCTCGGGTGTCCCTCCACACTGGCAGCTGCCCAAGCCAGAGGCAGCTCTCCTGGCAGTCAGCTTCAGCTTGTCAGAGCCTGAGCAAAGGAAAAGCATTTGTGTGTCTCAGCAGATAACAGGGAAAATGTAAATACGTAGAGATGTAACCCAAAGCTAAAAAGGTTCCTGGACAAAATGGCTGTTTCTGGGGCTTCTGGAATTGAAGCTGCTGATGAATTTCAATTTATTCTAAGGTATGGGCAGAGATATTTCCCCCCTCCCCCATCCCTTCCTTCCCATTATCAGGCGTTTGTGTATCAATACAATTTTCCCTGGCAAGGTCACCTGATTGGGCTCTTCAGTTCTTCTTCCCGCTCTTCTCCTTTGCCTCTCCTCACTGCTGCCCATTCCAACTGCGCACATCATTTCAATATTACTGTAAGGCCTACAGCTTTCAGATATTCTCTCATTGTATTTGATTTATTAGCTTCATTTCTAATTATATTGTATTACAGTATGTTATCTAATGGCATTCCAATACCATATTTAGTAAAATTAGTTTGTTTCTCCTCAGATCATTGCCGCTGTTTTCAATCACTTTGGGGTCCCCTGTTTCTGTTTTCCAGAGGTGTGGATTTGCAAAATCCCTCCGCCCCACTCATCATGGAACTGGGCCAAACCAGCTCGTAAACCGTTGACACAGAGGAAGATTCACTTGAAACACAGCTGTTCTGAGACAAAACATGAATATGCACGTAAATTACTGAGGGTAGAGAGAGGAATGGTTTGCACTTTCAGAACATGTCTTTGAAAGTATTGACTAAAGCTTCCGAGGAAGGAAGTCTCTTTGTCGTCCCCAGTATTTACCTCATTTCTTTCTAGGAATAAGTCTGAGAAGGGTCAAAGGAATGGGGTTCTAAAAAAATAGCTAATTTTTATCTTTTCCAAAAGCTCATGAAATACAGGTAAAATAAAATTCTTTTCCTGCTGTATTGTAAAGGAATGTTTTGGTTTTTTTCTTCTTCTTCTTTTTTTTTTTTTTTTTTCTTTCTCCCCCCCCCCGGATTCAGTTGGGTATTCACTGATTTAATTGAGAGTTTCAGTGGTCAACTCAGTCAACATGATGGCATGCTCTTATACCAAAGAACATTTGTAGGCCTTGTCTAACTTGCATGGATGACCTAGAACACAGCTATCAATAAAGATCAACATTGCTTTGTAAGTCGCTGATTTAAAACAAAACAAGGTGATACTGTCAGAACAGTAAGTCATAGTTTAAAAACTTTCTTTGTTTGACAGCATGTACAGTGTGTATATAACAGGTCAGTAGAGTAGGTTTCAGTTATAATTCTTTACTATGTACATAATTCAATAGTAAAATAAAATGTCTAATTGAAAAATAAATACAGATCAAGTTACTGCACTGAACATCATTAAAAGACATTTTTACTTTCCACATATATTGCCTCTTTAGACTATTAAAATGATTTGAATTTAAAATATATTAGGTATTTACATCCTTATCAGCTGCAAATTTGCTGTAGTAAGCAATTAAGAAATGTCTCTGTCATCCATTAATATTGCCAATTTTTTTTCTCACTGTGGTAATGCACATTTAATCAAATGAGTGCAACAGCAGCAAATGGTTGATTATGAAGCCCAAGAAAATATAAAAATATAACCAAACTTTCATCTAATCATGGTGAAGGTATAATGAATCAGCTAGCAATTCTGAGTACTCCAGAGCAGACCCTGGCAGTAATTCTCAGGATGCACCATGTTTAGCATAGGCCAATGCCCAATGCTCTATGTCCAGGTGGAGGCCAGTGACAAGTGGTGTCCCCCAGGATTCTGTCTTGGGACCAGTACTCTTTAACATCTGCATCAAAAATAGAGATGGTGGGATCATGTGCACTCAGCAGGTTTGCTGATGACACTGAGATGAGTGGTGCAGTTGATACAGCTAAAGGCAGGGATGCCATCCAGGGGGACCTTGATGAGCCTGAAAGGTGAGCCCATGTGAAACTAATAAGGAACAACAAAGCAAAGTGCAAGGGTCAGAGAAAGCCCAGATATGTATACAGCTTGGGAGAAAGTAGCTAGCCTTGCTAAGAAGGACTTGCCCTGGTAGATGAAAAACTAAACACGAGCCAGCAGTGTGTGTTTGTAGCCTGGATGGCCAATAGAATTCTGGGCTGCATCCAAAGAGGAGTGGCCAAGAGGATAAGGGAGGTGATCGTCTCCCTCTGCTCTGCCATTGTGAGGCTCCATCCCACGTACTGTGTTCAGGACTGGGGTGCCCGGCATGGGAAAGATGTGGATTTAGAGGAAGTGCAGAGGAGGTACATGAAGATGGCTGGAGGTCTGTAGCACCTCTCCTGTGAAGACAGGCTGAGGAGATGAGGTTTTTCAGTTTGGAAAAGAGGAGGCTGTCGGGAGATCTCACTACCTTTCAGTATTTAAGGGGAGTTTACAACTTGGGGGAAATCAACTTTTCACACAGATAGATAGCGATAGGACGATGGGTAATGGTTTTAAATTAAAGGAGGGAAGAGTTAGATGTCAGGGGTAAGCTTTCCACTGAGAGGGTTGACAGGAGCTGGAACACATTGCCCAGAGAAGTCATGGATGCCACATTCTTCATGGTGTTCAAGGCCAGGTTGGATGGGACCCTAAGCAGCCTGGTCTAGTTTTTGCTCTGGTGGTTGGCAACCCATCTTCTGGCAGAGGGCCTGGAACTTAATGATCCCTGAGGACTCTTCCAACACAAGCCATTCTATGATTCCATGAATTCATTTAAGTTTGTTTGTTTGCTTTTAAAGGCACTATCAGCTGGAATTAATTCTCTGGGAAGATTCATTATGACTAAACATAAAAGTTTTTTTCCAAATCATTATTATTTTTCTGAATCACTATTATCCAGTTGAAATAGTGCTTTTTACCTTCCTCAGCACTAACAGTGCCGGAGTGCTTCCTAAAATGCAAACTGTAGAGCCAGTTTGCAAAAAGGAAGTAAAATACACAGATTCTTCTGGTGTTTCTTGACAATTTATTTCAAGCCTATGAGCAACTGATTTGTCTGCTGGGCAGCCTAACCCTAGGGCAGAGACACAGAACAGTGGAGCATGGGTGGTAACTTCCACCAGCAGCTAAAAGTCAAAGTTTTCCTTGTGCTTTACATGAAGCTAGATCTCAAATGTGTTTGATATATTCTCTGATTAACAAGAAATGTCTGTAAAGGAGACCTCGGTTTTTAAACAACCAAGTTAATTTCAAGCAGAAATCTTCTTTCCTGATCCTCTCGTTTTGTTCACATGTTGCCTCTTTGGATGATTTTGACTGGAGATGAATATCAAAATCTTATGGGGCACCTGGAACCAAAGAGTCTGCTTTATTGTTTCAAGCAGGCACAAGTATTTTAGGAGAATTATTAAAAGCTACCCCTCCCCTTTAGGACTGCTCCATGAAACCCAGGGTACATGTGGTACACAACTGACTTCTGATTTTTTCCTAACATAAACCATCTATTCACAGGAAACTGGATATAATCAGAGGTAAACTGCTACATATGCAGAGATAATTCTGGCTGCATTTAGGCAGATGCTCTCCTAACTGTATTGCTGCTCATCGTGCATGCACATTTGAGTGGTTCACAAATACTCAAATCAATTAACTCCTTCTGAGCAAGTCTAAATTTATTACTACCTTGTATCTCCAGGGCTTCATATATCACACTACAGCAGGCAGAACAATCTCCAGGATTTATACCACCCGAGTTTGCTATGTTTCAGACAACAGCCTGAGGTCAGAGAAGGTGCATACAAAGGGTTAGAAAGATTTACAGTAAAAGCTGCCTGAAATGTCTGCAACAACATGAACGTGAGTTCTCTTAAAAGCAAAGATATAGTTTGACACCTGGCTCTGGCAATTATTTCTACCCATGTTACTCTGTTCCTCCTCCATAAGTTGAGGAGAATTCTGCTTCCACATCTACTAGATTATTCCAAGAAGTGAATATAAATTATTTATATCTTTGTTAGTTATTGATTATCTATTGCTAAACATTACCTATAAAAGAGAAAGGACGTTTACAAAATAAAAAATAAAATAAAATAAAATAAGTCTAGAAAGAATAGTAGAATAAATACCAAGAGAATATGTTTTGTTTGTTTGCTTTAAATTGTTGTAAGATGCTCTTTACTTGCATTTTTTTAATATACTGAGAAGGGGTTAAATGGGATCTTTCTTATCCACCAGCCTTCTTTCCTCCTGGGTCCTTTTACTATTTACTGGACTGAATACTTAACTTATCCTTCAGAAAGGACCTAATCAGCTCTGTTTTATAAAGCACATTTTATATTCGTGCTTTTAAAATCATAGAATCCTAGATTGGCTTAGGTTGCAAGGGACCTCAGGGATCACCCAGCTCCAGCCCCATGTCACAGGCAAGGCTGTTGCTCACTAGCTCAGGCTGCCCAGGGCCCCATACAACCTGACCTTGAATACCTCCAGGGATAGGACATCCACAGCTTCTCTGGGCAACATGTGCCAGTGCCTCACCACCTTTTGAGTAAAAATTTTCCTTTTCATCTACCAGAACACGCAAGTCTTTCTTCACAGAGCTGTTCTCAAGGAGTCTGTACATGGCTGGGATTACCCCCCAACCTAACGCGGCACCTTGCATTTTCCTTTTTTAAACCTCATTAGGTTATGTGGGCCCACCTTTGAGTCCCATCCAGGTCCCCTTTGGATGGTGTCCCTTCCTTCTATTATGTGAACTGCATCACACAGATTGATGTCATCAGCAAACTTGCTGAGAATTCACTCAGTCCCCCCATCATTGATATAGATGTAAAAAAGCATTATAATTATATATATATATATTTCAAAACACTAATTCATATATCCCTGAAAAGAACACTGATTAAATTTAAACTAATTATCTAATAAAATACTTTATCAATCTACAGAAAGCTCTTGTAGCTCACATGCTGTTGGCACTGCTGCAAGCTCCCTATGCACTAGCTATACTTAATGTTTAAAAAAAAAAAAAAAAGTGAAAATTTATACCACTTCCTGAAGTTTTATTGGAGGAAATATTTTTAATAAGTACTAGAACTATGTGCTTCTCCCTTCGACTTAGCTCCTTTCAAGTTTAGAATCCTCAAATCCAAATATTATTTGACACATCACTAGAGCCTGTGGCCCTGTATGAAGACAACTTTAATGATGTTACAAAAAACACTGCAGATATGATCCACCTGCAGTTCACAGAGAGAGCAATTAAGAGAATGCACAGCAATCTCTTCTGAGCTAATCACACCCAGCTTCTCAATTTCCATCACACAAACAGGGTCTCGCTGACACTGCTTTTTCAGCACTGAGCTGTTCTGTCACTGATACAAACTCTTCCTGATAATGTAATTAATTAACTGCTTGACTTCTATTTCTCCTAGAATGATCACAATCTCTAGTACAAACTCTCTACATTTCTTTTCAGTCACAATTTTCTTCACAAATGAAAATGTGATATGTGATTCCTACAACAAAGATCTCCAGGCAACAGAAAATGTGTTTGACATTTTTTTGGAAACCAACTATGTGCTTCTTCAGAGCAGACACTAACTCAGGAGATATTTCTTGCAAGGAAGTTTGTTCAAGTAGTTGACTCTGCAAATTCAAATGCAGTTGCTAAAATTGCACATGCCATTTGTTTCCTGAGTTTGCACTACAGGCTTCTGTTGACACAGCTGCAACAGGGATACCTGGAGTCCCTAAGCTGTAGGATCTCTCTGATAGAAAATTGATCAGCAAAGTTATACTGTTAGCAGAGATGCTCATGTCATCCATAGGATGAACACTTCATGGACTGTATAGACAGAACCTGTATCTTTTCTGCTGATCGCATTTATTTATGAAACCGTATACATAGACAGCATTTTCTCATATTTGTTATAGAAGGAAATACTTCATGTTGCCTCTTTCTGATTTAGGAACTGATCTTAATCCCATAAACTCATCATAGGAAACCCAGAAAGCCTGCATCCCTCCATCTGTACCATCTGCATTATCCAAAGGACTTGCTTTTAGTACATGTCATGTCACAGAAATCAGAAAAATAAAAGTCACAAGGAAGCGCTCTCAAATTGTTTCCTTCACATAATCAGTTCAAACAATTGTCTTTTTTCTTGACTCCTGTTGTCTGCATAAGAGCCAGCAGAGGTATTAAGATGTATCTGTTTCAGCCTCAGTGCTCTGGCAGCGTATTTAAGGCTAAGCAGAATCAGTAAACCTGATGATAATGAGCAAAACTGACAGGTTGACCTGAAACTTTAATTAACTACAGGGGCTCACAAATTATCTTTATAGATGTAATGCTAGCTTTAAATAAATTAAATCATACATTAGCTATTAAGAAATAGAGAAATTAATGACCAAAGCAAAGGTTTATAACAAAATAAAGAAAAGTCAATAAAAAAAGACATTACTGTTAACTTACAGAAGAGTGAATGAAATCAATGCAAGAATAACAAGCATGCCAAGGGAGCATGGAAAAACAGAAGTGTTAAATAAAGAGCAGCAGACACAAATGTTAAGACTTTAATTTTGATATTATCCTCAACTTTTTATTGTTCAGAATAAAGAAAACTGAAAACTGGGTTATGTGAAAAGAAAAATTCCTACCAGGGCCAGAGAGCATAACAGTGCTCTACAATTTTTGATGTCCTACAATAAATACAAGTTGAACACAGTCCAAAATATAACTAAGTAGGCAAGGTGATAAGCAAGTTGTTTTTTCTCTTCCAAAAAGATGGTCAGGAGGCTTCCCTTGGGATAATAATCTTCTGCTGTGTGTTCCTTTTGGTTTAGGCATTATTCTCATAAAGTTGATCCATTTAAATTTATATTTCTGAGTATGATATGTAAGCCATAAGGAATGCAGCAGAAGCTTCTTGTAACAGTGTCTACTTGCAGAAGATCTCTAGGTATAGTGCAGTGACTCTGAATGGTACTGCAGCTTCTCACCTGGATAAATAGTTTTGCTGAAGGCATGTGCTAAACGGTTATGTAGTTACATATATATTCAGTAAACAACTAAGCATACAGTATTGAATCATTCTGCATTTACCTAAAAATGACTGGGGACTCCTTTGACACAGAAAATCAATCACCAAGCTTCAGACACATAATAAGCTTTCAACAGTATAAAATAAACTGGTGTATTATACTAATAAACAACAAATATTTAATCTCTTAATTAAATGAAGCACTACCAAACAATCTGCAGTTGCATCAGGTAGTAGTTCCTCTCTGGGCTTCTTAGCCAGCACAGATGTTCTTAGCTACTACATGCTTCTGGATGCAAGGTCTGAAGACTGGAAGGAAGTGTTTCAAAATAGCACATACCCATCCTCTGAAATGACAAGACAATTGGCAACCAAGACTACTTCAGCCTGTGGAAGCCTCTGGGATCCCACTTGGCCAGCAAAGCCTGAAAGGAATGTGTACTCCTCAGATTTCAATCAGAAGGCAGCTTTTATCCTCAGAAATGAAACTGAGTAGATGACTAGCTTTTTGGAAGCTGAACTGAAGTCATTGCTTGACTGGAGAGCCATGTTTGTAATAAAATCCAGGCACGTCTGGAAGGAGTATTTGTCTCATAAGTGTTCAGAGCTATTGGTTTTCCTTATCTTCCTAACTTTAATTGTATTCTATTACTAGGCCACAAGCAACAACTGCAAACACACAAATAGTTAATTTCCTTCAGTATGGGGTGAAAGCCCAGGGCTACATTCAGCTTGTGTGCAAACAGTGACAGTGCATACACAATAAGTTTGCTCTGGTTTGTATTTTGGATGAGGATGCTGGGCTGTGATCCACATAGGGTTGTAAGGAAGATCCTTTCAACAGATTTAATATTTTCTGTTGCACAGCTACCATAAAAGAAGACTGAATTTAGACTTTGTAATCACAACTTTGCTGGCAGTTT
This sequence comes from Coturnix japonica, assembly GCF_054131305.1. NCBI lineage: Eukaryota > Metazoa > Chordata > Aves > Galliformes > Phasianidae > Coturnix > Coturnix japonica. The sequence goes on from NC_140702.1 coordinate 53,541,365, forward strand.
TTGTAACAGGAGACAGAAGGGAGCACAGCCCAGCCTGCTGGCGCTTCAGTGTTGAGTGAAAGAGATAGTAAAGACTTGTCAGTAGCAGGAACGGAAGAGACTTGATTGTATGCAGAAATCACAGTGCCTGAGGAAACAGTTTCACTTCATCATTTTTCCATCAGGACAGATGCTCTATCACCTGTGACTTTTTATTGCCTTTTCTCCTTTCCTTTCTTCTATTTATCCCTCTTATTTAGAGGATTAAACATGTAGAATTCCAGTACATCTCCTTGCACAAAGGCTGCTGCCACAATCTCCATGTCAGGAAAGTCTCTGTGTGGGCAACACAAAAGTGGAAGCCATGACTTGTGATACAGGATGTTGGATACAAGCTTGATCAGAATGAGTGTCTGGTGCTAAGGAAGTAGGGTGGAGGGGCAGAGGTAGTGACGTGTCAAACCATAGAAGAGTGCAGCCTGGAAGAGACCTCTGGGCCATCTAGTGAAGGCTGTAAGTCTACTTAAATCAGGTTGCTCAAGGTCACATCATGTGAGTAATATTTCTTCAAAATAGATGCTTGTCAATATCAAGACTCACCACAAGAACTCCACAAAGGAGCAGTCTCCAAAAAGAGATGCTACCTTAGTGGTGGTCAGGCCCTAAATGGAATCTGGGAGAGGTGGAGTCAAGCTCCACCCCTTCCAGGAGCACAGCTGAATTACCTTCACCTGTGCTCCCACAGCTAACTCATTGCTTGTCTCAGGTGGTTAACCAGAGGTTCAGGCTGTGATCAACCATTTCCCTTATGCCCTCCAAGAAGTCCTTCTGTTCAGTTCTGAGTGAGAGCTTTTTGTTGCATTTATGCTAATGCATAGTCTCTTTTGTAAGTACAAAATACAAGAAATAAAGATAATTATCAAAACTCACCCATACTGATGGAACTTTAATCTTGTATTAATTAGGGTTCCAGGTACTTGATGAAATAATCTAAAGTGACTAAAGTATTATATTTTGTATTTTAATACCTGGTAACACTTAAGATTAATATTAGCAAATGTTTGGCTAAAACATTTTCCTGCACCTAAGTTTCAGAAGGAAGTTTCAATTTTCAGTATTATCCTCCTTGATGAAGGACTATCATGTCAGCTGCTGAGAATGGTATTTCATCTGGCCATGGCAAGAGATCACATATGGATGTAAAATACTGTACGCCCAGTGCCTGTTCTTTGCAGTCAGAGTGTAAAATGCTGTTGTGCTGCAGCCTGCAAAAAAAATAGACTGCAGGAGTTTTACATATGTGAAGATAACTGCATATTTCACTTCTGTTACACTCATCATTTTTTAATATTTTTTTTTAACATTATTGAATGGCTTTTCATTATTTTGTGGTATGGATATAGTTTTAAAGTGCCACTGCCAACAAAACTGTGATAACTGTACTTATTTTTATGAGATAAGATGTTCCACAATGGAATGAAGTTTGTGTAGCTGTTCTTAGATACTAATAATTAAATGATTAACACCTAATTCCCTCCCAGTACACAGATCCTGTTGCATGGTAAACAGTCACTAGAAGTTATCATAGATTTTATGTTATTATTCACAATTATTTCCCCTTTCTGCAATTGTAGTGCTAAAAAAAAAGTTAAAAAAAAAAGTAGAAATATGTAGAATTTCATAACATTCTGGATACTTTCTTCTAGATAAATTTTAACATAATGTATGCTTCTGTTTAACCTTAATGTTTGCAGGACATACAACAAAGTAGACAAGTGATTTTCTCTGATTATAACCTCTGGCTGCAAAAGACTGAAGTTTTGTGAGGTAACTGTCAGGATTTGTTGTCTTTTACTACTAGTACTATGATGTTCTGAATTCACTTGCAAATGACAAAAAGATGTGCAAAAAAGGATTAAAGAGAAGATGCCCACAGCAAATGAGGAAGGTAAAGAAAGTGTGGAAGGCAAGATTTGGCCTGAGTTTGAATGCTTCTTTGGGAGAAACATCAGTGAAAATCTTACATGCTGGTTGAGGTGTCTCAGCCTCCAACATAGAATTTCATAGAATTTCTCAGATTGGAAAAGACCTCAAAGAGCATTGAGTCCAACCGTGACCTAACTATATTACCCTAACAGCCCTCTGCTAAATCATGTCCCTGAACACCACATCCAAATGAACACCCAGGGACAGTGTGGAGCCACCTCCCTGGGGAGCATATTCCAGTGCTTAGCAACCCTTTCTGTATAGAATTTTTTTCCTTATATCCAACCTAAACTTAGCTTGGCACAACTTGAGGCCATTTCCCTTGTCCTGTCACCTGTCACCAGTGAGAAGATACCAGCCCTGCTCTCTCTGCCATCACCTTTCAGATATTGGGAGAGAGCAATAAGGTCTCCCCTCAGTCTCCTTTTCCTCAGACTAATCAGGCCCAGTTCCTTTAGTCGCTCCACTACCACATTTTTATCAGAAGATTTTATTGCTTTTTCCATCTGAGACCTACTCCTAGACAGCTAATTCCAGCCTAATATGATGTTTGATTAACTCTGTTGACAAACTTTATGCACTTTTCATATTAATAAATTTACATATAATAATAATAATATAACGTTCTTTCACACTCTTCTAGCAGGTCTGGGTCTGATATCAATAGAAGCAAACAGTAATGTGAGTATATTTGCTTTCAATTCTCGAAAGGAAGTGAAATAAATGACCCAAAAGATGTAATGAATTTGTGAAAAACAAGAGACTGATTTCTTCTCCTCCTGCTTTATCACTCCCCTCATGACAGAGCTACTTGCCAGCCCTAAATAGAACATGACATGTTGTCATCTTTCCTCCCCTATCCCTTTCAAGTCCTTCAGGGAATCTTAACAGAAATGACTTATTTCAAGGAAATAATTTCTTTCAGCTTATGGCACTTCTCTCTGCCTTTCTTCTACTCATTCTGTTGTCACTTTTGCCCTTTTTACTGTTATTTGGCAGTAGCATCAGTTATCTCAAGGTTGAAAATTCCTCTGAAAAAAAAATCTAAGAAAAAAAATCAGAGAAAAATAATTCCAATTTGCACAGTGCAGTTTGTCACCTATCACAGCTGAAATTTTAAAAAATTCATAAAAGCCCAAAAAACAGAAAAATTTCTCTGTATTCCCAATATTTAGTATCTCTCTTGCAAACAACTACTGGGGCTAGAATAAGAGAGAAAGAAGTGTAGCAGAAGGGTGGAGAAATAAACAATGCATAGCCTGAAATAGCCAGCTTAACCAGAAACATGACATATGGTGCTTTGGGCTCAGTGCTATCTTCTGTAATACCACTGCCCACACTATGGAATTTCACCCCAGATACATTAGTTTTCACAAGCTATTAATAATGCCAGGCCTCAGCTTCTTTGCACACTGTAAAAAAAAAAATAATAATGGCAAAAGACCACCTAAAAACCTCTCTCACAGAATACTGCCAAAGATCTGAATAAGAAAATAGAGACTATAAAGAAATAATCATCTCAAACTCCAAACCTTATGTGTCTTAGTTGAGATATCTTCATTCAGTTTAATTCTTCTCTCAGAGAAACCAGAAAGAATAAAATTGTAAGGCTTACTTTTAGAGGATCTGGACTTAAGGGATTTGTAAAGTTACAAATACTTTTTTTTTTTTTTCTTCTTTTTTTCTTTTTGCATTTCGATTTGTTATTCTGGGAGATTTAAATACATACAAATAAAACAGGAGATTAAAAGCCCAAAGACAGTCTGTCACTTGATGGTTCAGATGTTGTCTTTGATACATGTCATACAGCAGTTCACACAATGCTTAGGGACCCATAACATCTTTTGTCATATAGTGGTGCCAGAAGATAATACTAGTTGGTAAAACACATAGAATACATAACTTTTAAAGAGTTTAAACAACAATAATGAAATCTCAACCTCTAGATCAAAATGAAGATATCAGCTGAAGTGAAATATAGCTGATACTGTGCTGACTCCAAATATTAGCACTAATTTCTGTTGCCAGAATGACTTATGATGGATGAAGGATGTAGACAAGTCATAGGTAGAAAGGGTATTGATTGATAGATTAAAACAAACATACAAAATGAAGTTTGCAATAACAATAAAATATACTTCCATGAAGGATTCAGATGTGAACCAAAAGCTTGTATTTAGGAATACTGACAGTTGTCTTTAGGAGTAACTGTAATATTCCATCTTCCCTCCTTAACCCAAAGACTGCATGTTTCAGTGGACCATGACCTGCTATTGGTTATTTCTCATTGTTTCTTGGCTGGAGTAGAGAAATTGATAGTTGTACATAAATCTTCCAGTATGAGAAAAACTGATGTATGCAAGCATTTCCTCAGGAATGCAGACTACATCTGCGGTACAAGAACAAACCCATCTTTACTATCGATTTTGCAAAAAAATAAAAAGTCTGACTCAAACAGAGCCTGGTCCAAAACCTCCAAATGCCTGACTGTCCTCAACAGAGATGGAAGTCTACATCTACTGCCCTCTCATATACTTTAATTCTTCTTGTTTTGAAGCAGGGTCTCTCCCTTTAGAAGCCCTACAATACCGCAACAAAGCACAGCACTGACCGCACACACATTGCTCCCTAAATAAAAGGTGCAAGTAAATCCATTTGCAATGTTCACACTCTGCTATAATGTTCACAGAAGGCCTTGCAGTTTGTGGTACCAGTCTAGTACAGAATCTATAAATACAAGACATTAAATGGAAGACAAGTAAGATGTTCTGATAATGCTATTGCCTATGTCCATGTAAACTCTTTGTTAACTGCAGAGAAGCAGCTGGTATTGGATATGTATTGTCAGTTTGGACCCTGATTTAACTGGGGCCTACAGTTCAGTATTAGCATCCCTGTAGGTGACTGCTTCCCCACCATACACGGCAAATTTGAACTGGTTCTTGAAATGAGCTGGCATTTTCTCTTCCATTTTGGCCTGCTTGGTCCATCTTTGCCAACAGCCTTTTAGAAAAGTCTCAAGGCAGAGCACAAGCAAATCCACATGCCAAATCTGACATGTAAGTGAAAGACAGTAAGAAAACACGGCTTTTGAAAGCAGGCCAAAGATCACCATGTATCAGTAACAGTTCCAAGAGTGGAACAAAGTTTAAATCTTTCAATTCACACTTCAGGGATTATCTAAGCAACTGCATACATCCTAAATGATCTACAAAATGTTTAACCAGAAAATATACCTTTTAAAGGAGATGTATGTACATGTGGAAGTTTTGCCAATATACACACAAATCACATGGGCTGATTTAAAATTATTTCATTTAGGTGGACAACTTGCTTGTCTCTTATCACAAAGTTTCTCTGATGTTCCAATACCTTGACCTGAAAAATTCAGTATTACCGTAAGTTCTTGTCTGCGCTCATAGAGGTGATGGAAACATAACCTACTGAAATTATACCACCTGACCATATATACGACACACCACACTGATCAGATGAGTGATTCAGATTGCTCAGTATGCAACGGAGTACAGGGTATTGATTGCTAGTAGAAATGTGTAGATTAAAATTTCATGCCTATTTGTCAGAGGATGTGCTCTAAGGCAGTAATACTGTCTTAATTCTCCCAATAAAAGAAAAAGAAGAAAAAAAAAAGAGAGAGAGAGACAGAAAGGCCAAATTCACTAAATAAATAAATGGCATGCATTCAGTTCTGATTCTGATAATGTGTCTTGGGAAGTACTACATTGTTTTCTGAAGGTCAGATCCATAATTTCGAAACAGAATTTTATTGCTAGCCAACAAGCTCCTACTCTAACACTAGAATTTTTGGAAATGCTGGTCTTTTTGGAAATCATTTCATTGGCTATAATTCGACAGAAGTTAAATATTTTTAAGGAAAACAAAAATTAAATACTATTGAAATCATTGACTTTATGGTGCAATTTGAAAATGTAACCATTCATGCTTGCTTAAAAGCACAGTAATTCAACTTAACGTTAAATTACTCCTACTGAAGTTACTACAGAAAAATATGACGTCTTGAATGGATTCTTTTTCTTCACCTGCAGTCACCTACAGTGCAGTTAACACAAATCACCCTTAAAAATCCTAAGTTTTATTAAAAAAAATCAAAGCTGTATTATTTAGGACAGGCATAGATAGAAAGATAAAAGTGAAAAGTGAAAGTGTGAAAGATTGCAGTTTTTGTAAGTTACAGTAATAACTTGAGATTCTCTATTGATGTAGTTTCAATTTTATATACAAGTAAGCTTGAGTTCACTCAGTTTATTAATTATAAGTGAAGTAATGTTACAGTTTAGTGGTAAATGCTCAAACAATAGTTTTGTGCAGATAATGCTTTTTAGCACAATTAGTTCCTCTAATCTACCAAGGCAATATTGCTTAGGTACTGACTGAGTACATCATGTATGTCTTCACATTTCTAGTATTTACCTACAGTGGACATAATTACTCATTTTTCCACACCTCCCCATATTTGGTGCACATCAATTCTGAGGCTAAGAACAGAAAAATGGGAAAAGCAAGTAGTAAAGCAAAATCTGCTAAGTTATAAATTCTTCCATGAGAAAGCAAAACTTGCTAAATTATAAACATATCGGAACAAAAGGAAATATTCATGGTTGTATTTTTTAAATCTTCTTCAATTTATTAATAATCTTTTATATATATTTATTTATGGCTTTGAGCAAAGACAAAAGAAAAAATATCTAATTCATCCCCAATGATAGTTATTGTAAGAATCAGATCTATAGTCTTCTCAGCAGCAGTAAGATCCAACCTTTTTCGTTAATACATTTCATCCTGTACAGATGTAAGATTTCATACTTATGGGCTTACTTATGTACAGAGAAAATAGGTCAGTTCAGAAACTAGCAATGGACCTTTATATTACAGGAATGTGAGTCATTTGGTTCTTAATCTAAATATATATACATTCATACATACATTATATATATACGTATATAATTTTATACCCTGTACCATTTATTTTTGAATTAACATACAAAGCCTAGATATTGTCCACTCTATTACAAAGTCATTAAAAATTATTTATGGTTTCACTGAAAGACCATGTGAATTAATATTTCTTCATAGTGCTTAAAATAAAATAAAAATATATATAAAAATATTTTGCTAATAACCCCATTTCTCCTATTAAATGTAAACCTTAAAGAGTTTTTAAGATCAGGATATGATCTTACTTGACAGAATTTGTTAGCATTAAAATAATATAGGGGGTATTGTATTGAGAAATAAATGGTCTTGCAGCGTATCCATAATGTTCCAAAAACATTTAAACGATCGCTTCCTCATAGTCTACACTGGGCCACTTGGATTAATGGCAGCAGCATGTTAATGGGTTAATTACATTGTTTTTATTGGTGAGTGGGAGTCAGCAAAAACTGGAAAAATATATATGTTTTGAATTTTATTTAATGTACCATTTTTGTAAAAGGCTTAACAGGCAGCATGGGTTCAAGCTCTGTTAGCTTTAGAGTATTTACTTGGCTCTCAAGTACATCTGGATTCACTGCATTACGTAGTTTGTGATGTTATTTAATTTTTCCATGCATTGTTAAACTCAGCATTACTGGGAAAAGAAGAATTCACATCCTTAACATGGGTCAGCTGAGTTTTCAGGATCAAAATGTATGCTTACATCATATCTATAATGCTGATATTCAATGAGTTAAAATATGACACACGTAATTTCAATTTCTATTTAATGTGTGTAAATCAGGCACAAATGATTACGAAATAACTTTTTTTTTTGTGTGTGTGGATAACATGAAGATTTGAGCAAACAAAACAAAACATTCACAAAACAGTATGCTTTAACCCTGCTTTCTGTTACCATCTCCTTTCTGTTTTGAAGACATAAAAAATAATAAACCTTGTACCTATGGGCTATGTTTGACACTACATGCCTTAGGATATACTATCCATTTAATTACAATATACAAAGAGCAAATCGTGCATTTCCAGACAGACTTGATGCTATATTATATTTATTTTTGTTTTAAATTAACACCACAGTCAACTACAAAACTACAGTGAAGACACAGAAAGCACCTGAAAGCCTAAATCAAGCTGTGGTTTACAAATAATTATTTTAATGAAAAATCTCACTTCTAGACTTAAACCAGAGATTCAAAGTCAGCATTATAGGAATTTTAATGTAGACACAATCAATGAATGGTTATTATTTTCTAAGATACCATAAAGCCTTTTCCTACAATGGCTGACTGAACCTATTTTTATTTTTATTTTTTGTCTTTTAAATTTTTTTTATTATTTTTTTTTATTTTTTCCAAAGCATGCATGGAATATTTGGGGTTGCTATTTAGGGCAAGGAGAAGAAAAGTGATGGTACTGGTGAAATACAAGCGGTTTGCAGGATCAAGCGTACAATTTTGCATAAAACATTGCATGTAAAAGTAACATCGTAGGTTTTAAGCCATTGCATTACAATTCAACAGTTGTGTTGCACTTAGCTTTAACAAATTTTAAAACGGTAAATTTCGAAGTGAAGAGTTGAACCTAAATTCCTAAACAAAGACCTTGCAATGGTACACCACACATTAGCTATTTTTGTTCAGGTCTAGAAAGGTATTTACAGTGGCAACAGTCTTTGTAAAAGTCTTTTGCAATGTGGAGAAGGAAGTCCACCCAGTTTTCTGAAACAACAGAAGGGTTGTCATGGTGTGAGGCTACAACCTATCCAGAGGAGCGCTAGTGTCTGCCTTAATTTGTCAATCTAATTCTGAATGGAAAGTGATAAAATGGGAGACGTGATGGGAAACAACAACGGAACTCTTCACGGGAAATTATTAACAGTATGTGTGAACAAACGTAATAACAACAGTTTCAGAACACCACTCAGTCAGTGCTATGTTTTAGTTAGGTTATTTGTATTATGCTTGTTTGAAGTTTGTTACTGTGTTGACAGTTTTCCCATGGAAACAAGAAATTTCATGAACAGAGAAATCTGTTAGATTGGTTTTGAAGTTTACACATTAAAAATAAATAATTTTACAGCTGATTTTAGATTTCTTTAATGGTTGCAAGAAAGGAAGACATGAATTCAAATGAGTTTTCTTAATCCCTTTTTTTGGATATATATATATATCATATATATATATAAATGTTACATTCGTTATGTAGGGCAAAGCTTTCTAAAGTATTTTTCTCATAGTAGAATGCTGGGGTACATGAGGAAACAGGCTAGAACAGTTCCTGGGACCGCTCTCAGTTTGTCGCAAGTCTGCTTCTTGCAGTCACCAGGGATCATAAGTTTGAAGCAAACCGTGGCTTGTCTCCCTCGGGCTCTGTGCTTAAGACTGCAGAAGAATCCCTTGGCAAGGGGGCTGCGGGCGGCACGGCCCCCCGGTTTGGGGGGATGGCTCCCGAGGACATCTGTCGGAAGAGAGAGACCCGCTGTGGCACGGTGGCCCGGCTGGCTGGAGGTGCACTGGTGCCGGGGGCCGGCTGCGGAAGAGAGGCCAGGGACTCCCCCACAGTGGGGTGAGGCCTGGCAATCAGGGTGGAGATCTCGTGAGGCAGGGAGGGCTGCGAAGCAGAGAGGGGACGCACCTCCCTACTCAGGTTGGTGTTGTGGAGGGCCTGGGTGCTCTTGTGGACCTCATTCTTGGGTGCAGTGCCCGGTGGCAGCTGGGGTGCCTGAGCCTGCTGCTGCATGAGAGAGAGCTGCGAGGCTGTAGGTGAGGCATACTGGAAAGTTCGGCCAGCCAGGGGGCTCTGTACTGGTGGGCTGCAGACAGCAGTGGTGTAGGAGCAGGGCGAGAGAATAACGGCTTGCTGGGGTGTCTGCGTGCTGGGTGATGGGGAGTGCAGGTTTCCATGGGACAGGCTGCCAGCGGTGTAAACAGGAGGGGACTGCGTCCTGACGCGCGATGAGGAGGTGGTGGAGCTGCTGGAGTTCAGCGCGGGCATCTGCTGCAAGCTCACTGGGGCGATGGTCTGTACCATCTCCCTGTCATGCTTGACAATCTGCTTCAGGATCTCGTTCTCCTGGTTGTTGAATACCCCTGTATTGAGGTCCTTCTGGAACTTCTGCAAGAGGATGGAGTTCTTTTTCCCTGCACAGACAAGCAAAATACTTAGCCAGCTTGACACTTTGCACTTTGGTTTCCATCATTGATGGGCACATCAGCATTGTAACTGCCTGTGGCCTTCACTCCCTCACTCTGCTCCAGAACTGCATGCTATAATAACACAGCACGTTCAGACACCTGAACTTTCTGTGCCCCTTCACTTGCAGTGCATTGCCATTATTACAATTACTCTGAAAACGTAACCATGGTAATTTACTGAACAACAGGGTGGAAAAAGCCACCAGGCTCTGCATACGTAACATCTTTCTCATTGCAAAACTGCCCTAATTTCCACTTAACTGTTACATAAGTTATAAACACGTCTGCCTTTTAGTACATTCCCTGGAACTAATTATTAGACATTAGTAATTATTGACCATTTGTATATAAGAAATAATCTTTTCTTATGTGTGTGAACTATTATGAGCTCACCGTACCTGCTTACCCAAACAAGCTATATGTGGCATACTGATCTCCTCTCTTATCCTCATGTTTCCTTGATGCACTCAGTGTCTGCAAGATGCAGACACAATTTTCTGTCATCAGATACAGAGGCATACAACTGCACTGAGTTGTCTCTGTTTTAGATAAGGCAGTCTGCATTTTATATTTTATGTTGTGTAGACTGTGTTGTAAACGTAGCACTTCAGACTGGACCACCGCTACAAGAGCAGACTGCCTTTTAATACTAGCATTATTTAGGCACATATTACTTAGGAGTAGGACTGAACTTCCACAGACCACTGGAAGACAAATTGTTAAGAGTTTGAAAATTCTTGACAAGATAAATTAATATACTGCGTAATCCAAAACTATAAAATAGATCTCTTCAATATTATAAACCCGTACATGTATTTCATTTCTTTACTCCTGCTGTAATATGGAAAACACAAATACGTTTTCATCCAAATCCCATTTCAGCTTAGAAAAGACAGCACAGTGACAATGCTTTGCAAGTCTTTCTGTATTCCCTTTGAAGAAACTGAAGACTTATCTGTCTATGGGGAAATTTTTATGCTGGCATTTTCTTGTCAAGTTAGGGAAACAACATCAAAAACAGGATAAAAGATATTTTATGTATAGTTGCATTTTAAAATCAGCGTCAATAAAGATGATCAGAGTGCATTTCTCTCTACCTAAAGCCATATATTTTATCTAACATCTCCTAGTAGAGAGATCCAGAATAGCTAGTTGCACAACAGCAACACTCTTATTTTGATAATCTGCCATATCATTCTGCCTTTCACTCGAATATCCTTGGCCTGCTTTTCTGATTGCAAGCAGATCTGAGTAATGTCAGTGTGCAGTCATCAATGCTAACAGTGCCCATGTTGTGAGGAAAATGAGAGCCCTGCTGCAAAGGATTAGCTCACTTCAATAAACACAGGTTTTGAGAGCACTGAGAGACTTCAGCTTTTCTCATCATAGATGCTATCTCTAAACTATTTATGTAGGAAAATGTCATGTGTGGCTCACCAAATTGCATAAACCCCTTGAATTGCTGAGAGCAGCAGAAGAAATACATAGGCTTAATAAATAATACTAATGATAATTAAACTATACAAAGTAATTCTCACAGAAGCACCAGGGATCTCAAAAATTCATACTATCATATTATTTAAAAGTGGGCTGGCAGAACTACTTTTTTGGACACATCTTATTTATATATAGATCACCAGAACATTTACTTCCATGTAACAGAAATGAAATTTTTAACAAAGGTTTAAGCTGGGCACTTTATCCTTCAACTCAAGGACGAAATGCTAGAAGTATTTTAAGAATATGAAGTTTAGAAAAAACTATGATACCTATCCTGTCGAGTCTATCAATTGCCACTGTTTCAAAGGCCCTTCTCATCATGGGATACTCTTCCAGAACCTCATTGAAGTTGTCCACTGAGAGGGAATAGAGGCGACAGTATGTGTCTGCTCGAACACTGGCAGTTCGACGGCCCTTGGTCAAGAGGCAAATCTCTGGAGAGAGAAAAATTTATTACACACAGGAAACAAGTTAGTGAATCATGTGTTACTTAACAGCTAGGAAGTGAGTCAGTGCAAACAAGTACTCAGAGGAAATTTTTCTATTGCTGTTTATGCAAGGTTGCATAGGCAGTTTTAAAAGTATTTGATTCTGTCTCTGCTACTCTGTAGAAATAACTGATTTCTTTTAAGAGCTGTGTTTCTCAGCTCAGATTTTATCAGGCTTCTACTTGTAAGAAACAATTCATCAGCTGTCAGTTTACCAGCTCAATTAACCCAAGTGATTCTATTGATTTATAAAATACATATATCCAGCTAACACAATACTGATTATTTTACTTATTCAGCAGTTTTTCTATACTATTTTAATACATGATTCTTGAACACAAGAACTACTCTAAGAAAAAAAGTGTTTCAAGCATGAAAATGATTTCTGTTCTTCTGAGTTCTATGTCATAGACAGTTTGGTAGCCAAAACTAAAAATTTTAGCATATTTTTTCCCCTCATTTTGCTAGCAGTTGAACCCCTTAATGATTACATAATTTGATTAGTCTGGGGGGCTTTCTCTGAGAGTTTCTCCAGCAGGAATTTACTATTCTGGAATGAGTGGGACCAAAACCAAATGCAGTCTTAAAAAAAACCAAAACACTACATGTCTTAAAACTGTTGATTCTTGAATCCACAGGAAAAGAGTTACTGGATAAAGACCAAAGTCAATGTGAAAGGACAGCAACAGAAAAACACACAGAGAAGAATAAGATAGATGCATATATCGATCTCATGGAATGTTCCCAGCAGAAGAGCTCAATATTCAGACATTACTTAAATTCTTATGTTTGTAAAGTTGTCAAATTAAAGGGATTTAAGATATCTCTCTTTTAAAATGCATATATTGTCATTCTTTCCTATACCTTCACCACTCCTTTCAATTAAATTTTGCTTTAGACAAGTTTACACGAGGTTTACCATTACCTATAGAATACATAACACAAGATAAAACACAAGATTCAGGTAGAAAAGATTTTTCATATTCAGATAAAACTAAGGCTGTTCTCAGAAGACATAAAATTTAAAAAGAGTTTGGAAACTACTGGAAAACTATTTGGACTTTTTTAAAGTACAAAACAAAATTCAAAAGTCAGTTGCAAAAATAAATGTTTAAATTTTCTTTTTTATGCAAATGAGAAAGCACTTAGAAAAATTCTGAATTCTAGGTATCCAGTAGAGTGGGAGGTTTTCCTACGCAGTTCTAGAACTTAATATCACTGAGTTCGTATTTAAATACTGGAAGTGGACTAGAAACAGTCTTCTACCAAATTCTTGTATCTAACAAAAGTGATCATTCTGAACGAAATGTGGAAATACAAATATTTTTTTCCTTAGCTACATCTAGGAATTCTGTAGTATTCACTTCAAACCCATAGAGTGCTAGTACAGTTCCTTCTTTTAATCTATGACTTTAACAGAATACATTTTTTTTTTTTTAATTTAAAATAAAATGTAAAGAACACTGATGGTTTTTGTTCTGATACTTTTTGCCGAAGAATTTCCACATGCTACCTAACCCTGAAGGCTTAGGAGCTAAAAAGCTTAAATAGTAGTGGATAAATCAAAGTACATTAAATTGCATTCAGTACTAGAATAAACTGTACTTGAATCTTTATGGCTCTGGGGAGAATTTACAGACTAATGAGTATTGTAAGTGTCTCAACCCAATGTCCCTCACAAGACCTGTTACCCATGAAAACTGACTGTTTACTGTAAAGAGCCAGGCAGGTCACAGAGAAGTCAGTTGTTCCTTCTTTCATCCCCCAGGTCATCCTGACCCCTTCTCCTTTGATTGCACCCACTGCATTTTAGTTAAAAGAATGAGAAGGACATTTTGCCCAACAGGAGAAGTTAAATGCAGTGAATGCCCACTCTGTTTCCTAAGACACTTTTTAGGTCTCATCCAGAAGACCATGGAAGATATTGCAATAATTTTTATTTATTTTTTGTCCATTTTTCCTCCTTCATTACTCTTATCAAATAAGAAGATTGGAACTAACCACTATGTAAATTATACATTTCAGTCTGAAAATCCTGTGTCAAGCCACAACTACTGGTTTAAGAGCATCTCTTTGGAAGGCTGTTGATATCAATAGTAAAGTCTTCTATTTAGATATAGTATGAAAGGATGGGACAGAAAATATATGAGGAATATCATGAAGTCTGAAAAGGCTATTCCTGACAAATACTTCTTTTAGATAAATAAAAAACTTTATACATATGTATATGTATATAAAATCAACTGTAGACTTCAAGAGAAGAGAAGAAAAAAGTAATGAATACATCCAGGATATGTACATACATATATACATATATTTATACATATATATATATATAGGTACATCCTGGATACCTTGTGTGTACATATATATATGTATCATATATATATGAATTAACTGATTAACTGTAATCTCCAATAGGAAAAAGTGATGAAAATGTGCAGGGTATACTTATGATTGCCTTAGTGGCATTGAGAACACCAGGTGCCCTCACCAATTATGCTCTCGTTGACATTCAATTGATTTAAATGGACTATGAAAAACAAACAATAGCACAGGAGTGTGCAGGAAAACACAAAGGGCACAGACTATTTTCAGTTTGGACAAACAAGGTTTTTTATTAACATAAAAAGAAAGTGCTTGCAGAATATTAGTGACTAATTTTCCTACCTGCGGTTGGCATGGTGCATTGCCCTCATGCTGACATTTTAAAAGCGCCAAATACTTCTATCTTTCCTTTCCAAATTTAAAAATGTCTTTAATTCCCATTAATAATTTTATATTAGGCTACAGTGAACCTGTAATTAAACTCTTAATTCAAGATTTACTCTAATTACTTAATCTTTTTTGACAGGTGTTCCCTAGAAAAGTCTAAAACAAATGTCAATTATTGTACTAATAAAAGATAACTATTTGAAAACACCAAACAATGCAAAAAACATTCATTTTATATGGATAATATTGAATAAAAATCACCTAATTTATCTGCAAAAATCACAATTTGTCTTCTGCTTACATCAGATCTGTCCCACAGATCAATGCTGCTCTGAAAATAATATAGATAAGGGCTCAGTTACCAAGCATTTTCTGCTGTCAAGGCATCAACAGAAAAAAAAACTTCAACGATTGAAGTTTGAAGCCAACCCAATTCCAAAGACTATAAGTGTAGCAATAAGAACTCATTAACAACATAGCTGTTATGCTCATGCACAGCAATATTTCAACAGAAAAACTGTGTTCACTTTTTGAATTCTCCTGTTGCTATGAGATTCCTAAACTTTTTATTTCTTTTTTTATTGCAGGCGCACATCACTCCAAGCATTATTTGTGATGTTGTAATTCTTAGTCTTTACTGGATAACTACATGGATGAGTTACTCTAACAATGATTCCCTGTTTCTGTAGACAGATCTAAGAAATGTTTTGTTTTTTCTTTTCCCTCTGGCAAGCAGTACAGCTTAGCTGACAGCTGGGCACTTATCCATTAACAGTCACTCCATTTTCTATAAAGATTATACTCCACACATAACTAATGAACTTTTTATCCACCTTAAGATTTGATTAGAGATTGGAAGTAAACTTCAGAAATCCAAATAACAATCTAAAGTTGCCTTGTAGAAAAAATGTGACCACAAACAGATAAGATGTGCTGAAAAAGCAAACAGTTATGAATCAAATTCTCCGCTCATTCATTACAGGATACTAAGCAAATCCTATCTCCAAGGAACACATTTCTTACTCTAGAACGGTATACAGTAATATGTAGAAAATGAAACATTACAATGAATTAATATCATATGCACAGCTTTTGCAAGGACAGAAATATCAGAATTAGAGCAAAAGTTCCCTTTACAAGGTACAAAAAAAATTTTTTTTTGTGGAAATAAAAAGATTAGTTGACTAGTATGTAAAAATATATAAAAATAAATTAAAAATAAATTTTAAAAAATTAGCAGTTTCTATGTACGTTTAAACTACAGAAGCTTATTAAGAGCTTTGCCCATTTCCAAAGCCATAAAAGATTTCCTATTGTCTGTAAGATTCAACATTGCAGGATCTAATGAAGTGTCCTTCCAGCTGAGGACAGCTGACTCTTGCTTCATTTCCTCAGCAGGAAGCTTGTTTCATCATGTAGCAGGCAGATATGTTGCTGTGGAAATAGGTAAGCAGCTATTCAGACCATCTGGCAACTTTCAGCAGCAGAAGAAAGACAGAAAATCAAAGCCATTTGAAAGCAGTAACTCTTTCACAAAGCACTAAAACCAACAGTTCTTGACCAGAAATTAGCCAATGGACTTATTTTGTAAGATAAGTTTTGCCTAATCAAGACTGCCTGGGGAGTCGTGAGTGATAGTATCCAAATCCAAGAGTGGATGGAATGGAAAAGGTTCAGGTCACACTTGGATAAACAATTCTTCCAACAACTCCTGTTCTGCATCAGTCCACTTCCTTGAATAAGGCTTAATACACTATTTTATAGTAGTCCTGATAAAACCAGTTTGATAATATGCTATTCAGTTAAGCAAACCGGCAGAAGCTTTAAAATGCTATCTACTGTAAAAGTAAATGTTGATATAGCAAAAACATTCTAAGCATATATTTAATTTGAAGTTGGGCTTGGGTGCTGTAAGTCAACCCATCTTAGGCAGTGTCTAATGACTTGTAATTTAAAAACAAAAACAAACAAAAAAAAAGGTACATAACTTGATTTTTAAGTCCTTGTATTTACTGTCAGCTAAAAACTGATACACCAATAAGCATATTTCAATATAATTTGCATGATTACTTTTACATCAAGAAAGACAGACAAACATACAGGGTTAAAATACAGTTGTCTCCAAAATAAGTGGCGTGCCATCTCCCCAGACAGCCACTTTATGTTGCATCCTGGCCTGCCTTTTACTTTTTCTCTGCAGTTGCAGCAAATAGCTGTGGTTGAGGTTCATGATTAGAGAAAACAGAGACAGCAACATTTCTTTCATCTTGCCTACTTTCTCAGCTCAGTCTTTGGAGAAAGCTCTGTTTGATAGAAAAGAAGCTTAGGAACATTACGTAAAATAGAAATACAAGTCTCTACTTTGTGTTCACTATTATTTATAACAGGATATCCACAGAGTCCTATTCCATTTTAGAAAAGTGTTCTTTCTACCAAGAGAGTCTAAGATATAAAACCTCCTGCTTTTTCTGGCTTTTTTTTTTTTTTTTTTTTTTTTTTTTTTTAATATTTAAAATCGAGCAAACGGCAACAAACTTAGATTTAAAGATGTCCCTAAATATTTAGTTCTTATACTGGTTGGGTCAAAGTAGAAAAGTGGCTTTGTTCTACTCATTTTATACCTTTTGTTCGGAGCCCTGTTAGGTCTTGAAAAAACTCAGTTAATTCCTTATGTATTCACTGCATGGCTCTTGCCATCTTGGGTTTGACAAACAACTACAGTTGCTAATTAAACTATATTAGATGAATTTTAGTGGTCTATAAAAATGTTGCACTTTTTTCTTTTTTCTGTTTGAATTATTAAACAAATGATCAGAGTCTGTCAGTTTCAAATTAAATATTTAGATTAAATATTTAATCTAAACTCATATATTTAGGTTAGATGATACTGTGCAAAAGTGAAGGTACTCGCAAAATTATCATTTGGTTTATCTGTGTTTGTCACTTCAAATTTCCAGTGTATGCTGATGTGACATTTTGAGTGGGCTATTTTTCTTACTTATAAATACTAAATTAGAAATTAGTTAAACTATTCATGAATAAGAACTATATTTGAGTTCAAGCCTAAGTTATTTAGATTCTGGAGGTTCTATTAATTATTTTTTTTTTTAATAATACTATTAAGTATACATTCGATTTACTGCTAATTAATTAAACTAAAACCAAATCTACTTTCTAATAGGATTTCAGAGCAAGTTGGTTTTTTTTTCTAACTTCTTTAAAAAGCCTCTAGCATTTTTAAAAATTGCCTTAGACTTTTTAAAACAGTACTGTGTTTAAACAGTGAGAAATTCTTCCATCTGCATGGTATTCTCTATATTAATTATGGTGTCAAAAGAACAACCTGATGTGTAGTACAAGGTGTTACACTTCACCATGAGAAAATCGTATCTTCAAAATGGCAAACTGGTTTGTGCTAATAAGGGTATTTCATTTCTATGGCATCTTGCAAGTACGAGTGTTAGAAAAATGGTCCTTACTGTTTACCTAAAAGTATTTTACACATGAATTGGTATGGGGATCTTTAAGCTTTTATTTATGTACTTTGAATGTGGCAAGTACATCAGGGAGGCTACTTACAATTAATTACGTACTTTCAGTGAGACGCTGGATTGGCATATAAATCCAAACAGCTGTAATTCACCATTATCTTGAATAACAAGTAGCCATCTACGGTATTTTTGCAAAATATAAAATTCCATCATGTCATGTCGTTTGGGTATAAATAAACTAAAGCAGTGAGCAGTCAGGCAGTTGAACAGCATTTTCTCTATATATAATCAATACAATACTGCCAATCCTTAAAAGTTGTCCATCCAAAGGAAGTACCTAGAGTGTGCTCAAAAAGAAAGAAGTGACAAAATGTAATCTAAAGTGACTCAACATTTTCCAAGGTATTATTTTCCACTGCACTGGTCTAAAATATACTGACAATTGCTGTTCTGAAATGGGAAAAAGATCCAAAAATAATAGGTAGGTCGAAGTAGTTCTGTTTAATTGGACTTCCAGAAGCTGAAGCAAATGCAAGATACAATTTATTAGAATCTAAAGCTTGAAAGCGTAACTATTAAAATGCTACTAAATAACTGAGGCAAAATGAAACACGTAAAAATATGAGGTATGAGAAAACAGTGCTACAGAATAATAATAAAAAAAAACCACAATCCCATAGATGTCTCAAAATTCTGTGAAGATGGGGATTAAATCAACTTTATATGAGATTCTGCTAAATGAACAACGGTATTTGGAATTTACGTATATGCGTCCTTGACTAAAGAAAACAAAATGCATTCATCTGTCTCTTACCACAATGCAAGCAGTAACAGCACTACGTATGGAACTTTACATAGAGCAACTCTCATAAAAATACCATAGATCAGCATGTATCAAAAATGTAGAATCCTGTGTATTTCCTCACATTTCACAAATCTGGAATCTCATAGGAAAAAAAACAAAAACAAAAAACAAACAAACAAAAAAACCCTGAAAGACAAAAAACAAACTTTTAAAGCAGTATGAGTTTTAGTTAGTCTACAAATTGACTTATTGATGACTCTAAGTGGCACGATACCACTGAGATCCTCAATGGGGATAAAAAAAGAAAAACAGCAGGGAGAGGGAATCACAAGAGACCCCCCTCAAACTGGTACATGAATTATTGCACACACATCTACTGGAATTAGGAAACTCCCTCCAACTACAAACACAACAAAAATCTCCATGGGGGCCCCAGTCTAACGTAAATGATAAAAATATATCCTACACATCCTACACACTCAGTTTGGATTTCCCTAGCAAGACTGGCATTCCTTCAGCTTTAACACAATATCTGTTAAAAACAGAAAAATTGAGTTATAATTTCCTGGAACATACGTCGGGGCTGCTGAATGAAGGAAAGCCTGTATAAACACAGGTGGGAAAACAGATGGAAGAGGAAAAACATAGCAGAGACACAAGGCTTATCTTTTGTCCTTTGAGGTTGCCAGCCCCTTTGCCAGTACCTTCAGCAAGGAGAACAGGACCACAGTGAGGAGCAAGCAAACAAAAGAAGGAACAGAAGCATCTGGAATAAGTTCCCAGAAAAGCTCTTTCAGTAGTTTCTGCTGGGGATCAGTACTGTTTGGTTAGTAGTGAATTTATTCACAGTTTTTACTCTTTATAGGCATGTCAGCCCCAGTCTGACACAGCACTTAAACACAAATGAGGTTCAGTACATGCTTAGGTGGTCAGGACAGCATGCCCTGAGTAACTCAGACTGTATGAACTGGCAACTGGAGGAGTCATCATGAAACCACTCCCAGACATCAGCATGTTTGCAGGGGTAACAGTATGAGTTGTAAAATAGAAAAATGTTCCCTTTTTACTTTGCTTCCCAGCAGCAGCTTGCAGTGAACACCAGCAGATTCCCGGACCAGAGGAAGGGATGCACAGAGAAGCGGAGGATAACTAGATATCAGGGCAGAAAAGGCATTTTTTCCTGTAGGTAAGGACACTTCACAGAGCCAGATCTCACTGTGTTGGCTAAAAGAGCCCTAGCAGCCACATCCACAACTGACTGAGCAAAACGAAGGGAACTGTGGGAAATATGCTCTTTTATTACAATAGACTTCTCTTTCATCTATTATACTCACGTTTGTTGTTATTAATCATGGCACCTTTGTAAATCATGAACATATGATTAGTATAGAGTGACTGTAATATGATTTCCTCCACCAAAAGTCAGAATTCACTTGCATTAGGGGTATTACAACATCTTATGACACCATATATTGTTATAATATGAACTAGGTTCATATTAGGGTAATTAGATACACTAAAATATTATTACTGCTATATAAAGACTTAGTAAATGATAACCTATGCTTCTCTATATGTTCTTTACTCATATTTTTGTGCCTTGCTTGTAAAGATTTAAAAATCCTTATTTTTTAACATCCTTATTTATATGCCTAGTGAGGAAGAAATAAACAACCTCTTAATGCTCATTTAAAAAAATATATATATATATATATGTGTGTGTGTGTGTGTGTGTGTGTATAAAATAAATAAACAATCCCTCAACACTTCCCAACACAAAAGGGGTCCTTAAGGTCTTTGAGCAATTTCTAATACAGACACCAGGTACCTAGAGGAAAAAGTTCAGCAGGAAACCTGGCAATTTTCCCCCTACTATTTGCTGTCAGTATTACAGCACAAAGCACGGTTATGTTTGAAATACTAGGAAGTTAATGAAAAGAAACTCAAATATGTACTGAGACATAAAAAATCATCCAGGGTGTCTCATAAACCACTGTTGTATGCCTGACTTATATTTTCATGATTGCTAACTGTAGATACATAAAATCATTGGCCAAATGACAAAATAATAATAATAATAATTTAACAATCACAACACCATCAATATCCAGAGGGACCTGGACAGGCTTTAAAAGTGGGTCCATGTGAACCTGGAGAGATCCTAAAAGGACAAGTGCAAAGTGCTGCACCAGGGTCAGGGCAATCCCAGATATGTTTACAGACTGGGAGAAAAACTCATTGACAGCAGCCCCATGGAGAAGACTTGAGGTTCTAGTGGATAAAAAGCTGGACATACGCCAGCAATATGTGCTTGCAGACCAGAAGGCCAACTGTATTCTCACGCATTCCCTTAAGCATGCTTTTTGTTCTCCATTAGAGATGGAGTGGTGGGAAGGGCTGATGCAAATGTGGAGTACGGAAAAGGATAGTACCAGCCATCATTTGCAAATTCTTACTGGCACTTGAAGTAGATATGAAGGACAAAAACTAACATCCTGCATTCTGCTACGCAAAGTAGTGCTCCTACATTCAAAGTTCAACACTATATTTATCCACACAAATGGAAGTTAAGTGGTAGAATACTCTCCTGACAGCTGTCACCAAACAAACCAAAATATCTTCTTGGCTAGTGTCTTTGACTTAATTACATTAGAGAGGAGAAACCAGTGAGCACAGATGACATAAAAGGCATACAATAATAAAGTCCAGATCTATGATGGGCTCTCTAGAGTCATTACTCTGCACTTCCATCCAAATCAATGTAAGGCTGAGGTGAAATGTAGTCTCATTTATTCATACTAAAACCACAGAATTCTCTACTTGTTACTGTGGCCATGGATATCCAGGTGTATTCTTTTTGAGTAGAATTTCTAAACAAATATTGGTGATACTGCTTTGGTTCATTTTAAGTCTTGGCTTTCACACAAACTCCTAGTTCTCCTGCAATTGCAGGGTGTATAAAACTTTCTACTAATAAAATCTTGTCAATACCAAAGCATTTTAAAAAGTGATGTTTTCCAAATTTAGGGTGGGATGCCAATTAAAAACTGCATGAGTTTTGTAGGAGAGCTTTCCTCTCCAGGGACTCCTCCCAAATATCCCAGATACCCCACAGCCCCCCTATGCTTTTTCTTCACTGGAGAGCACAGATATTTATACTGATTTACTAGGTCTTATCTGGAGCTATACAGTTAAAGTTGTAAGGTGCAGCTTGTTAAACAGTATCTTGATCTCAGACTTTGCATGTCTCCATTGGAGAAAAAGAAGGTGATTAGTCTTAGGATTTGAACAGATATTTGTTACTTTTCTTGTATGAAATATGTTTCGTGCTTGTGTTGGTCAGGAGGCTCTGCTCAGATTGTGGTGCAGTTTTCAGGGAAAATGTATTTCTTTCAAAGGGAAGAGTGTATCAGAGGATTTTGGTTTTTTTTTTCCACCCCTTGTCTCATCCCAGGAGTGTTTCTAGAAACAAAATGTTTTGGTATGTACTATAGTAAGTTCTTAAGGTGTCCAGATTTTTTATTTATCTTATTTTTTGTCTGCAGTCCTGCTAAGAAGGGTAGCGGATGAACAGGATGAGCTAAGGAGTCATTTGCACTGCAACAACAGGCTGACAGTTATGTAAAATACTTCTATTTGCAATCTCCTCTGATCCTCTGCTGGTTCAGAGGAGTATTATGGCCAGATTCAGCGTGTAGGTTCTTGCAAACTCATTTCCATAAACTGGGGCACTGCTAAGCATAGAGGAAACCACGACCAAGGTTGCTCTGTTTCTTCATCCTCAGCATTTACCTTTTCTTTCTCCTTAATCTCCTGTCTTCAGCATTTATGGTTTAAGCCCATGGGATAAGCACAAGACTGCTTTTCTGAAGTGCTTGTACAAATACTGGTACAAATCACCTTGCAAAGGTTACTGCACAGTGACATGACCTGCTGGCCAGATCAGTAGGAGTTGCTTTAGGATATTATTCTAAAATGGGATTAGTTAAGTAACTCTGTAGCCCAGTTCCAACTCTGAGCCCACATCACATTTTTAAGCATTCCAGTTCTGTACACCTGCTAAATGCTACTGTTTAGATTTTCAATCCAACATTTTCTGAAAGGCTTTTGACTCAGCTCAGTTCTGGGATGATTCAAGGAATTCAACAGAAATTTAATACGATAACAAACTAACTAATGGTCATAAACAGCAGTACTACACACAAATATTCAATCAGCATCTAGAAACCAGCCTTTTCTCTACCTAAGAAGCAGATACCTATTTCATTGCACAAAGACAACTAAAAGCCACCAGAAAAACAAAGTCATACTGATTATTACATGTGGGGGAAAAAAAAAAAAAAGAAGACTGCTTTCATTCAAATATGAATATTCAGATGGCTTCATCTAAATGAATACTTATTTTTCATTAGGATTACCAAATGAGTTTATGTTGGATTAAAATTGTTGTCTATTTTTTATTAATATACAGCCATTGAATGGTTATCTAGTCAAACATAGTACAGTTTTTCATTGTTTATACTGGAAGGCTAATCAATTCTGCATGCAAAAAAAAAAAAAAAAAAGTGAAAAAGCTCTAATAACAGCCTGAAATATTCATGAAGGATGCCAAATGTCTCATAATAATAATCGTCTTTTATCCCATCAAATTTTGTAGCTCTCGCAGTTATTTTTAACTTTCAGAAGTACATTTATGACTAAAAATTTCTATCCCTTTTTAAAGAGATACTCTTCATTCAAAATCACTTAGGCTCAGGAAGGTTATTCTGTATCTTCAGTAGCTATATTAGAAGAGTAAGCAGAGTGTGCATGTATTATTCAAAAGTATTTTGTGTGCACTTCCCAGCAAAGGACATTCATATGTCTCTATGAGTCTCGTATCTGAATATGTTTTATGCTAGTGTATTCATTCCAAAGGTATAGTTCATTTTTTCTTACTCACCTCCAAAGTAAGAGCCATCTGTCAGCTTCAGCTCTTTGTTGGATTTGGTGATAACACCAGCAACACCATGCTGAATGAAATACATCTTTTTACCCACAGCACCTTCTCGGATAATATAATCACCAGGCTGGAACACCTCAAATCGCAGTTTGCTTAGCATGGCAGTCACAAAGTTTGGGTCTGCATTAGCAAAAAGAGGCATTGTAGCAACCAGCTTCCGACAATTGAAGTTGACAATCTCCTGAATGGAGAGGAAACATAACAGTAGTGATGGTCAGTACATAAATTATAAATGGCATTGAAAAAATACTATTTTGATCACACGCAGAAACACAAATTATGCAGATACTGGAATTTTCTGTTTCTTCTACTGTGCCTAATTTTTCATCTTTTCATTAACTATTCATCTCTCTCTAGTGAAGTGAAGGAAACAATAAAGCAGTTCTGGTTTGTACTAAAAAAGTTTTCTTCTTCTGGTGGGTTTCACATCTTATTTCCCTTGCCTTTTAACAGGGAAAAACAGCAGAAAGATAAAAATTAGATAAGAATTACACAGAAAAGCTGACAACAAGATTAGCTGCTGCATTAGCTATACTAAGTGATAAAGTTATGCAAGTGGAAAGTTTAGCCCTGTGTTTTCCACTGTTATACCAGTAACATCATTCTGATTTTAACAACTCTATTCAAAATATAAATGCACACTGTAGTTAGCTGCAGGGCTCGCTGAAATCAATAGATTTTTTTATTATTTTTTTTTTTCCCAGAATTTAATTCATCTTATGAACACATAGTTGTACCCTTCACTGTTCAAAGAAATACATATACAACATATCCTTAAATTCGGAAAGGACTACTGTTTTCCTAGAACTGCTACAGGCCTTAAGGTTGTTTCTCACCAAGAATATTCATATTTACAGAGCCAGCTATGAGCACATCTACATAAGAGTATTATTGCCAAAAAGTAATTAATATCCTACTTGCTTTAAATAGAAAAAAATAATAATAATAAAAGAAATGAACAATTCCTTGTAGGATTTCAGCTTATTTTGTGCAGACCTTACTTAGTGTTATGAAGATTAACACAGTCAGATATACTGATTTAAACAGTCTATTGAACTGGAACCAATCCTTATGACACACAAGGGGGCATAGGCAGGCAACAGCTACTGAATTAGCAACCCATGTATGACAGAACAACATGCATATTCATCTGCATACAAGAGAAAAAATAAATAAGTAATCAGCAGTCACATGTCTACTTTGAAAGGCTAAATGTTATTTGGCAGTGGAGTACCCCTTGCATTTCATATCATGCAAAGCCTTCATGAGTGATTTAAAGGAGACATTCTCCACCTACTAGTGTTCTCATTCCCTTGTTGCTCTTTCAACTTTCCATGCATCTGCTATCTATCATCTCATATCTTACTTCATATTTCATCTACCACATGCAGCCTACTTTCTGGGCAGCAGCTCAGATATTCTTGTCCACAGTTTAGAATAATTTTTCTCCCATTCCTATCCTTTGATATCAAAGCTGCAGTGGGATCTTCAAACTAGTGCCCTTGTATCTGGGAGGGAGCTGGGGATTTCACTTTGAAGGGAAGTGAATGGCTGCTGAAGCAAGCAGGACACATGAGCATGATGTAAGGGCCCGGAACTGAACACAGTGGTAGTGGAGTGACTTCACTAGTGCATAGCACAGAGAGACAATCACTTCCCTGCTCCTGCTGGAAACTGTTTCTGATATAAACCAGGATACCCTTGTCCTTCTTGGCCATCTGGGCACACTGCTGGCTTATGATCAGCTGACTGTCAGCTAACAGACCCAGATCATTTTCCTCCAAACAACTTTCTAGCACTCTATCCCAAGCCTCCTCAATGAGGAGTACAGTTGTCCATCTATAGGCTTCCAGCTTCTCCAGCAGAATACTGTGGGAGGCAGTGTCAAAGCCTTTGCTAATGTCTGGGTAAATTGCATTCACTGCCTTTCCCTCATCCCACAAGTGGGTGACCTGGTCATAGAAGGAGATGAGGCTTATCAGGCAGGACATGCTCATCAGGAATACATGCTGGCTGAACTGTTCTCTGTTGTTCTACACATGCTGTGTGATAACACTCCAAATGATCTGCTTCAGTGACCTCCCTAGATATCAAGGGCAGTCTGACAGGCCTGTAGATTTCTGGATCCTCCTTCCAGTCCTTCATCTAGATGGGCATCACATTAGCAAGCCTCCAGTTCTCTGAGACCTCACTGGGATTTCCGGTAAATAATGGAAATCAATACGTCAGTCACTTCCGACAGCTCCCTTAGTACTCTCAGGTGGATCCCATCTGGCCCCATGCATGAACTGTTGCCACTTCTGAACTGTGGGGACTTTCTTCTGCTCCCCATCCCTGACTTCCAGTCAGGGGACAGAGTTTCCTGAGGATAACCTGACAATTATCTGCCTTGTCATTAAAAACAGGATAATTAAGGCACTGAGAACTTCAGCCTTTTCCTCATTGTCAGTGGTAATGTTAATGGCAAGTTGGAAATAGAAGCATTTCTGAGCACAAACAAACACTGACTCTTAACAAACAGTCAATTCTCTTTAACCTCTGTCTCAACAGCATTACTTTGATACACAATAAATATACCTTTTATATAGATTGAATCCCCGAATTAAGGGGGGATTCCCCCGGGTTAAAGATAGAGTGAATGAAAACTCAGATGCTGCATCTTTGAAGCCAATCACTAAACCCCAACTGGATTTAATTGTGATTTCACCAAGAACATTTTATCTTCGAATTATTTATGAGGAATGGAAATGGAACAACAAACCTTTTCTACTGTTTTGACTCTCTTGTGCCTTCTCATTTCCATAGTTTCTTTTCTATTGACTGTTTTAGCACGCCTGAAACACTGCACCTTGTACTGACTCCATAACTAATTATAAATCAAATGGATTAGAACCACAGGATATGGACCACAGATTTTTATTTTTTATTTTTTTTTTTAATAGCTGTAAGAAACTTGAAATGTAGAATTGATGGCAAGAATGAGAACTAGAAAAGATGGGAGGAAACTGTCACTGAGACTGGCAACAACTGGGAGACATATCAAAAGGAAGAGCAGTCTGGCTATGTTTTCCACCCACCATAAGTGAAAAGGGTATAACAAGTGGAATACACAATACACTGGCACAGTGCTACCTAATCACATGACATTAGAATTAGAATTAAAAAACAAGCAAACCAAAGAAAAACAAGCAAACAAACAACAACAACAACAACAAAACACTCCCTTTTTAAACTAATAAATAAAAGAAAAACAAACAAACAAAAACCTCAGGAAAATACCTGGAAAAAAATGATGTAAGATACGGTGGTGTTTGCCTGAATGTGAAAACTATCTCAAGTAACAGGGCTGGGCTGTAAAATGTAAACTACCATACGGATGTCACTGGCATTTGATGTCAGTGAATCCTGCTGAGTTATTGAGCTATAAGGAACAATCCCAGGCTACCCCTTAAGGCATATTCTGGGTGACATAACAAATACTAAAAAGAGATTCCACCTGACTGTCTTTCCAAGGAAAGAAGAAAAGCCTGTTCCCTTCATCTAAACAGGTAACAAGGAACCTTATTTCTTACAAAAACTTCAGCCAGTGCTTCCCTTGAGAGGGCAAGTTATTCTCTTAAGTTATTCTCTTCTCCCACTGCTTGCATTCTGGTGGCATCATGTGTGGAGTCCCAGACTATCTGCTTTGCTCTCTATGAGACTGCCTTGCTGTTGTCTTGGCTGATGTCAGAAAACTGGAAATAACCTTTTCTTTTTTTTTTTTTTTTTGCTTTGCTCAGGGACCTTTCAGTAGATTTGCTGCTTGTTTTCTATTTCTGAAAGTGAATAACCATCTTGCATGTCTGGGAGGCAGAGAGTGGAAATCATTAAAGGATGCAAATATTGTCTTGAAATGATACTGAAGCTGGTCAGTAAGTGCAGAAGGAGCTTGGAAAGTGAAAAGTTCAACAGCAGTCATCAGCAGAAAGAAAAATGGTATGAGGTGGAGCAGTATCAAAGAGAATGAGAGGAACAGAAAGAAACATAAAGGACACAGAAGAAATGGAAAAAAAGGAGTCAGGAAGGTTGACTTTGAAAAAGAGATCAAGGAAGTGAAAGAGTGAGAGCTTGGGAACAGGCTGCTTAGAGACAAAGCTGTCAAGCACAAAAAACTGAGAAGTGGGGCAGAAAGTAAATAAAGTCCTTAGCACAGCAAGAAGGGCACAGATCACAACCTTAGTCTTTGTTCTCTTCAAGGATTTGTTTGGTAGAGCTCAGTGGGATAAGGCCCTAGGAAGAAGAGGGACCCAAGAAAGCTGACTAGTATTCAAGGATCACCTTCTCCAGGTTCAGGAGTGATGCATCCCAACAAAGCAGAAGGCAAATACAACTGGTTCAGGAGACATGCATGGATGAACAAGGAGATCCTGACCAAACTCAGATACAAATAGGATGCCTACAAAGGGTGGAAACAAGGACAAGTAACCAGGAAGGAATGCAGAGACACTGTCAAGAAGATGGAAATGGGAAAGCATGGAATTCAGTCTGGCCAGGACATCAAGAGGAACAAGAAGGACTTCTGCTTCAGTGACAAAAGTAAGACAAAGAAAATGTGGGTCCTCTCCTTAAAAAAATACAACAGGAGACCCAGTTATCCAAGACAGTGAAAAGGCTGAGATTACAAATGCTTCTTTGTCTCAGTCCTTACCAGCAACTTTCAGGAACTGTAAGTCCCAGAAGTCAAGGCAAGTGGTTCCCACCTTGGGGGGAAAAGAACCAGATGAGGGGATACATTAGCCTTGACACTGCCTCCCATAAGATCCTCACATAGAAGCTAATGGAAAATGGGTTAAATGAGCTGACAGTGAGGTACCCTGAAAACCTGATGAATGGGTGGGCCCAAAGGATGTTCAATAGTGCAAAGTCTAGTTGGAGGCCAGTAACAACCAGGGTATCGCAGTGGTCAGTAATACTTCCAGTTCTGTTTAGCATCTTAATTAATGACCTGGACTAAGGAAGAGAGGTCACCCACACTAAATTTGTGCATGACATAGGACTGGAAATAGTAGCTAACTCACCAGAGGAAACTGGAAGAACTGGAGAGGTGGTCTGACAAAAACCTCACTAAGTTCAACAAGGAAAAGTGAACGGTCTTGCTCCAGGGGTGGAACCCCCAGGAATCAGTAGGGCTGGTTGTCACCCAGCTGGAAAGAACAATGGCAGAAAAGGACTTAAGAGTCTGTTAGACACGAAGTTGAATGTGACTCAGCAGTGTATCCTTGCTCTTCAGAAGACTAATGATTCTTGCCTGCATTAAGCATGGTACTGACAGGTCAACAGTGGTGATTTTTCTGCTCTATTCAGCATACTAAGTAGTCTAGTTCTTGGTTTCCCAGCACAACAGAGATGTGGACAAGCTGGAAGGAGCTTCAACAGAAGGCTACCTTCAAAAGCTGTCTAGATGTGGTCCTGGGCAACATGCTGTAGGTGTCCTGGTTTATGCATGGGTGTTGGATCAGATGACCTCAAGAACTTACTTCCAACCTCAATCATTCAGTGACTCAGTGATATATAGAAAAAAAGGAAAGTGATAAATAGTGCATTTTCATAACTTTATGAGCTTATACAAACACAGGAGAACTCATGAATACATGAGCCCTCAATGCAGAACCAGCTGAGCCTAACAGAAAAATATTCCATCTCTTCTTGGGAAATAAAGCAAAACACCTTACGCCTTCTTGATGCAGGATTTTCACTTCTGGAAAATTTCTTTTTATGACTCCATCTTCTGTGCACCTTTCTCTCTTGATATATAATCTATACCTATTTATACCCATGTATACACACAGCTTATCTCTTCAGTTTGAGTTACCTAATGAAGGTATGAACATAGCTGCAAAAAACATCCTGCTGTGGTAATTTCATCTGTTACATCCTAGTGATGCACTTGTTTTGTTGATTAGTTCTCTAAGAAAGTTTATGCTAAAGCACCAACTTTCCATATTTAAGCTGTTAGAAGGTGGAAAATTACTGAGGGAGAAAGAAATGTGTCATTTTAAAGTGCTTTGTTTTTCTTTAAAGTGTTCTTTTATTTAAATATGAGATCATTCAGAACAAGTAAAATACATTTCTGTGAGTCTTAATCACAAGCAGTGCTGTAATTTCAGATTCCTGTATATTGCTTCAAATATCATCTTAGGGAGAAAAAGCAGTAATGATTATGAAAGTGCCTTATATAATTCAGAAAGCTCTAGGAGAAAAAGTAATGTCTTTTAAAATAAATTTTAAAAAATGCCTAATTAAAAGTTGTCATTTTAGGTGGTGGTAAACATCTTTCACATATGTTTTGAGTTATTTCTTTGGAGCGTGACTGGAACTAAATTATGATGCCCCATGTATCTTTATTAGAAGAAATAACAATTTTTATTTTTTTTTTCCCCACCTGTGCACTAATAACAAATGAAAGCCTTAGGAGAAAATTAAGAAAATGTTATGTGGCTGAAGTGGTTAAAGAGAAGGAATGATTCAGACTCACATGGACCAAGTGTTTATCAGGGTCAAGTAGTGGTCTAGTACTTGACCAGTACACAAGAATTAAATCAGAAGTGTAGTGATCTGCTTTATATTAGAGATTAGCTAGCTGACTGTACTGGCTCCTGCTACTTTATGTTGTGTTGGCCTTATTACTCATACTGGCTCTTCTGGCCATTTTTTTTCAAACTGTCATTAAGTCCTTAAATATTATCATTTTTGTGAGTTCAGTATTTCTGGGCAATTGCTCCAACACATCTTGTCATGTCACAACTACCGAAGCAGCTGTGATAATGTGACTGGGCACAATGGTCTCCCACTTCTCTGATGACATTAGGCTTTTTTTTCTTTATAAAAAACTTTCGGATAGAGGAAATGCTTTTAGTTACACTGACTGGAAAAGCTGTTAGTAGAAAAAAGAGAAAGTTCTGGGAAAACATGCATGACTGATGGACTGTTTTCTTTTTCCCCAAACATCCAATTGAGCTAATAGGTGATACTACTTCCACCCAGAAGCTGTGTCCTTTCTATGTAGAGGCCAACAAAGTGTGTTTATGGCTACACTTAGTTTCATTTGGTCCATTCTGTGCAATAAAATAAAATAAAATAAGCTTTATTTTTACAATTCTTTCCCCCCCCCCCCCCCCCCAAATGTCTCTCTTAGTACTCTGCTTTAAAAGGGTGATAAAAGCAGCCTTGATTTTCCTACCACTAAAAAAAAGTTACCTTGTTGAGAGACCTGC
Organism: Coturnix japonica; assembly: GCF_054131305.1. Lineage (NCBI taxonomy): Eukaryota > Metazoa > Chordata > Aves > Galliformes > Phasianidae > Coturnix > Coturnix japonica. Next base: position 53,572,758 of record NC_140702.1, read on the forward strand.
CTTTTCTATCAGAAATGACACACAAAAGGAAAATCGCAAAGCAAATAAATTAAGGAAAGCTATAAAAAATGCACGACATTTAAGGATTTGGGGCTGTATAAGCATGTTGAATATAAGAGGGCAACTCTGAAGGTAATGCTCCCTATTTTACTATATTGGCACACTACATCAGACAAAGGTGGCAGTTGGTGGTATGACAGGAGAGGCTGAACCTTCCTCCAATATTGTGTTACATGCTGTTGCTGTGGAACAGCAAGCAGCAGAGGGGCAGTCTGACAGATGCATTTGACATGGAAGTGTTTATGACATGAAGGTGCATTACTGAATTTCTTCATGAGGAAAAAAAATCATCCATTAACATTCACTGATGCTTGCTGTATTTTTATGGAGACCAAGAGTGGATGTGAGCACAGTGAGGAGGTGGGTGGTATGTTTCAGCAGTTGCGACAACAACAGTGGGTCACCTCCAGTACTGCTGATTTCGACAAGCATGTCATACAGGCTGGAGAAAATGCATTGCTACTGATGGTGACTGTGTTGAAAAAATAGTGTTTTGTAGCGGAGAATTTGCTCTATCAAGTAGTGTTATTGTTTTCCTCATGTATGTTGTAGTTTCCATGGAAATAAATAGACGGCATTAATTTTTGAGCAATGTATGTGGTTATTCTGGGGTTCAAGGAGTCGTATTCTGTATTCTGTTCATGATTGCATATAATTTTCACCTGTTATTCAATTGCACTGAGCTTTGGCAGTAAGAAGGCATCTCACAGATATTAAGTCCTCACAGGTTTTATGACAGCAGGCAATCAGGAGGACTAGGGTTAGCATCCCGCTGAGAGAATGACTACATTGTTAGTCACATACATCAAAACATGTTTAGTGCCAGAAAATATACATGCGGCAACAGGATGCAATACTCTTTATTTCTGATACACCTGAAATTATTCAAATTGCTTTAACACGCTGTTGTTAATTAATTAAACAGAGTGCTTCCCTGATAAATAAATGTAAGAATGACTATGCAGATCTTTACCTTTGAATGACTTTTCCATAATCTTTTCGTTTTTCAATTACACTTAAATCTAGCATTCTCAGTAGGGAAAATACAGATCTAGAGTTTCACTTGTGGTCCAGATAATGTCTGGCACAAAATTTTTCTTTGTATACTATGCTGGATTTCTCTCTGAACCAGAACAATGGGCATTTTTAACACAGGGACTCTGCTACTCTGCTTAAATATCATGTTTAATCCTCGGATACCATCATTTATGTCTAGAACTGCACTGAAAGATGTAATTCTCTGTTCTTCAGGACTTTGATGTTTTGCCATTCTGTAAATAGAGCTGGATATTGAGAGTATGTAGGCTTTGGAAAACCTCTCTCTCTAGCCCCTGTAGCTTTACACTTTAGAAGCACAAGAATGTTCTGATTTGAGGTAACCTACATGTTTGACCCACAGACAGTGAACAAAGCCTGACAAAAACTCCAGGGTAAAGACAACCAGTGTGATCCTAGTTGCACTGAGTATCAGTGGACAGCCTGTGTATTTACATTTTAAATAACACCCATGTCCCCAGAACCTCCAGCATACCAGGTATACTGGTAGCCCAGCTGCAGAAAATTTTCTAACCAGCTGTGAGATGAGCTAAGGCAGGGAATAATAAACATGCTTTACAGCCTCTTTGAACGAAATCCCTGCTTGGATTCTGCCAGGACTGAGTTGAAGCAGGTGCATGGTTGTTGTTGGTTTTTTTTTTCTGGCTCACTCACCTCATTTTATGACAAGTCGTCCTTAAAAAGTGCATATGGTAGCTAGTATTGCTGTCTCCTAAGAGAAACCAATCTTTTTCATGTATTTGCCAGCAGCAGGGATGTAGGTGGGACCAATTTTCTTTTCTTGACTTATTTAGTTGAATGTTGGCTTTCTTTATATATTTATATCACTGATTTGTGGTTTTGTTTTTTTGTTTGTTTGTTTGTTTGTTTTGTTTTTTGTTGTTGTTATTTTGTTTTGTTTTTAATTCAACACCGTATATGGACTTTTTATGCTTCAGTACTATAATTGTGTTAACTTAAAATGCAGATGTTAATCCTTTGGACAACTGTTGGTTCAACCAAACCTGCAATAAAGTCAGTCTGGTAAAAGATATCCATCTTTTTCCCAGCTTGTTAATTGATTTAATTGAGCTTAGGGAGAGAGCAATTCTGTGCACCTCATGCTTCTCTTCTCTGGATCTTCTATTATATTTAGAAAATTTTAGGAAAGAAGGAAAGATAGAAAAAAGACACTTTACATCTTTTCATTCACTGAAACGTGTTTAGGTTCCAAAACTGTGCAACTCTTAAAGTTAATTTAGGTGTAATCTTCTTCAATGTTCTTAAATGTTCTATGTCTCATAATTTTGGTTTCCAGTTGGAAAAAAAGGATAAGAAGTATCAAAATGAGCACAGAGGCAATGTTTTAAGACAAACTGTAATTGTGAGTTAGTCTGTCTAGTTTCGAAAGATTGGGAAGTGCTGGTAACTCAAATTAGACTGAGCCAGTTAACCAGCTTCTCCTTCCTGAAGGCTTTCCCTCTCCATATGTAGTGCTAAAAATGACCACTATGGAAAAAAAATCCTGAAAAATATCACTGCCAGTTTGTTCCAGAAGGTAATATAGAATTTATGTGTGATAGTAGCAGTTGCTATTGATACTTTTTCCTTTTATTAATTACATAAATAAACTGCAATTTGAAAATGTATTTACATTTATTATTTCAATTTTGGGTTCATGAACAGCAAAATATCTTAACTTTGTGTCTAGGTTTTGTACTAACAATGTAGTACTTACACATAATATCTTGGGCAGGTGGCAGGTAAGACTGAAGTCTTGGTTTAGTAAAGCATTTTAAATTTGAAGTTGTTCAATTATTAGACTACAGACTTTAATGTATGCATTGTCAGTTTTTGCATGAAGGAGAACTACAAGATATGTAAGATCTGTAAAATCCTATCAGTATGTGCCTGTATCAGAAACTTGTGTTAACACACTGAAAAGTGGAGTAAATTATTCATTATGAAGCAAACCTCATATTTTTCTAAAACAATAATTAAGGAACTTAATTAATAATTAAGGTTTTGTTAATAATCACATTACTCTGCCTAGTCTGCTTGCTCACAGGTTAACAAATAGCATTGCTTTTCCACTGTCTCTGTAGCTTCCTGTCCCTCTTGTGATAATATGATGATTCTGGAAACCATATTCATTCTTCAGCATTTCTTCTGAACTAATGTGATACCACTTACTAACAGCAATCAATCTGTAGTTGGCCTTGTACATGATATGTATGGCACTTACTTTTTTTTTCTACGACATCCTTCCAGAAACAAACTCAGATGTTACTTACAGTTCTTTGGAATAAAGTGTACTTCTTTGACGCACCAAAGTCAATGAGATATCACCTGACAGCCAGAATGAAATTATTTTGTATCTGAAAAGTTCTGGAAAGGGTTTTACTATTCTTAGAATAGTGTTTGATCCATGTGATAAAAGGAGAGTAGTTGCGTACAACAGAAAACCACAAACCAACCAACCAAACAAAAACAGGGAGAGAGGAAGAGAGTGGAATTTCACAAAGACATCCAGAGCTACAATTATATTTGCATGACTTACTAGGTAAAGTGTGTTGATTTGGGTGCCTTGTTGTGTAAAATATTTGTTGGAATGCAGAAAATGTGATGTGGCTCAACAATACCACTTATCTCACTGAAGCAAGAAGGCTCATGCAGGAAATAGCTTGTGGATGAAGACAGAGGAAAAACTGTGAAGCTAGCATGGAACTGCCTGAGGACTTGCACAAAGTACTGAAACAAAGAACTTGGTGGCAGAAAAAACTCAACATGCCTTAGGAGAAACAGAAAGCTATATCCTGGAGATAAATTTGTGTGCTGACTATTTCTGATTTTCACTTATTTAGTCAAGAGCAGAATTGAATGCTAGGAATAGTTCCCCTGAGAATTTATTCTAAGTGCAGCATCATTCCATCAGGAATGGCAATTCCTTCTGCCATTCTATTCCTCCCTCCTTGTCCTTTCATTCCTCCTCTTGTTTCCTGCACCTCACAGCCCAAATGCCCAAGACAAGTGACTCATCCATGAGCTACCTCTCAAGTGTGTGTGCTTTTACCCACACCCTCTGTATATTGTCTAGATGACACAGTTTACAACAAGAGCCAGGAAAACGGTTATTTAACTATCAGTGGAAGTGGTTTGTATGCCATGTTATTTTGAAGCCCTCCGAGAGCTCCGGATTGGAAATACTGTTATCTTGTTAATTGCTAGGTTAATAGTTACTCCTTATTATGAATTAAAAGAACCACTCTGTAAAATTATTAAACAGTTTAAATTATGTCTTACTGTTTGTACTGGATAAATACTAGTTAGCTGAGCTTGAAATCTTGTTTAGAGTTTTTGTGTGCATTTCTGTTTGCATTTCATTTGTAACTACTCAGTAGAGACCTACTCTATATACGGTATAAACAAACTCCTGACTTTAATTCACAAAACATTGCTTGGCTATCTAAGTTAGCATCTTGAAGTGGGGAAGGGAAGCATTTGTAAACAATTAGATTTATTCTGATTTCTTAGGCAAATGTGTGATGGAACACTGAATGCTTCTGTGTGTGCATATGCTAGAATATTTATGTTGTCAACTACGTATGCACACATCTATATTTAACAGAAAGATATAAAAAGAAAGATAAGGAGAATGCCCAATCCCTTTCTATTTCTGAATCAGCCATCGTCACTGCTCTATTATTTTAACAGGGACAAGCTAATTATAAGGCCATTTAAATTTGCCTTCTAAATGAAACCGCTGCAAAGGGTTTGTAGCAGGATCAAGCACAGAGGCTCAGTGTTGTTACGCTATGAGAAGCATGTGACAAACGTGTAAGGAGCTCATGACCCATATTCAGACCACTGGGCTGGAGTGCAAGCACGTAGAAAAATACAGAGCGCAGAGATTCTGGAGCTCAGTATTGCAGTGAATCATGAGGATGCTGCTCAGTTACAGATGAAAGAGAGAGACATGGAGAGCTGGCTACAGAACTGATAGCATCAGATGGCAAAAATGAAGATGAAATCTCTGGGAGTAACTCAGTAAAGTGACAGCCAGACAGCCCTGAAGACAGAGTTTTCTTAAGAGTGCCACGTTGGCTAACAATATTAGCTGCAGGGAAAAGAGATGCATAAATGGCACAGGAGGTGTAAAGAACGTAAAAAATTCTGAGGAGTGCAAATAGGAAGCATGACAGCAAGAACAGCCTCAATAGCAGATCATACTGGGGGAAGACAAGGCAGATTGGCAGGAGTGGACTAGTTTAGTCTATAAATATCCAGTAGGCAAATGTGCCGATCCTGGAATAATCAACTAGCCTGGAAAAAAAAAAACAACAAAACAACAAAGAAACCAAAAACCCAAACTATAATCTGGAGAGATAATCAGTTGGACAGCAGATACCACAGTGAAAAAACTTAAATCAGAAATTTAGAAAACAGAGCATCTAGAGGATATAACTGTTTAGGGACTTACAGGCCAGTATTTGAGCCACTCACTCCAGTTACATAACAGAAGCAAGATAAAAGAGAGTGCATGGTATCAGAGAAGCAAAGAATCACACTAGAGCTAGGAGCCAAATCACAAGACTTGACAGATCAAGGGCACATGGGACATCCTCTACATTTTTAAATCTTGAAAATATTTGCTTTTAGGAGTGTATAAAGAAGTGCCTATGTAAATAAGGCATCCAAGAAGTGAAGGGAGATACCTGTAGCCTTCCACCTTCCACTTTTAGTAAGTGTGCTGTGTTTGTTCTCTGCATGCAGTCAATAAGGCCTTGAACATTTCTGCCTGTGCTTTCTTTCCAGGATTAGGCTTGCGACAGAAACTGAGGGAGCCTGATCACAGCAGGGTTTCCAGGAGGTGCCTTTGCATCTGTGCATGAAACTTGGCAAGCACAGGAAGGAGGGGGGCTTACCATGGTGCACCCTTTATATCAGTTAAATATTCTTTAAAAAACAACAACAACAAAAACCAACTACAGTTCATCAGTTGCTGAAAATGTTACATTTATTTAACCATTAAAAGCATTTCAGTGCGTTACTCACTTTATGAATTAAATATAGACTCAGGATTATGAGAAATATGTTCCTATAATTTATTCAGAAATATTTTCAAATTATCTTAAGAACATATCTTAATCTCTACTTTTATGAATAAATTAATCTATATTGACTTTATATCATAGGAGAGCTTTTAAAAGCCTTGTCATTACAGTTCACAGTGAAGTAATATAAGGCATAGGAAAGAGGTACTGAGACATACTGTAATATTGAGAAACATAATCAGATTTTTATATAGTACGTCTCTCTTACATACATCTTGGACACTGGGTTGCACATATGTGCCTGAAAGTGTGTGTACGTAATATATATTCTACAAACATGTCTACAGAGACTTACTTATATGTGCACATACATGCTTATGTATGCCTTCAATGTAAAAACAGCCAAATTTTAACTCAATAATGTGTCTCATTAGTAATACATTTGAAATTAATTTCAGTTAAATACTCAGAGGTTAACATAATTCGTGTACTTGTATAATTGAGTTATAATCTACAAGCAAAAGGTGAGAGGAAAGAAGATTCTGCTCCCAGTTCCAATTATGTTCTTTGGAAATGAAATGTCCTGATGTTCTATATTCTGCAAGGGCACATGATCTGTATCTATTTTCAGCTAACATCTCTTCACATGGTGGCCTAAAAATAGGCAAGCGATGAGCTTTAAATAATGGCTCAGGAAGTGTATTAACCTCTTTCTCACATTCAAAGTTTGTCACATTGCTGTAAGTATCAATATTTTGGAGAAGGTTTCTTGTGTTGGAGAATGACAAAGCAAGCTACATACGTGCCAGCTCTGCTCAGCAGCATTACAGATGTCTTAGCCTCTTAATTCCTTTCAAGGTCTGTTATATATTAAGCCAGCTATCTACATATAATATCAACAGCAATTCTCTTCCTCTCCATAGGGCATCTATTTTGCGCCAGCTGCTAAAAAGGATGATATCTAGCTCTTACAGATGGGACTCTTTCTTTTTTGGTGAAATATGAATGATTGTGAAAAGTAGTGTTTTCATAAATAGGTGAGTATAAAACATGTAGCAGTGAGAGGTACAGTAAGTAGATAGACTTCTCTTTTGCAAACTCTGGATACATATACAAGCAAATGTATTTCCCAAATAACCCATTGTCCAAATACCACAGCATAATGCTCTCATCAGGAACACTTTTCAAATATTTCTAAGTAGTTGCATTCTTTCTTTCTGTCTTTCTCTCTCTCTCTCTCTCTTTCTCCCTTTCCTTCTAATATAGATCCATCTTTGCTTCCTGATTTTGAATTCCTCACTATTTCAAATTCCACACTATTAGTTAAATTTATTTTTAAGTACAGATAATTGACAACAGAAATAAGTATTAAATAGCTTTCAGTTGCACAGTTAGATAATAACTGGCTAATAAATGAGCCCAGGCTAAAATGAAATCTATTGATTACAAAGAATGTGTCTTTTCTTTATAATGTATGTAATCACATAGGTACTTATTTTATCTACAGAATTATTTAGCCTTCTATCAAGGCACAATGTTTTGTATCCAATATACTGCAGTGATCAGTGTGCACAAACACACAGTGATCAGCTCATAAGACATGCAACTGCATGAGCTTTAGGCACTTTATTAATCTCCTCTTGACCAACTTCAGAGTTTTCTTTTTTCACAAATGGGAGAAATGAAATATGAATTGCTTCATGAGAAAATCCACAAACTAGGCCCCTTGTCAGTAACAGCCCACTTGTCAGTAAGTGCTCTACTGCTGCTGAGGCTGGCTTTGAATCCAGTCAAGGCTTTTATCCCAAAAGATGGAAACAGCATCTACAAATCATTACTCTGAACTCAGCCAAGGAGCTATGGGAAAGTATGCACTGGTACTGAATGGAATGGAGTCTGTGCAGCAGCTCTTAACTCCAGTGATCTCCAACAATTTTATATAACAGTAATTTAAGTGAGGAAGATTCTTGTTGATCACTAAAAACAACTAAGTTCCTTTAGTATTTGACACTTATCTTTAAATTAAACTCAAAGACTTCTGCATACATATCTACACTTTATTTCATTATCTGTCTACTTATGTGCCACTTCAAGCACTTATACACAACACAGACAAGTCTGTTGAAAAGCAAAGATGTACTATCAGTGGTGCACATTATAAGTAAACAAAACTTTTCTTTTTTTTTTTTTTCTGATAGCTCCACTTCCATCCCTTAAAGGCTCTTCATCAAAAAAAAAAAAAAAAAAAAAAAAAAGGGATGTATATAGACTTTACACTTAGTGGAGAAGTTTGCAGATGAAGAAAACTCCCCTCTTTCAGGTAGGAGGACTTCAGAAAAAAAACCACACACAAACAAACAAACAAACAAACAAACAAAACAGCATTGCACATTTAGCTTAACTGTAAGACAGCTTTTGGAGGAAAATATTATAAGGATTTATGTGTATGTTGGGGAAAAGCATAAGTCCAAAACTAGAGTTGAGACCCAGTTTTATGCAGGTTTCAGAAAAATGTTTCTATGTTTTTTTGGTTCCAGTGGTATTAGGAAAAGAACAAAATAATGATCCAGCATTGCTGTGATCTGTAGAGCTCTAACCAGCCTATTTCCCACAGCTTTAACAAGATTTACCTTCTTATACAACAGTGCACCAACTGGAAATAAGTCCATACATGTGCACTTATGATGGATTTTAAGCTCTGTACATTTTTGTTCTCATTGACTTGCCTTTGAGATACCATGCTTTTAAGAGGCATCTCCAAATGTACAAACGGGAAATGCCACAAACTCTTCTGCAAGCTGTTATTACTATTCCAAGTGTGCAACTGAGTGACAGAGTGCATCAAATTAGGCATATGCACTTGCTTTTGCATCTGGCAGCTCACGACACATTTATCACCTCTTGCTGGTAAGACACAACGCTAATTAGTATTTCTGCAACTTTAATGGACACATACATTTTAACATGTTGATTCAACACAGAAACATTTCCGTAGCCATCAGAACAACTTCACCAATTCAAAAAAATACATATGCTTCAAAAGACTTTAGCCTGCTTCTGGATCCATAATTTAAATCCCACAGCGAAAACTGAAGTAAAAATGTTCTTTCACCATTGCCAAGGAGAGAATTATGGGAAAGGGAAATGGAAACATCCATCCTTGCCTGCATTGCAGTTCTAACATGGATCAGGACTGCACACTGCCCCCTGCTTCCTCTGCCCACGCTCTCTCTATATAAGGACTAAGAGATTTCACTTTGGAACCCCATGAGAAGAAAAATGGAGAGCCTATCAGGAGCCAGTAGAACACTGTACCAGATGGCATCCCTGTAGCCAGATCCCCCATATCGTAATCTTGAATTAAAACAGACAACAATGTTTACAACCCTGGTTAAAAAGTTTTAATTTTTTTTTTTTTTTAATTTTATTTTCTTTTCTTCTTTTTTTTTTTTTTTTTTTTTTTTCATTTATCTTTGTTTATTCCTCAGTGGGTTCAGATGAATCTTTCTTAACTTCTACTCTGTTTTAACACAGAAGAGCTTCTGGACATTATTAACGGATTGGAGAAAAAGATCACTTGGTTTAGCTACCTGATCTGAAACTTGCTTAAACCTATTAGGGAGAGCACCAGCTAAACCCAAGCAATCACAGTGTTAAAAAATCTTACATAGAGAAAACTAGCTCAGAAGTCATCTGAAGTACTTTGTTATTATTTTTACCATCCCAAAAATCAGCAGCTCCATTTATAATTGCAAGAGCATAGTCAGACCTAATAGGAATGAACTTGCTGTGGTAAGCACTGTCTTATGTGCCTTAAATTTTCCTGCCTTTTAGCGTAAGCCACAGGGGGAAAAAGAAAATTAAAAAAAGCCCACTTCTTTCAGTCTTTCCCTTAGTACCACTCAGGTATCAGCAAAACAGTCCTTTGGTCCACTAAGAACTGAGACAGAGCAGACACTTGGAAGTATGATCTTAGACTTGAGTCAGGCAATGGAGTGGAATTTGCCTCTGCAGAACAGCACTGCTATTGCATTAGCTGCTGTTCTCTCAATGAACTGGACTGGGTACCTAGGAAAGCTGCCCTGCTTCTGCTCCTCAGATCCCTGAACAGCAGTCCAGACAAGAGCAAGTATAGACTAGGCTTACACTTCTATAACAGGCTGTGAGAGTATTTAGCTTGAATCCAAATAGTCTGGTGCTTTTCTCAAATAACTTATCTTTTAACACAACAAAACTACTGCACTAAGATTTGGGGATTTCATTTAGCTTAGTATTTTAGAAAAGCTCATGAAAGAACTGTGATGTCTGAAATATCTATTGAACAGTTATCACAAAAGAATATCATAGGTGCAGTAACAAGTCTGTTGAAAATCATAATTACTGAGAGCTGTCAGTATACTATTATCTGTATTATTGGAAGCAGTTATATCTTGGACTTGCCAAAGCATGTCTCAGCTCAGGATGGATTTGGTAATGAAGCACGTTGAACACAGAAGGGACTCTGATAAAAGTTTTTGGAATACATGCAGCAGTTATGCAAGTGGTTGGTAATTCAAAAGCCATGTCTCACCTCCAGCACATACACTTGAGTATGAGTGCACATCAGTGGCCATACTCCCCATACTGCAGGAAATAATTTTAGCTTCATTTTCTCAGACTCCTAGGAATCAAATTTGAGGCTGTAAACCAAGTGTTTCCATGTCACACCTGGTAGTGCAGAGTATCCTAAAATACAGTAATCCAGTCACCTGGTGGTCACGGGCCAATTTCCAACATAAACACTGCACTTCCCCTTCAGAATTTGTCAAATAAATATTGCTCCAGTATACAAGTATACTACCATTTATTCTGTCAGACTGATGTGCTGCATAATTCATTCATGATTTCAGTACTCCAGAGTATAAACTGAGGTTATGTTTTATCCATGACTATGTGGAAAAGCTTTTTAATGCACTAGATAAAGAGGTATTCACTCTTTCCACATAACTGTATAAAGTGATACTTAAATTAGTTCCTGTATGACTCCATCTATAATTCTAATGCATTTTCTCTACTTCCCCTCCTTAAGCTTCTACCTAGGTTTAGTGTATATAAAAATATGTAAAATGCAGTGCATTACAATGAAGTTATTACCTCTTTTATGATCATAAATTTATGGACATAGGTTGTTACTGAAGTAAAATATCTGTAATTTTCAATAATTTAATGCTGATATTTAATATTGATTCTGTTACTTTAATGTTTTTTAATAAACTCATTCTATTTCTTACTATTTTGTTAAGGTTTAATGGCCTGTATCCAAAAATGATAATGACTACATTATTAAAAAGGACTAAAGCTTACTGTGCTCAAATTACATCACATTTCAGCCTCATATTAACTTTGGAGTTGTTTCTTCACTGTTCACAGAAGCATAGCATAGTTCAAGCAGGAAAATATTTTGTCATTTCTATACATCAATATGAAATAGAACAAAAAGTACTATACAAGGAAGTATGTGGAGGGAGTTATTTAACTGGAAATAACAGTGAAGTTACTGAATTGATAATTTTTTAAATTCATTTTGAAAGTCTAAGTTAATTTTCCCTAAAACTATACTTAATATGTCAACACATAAAAAACGAAATCTGTTTTTAGTAAATCTATTGTTAATTTTAGCTATTGTTATAAAAAGTATAAATCCAGGAACAGAAGCTTTCCCTTATTTTGTTGTGAATGCATCTCCCTCACAAGAAATGTTACTAAGTGATGCAAATCTACCAGTCTACCAGATTCATTAAGTGCCATTAATGTACTTATATTCACTATCCTTGTGGGAAAACAAGAGCCAAGAACTTCATTCAGCTCTGCTCAGTTTCAGAACGGGCACTGTGTAAAAATGAAGCATGTAAAAGGGAAACTAAAAAGAGCTTTATGTAGGCTGGTTGGAGATTACTAATGGAGAGAAAAGGGAAATAAATTGGCAAATACATAAAGTAATGTATCCATTACCTCTTGGATCTTATAATAATAAAAAAAAAAAAATTTAAAAATTGTAAACTCAGTAGTTGGCAAAGATTTTAAAAGAACATTAATGTTTGGAATTTTAGGAAAAGAATAATTGATATTATTAAAATACCAGCATGCTGGGTACCGATCTGGTACTCAGGAAAACATACAGTAGAGTTGGGAATAAAATTATGGAATGGCAACAAGGATGATTATGGAGGTGAGATGGCTTTTATGCAAAAATAATTGAGAACAGAACTCTATATGCTACAAAAATAAATAAATAAATAAATAAAAAATAAAAAATTAAGAATGTTACCATAAAAGTTTATGCAGTCATGACTAGCATACAAAGACTGAGTAGCAATTGTCTTCACGTTCTTTTTTTTAAGGCCATCAAAATCTAATAAACAGTGAGAGCCAGATTCAAACCCAAGAAAAGAAGGGTACAAGTCTGTGTTCCTTGTCAAAGGATGTGATTACAAAAAGATACCACAGATTCAAGAGTGTAAATAAATAATCAGGAGATATTACAATTAAGGATTACTCAATAGACAAATCACATCACTTGCAGAGTATGCTTTGAATTTTCAAAAGCCGGAGTCTAGGAGAGCTTTCAAGGGAAATACCACACTCACCCTGTTCTTGGGGTATCTACTTACAGACACTGCTGGTAAGGCTGGAGGCTTAGACAGAAACCAGAGATGAGCCAATTTGACTGTTCTTAATCTTTTTTCTTTGATGAAACTTCTTATGTTTGTCTTTGAATTTTTTGTAATTCGAGTGTAGTTTTGGAAGAGATTGCATTCTGATGCAGAATCAGAATTTCTACACAGCAGCAACAGGTTCAGTGAACCTGAATGATGTGAGAGAGGCTTTCCACCTCTACAGAAATGTAGCTGCCGAGAGTCTCCCCACTATTTGATTCCCAGGAAGCCTGGACAGTTACCATCTGATAACTCTACCCATGAAATAGGAGATACACTTTTCAGTAGGAGTGAAATAATTTACTTTTCCTTAGAGAACACCTTTTCTTATGAGCATGTGGCAGCACTCTACATATGGCAATGTATGGTTAATACAGTTTGAGCGTGTGGAGTTGAGGATATCCAGTTAGTATACCCAAATCATGTAACTCACTTAACCAAGGAGAAGATAAGGTTTGTAAGCCCCACATCCTTATAAATATCTAACTTTTAGTTCATTGAACTGAATATCTTTGTTAAAACAAGCTTATCCTTAAATGATGAAGGTCAGCTGCCACTTGGTTTTTACCACGCACTTTACTCAGTTAAGATGCACTTAAGGAGCACTGAAAAAAATTCAGAAACCAGGATCATTTTCTCTTTCTAGTATAATGACCTAGTTAGTTCCCCACAAGAAGTATGAATCTATTTTCAGCTTCCTAACAAAATTTAACATATACAAATACGCGGCAAACCTTTTTTAAGCTTTTTATTGTGTTTCTCATCCAATATTCTGTGTATATTCCATATAAAGTTTTCATAAGCTCAACTGAATATGAATCCTTTTTTACTAAAAGTCTTACTTTTACTATAAGCAAACAAGCCTTATTAGAAGCAGTTATCACGTAAGAATTTTGCAACAGATTTGTACTGCTATTTCTGTGTTCTTTATTTTTTAACGGTTAAGTGATCATGTTTATATCATGCATGTTTGCTACTCTGTTAAAAAGCATAGACTGAAAAAGGTCATCATCCCTTAAGGAAATCCTAGCTTTGAAAAGTTTCAACACATGCAGTAAACTAAAATGGTTCAGAAGAAGGAGAACTGACAATACTGAAAGTTTTTTATTGCACTTGATAATATTCATGCTGTGGTTATGCAGTATTTTGTGTGTCTTCCTTACTGCATACTCTAAGCAAAGAAAAAATGGTTTCAGTTGAATGTCTTTGTAAGTTTCTTTCATCATGCTATGCAAGCACAGTGGAGACTCTAAATGCTTAATTCTTACACTAAATACAGGGTAAAATAGAGAAGTCATTAAAAACTAAACAAATGAAGTAAATACTTTTTCTTTCAGTGATGCAACTGTGCTGCTGTCTGTACATTATAGCCTTGTACAGTTACTGGCAGTGATGCATCTTGTCTAATTAAAAAAAAAAATAAATTTTAAAAAATAATAATTGTGTTCTACACTTAAAAGGGTCTAATTTATTATCCATTAGTAACACTGAAAAGTGACTATTTGCCTTATAAAACTGTGCATACTGAAGTGGTAGCTAAAATTGAATTTAAAACAACTAAAATAAGCAAACATCCAAGTGGTATTTTCTGGCACAGCAATAGAGTTGCTGCTAGAATTCAGACAGATGCATTGGAAAACCTATTCTCTCATGGCAGCCATCAAATTCTTATGTTTTTGTTTTGTTTTGCTTTGTTTTTTATTTCTGGTGGCATATTTTTCTGGAAGTCACTATATAGTCATTAGTACAAGCATGCAACTTGATTGTAGTCCTTGAATGCAATATACTGATAAATAATTTTTTCTTAGATAATAAAGAGAACAAAGAAATTGTAATTACAGCATAATCACAGCAGAACCAGAAACCACTACTTCAGTGAAATTCCACTCTTAGCGTTTTCAGTGAAACATTAATTTTTGAACATTTCTATGCCTGATGTCTGCCCAGAAGTGCCTTTTGTTTTGTGTTGTTGGTTTTTTTGTTTTGTTTTGTTTTGTTTTGTTTTGTTTTAAGATTGAGTAAATTTTCCCTGCTGCTCTTAAGCAGTAAGAAAAATTTTAAGAAGGAAGGAATGAAGAAACAGAAGGTGGGGAGCTGGGAAACAAAGAAATAAAAATGGGATTAATGTAGGGAAGAAAGGACGAAAAGCAAGATATTTAGAGTGCTGCAACTGGAAGTGGTTGTTAGTAACAGAAGATTTTGAGCTGGAAGGCTATTATGCTTCAGGTATTGATATTATTTTTTCCTTTAAAACACAAGTAGATGAGAATGTTTCTAATGTCAGTGACTGATGAGTTTGTATATGCACTCCATTTTTCAAAAGAACCTAAATTCTATACTGGCTAAAATTTTTATTTTGCCTATCACTGTGGTCTAGAGATAATTTCCAGACTTTTTCTGTCCTACATGGTGGATTTTTATAGTGCATTTTCCTCTTGACATTTCCAAATATACCCAGGGTAGCCTCAGGGTAGACTGGCAGAGGCAGTTTAGAAACCAGAGACCTCCACCAGCCCTCCAAACTACTTACAAACATGCAGCATGCGATACTACACTTGTTTTAGGGAATTAGATAAGTGCAGGCACTGGAATTCAGTCCAGTGAATTCACTGCCCAATTGTTGGAAATATCATTGTTTGTCCTGGTACTTACTTGAATCATTTAGCATTTATCTAGAAATTTTTAGCTCTGTCTACCACTCTCAGCAGTCGTGTCAAAGGAAGGAGGCTGCTGTCAGGCTTTAGGAACACTGGCATGACCAAATAGTGGCAAGGGGCTTTAGAAGCCCAAGAGCAGGAACGGATGGTATTATTTCTTATAATTTGAATATTGCACCTATTTTAAATATGGAACTTGACTGATGTTTAATATGAGCTGCATAACATGTTTTGACATATTTTCAGTGCAAACAGACTCAATGGAATAGACAGACCATCACAGACCTTTTTCATCCACAAATAATGTTAGAATTACATGTCATCCTGTGTTCTGTATGGAGTTTTATATGCCCACTATCAGCATAATTCCTACCACACCCGAGCATATTAAAATGCACTATTTGGTACTGCAGAGGTTTCCCCACTACAGACTACTTATCCTTTATTCTCCTCAATTATTTTTTTCTTTTTTCCATGCTTTTTTCTTTCCGAATATTTCTGAATTCTTTTTTTTTTTTCCCCCTCCTCTTTTTAGTAGAAGATATCAGCCAGTTGATAACACAAACCTCCTTGCATAGGTTATCAGTTGAAGATAGTTACTTGTATGTTCTGAATAAGAAGCTACCTGTCTTCCTCCAAAGCATGTCACCAAGAAGATTTCAACTGCTTGCATATGTAATATACAATACGATTAAAAAACATACAAACAAGCAAAACAAAATCAGACTGGAAACTTGAGTTTAAAAAATACAAGAACTTCTTTCATGGATTGTACTTCAAATTTCAGCAGGCTTATCTGGCAGTAAAGACTGGAAGAAAAAAACATCTTAACCAAGGATGCTACTTCTACTTTACAGCTTTACCGATGGCTTTTACAGGTTTCACCTATGTAAATGGCCTGTCAGTAAGTAGGGAAGCAGGTTATGTCTTTCACTCCAAACCATTCCAGTTCAGTCTCTGTCATACAGAATGGCAGAAGACCACATATTCTCTCAACAATTAGCAATGGTATTTTACTCTTTTTATTTTTCTACCATATAGTTCATTTTCCTGGTCAGACTTTTACTAGATAGATGGTCAAATTGGATTAAATATTATTGAAAAGAATCAGAAAAACAGCAAAGATGTAATTTTCCCATAGTACAAAGAATCACTTGAGTGCTTTAATCTTACCTCCCGAAGAGGATCATTGAGCTCATTAAGAATGTTTTCCTCATCAAAGATCTTGCCTTGATAGCGGTGCTCATAGTAATCATGTATCTTCTGGCGCATTTCAGCAGGTAATTTGTGGAATGACATGTACTGTTCCACTTGTTTGTACTGTCAGGAGAAGAAAAGGAAGAATCATTTATCTCTCCAAATTTTTAATAATCTCAAGGCACTTACAAAATGAAAATTCATTCATGTATCCACTTATGCCTTACATATGTTTATAAAAATATATCAGAGGACCCTAACACAAAAACTAGCTAGTTTGGTATTACTGCTATTGAGTTGACAACAACATTGTTGAAAATAATGGAAACTGCCCCTTGTGATGATATTAGTATTCATATTAACATATAATTTTTGGAAGACAACCCCTCACACCTTGTCTTCCCTAGAATTCAGCTAAAAATGATAAGGCAGTGAGACACAGAAAGAGAAAACCCCTTCAAGACTCACAGATAAGTTAAAACTTGCAAGAAAATTGGTTTCTTATGCATACAATCTTCATTTTGTTTTTCTTCTTTCCTGCCCCCTCCCCCCTCTCCCCCCCCCATTAATTTGGCATTTTTAACTGTTTTAAATGAAAAAAATCAGTAAAGGCCTAATTAAGACCAGCATCCCTGTGGACCAATTAAATGAATTTATACTGTACATTCACTGCTTATGAACTAGTGGGTATATCCTTTAACTTGCATAACTGCAGGCTGTTCTATCTGCTGTAATTCAACTTAAATTTTGTTTTGCAATGTGGAAAAAAATTAGAAGAGGCCACATGTACAACATGCGTTCCCTAAAGAAGAAAGTAACTTTGCATGGGGTTGTTTAATAATATCTGATAGTATGTTAAGTCTGAGTTAAGGTCTGTACAGCTTTTTTTTTTGCACCCCGGAAGCAAGAATTATTCTCCCCATCCTTAAGAATTGAGATTTAAATTTGCTTGCCCTTCAGTGGTTTCTGCTCTGATACAGAAAAAAATATCCATCTATTCTGGGTGTGAATCAGACTTCTGGGACAGTCATAGTCTCACATAAACAAGATATTGCTAGTAAAGTTATTCTAGTAATCATTTCAGCTCATCTAGGTTTGGATTTAGGGGGAAGGAGTGGAGGTGAGATCCACATGTGGTCTATGTATCTGACAGTCCTGCGGCTGCTTTCATGTTTCTGCAGTTTCTCCAGAGCCAAAGAGAAGATGCTGTACTGTGTAGCTCTTGCTGTGTCCTCACGCAAGAATGATGCATGACAATTGTTGTAATGCACAGGTAGGGAACAGACACCGCCATGTACTGTAGCATGGGGCTGAACCACTCTACCCAATCTTATTTGTAATCTAGTATGCTTCAGCAATGATAATAAACAATAATCTTTGCTAATGTACATTAAATTGAGATACACAGGGTATAATGCAAGAGAATGGCAAAGGACTTTTTTTATCAGAATAACCTTGAGGAAGAGAACATTTATGCTAAAAGCAATTTGCTTTGCCAGCAGTTTACACTTTTCCCTTTCATTAGAGCTGTTATTTGAATAGGTGCTTTCTCCCAGACAGGCTAGTACTTTGCTCTACCACTGATTATGCTTATACATGAGAATTTTAGGGAAACAGAAAAAATAGAACTGGTAGGAATCTAGTGCTAATCACTTGTGTGTCATAAAATATTTCCATGTTAATAACTCACGGCATAATAGGGACATCTGCATATAAGCAACTTTTACATTTTGAATCTTCTACAACTATGAAGCTGAAGTCTCCCAGAAATATTTAACTGTCTAAAACTTCTCAGTGTCAAAATATCTGAGACTGTGAGTACACAGTGTATTATCATTCAGCAATAGAACTTTTTCTAACCATGTTCAGTGTGATTCTAACTCATATTCTGCATCATTCATGTTACTACTGTTCCCTTCTTGACATTGTGTCATAGTATTCACATGACGTGATCTGTCAAAACTTTTAACTTATTCTTGTCTTTCACTAATGCAGTCCAAGTCAAGATTAGCTTTTTATTTCTAGAATATTCTTCCAGCTCAGAAAAGGGAGGTTATTTATTGCAGTCTGCTATATGTCACTGGTAATACTAAGTGTTTGCCAGAACAGCTGTAAATGTAGTCTGTCACAATTCAATTGGGAAAAAAAAAAATAAAATAAAAAAATAAAAAAAATAAAGTACCCCAAATGGTTAGAAATATAGGTATTTTTACCATAAAACTTTCATTTGTTTAATTATCCTCACAAGAACAATGTAAATCACATAAAGAAACCTATGTTATTTTCTGGAAAAATCAGATGTCAAAAATATACATATTAAAATTCTCACAGGATTGCAAATATTCTTAATAAGTGTGTCAATTCATGAGATTACCATAGTATGTCTAAGTGGGATTTTATATCTAAAATAGATATAAAATAAAGAATTGTCAGTAAAATTAAATTTTGTCAAAACTTTGTATTTGGTTTGTATTTAAAAGAGTTGTAGGTGATCCTGAATCATCCATCAGATTTGACACTTGAATCACTCTCTTCATATGTGAATGGAATAATTTGTAATGACTTTTTGCATCACAGTGTATATTTTTCTTTCAAGACAGAGAATTCTGGTTGGCTTGTTAGTTTGTTTTAATTTGATTCATTCAGAGAACCAGTGGGAACAAATGTATTTCTGTAGCTTTTCTTAGATCTGTGTAAAAATGTTTCAGAGCCACAGACATTCCCTCAAACCTAACTTTGCGGGGCTTTTGGCCTTCCTTATGGCATGTGACAGCCACAGTCTATATTAAAAATATAGACAATTTTGTGAAAACTCTCTCTGTGAAATTCAAATTGCTGGATGTGGAAGAGAACTACATTTTACATGGAAGACAATTTAGTAAGGGATTCTCCATGTGCACATCTCCCCAGTAGACTCTGCTTTCCATGGGGATGACAAACAACTCATAAAACAGTGACAAACTACTTCTGACTTCAGTGGGAGAGAAATAGCACATCCTAGCACTACAGTAAAGCCTGAACTCGATGAAAACATGGGAAGACAAAGAAAAGCCATGGTAAAACTTTTAAAATGAGAACTTGTGTCATATTATTAAACCCAAGTATGAGATTATTTCAGAAATGTGGGTTCCACAGAGTTCTACGTTAAGGCCAGTTCACTTTAACATAAATGATCTGGCTGCAGAGCACAAACGCATACTATGTAAGTTTGTAGTTAACACTAAATTAGGAGGAGCTGTTGAGTTCATCGAGGGTCCGGGAGTTCCAAGAAGTCTTACAGAGTCTAACCAGGCAGACTACAGGGTTTGGCAACCACCAACAACATAAAGTTTAACAACTGCCATATTTTGCACCTCGTATATGTACAGACTGCGAGACAAGAGTAGCCTCACAGAAAGGGATCTGCAGTTACTGGTTGACAGCAAGTTGAATCTGAGTCTGCAGTGTGCCCTGGCAGTCCAATGGGCCAACCATACCCTGGGATGCACCATGCCCAGCACTGCCACCAGGTGAGAGGAGGGCTTGTCCCTTCTGCTCTGCATTGTGCAGTCTCACCTCCAGCACTGGGTGCACTTTTGGGTGTTGGTGAAAGGTTCCTGCTGAAATAGGCAAGAAGTAAATGGATTTCAAAGTTAAATACATATTTTCACTGAAAAACACTACCCATGAATAATTGCTTCTTGCTATTTCAACCATCAAAATATTCACGGGCTTCTTGTACACAGAAAATTTTTGCTTCTGTGTTCCTTCAGCCGATGATGAGAAGTACAGCTCTGATCACATGAAGTTCTACGTGGACTCAAATATAAAACTCTTTTTTGCTTCCTGCCAAAGGCCAAGGAGCAAAATGACATCTTTGTAATAACGATCTGCAAGTGAAGCAGAAACAATATTTCAAAATGAAGACAGTATCCGAATAAAGCCAATATCCAAATAAAACCATTGCAACAGAAACATAAATATTCATCTCTCATAAGGTATTTTAACATGTAAGTTGCGCCAGTTGCTGTCTTTTCTCTTACTATTTCATAATTATTGTTGACTCTTCTAGCTGAAAAGAAAAAGTCCTAAAAATCTCTACAGCTCATAGTTTATCCTTTCATATACTAAACCATAAAAAAATACAAAATACATGAATAGTATCAGTTAAAAACTGTGGAACATATTACATTCTTGGTGTACGTTTAGATATTAAGTATGTAGTTATGTAAAAGTACCTGGACTTACATGTACTGATTCACTCATGAGCTACTTCTATTCTTCTAAGGAATAAAAGTGCCAACATTTTTTGTCCAAAACGTCAGCACTCAGCAACTCTGATTTCTGACTAGTTTTTCAAGAAACCCAGGTCCCTGTACCTTCTATTGATGATAAGAGTTGAATGAAACCCTTTTGCAATCATCCTCAGCAATTTCCACCCTTCTCCTTGGAAAGCTTCTCCAGCTTTTACATATGATGTTTTTACAAATGACATATTTTACATTTTCATCTATAAAAATGTTTACATTCAGTTATCTTTCCTTTTATTACAAATGTAACCATGGCCACAGAACTACACTAATGAAATATTTTTAGCTTAATTTTTAAGTAGTGTGTAAGATCTCTAAGTAAAATGAATGACATACAGGCAGGCTAGAACGCAAACAACTAACAGTGGCAAAAAACAAAACAAGGAAAGAGTGCTTTACTCAGGTCCCATAAATCAATGAATATATTCCCTTATCTTTGCTAAACCTCACCTCAGCTGACTTGTATAAAAACATATCAGGCAATCTCAAAATAGACTTTCTCTATCAATTCTTTAAAAATGTTTTTCCAAAAAAGGTCACTGATCATTTAGATAGTTCTGAATTTTATTCTGAATTTCAGTCTAAATGTGTGCAAAGACAATTTAAACCAAATAATGCCTAAGAGAAATTCATCCAGCAGCTCTGAAAGTTCCTGTCCTGTCCTGTCCACATCATCTTTGAGCTTAAAGCTGCAGTTTGTACTAGTACATTGGATTACAATGGAGACCTTGGATTACAAAGCTCCAAATTTTATCCCACTACTAATAATTCACCTCTCAAAACTGAACTGATTATCTCTATAAGGTATGTTGATCTTTCTGTATAAGTATTTACAATTTTATATCATCTTAAGCTTTATAGAACTGTTAAACCCACATTGAGGATTGTTCCTGAGGGCATTATGCAAGCTTCATGACAACACCATTATTTTACGTATTTTTAAGTAGCTCCAGCATGATGAACTTGTAGTAGTATAAGAGAATGCAGAGGAAATTTTTGTCTTAAAATAGCTTTGCTATTGAGAGCAGAATGAGGTCTGCATACCCTAAAGCAAATCAGTTTTGTGTAGATGACAGGTTATGCTCTACTTAACAAGTGTCACACAGAAGATATCCCTGACACTTTTTGCATATACAAATACTTAAATAAGTTTCTTTGTACTCTAGTAGTACTTTCAAAACATCAAGCATATCAAAGGGCAGCAGATCTGCCTATAATCAAACATTTAACAGTAACTTAGAATTCCATAACTTAGACTGCTCACTTTCTGTGAAAAACGTGAGGTTAGTAGTGCGATATCTGTGTTCAGATTTCTAAAAGTAAAGAATCTGATTCAAAGCAACTGTTTGATTCCCTATTTTGAAAAGAGAGAGAGATAAGGAGGGGTAATTCATCTCATTCTGAAATTACTGTCTTGTAGGGATGGAATACATTCACCTTTTTCACGCTTATCTTTCCCTCTTTTTTGACTCTAGGGGAGGTCCTAATGACTAGCACTGATCAGTTGTTAGCTAAATTAGGTGAAAAGGTTTGTAACTCAGTAAAATATTTTCATGTCATCAACTGTAACTGTTCGTCTTAAAAAAGATTTCTTACAAAGATTTCTGTTGTGAAACATAGCATCTGATACGACAGAAAAAATACTAAGTGATTTTCCCTTATGGTTGTGCTTTTCAAATTTTAGACTTAAAAAAGAAAATTTAATAAATGTTCTTATCAGAAGATGAAAGTTAACGCTAAAGTGAGGCGCCAGTGAACCTTCTGTTATCAAATATCTTCAGAGGATTTTATATTTCTGCTTCCAATTGTAAATGGAAAAAGGACACAGATACGGTACATCGGAAGGGCAATAAATGAGGTTCTCTCTGAATCAACATAAGGCAAAGCTAATGAAATTCATAAGCCAAAACTTTACTGCATAAGAACTGACAAAATACAATCAACTACTGAGCTGTTTAATTTAATTTTATCAAAGCAATATAAATTAAAAAATTCTCATCTGTGAAACCATTGAGTATTTACTGGAACTGTGACTCAAATAGGTGTCAATTATTTTACTTCGCAGAGTATAACATTTCTTCACAACCAGGTCATTTTATAACCACAGAATGATAGAACAGTTTGGGTTGGAAGGAACCTTTAATAATGACTTCATTCCAGCCTTCCTGTAATGGGCTCCTGCAACCTCTCAGTAGATCAGGCTGCCCAGGGCCCCATCCAACCTGGCATTGAACGCCTCCAGGAATGGGGCATCCACATATTCTCTGGGCAGCCTGTGCCAATGCCTCACCACCTTCTGAGTAAAAACTTTCCACCTATCATCTGATTTAAATCTCTCCTCTTTTAGATTAAAACCATTCCCCCTTGTCCTATAACTATCAGATTTTATAAAGAGTTGGTCTCCCTCCAGATTCTAAGCTGGAAGGCAGCAATGAAGTCTTACTGCTGAAAGAAAGACATCAAGGCCCTGGAACATGTTCAGAGGAGGAATATGAAGCTGGTGAGGGGTCTGGAGCACAGGCCTTATGAGGAGCAGCTGAAGGAGCTGGGAATGTTCATCCTGGAGGAGACTCAGGGGAGACCTCATTGCCCTCTATAATTTCCTGAAGGGAGGTTGCAGTGAGCTGGGGGTTGGCCTCTTCTCTCGTGTCATAAGTGATAGGACTAGAGGGAATGGTTTCAGGCTGCAGTAGGGGAGATTCAGGCTGGACATTAGGAGGTATTACTTCTCAGAAAGGGTGGTCAGGCACTGGAATGGACTGCCTAGGGAGGTGGTGGAGTCACTGACCCTGGGGGTGTTTAAGGAATGGATGTTGTGTTGAGAGACATGGTTTAGTGGGAGTTATTGGTAATAGGTGAATGGTTTGACTGGGTGATCTTTTAGGTCTTTTCCAACCTTGGTGATTCTATGATTCTATGATTCTAACTCCATAACTGATTTCTGTATTAAAATAATAAAAGACATTAAGCTGTGGAGTAATGGGAAAGGAATGAGAAGAATTGTATAGATTATTAATGGATACTTAACAGATTTTCAGTTCCATTTTTTCTTCTCATGTTTGTTCTGAGAACCTGGTATTTTCCTCTCCTTTAACTCCTTAGTATTACACTGACTGCCAGCATTATTCCTGGCACACAGCAGTGCAGCGGAGGCAAAGTTCGTATTCCTGCTTAGAAAAGATTGGGAACCCTAATTTTGGCTCATACATTGTTTGTGGCAGTCTGTGGCAGTCTGGCAGTCTGGCAGCCTGGCCAGGGTCTGCCCTTACTGTGGGATGCTTCTACATGCACTTTTTCCAACTCCTACTGAGAATGATGCTGTCTCATCCTTGTAGGTCCTTTCCAACTCAGGATATTCTGTGATTCTGTGACTAATGAACCTGTCAGCTGGGTGATACAAGGTCTCCAAAGTTATATTCTCCCTTCAGTCATCACTCATTCGCCACCTGTGTTTATGACTTAATCCACAGCTAGAGAATCAAGTAATAATATTGTGGGTCAGTTACAATGGATTAGCTGTGTAAATGCCTCTCTCCTGGAAGTTCAATTACCAAGGAGTAGAATACAATAATCACTGATCAGATCACAACTATAGACAGAAATCCTACCTCAGTACCTTGTCACTTTGTGATCCTCATGTCAT
Source organism: Coturnix japonica (assembly GCF_054131305.1). Lineage (NCBI taxonomy): Eukaryota > Metazoa > Chordata > Aves > Galliformes > Phasianidae > Coturnix > Coturnix japonica. Next base: position 53,597,388 of record NC_140702.1, read on the forward strand.
ACAATATTAAGTCTAAGCTTTTACTTGCTGCACTTGGTTGAACACTGAACATTATTTGAGGATGGTAGACAGTTTCCATGTCCTTGGCAGAGGAATCATGCTTCCTAAACCAGGAATCAATAAACATTGTTCTATCACTTTTGAGGGCTACTGTTATCTGCGTATCTCATACTTTTAAAATATCATTTCATCCAAGCCTTCCCTGGGATTAGGGATCTAATAAAATCTGAGGTGGGGAAAAGGACAAAAGCTTTTGAATGCTGAAACATTCAAGGCCTAGATCCCTATCCATCTCTTGTTCTCTCTGACATATATAGAAGTAATGACATTTGTATCATAAAGCCTCCAATTTTTGTGCAGACCTTTGGACTACAGTGGCAGCTTATTTCATGAGGCAGGTAAACTTCAGATCTGTTCCAAGGCACAGGACATACTGCAGCTAAATACTTGGTCAAACTTGAAATGAGTATGAACTGCTAATCCTGTGGTGATTATCTCTGGTAACTACATGTACAAAAAAAAAACAAAACAAAAAAAAAAAAGATAACAAAAGAAAAAAAAAAAGAGTCAGCACAGATGATTCTCAAATGACCTGAAATCTGGTTGTATTCACAGAAGACCTCAAATGCTAATGCTGCAAATCAAGCATAAGTTTTCATATTTTAGAAGTAGCAAAGTAATTAGCGTGCCTGTTTACCACAGCCATTGAAAAACTGAATTCACTATGAATTCAGAGATACCTGTATCATCTTTCTTCACTGCCTCTCTAGTTAGCCTAAAGGTATTTTCACATTAAAAATAGGAACAACAACTATAAAAACCCACCACCTAGCCACATAGTTTATAATCACCAATAGATCAAAATAAAAATTAGGCTGAGGTATAGTGGGTTCATTTTTATAGCTCTTCATCATTGGTGGGAACTGAAATTATTTTGTTTAGCTTAAAACATCTGTTTATTATCTGTTTTTTCTCTAATTACCCCCTAAAGAGCACTGTTGCTTGCAAGAATGCTGTAAGCTGTCATTTTACTTCCATGTGGTAATTAAACATTTCCTTTCAATTCCCGCAAAGTACTCAATCTCTTATTATTGTTCTTTTCTATTAGTTTAATTGAGAAATTAATTGATAGTAAATTTTCTGAATAGGATTTGTTTCCTCATTCTGTTCCTTATCTTGCATAAATTTGTGTTTTTCTGTTCTAAAAAGCAGAGGGAAGGATCATGACAACCAAGCTCAGTTCCTTTCTTCACTTAGGCACTGACAGAACTTTGATTTAATGAAACAACTATTAAAGCCCTGAGGAATGAAAAGCAGAGCATTTCTTCTCCTTTCTGTTACAAGTGAAACTGTATCAAGTCTAAGGCAGATGATTTTCTTTCTTTAATGAGAAAAATATTGTACAGATGACAGCCTATTTAAAAATATCAGATATGCTGCAATGGACTTCACCAAAGCTGCCAGTTCTGAAGAGAAATTTAATACCTACACAGCCATCTCATAAAATTCTCCCTATCTTCTGAATAGTTTGGATATTTTTAAACTTTTCAATTTTCCTATATTGGAGAATACAAATAAATAAATAAATAAATAAATGTGTATTTTTATATATGTGTGTATATATATAGTGTATCTATCTATCTAAATATGTATGTATATATATGTGTGTATATATATATATACATAGTGTATTTATCTATATAGTGTAATATATATACACACACATATATACACATAACAATATATATATATAATGTACATATAGAGACAGTTTAACCATTCCTGGAGTGAAGGGAGATGGAACTTCTGCTGCATGGAAAGGAGTGTGGGATTAATCACTGCCATGTCATTTCTTCAGTACAGTGACATTCACAAACACCCCTTTGTGCCAGACTGGGTACCTGTCCTTGGGATAACTGTCCATAAGCACTGAACAAACACTTCTGGTCTCTTTGATACTGACTTTGGCCAAAGGGTGACAAGGATCATCTCGTTTCCTGTGACTGTTTCTTCTACTTTTTTAAATGCTCATTTCAGACACAGAGCTTCCCCCTGGCAAGTGCTTCACCTCACCCAAATGATCCCACAATAATGAAGCATGGCGTAATACAATCCAGCATGTTCTACAATGTTTTTAGCAAAATCTGCATGCTTAATTGATTAGCATCTTCCACATAGGAAATCCTTTTATTGCAATAAGTAATTTGAAGCAGTAATTAAAAAAAGGAATTAAAAAAAAAGAAAAGACTAATTATGTTGAAATTATGTTACATTATATCTACTGTTATATAGTTGTAATGAAAAGAAAAGAATAATGTTTTATTAGTACCATGATTGTTACATCTGCTTGATGTTGTGCCAGCATGTATGTGGGTAGCAGCACCAACATGAGTAAGACAGAAACATTGACATGATGCAGCTGCTGATACTGAAAATTCTGGCTTTGATAAGACTTTTGGCTTGCCAGGCTTTTTGTATTAATTAGGAGAAAATTCAAATTTATCAACAAGAAATTGCTTTTTAAATGCTATTTCAAATTTATCATGCACAGGAAGGACTGTCCAAAGCCTTAGTGAGAGACAAAGGAGATACTTCAGTGAACAAAGATTGTCCAGTTGCTTGGTTACAGGATGCAGCACCCCTTCATCTCACAGCAGGGTCTTCAAAATGAGGAAATGGCTTTTCTAGGCTGGGCACCTGTGTGTGTGACAGAGGATACCCTTTTTCTTCCTAGTGATGGAAATGAGATGTAGGCAGCCACATTTCACCTTGATTTTCCAGTACATTATAATCACTTAGACAGAAACTAGGATGTGGGAAACACTGCCAGAGACTCATGCTACAGAGTTTCTGCTATTAAGTAAGAAGACCGAATACAGGCATCAGCTGTAACTACTCCACCTCTGTGTTGATATTTAGCACAAAAATGCTTGAGACAATTACAGACAGACAGCTTCAGCACTGATTATCTTTAAGAACCTACAGAAACACTGAGAATGCCAAAAACTACTACTCCAAGCAGATGGCCTCCATAATAATATTACTCCCTTGTGATCTATTCATCTACTGATAAAACATATAACCATCCTGCGTATCTTATTTGAGCATACAGCTTGTCACCACATGATGTAAAGAGTCCTTTTGTACACAAAAATGAACTGAAGATGAAAATGCATTCTTTAAGCTCATCTTCTGTGATCTTTCAGCCTAACCTCAGTCGCTGGTGCTGACACACAATATCACCTGGAATACGTGATTCTGAGCTGTCAGTAACATGCAGCGAATTTGCGCTATCAAACATTGTTAATGAGCTCTTTGCATCTATTGCATTTTCCAAATAAACAAATTGGTGGCATTACTTTCAGAGCATATGCCCTTATGCACCTGATGGCTGCAGGGGAAACCAGTGAGACACAGCATGTTTCTCCTTCTATTACAAAAATTATGGAATTTACTTGCTAGGTAGAAAAAAAGAAACTTACTAAGACTCATTAAGATTTAATAATAATTCACTACTAAGAGTGAAAGTGATACCTAAGAGATCTTAAAAAATTTCGGGGACAGCAAAGTCAGTGGGGTTCAGTCCCCGAAGAACATATCCTAATATATCTTGCCACTTGATGGAGGTGACTTCTGCCCTCTACTCTGCCCTGTGAAGCTACATCTGGTGTGCTGAAGTCCTGGAGCTTCAGGTTACAGGAAAGACGGGGAGAGATTCTTTATCAGGGACTACTTTTACCAATGGTAATAACTTTAAGCAAAAAAAAAAAAAATAAAAAAAATAGCAATATTAGGAAGCAGTTCCTCTCTATGACCAGTTCCTGCCTATGGTGAGGCACACACACAAGCAGCCAAAAGGAGTTCTGGATGCTGCACCGCTGTGTTCAAAGCCCTAGGGAGCCTGATGTATCATGAGGTGATAAAGTTAGAGGTTAGAACTAGATGACCTGCAAGATTTCTTCCACCCCTAACCATTCTGTGATTTGATTATTTTAATGTAAATTATAGCTTTCTCCAAGCAAATAAACTAACAGTATATCTGACATTTCTGGTAGTGGAGGAATAATTCAACACATTAACTGAATTCACATTTTAAAAAGGCAAAGTTCTTAATAATAGAGGGTTGCCTCCCACACGTCTATGGAGATTTAACTCTCAAACAAATGACAATATATTTTTGTGCTGATGATTTTAGCAGAAATACCCAGAGAAAGTGTTTTATTCAATATAGATGGGATGGTGCAAAGGTAAATTCAGAAAGCTGTAACTACAGAGCAGAAATAATTGAAATTTCAAATAATACTTCTTTTTTTTCTCCTTTATTCTACAATATTAAGGTAAGAACTGGAGATGTTAGACAAAGGTGTAAAACATCTTCAAGAGTCTATGACAAAATATGAAAGTTGTGAAAAGCTAGCAAAGGGTACTGAAAAAAGTCATAGGCAGCTCTAAACTAAAAGAACAAAGTAATTTTTTTAAATTGTTTTATTTTTTAATAAATTTGATTTAGAAAATGAATGTCCATTTCAGACCATGTAATGCATTTTTAGGAAATCTTTGCTAAGTATCAGAAATTTTAGCAAAGGTTTCCTCGATTTTAGACTAGAATAAAATAGCTTTTTCCTCAATAACTAGGAATTTGCATGAATGGCTCTCAGTGGGATATCCTTCAGAGGCTGTTTCATATATGCAATTGATAATTTCAGTTCATTGTCACATTGAGCTACCATCACATTCAGTCATCAGACATGTCGTCTAGACCATGAAGTTCTGTACAATGACAATGAAACAGTAGGAAAACCCTCCCACGAGAACAGCAGTGCATGCAGGGTGTGTGAAAAACACAGGCTGCTGAGACAAGAAAAGGATTTTAATTTCTGTTCTTCTTAACTGAACAGGAAGAAGCTGGAAGAATTCTGAGTGTTTTAAAAAAAGTATACTAGCAGTCATGAGTATGAAGAAATCTGTAAAATTAGTATTTTAAGGAATTTAACAAGACTTTTAAGCAAATATGTGTACAGATGTATAAATTTTTAATTTATTTTAATTATTTCACTTGTGCCACAAGCAAAGTTCCTTTGCTCTTTCTTTTCATGGAATACTGAATTAAAAAAAATACAAAAAATATCCACTCTGAAGTTATCATTCTGTTTTAAGTTTTTGCTTTTACAATCTTCTTGTCAAATTGGTATGTTTTAAGTCTGAATAGATGGTGAACGACCTTTTTGAGAAGACATATCCAAATATACGCTCTGTAGTTTCAGATCCTGAGAAATGCAGAAAAAGAATGTTGCTTAGGCTAAAATTCAAGTGTTAGATAAGAATCTTGCTATAAATAATAAATGTATATAACATCTGTAGTAATTTAGGGATTTTAGGGGCTAAAGCAGCAGCAAAAAAACAAATAAACAAACAACAACAACAACAACAAACAAAACCAAAAACAAAACAAACAAACAAAAAAACAACACCAAAGCTTGTGATTCCTTCTGTGTTCCATGTTTGATACTGACGTTTTCTTAAATGGATTGCCAGCATAGAAATCCTTATAATCACCCGTTATTGTATATTATGTAAGTTATAAAGTTAAATTCTGTTTTTAACAAGTTGTTGCCTTTAGCAATGGTGCTAAGTGCAAAGCCAAATCATTTCTAAGATGAAATCCCTTCAGCCATTGTGGATAGAAAGACAGTTAATTTTCACAGTCTGCCACAAAATTATTACCTATTCTGTTCATAACTGTATCACAGATTTAAATGTCACATGCAATGGGGCATGCACCTCATATTAATGGATATGCCACAGAACAAAGCTATCACAATTCACTTTTTTTTTTCCCCTTTATTCATGCTTTGTCACATTATTCTAGGTAATTATACCACTGTACCCTCCCGCAGGAAGCTCTCACTTCCTCGGCATAAGTGGCACAGCATTCTCCAGAAGAACAAAAACTTTATTTTTCTTTCATGGCAAGACTGGTGGAGGGTTTACTCAGGGCACTACCTTCTCTAAACCCCACAAAAATTAATAGCTTCTAGAGATGGTTTTGAGGAAAATTAGGAAAAATATTCTCTGCCAGATGCAAAAACTGGATTGGGGGTAAACTGAGATAGTGATAGACTAAGAAACTATAAAAGATAGGAAAAGACAGCTAAAGTAAAAAACAAACAACCAAACAAAAACCAAACCAAAACAAAAAACCTTCAATTATTTTTAAAAAGGGGGGGGGGAGGTGAGGGGGGGGAGGGAGGGAATATTTAGAATTTTTATTCAAAGTCTCAAGCAGGGGACAAGACGATGTTTTCCTGTTGTCCTAAATAATTTCTGGTTCCAAAACCGTACAGCCAGCTTACACTTGTTATCTTCCCCAGTCAATAACACTAAGCCAAAAAACCATGTTCTTAAATATTTTGGAAACAGAAATTTAAAATATGACCTTTCAGTAGTAAAGAATTATATTTTCATTTACTGAGTCACATATAGGTTTTGTTTTATTGCTCCACTGCCTTTCAGTCACAGTTACTCACTGATTTTTATAGCCTTACTCTAAAATCAATGACTTGATATAGCCCATGAGAGTTTTTAATCTTTTAATCTTTTTTGCCCATTTTTATAGTTCTCTTATTTCCTTTCACTTTTTTTTTTTTTTTAATTTTTATTTTTTTAATATTATTATTTTTTTTTTTCCTAACATATCTGTCTGATCGGGAAATACTGTTCTCTGTCTTACAGGTCCACCTGATGGACCAGGAACTATCAACTGCTGTAATATCTCTGTACATGCAACCCAAAAGCTCACCTCCCTCTGAACAAGTTTGCTGGTATCAGCTCACTTTGACAATCGGGTTGATCCATCTCATATAGCTCTGGGCAGCTTGGTCTGGTTTTTGGCAAACTTCCACACAGCAGGGGGGTTGAAAATATAAGAGCACTGTGGTCCTTTTCAACCCAGGCCATTCTATCATTCTATGATTCTATGATCTCAGCTCTCATTTTATTGGCAATGTCCTCTTAGAGAAGCTGCTCTTGCTCAAAGTAAGTGGAGGAAGCAAAGGCAGAAACCAAGTCTCTCATCTTTCTTTCTGCCCCCCAAAATGGAGAACATAACGAATCATTTCTGAATTTCTTCCAAACAAGGTCGTGTACTGTCTGATCTTAGGCTTTTCTGAGCATAGGCCCATCCAATCCAATGCCCATCCATAAATCCTCCACTGTAAGCTCCCTAAAATATGCCAAAAGCCTCTCCCAGATCTTCCCCCTCTTCATCCCCTTTCTTTCCTCACTCTGCATCTCCTTGGGCTCCTGCTACTTTCAGATTCATTACTCTTTGTAGGCATGATATAGGTAAAAGTCACACATGCCCTATTACTTCTGTTACACTGATCAAACCTCTCTTTCTCCAGTCTGCTCAATTTGCTTTTGCATCAGCTTTTTAGGCTGCCTCTGGTGGGGCTTGTACTCCTTGATGGGGTGAGGCCCATGTTCACCTTTTGATACTGCCCAGAGGAGGTCTGAAAAACTCTTGATGCTCTGCATCAATGTAGACACCTAGGCTCTTACTAGCATGTTTTCTGCAGATCAGAAGTGAAAAAAAGGTCTAAGCAATAAAAATAAATAAATAAATAAATAGATAGATAGATAAATAAATAAATAAAAAGTTGAAAAAGGATGAGGAGAGATCTTCAAATGTGAGAATGAACGCCACTGAACTCCAATTGATAGCTCTAACCAGAAGTGCAATAAGTAATGCTCAAAGAACCTGCTGTCTTCATTTTTCTTTTAAATATAGCTGAATGTTGTCTTTGAAACTGATATGCCTATGGTAAAGAAAGTCAGTAAAGCAGTATTTTTTTCTAGGAGACCATACAGATACTCATGTGGAAATGACATTTTCCTAACCCCAAACCATACAATGGTAGCTCATAGCATCATGCATTTTTATGAAGAGATCTGCTTTTGTCATGCTTTTCGTAAATACTTAGTGTTTAGCTTACAGAAACTTGCAGGACAAAGCCTAGTACAACTTAGGAAAATATTGGAATAAACACATTTTACTACTGTATTTATTATTGAGTGTGTACTTTAATTTTGTGAAAGTTACTCAGCACTTGGAAAGGAATACGATAATTTAGCACATAATACAATGGAAAAGACATTACAAGACAGTCTTTTGCTGAGAACAGGTTTCAGTCCTACTGCTACCCCATACACCCCACAGACTTTATACATTTGTATTTATTGTCTTAGTTATCCAAATAATTATGTTTTTAAGGAAGATATTTTAATTTCTCAGGCTTCATAAAAAAGAGTGTTGTTGGAAGAGAACTGAAGAGAATTATCATGTAGGAGTCAAGATAAAATCAATCAGTCTTTCCTCCCTCTCTAGCAAAGCAAAGCAAACAAATATTCATAACAAGGACTATTTTCTCAGTCATATTAAGCAACATGAAGTGTTATTTCCTTCTGCAAATGCAGGAAACAAGCACTGAATCATAGAACTGATTGAATTAGAATGGCCTCTTCTATAACAAGTTCCCTTCTAACAGAAATTTTGAAAAACATAAGTTTCTTGTAATTTGTTTCCTTTAACAAAAAAATAAAAAAAATTAAAAAAATAAACCTATGATAATTGTTGAGGTTAGTGAGATCAGGATGTTTGTTAAGTCTGTCTTTAGAATTACGTCATGTCTTCACACTAATTTTATATAGTCATCATGAACAGGGCTTAAATTGTAACGAGCTTGCTCTGCATTTTCAAATGGAAAGCTGTTAGAAACCTAATCCATAATGCAAGACAGCAGAACACTTTATAGGTAAATTACCCACAACATAGCAATAAATCAAAGGAAGTCCCATCTGTCATTTTAGAAGCAGTGGGAGTCTATTACATCTTGGCACAGGTATGATGCAGCCGGATGGATAGCACTTGGCTTGCATGGGAAGTGCTACAGGGAGGAATCAGTCACCTTTTTAAAGACACAATGCACAAATAACCAACTCCATCACCCCAGCAAGACTGACTGCAACAAGAAGCCAAATCACAAGAACAGTGTACCAGAACAAGGCAGGAGAGCAGTGTGGTAAGGGCATTCTAACTGATTCATAATCTTCTCCTAACGCCTTACTATTCAGTTGCACTTGAAAAGATAAAAAAATACTTATTTTGTTATTGCAGTGTTGTTAAAAGGTGAGTAACTTCTGATCTTTGTTTAGGGAGAGAAGGAATAGTTTTTTCCTTACTTGGTGTGATAATGTCTATTGTTCTTTCATACTTGAAAGGCAAGGAATGTTAAAGTCAAGTTAAATAATCACAGTTATACACAACAAAAATTCAAAGTAATGATTACAAATGAAAATTAATGTAATGAAATGATGGAAAGAGAAAGCTGGCAAAGGCCCTATCCTGACACAACTACCATTGTTATATTCAACAAATAAACATCTCCCTGTGCAGTCCTCACCAGCCCTTGAATTCCAGTGGCTCCATTTACAAATTCCTTTAGACATCAGAAAGTTCACAGTGATCTTCATTATGTGTCAATATGTTTAAAAGAATGCACACAAATTAAATACATTAATTAACACATTTACGAGTACATGCATGTTCTTTAGAATAACAGTTGCTCCTTTTGAAACTGAATGTCTCAGGTTGTGTGTTTTTTTCCCAAATGGCACCCAAAGGTTTTTCCCCCTTCAGAATATTTTGTATTTTGTCTTTTAATAACTCAGCACTTTCTACAAGGATCAGTAAGACTCACAGAGGAAAGAGTACTGTATCCATTCAGCAGCTTTTCATCTGACGATTGCAAAAACAGCACAAGATGACATAATGAGTCAGAAATAAACCAGAACTTTCACACTCTTTTTTTAACTTGTAGGCTCCCTGGACTTTCAAATAAAATCATAAGAGTTATAACTACCATAATTAAACCACTGACATTGGCTCAGATGACGATTCTCAGTTATTTCTAAATAGTTAAAGAAAAAAATGACTTTTCAACTTCTCAGTGTTACAGTATCTCTGTTTTTGCACAGTCAATATAAGGATGTGAGACTACAGGAAATTTTAGAAACTATTGTACTTCATAATGTGCACCTCAAAAATGGTCCACTATTTAAAATACTTCACTGTAGCAGAGCTAAGTATAAGTCACTGCAAATAATAATAATAAATAATAATAATAAATAATAAATTTTAAAAATCTTTGTAAAATGTGGGCTGAGAAAGTTAAAATACAGACTGATATTAAGTGACAAGATTTCACTTTGGTTCCAATTTTATTTACTTGTAAAACCTGATGATACTACAGGTTGAAGTAAATCATCCCTCATTCTCCAAAATAAATGGTTCCTCCAGGGTTGCATGTGTACTGTGGCACAACTGCACAGAAAATGTAAGATTTATCTGCAGAATTGCTCACCTGCTCCAGCACTGTGAACACGATATGACCTAGTGTTAAAATAATGCTTTATAAGTGGAAATATGCTGTTTTCAGGCGTTGTAAAAACTGCCAATAATGCCAGAAAAGAAGGGACTCTTTTTTTTTTTTTTTTTTTTTTTTTTTTTTTTTTTTAATAATATGAATAGCTACTGAAGTAGCAAATCAGTATTTCATATTTCATGAGAAACTCTGTCAACAGATCCAGGAGTTATACGCTAAAACTCACATACTTCCAGTTCAACTGGGTGTCAAGCTTGCCTCTTTGTATTTTGTGCATCTGCCTAATACCAGAAGTTAGTAAAAGTCTAGATAAATGGTGATGTGGTCCTGTTTGTTGTAGCTCTTCCTCTTCTATGTGTTTGCACTTTTTAATACTCTAGAACTATCACTTTTTTAAGCTCCTGCAGAAATCTGTATGATTTGGATACCTACAGATATTTAAGGTTTTCCGGAAAAGTCTTCCAGCTTTACTAATGAGTATGTCGAGGTGTTGTTCCACCTTGATTTTAAGCACAGAGTGCTTAAAACAAGAAAACAAGGCAGAACAATCTGCTTCTCTTCATAAGAATATGCAGAAGAACTAGCAGTGAAGTGAATACTGACCAAATCCTGATGGCAGAGCCAGTTCATTGCCTTTAGCCCTGCACACTACAATAACTGCACAGAAAAAAAGCACAGCTCTCTGCCCAAGCATTTGAGATATTTTCCTGAGAAAACATTTTGTCCCCGCTACCAGCACCATTTGTGGATTTTTTGGCAGCCAGACATTATAAGATCCATAGAAGTGGTGGGAGAATCAATCAGTTACTCCCAGGGAGCCATAGTCATTTGCCCTAAAACTGCAGGCACAGCAAACTTTCCATTCCTCTCAGCAAAGCAATGTTGTTTGAGCTGTGAGGAGTCTCCTTTCTCCATTTCTTTCCATCTGCTGCTCCTCGCCCCAGCACAAGCAGCCTGGAGGACTTCTGCTTGAAATGCTCAGGTGCAGGTCAGCTCTGAATCTACTTCCTCATTTCCAGGACTGTCCTCTGCCCCAGGCGCTGCCGAGGCAGAGGAATCAGCGCCATCTGCTCTTCTGGCTGTCTCATTCAAGGTTGCCCCTCTTCTTTACTATGTAAGTTAGGAGCTCAGATGCCAAGGTGCTTGAGCAAGTGCTGCAGTTCATGGAGGAAGGGGAAAACTGGAAATACAGTTCAGCAAGTGCTACTTTAACTTGCAAGCCCAAGAGCTTGCTTGATCTTGAAAGTACACATCAAGTCTCTTACCCCATACACTTCAAGGAGAATTTAGATATCCAGACTGGCACAGTGAGAGGCAGACTTGAGAGGCTGATGCAAGGCATTGTGCTGCACAACCTAAAGCTATCCTCCTGTAATAACCCTGTTATTCATTTGTGAATGTCTGTTTGTATTCATGAAGAGAAAATTTAAAATGAGCAACCTATGCATCAAATCATGATGCTATGTTTGAACACCCAACATGAATTACTAAGTTGCTTTTAAATTATCTTGCAAGTTCTGCATTTTCTCTGTAAAAATGCAATTTTCTCTTTGGACTGGACTAACTTGACTGAAAATACGCTAAAATATCATAAATTAATAGAGAAGATAAAAGCATATTAATAAAGGGGTAGAAAAAGACATCATTTGGGATGTCTGCGATCAGTGTCAAGCCTAGAAATCTTTCATCTCTGTAATAATGATTTAAAATTTCTTCTCAAGACTAAGACAGTAGCAATTGTATGGAGCCAGCTGTTGTTTATTTTATCATTATTTCCCATGTAACTAATATAGTTGGTTTCCATACTTTTTTTTGCCTCTTTACTACTTGCAACAGGTAAAATCACTTAATCTCTTTGGTTCTGCTTTTTTATTATTTCTGAAACCCTGTGACAAATAGATAAAAATCAGAATATACATAGTGAGAAATGAAAATGGATGAAAATATGAAAAATACATAATAAAAAAGGATATGGTAGCCCATAGCTGTCCTTTTATAAAGCCAATTTCAAAATTTTTATGAATACAAGATATAGTGTATGCTATTATAAATCTTATTTCTATTTTCTTGTTGAGACTTTGTATATGGGTAGTTTATGGCCACAAACAGACTGAAAAAATATTAACCAATACTTATATCAAACAATCAAGATTATTCAATGATATCCAGAGCACTAGGTGGACATTTTCCTATTAAAAACTGCCGGTGTCCACAGGAACAAGTATTTTATTAATGGTCTTCACTTCCTTGTCCAGTAACTGCTTAGTTGGCCACTTTGTTTTACAATATTTGGTTAAAAATATTCATACATTTCTTCTTCTTTCATATAAATTTTGCCTTCAGAAAGAAAAACATCTTTGAGATGTGGTAGTTTCCAAGATTTTATAAAATGAGAAGAGAGTTTGCTACTCAAAAAATTATTTGTATTTACTACTGCATACATCCTAATGTAAGACTGTTTGTCTCTTCATAAGGAATGATAAGTCAGGTTGAGTCTATCTGGCTCCAAAATGTCTTATTCCTAGGTCAGACTTTGGATCAGACTCATGGAAACCAAGTTCTGATATACGTATTTTAGATATTTTTTCTTTGATAATGATAATGATTTCCTTTCTCTTCAGCAGAACACTCTGAAATCCTATCTTTTTTGCAGTAAATCTTGGTGTGTGATTTTATTGTCCACTTTCTCTAATTGCTGTTAAATTCCACCGAAAAATTATGTCTTTGGCTCATCTCAGTAAACATGTGGGAGCAATGTTTACTTTCTTACCATACTTTGATTTCTCTCTGCACGCAGTGCTTGGCAACCAGTCAAATTCTTAGCTAGTGCTGGTTTGATGCTGTTTGACATATCTGGCTTTATTAAAACTCTCTTATTTTTCTGTGTTTATTTCTTCCATTTTGAATTGTACCAGTTCTAGATTTCAATGCCCTAAGCTTTGGAAGAATCTAGAGGAGGAAGATTTGCTGTCTCGGCAAATCCATCATCTTCTTGTAATGTAAAAACAAGGAGACTTCTCCTTCCATTATTTAGATCAAATGCCATTTTAGTAGAAAACAGTCAAAAAAATGAAAGAAAACAAACAAACAAACAAACAACAACAAAAAAAACCAAAAAAACACCACAGGATCTTTTTCTTCATCTCTGGTATCATTTTATGTTGCCTAGCAATTCACATTAATTTCCTTATTTTCTGTATTTTTTAAAAGCTACAATGAAGCAAAGTAATAGAGAATCTTGTGTACACCAAACTTAGTTTAATGTAATTACTTTCATTTAAATAAATCCCTCTCTCATGATTTTTCCAATTTTTGAATTTCAAGAGAAAGAAAAAGCAATGCATAAGACAAAAAGAGCTGTGTGTAGATGTATATAAACACACACACATATAAATACTGAAACCTGTGGCTGAACATTTAATTTTCCTTTCCTCAAGTCCCTGATAGTGAAATATAAGCTGTGTTATTTTAGAAAAATATACTGTCAAAATAGATAGCACAAACTGATCTTTGAAATACCCACTTATCTAGCTTACAGAGTAAAGAGAAGACATACAATATTCTTTAGCAGCTAGTAGTAATGGTTCTATAATTCTTAGACTATAAAGTTTATTTCAGAATATATAGTATTAAGCTATGATAAAGCAGTGGATGAGAATACACACGTCAGTACAGTTGTTATAGTTGATAATATATATATGATTTAAGGGCTTCAGAAGTCAGCAGAAATATTCTTTAATTAAGACATCTTTTAGACTATAATAACTGACATACAAATGGCTTCCAGAAAGACAGAGAAACATTTTCTAAAGCATGAACTTTCTGGCTCATTTTTTTTATTCCTAATTGTCAGTGCCATGTTATACTCTTGCTTCTGATGTCAAGTATCAACAAAGTAGAAAAAAAAAGAAGAATGTAAAATGTTGAAAATTTTGGGAAGTGAAAAATGCTATACATTTCTGTGGCAAAGTTTAACAAAGACTGCTGACTAAGTTTTAATTCATGAGCAATACTGATGGAAGGTAGACGGTTGGACTAGATAATGTTAAAGGTCTTTTCCAACTTTAATGTGTCCATGATTTTATGATTCTATGATTAATTTACACAAAATATTCAGATGATTTACTTAACATCATTTAAAATATAATAACATATTTTCACATGTTCTGTATTTCTGTAGCTCAAGACATTGTGATATCATGCAGCAGCCAGGAAAGTCAGAGGATAATGACTTGTTTCCTGCACCTGCGTATGTGTATACGTGTGTATTTATGCTGACTAATCTCTACTGAAACTGTATTTATACTAGCTCTTGGGTTTACTTTTGTGCCTCTTTTTTATAGGTACTTTTAAGATATTCATGTTCCATGGCTCCCTTCAAATATCCTGTTTTGATAAAATTGCTCCCGTCAGCTGTCAGAACAGACATCGCTGACTAACCCTAACAAGACAGTTGGGTTAAATCACTTATCAGGATGAGCCCCATGGCTTTGAATTGAAATGGATTATGGAGTTTCATGTGGCCACTAAAAACACTGAAATATTTAGAGGCTTTAATAATCACTCATCCTCTCCTAAACCATTCGTCCTCACTTATGTTTCAAGGCAACATCGTGTGGGCTTTCTTGCTTGCAAAATTCTGTTATAAATAATTCTGATGTTAATATGTCAGCCATGAGCTAGTTTTTCTATTACTGGACTGTTACCATATATCTTACTTCTGACAATCTCTGATGCATATATTCTGTTGTCTTGTTGCAACTAGAGCTTAACAAATCTGAGTGTAAACTGTTCCATTCACTCAGTTTGACTTGCCTTCCTGTAAAACACTCCTTTCTACTTACATGTTGGTTTTGGACTCTTCCTTATTCTCGCCTCATCATATGGTCTCAAAGCACCTCTTACACTTGCATTTGCCTCCTACTGTACGACTGACAGAGCTAGTTAGTGCGTATTTGTGCTCACTCCTGAAAGTTCCCACCCTGTAGCCACCCGTTTACATCTTTTTAATTCTAATCATGCCTATGAGGAATCTAACACAGAACTGAACAAACTTTTCTTCCTGTTTCATAAAGAATCTTTCCTTCACTAAATTCTATCTCCTTTGCTATCTTTTGGCTATCATTCCTCTTGTCTTTGGAGACATCATGGATTATAGTTTAAGCATTTATATTATAAAGCAAGGACCTATTTATAGCACTTCTCTGAGGTAGTTCCATTTTTGGAACTGCATTTGAAAGTACTTTTATTGTGTCTGTCCTTATAAAAAGATCATTATCTTCTTGTGTTAAAATCTATTCTCAAATTGCCATCCAAAGGAATAACAAACAAGGAATTGTACAAACATGCCTAAGTTACCAACATCAAGGTCATAATTCAAGCTGCTTAGATTGAGTACCTACAGAATGTAGCATGGGGGTGTAATGTGCTCTTATGGAATTTAAGCAAGTTACATATCCAAGATTTCAATCAATATATATGAGACATGTGCTCCCTTCAGAATGCATTTCGTGCAGGAATATGGCAAACATATAGTGTGTCCTGAATTCCTTTGTGCTCATTAATATTCACTACAGGATGTGGATGCTACCAGATCATTTCATGCAAACTTATAAGACCTTTTCCACATTTAAAACATTTCATCAAACTACTTCAAAAATTAAGATGGTACATTAAAATGTGTTACCTTCTCTTGATATTGTCGCCGTGAAGAATCCAGAGATTGAATGAGGGCAGTGGCATGACCAACAAACATGGCATAACAAGTAGCCCCCACAATCATACTCAACATGGTTATCCAGAGATCAGACATGCTGACTGGGGCACGGGCTCCATAACCAATGCACAGCATATGGCTCATGGCTTTGAAGAGCGCATATGAGTATTGTTTCCCCCAGGAATCATTCTGCAAGAAAAAAGACAGGTGACTGAGCCAGCAAGTAGCTGAAGTTAAGAACACATTTGTACCTGTATATTAGGATAATAAATTACTGGCTCTGAAAATGTGGTCTGGTAATATACCCCCTGTATGTGAGGAGATATTCCTTCTGAATTAATTGTTAGATCAAGTGTTAGAGATTGTACCAGATGCTAGTTAGCACAGTAATATGAAATACATCTGACTACTTAAAATACTTGATTGTGCTCTTAAACCTGGGAGTTAACATAATTACAAGGAGACTAAAGGTCAATTTTATCTTTCAGTTCTATGGAAGAAAGATTTGAAAGAGCTGACTATGCAAACCTATCAAGAGCAAGAAGGTGGTAATTTTACTATGCAGGAACAATTTTGCCCAATTTCTTTCTTTTCTGAGTTCTCCATTTTAACTGACAGCTACTTTTCATCTTGTCTGCTGTTTGATTTCTCAAGGAGAAAAGAAAACTTGAGTTGTTGTAATGTCTTCTTGTGATTTCTCCTGTCAGGCAACTAGGAAACAGACAGCCATTGGCTTACTCCCCTCAGAATGAGATGAGGGAGAAAACTGGAAACAAAATTCAACACCTAGTTTGAGCTAAAACTATTTACTAAGAAAGAAATGGTAAACAGAAAGTAAAATGGAATGACAACTATGTCTACAGATCCGCAATGCAATTATTCGCCACCTGCAGACCAACACACAGCAACAATACCAGTATTCGCCAACTGATGCTCAGCTAGCAACAAATCTCACACCTCATGTGACACACTCATAACCAGAAATCCCCAGGCAGCCGCCCCACAGTTTTATGTCCTTTTGCACAATGTCATGTGGTCTTTCCAGATTCAGGCTGATGTCCTAAGTCTCTCTCATTTCCTGCTGCTGCTGCATCATGGTGGCAGCATTTCCCTGTACAGTGGCTCAGGCTGGCCCGGTACTGTTCTCATAATTCATCATCATAAACAGAACATCAGTGGGCCATTAATGCTATCTCAGCTGAAACTATGACAGGTATGTTAATCCTGTTGTTACTTAAGACTACACTTCTTTTGACACAGTCTAGGACTCACACTATCATATTAGGAGATATAAGCCATTGTGCAATTAGAAAACTATGACCTAATTGCTATCACAGAAACATGAGGTGAATCACACAACTGATTGAATGCTACAAGCATTTTGGAAGAGATATGTAGGGCAAGAGGGTGGGAGATTCACCTTCTATGTTAAGAACTGCATGGACTGCAAAGAGCTTCCTCTAAAAAACTGTTATGAACAGGCCGAGAGCTTGTGGGTTAAAATTAGGGACTGGACTGATAAGGGATGTCTCGTTGTCAGGATCTGCTACTAGCTGCCTGATCAAGAAGACCCTGTTGAGTATCTTGATGAGGTTCTTGCTTCAGCTACAAGAAGTATCATGATTACAGGCTGTCATCCTGATGGGGGACTTAAATGACTGATATCTGCTGGAAAAACAACATGGAGGGCTGCAAGCAATCAATGACTCTCCTGGAGTCCATTGAAAGTAACTTCCTAGTCCAGGTATTAGACAAAATAGCCAGAGGTGGTGTTGCTCTGCAATGCAAATGACCTTATTAAAGAAGTTAAGAGAGGCAGTCTGGGCAGTAAAGATGATGCTCAGGTTGAGTTTGTGATCTCAAGGAATACTGGCGTGGCAAAGAGCAGAGTCAGGACCTTGAACTTTAGAAGACCTGACTACCAGTTAAAAAATACCATTGGACAAGAACTCCTGAGAAACTGTCTTTAGGGTAAAAGAAATGGAACTGAACCAGATCTGTAAGGATGTCTTTATGAGAGCTCAAGAGCACTCCAACTCCATATGTGAGAAATCAAGGAGGGGAAGAAGAAAACTGCAATGACTGAAAAAGGACCTGCCAATTAAGCTGAGGGATAAGACAGAAAATGACAGGATATGGAAGCAGGGATGTGTGGCCTGAGCAGAATACAGGGATGCCGTCTGGACATGCAGAGATGGGATCAGGAAAGCCAAGTTGCAGATGGAAATGAACTTGGCAAGGGATGTGAAAAATAACAATAAAGGATTCTAAGGTACACTGGTCAGGAGAGAGAGGCCAAGGAGGGTATATCATCTCGGAGAAATTAGAAGGGAGAAAGACACAGAGAAAGCTGAGGTACTCCACAAATTAATTGCATCCATTGCTTCTCACATCTCTCACATCCCCTGACCTCTTGGAGGGTGCTGGATAACTCCCACTGTAAGCAAAGAGCAAATTCAAGACCACCTGGTGAGAGTGAATGTGTACTGTTATATGAAACCTGATGATATGCATCTTCAGGATGATATGTCCTGAAGAAAGTGGCTGATGTAGCAGGCAAGCCAATCTATATAATATTCAAAAAGTCATGACTGTCATGTGAAATCTGTAGGAAATATATTTTCCCAAGAGAAATATCACTTCCAGTTTTAGGAATTGTAGAAAAGAACATATGGGAAACTATAGGCCAGTGAGCCTTATGTCTTCTCCTGGGAAGATCAAGGTACAGATCCTCCCAGAAGACACATTAAGCCACATGCAAGACAAGGAGGTGATCTGAGACAGCCAGCATGGCTTCACCAAATGCAGATCATGCCTGACTTATCTGGTGGCCTATGAAAGAATGGCTGCATCAGTAGAGAAAGGTAGAGAAACTGATGTAATATACCTAGACGTGTGCAGTAAGGGTACAAACTGGAGAAGAATTCATTGAGAGCAGCCATATGGAGAAAGACTTGAGGGTTCTGGTGAATAAAACACTGCATTATCATGTTCAGTTTTTTCATCAAACAATGCGTCTTTCTCCTTAGGACTGCTCACTATCCAATAGTCACCCAACCAGTCTTCGTGTTTGGGATTGCCCCAAGCCAGGTGCAGCATCTGTCAGTTGGTCTTGTTATACTTCATGATGTTTGTATGGGTCCTATTCTAATACATAGCCATCTCTACCAAGACTTTGAGATGAGAAAAACATGACGGTTCCCTCAGAGGGTTTGCAAAGCTGCAGCTTTATATATGGATAGTCAAAGGGGTCATTGCAAAAGAGCAGAAGACACTTCAAAATGCTTCAAAAAAGCCTGAGGAGTCCAGGTTAGATTTTTCTGTTTTCTTTGCCAAATAAATGAAATGAGAACAGTTATAGCTGTTGATCATCCATTGCGCAGGAAAACAAATTGTGTTCAGAGGCATGTAGAATACACAGCATTTACCACAAGGAACTGAAAATAATTTCAGAAGGAAAAAAAAAAAAAAAAGGTGAAGAAAGATGGGATGACATCAATGAGATTAATCAGTTTTCTGGTATTTTGTATAATGTAAAAGACCAAAAATATGAATTCTGCAAACTTAGAAAAATCTCCAAAACAGCAGCAGTACTTCTGTGCAAAATTTGTTCGTGAAATACCAACATTTGTGTCTCACTTTGAAAGCTTTGCTCAAATGCTCTTTTCTTCTTTTTTCCTCAGAAAGCTCATGCTAGCTCTCTTGCCATCTTAAATGCCAAGATTACCGATGGATCTTTCTTTTCATCTATTAAAATGCCCTGCCTATAAACTTAACAGAAAATAAAAATGCCCAAACCAGGAAATAAGCTAATCACTCTTGGATTGCAGATAACAAAGTTCATATTTATTTACTAATATACTAATATACAAATTAGTACTTCTTCCACATTTACATTTGCTTTAAGTTAAGATTTTCATATATGATCTGTGTCGGTATTTATAGGTGAAACTTCTGTGCTGTAAGTGTTGTTAAGGAATAACTTTTTAGGGTCTGTGTTAGCAAAAATACTTTGAGTAACATTTTTGATAAATTTGGGTTTCACTGCATAATAAAGAAAACTGCTTTCATTTTTGTCTCTCTCTCTGTACATATATCAGAAAATGAAAAAAACTAAAGATGCTTCCTCTCAAACACTTCCAGTTTGAGATTCAAGTAGTAGCATCTGTGTCAGTACTGGTATTTCAATTCAAGCTTCCTGACTCCCATGTAAAACAACCCAGTAAGATAAGATGTATTGTGAATCTGGTATCTTCTTTTGGTGGAAATAATTAATAACCAAACCAAATCCCTTAGAAGTTACAGTTATCAAGGAAAATGAAGTACTTTCTGGGAAAAAAATAAGCTGTTCTTAAGACTACAAGTAATACTACTAAAGCCACTCTATTCAAGAGGTATTAAGATCAGAATTTAAGTTCTTTCAGGGGTCCACTCTGCAACTGATCTTGCTCATGTAAATTTGCTTTTTAGCTATTACAAACATTAAATAATAATAATTTTTTTAAAAATGTTGATTTTCATGTTGTCTATGACTCTTTTCTATCATATTGTTTGTCTGACAATTGTAATTGAAGTTATTTCATTTAAATTATATTTTTTTATGTTAAAATCTTTTATTTAATCCATTGGCTGGGGAATTTCATCTCTTGACTGACATTCACTCCAAGTCTTTAAATTACTATTTTAAGTAAAATACCACTGTATAGAATAAGAAAATGGAGGTAAGGAAAAGCAAACAGCAAGCAGTGCATTCTACCAAAAGATTAAAAGGTACAGTGAAAAGTACATGAAATACTACTTGGGAAGTAAGGTTGATGTGACATAACAGTGTGTACTGGCAGCATAGAATGTAAACTGTATTCTGTGCTGCATCATAAGACGGGGGGCCAGCAGTGCTAGAAAGGCATCTGCATCCACACTTGGGGTGCTCTCCACAAGAAAGATGTGAAGATGCTGGAGTGGGTGCAGAAGAGGGCCATGAAAATGATCAGCACCTCTCCTGTGAAGACAGGCTGACAGAGCTGGTCTTGTTCAGCCTAGTAAGGAGAAGGCAGCTGGGAGACCTATCTGAAACATTCCAGTATTTAAAAGGAGTCTATAGACATGAAAGAAATAAACTTTTTACAAGGGTAGATAGTGACAGGACAAGGGGAAAGCTTTTAAACTAAGTAAGGTGAGATTTAGATTAGTTGTCAGGGGAAAATTTTTTACTGAGAGGATGGTGAGGGGCTGGCACAGGCTGCCCAGAGAGGTTGTGGATTCCAAATTGCTGAAGGTGTTCAAGGCCATATAGGATGGGGCCCTGAGCAATCTGATCTAGTACAGTCTGATCTGTGGCAGGGGACTTGGAACTTGATGATCGTTAAGTTCTATTCAAGCTCAGGCCATTCCATAATTCTACAATTCTATGATTCTATGGTTCTTTTCTTCAGGATGATGAGAAAAAATACCAGTGTGGAGGGTGCAAATTTCAGTGCAGTTACTTGTGTTGTGCACTGTAGATATAGAAACTACTGAAAAAGAAAAGTTACTGGTAATGTCAAACTCTATAAATAAATCATGGAAATATCAGTGTTAGTATGTACACACATATATATAAAACAACAACTATTTCAGTAACTTTTAATTTGTGTTGTATAACTTAAAAGCTTGGCAGAAGAAACTCCAAATTTGTTTCAACACAAGAGGTTGGAATTTCCTACCATCCAATTCAGACTTGCTGTCCTTTTCTGAAAGAAAGTAAGAAGTGACCATTCCTCTGTTATTAGCCTGCATTTACTTTTATTAAGAAGCATTTGTGCACTTGCAAGTTGCATTTTTGCAACTGCAATTGCACAAGGCAGTTTTTATATAACACATTCACAGATAATACCCCTGAGTTAATGAAGCCCATCCCGTGAAATAGACCAGTGTTTACAAATCCAGCTTTTCTTTAATACAACTATGAAATACTTATATTTTTACACTTGTGTCAAATGTTTCCTTAAATTGTAATATTTTTGTTTTGATGAATAGCTTTCAAAAAACATGCCTCTGTATGAACTGAAAAAACTCTGCAACCAATCAGTAAAAAGGGGCTTTTAATTTCTTAGTTGACAATGAGTTGATCAGTGGTTCCAGATTAGCAGTAATCGGTTTAAAATGTTTTAAATGAAATGACATTAAATTGGAAAAACTATTAAAAACTGTAATTGTGAGAAACAGCAAAGCTGTTTATCCAAGGATTGATTACATAATCTAGTTTGATGACATTAAGAAATCTTTGGATTTATGAAACCAGTGATAAGGGATCATTTGCGATGGTTTTGTGTGAACATACGTTAATTCAGTTTTTATCCTAAAGAACACATTCATCACATGGCACTTCTGATTTTTAGAGGTCTGTTTCCATGCTTCTTCTGGCACTACAGGGCACTCTTCTTTGTCTCATTATTTCACACAAATATCTTTTTTGCAATATCAACTTCTCTGTTTATAACAAGTAAAGGCTACATGGTGACTTCCAGGGGATGAAAATAAAAGCAAATTATTTTTTCTGAGTATTAAGAAAGAGTGTTTATTTTACTGGAATCTATGGAGGTTTCCAAGAGGAAATTTAGTTGTCATCAGATAAATCAATTCCACTCTGTTACTGTAGTCATTCTCTAAGGCACAGCTTATCTTCCCACAGGTACACACTTGAACTATATTATAAACCGATTTAGAAATCAATCTTAACAGGCAGACTATTGCAGATAATGCTGGTTTTCAAATTTTTTACTCAGTTCTTTTTTCCAGTAACATCACTGTCACTGTGTGGGTCAGAGAAACAGTCCTCTCAGTTTACAGGGCATACTTTATAACTGTGAAGCAAAGATTGACTTAGGAATAAAGTGAAATGGTTTCTACAGTGGCCTTTGACTCAGACTCCTAGTTCTACTCCCAGAGCTGCAGCAGGAGTAGGACAGTAGCCTTTCCCTACAAGAGCTTGCCTTGCAGTCAATTCAACTCACCCATGCATAGCCAGCATTGAATTTATGTTGTCCTGAAAGCAAGTGAGATATGACCTAGTGAAGACAGATGTAAATATTGACAGGAGATAAATGGTCCGAGACTATACTAGAAAATTACAATGTATTAAAAAGCGTCTTGAAGCTCTGGAACTTTAATTACCATTAGAAGAACACCTGGAATGGACCCAGGTAGCACTCTCTCAAGTGTTATCAGGTCTACCTGGGAGCAGTTTGGGAAATGAACCACTTTTAGGCCAGCCTGTGCTGAAACCCAAATAAGATTAATAATATAGACACCGTAAGTAGCTCCTGTCCTAGTTCTATGCCAGTGCTCAGCACCTGGCAGCTTTTATTAACTAGTGTGGAGCTATCTGTGCAGACTAAAAAACCTTTGGTTTTAGCATTATCACAGAAAGTAATTGCAGAAAATGAATGCAAAGCAGGAAGTGGCTTTAAAGGTTAAAGACAGCATGAAGCTTCCTTGCTAATGTGGAAGGGCAGAGTATCTTGCAGCACTGTCTCCAAGAAAAGCCCCCTAAAACCTCTAGGAGATAATACACTGCTGGTCAAAATTACTCAGAGAACTACATCTTTTCCAAAGGGAATTTGATTTAACTGTATTTGTATATTATAAAACCCTAACCTCCTGGCAGGGAAGTTGGAGATTCATGATCTTTGAGGTCCCTTCCTACCCGGGCCATTCTGTGATTCTGTGAATCTAACATTATTTTTCCTAAGTATTAACATTATTCTTTCTAGATATTTATCTGCAAGCTGTTATTTCCAACAGCTTCTTAAAGATATCTTAGATTGAATAATAATTGAAAATACTATTTAACTAATCAAGGACGTATGCTAAGATATGTTTACGCTTTCTTGTTTAGGGCACTTTTAACTAGTATTTCAAACAGAGCTAGAGAAAGCAGCATGTATTTCTTATCAAATACTGTGTCTGTAAATCCAGTGGGAGAACTAGACTGAACTTGCCAAAAAGCTGTATCAATTTCAAGTCTCCCTTGCTTTGAATTTGGCATCTACACATCTTCAAATTCTGGTTCTGATCTCATATTTCAGAAAGCAAGTTGTGTCCATTAGCAGTAATTTGTCTATGTTGTCTAAGTTATACATGTGTTACACAGACATCACTAGAATTGGGCCCTTACATATAATTTATCCGCCACTGTGTTTCCATGTGGATATACAGCATACATTGTTGTACATCAGTTAGCTGCATAATTTTCTCTAGCTTCCACAGTACCTTGGATTGACAGTTAGTTAAAATCTTGGACAGTAATTTACAGCAAAACAATATCACATTATTTCTACTTTCAAATTAGTTCTTTTGATACCAGAACAAATAAACAAGGTAGTCAGGGAAAGGCTGCGCAACGCCTATTTTTGTTTTCTAGACTCATGTAATATAGAATGTACTGTCACACAAAATCTATACCAACATAGCTTTTATTGCTAAGAATCTCTTGTTTCCTAGGACTATTAAACAAAAGGAAGGTGGGATCAGACTTGGAAGACCAAATATCCTACTGCTATTCTACCAATCTCAAGAATTGCCAGGAAAAAGAATATGCTTTAGGAATTTTTTATGTCTGTGTGATTTAAAAGAGAAAAACAACAACAACAACAAAAGCCCTGAATTGGTAAGCCCAGGGGAATAAACAGATGTCTTCAGAATCTTCTTAACATTTGTCTTTGCAGATATGTGCACAGATAACAGATGGTGCAGATGACTCAGCACATACTTTCAAAACCAATATAGGCAGAAAACAGTTTTCTAAGTGTTTGGCATTAAATTTATTAAAAAAAAAAAAAAAAAAAAAAAAAAAAGAAAGAAAAAGAAAAAGAAAAAAAAAAAGATTTGACTGGAGGAGCGATGACTAAATACTTATTTACTTTGTTCAGAGTTTTTTTGTGACTTTACTGTCTTTAAAGTTTATTCATGTTTCGGTTCTCTGTCTCTTGCGCTACCCATCAAACAAAAATGCAGAAGCTTAACACACTTTTGGATTATTATTTTTTAATCTCAATGAAGAAGAAATAATTAAGTGTCCATCAGTCCCCATTAAAAACAAGCAGGATGAATATCTCCCAGTGACTACGTTTTTGTGTTAATGATTCATTATTTTCTTTGTGGAACCAGTCTGGAAGTTCATTAAAAGCAAGACAAGAGCAAATATTTGTCCTTAGCACACGGCTTTGTCTTGCACATATATTTGAGTTATTATCTTCACATGTGTAAGCCAGTGGACTTCAAAATGATGGTTCATATCAGTAGACATTCATAAGCTTAGCAGCTCATTGAGGAAGCATGTTGCTCAGGGCTGCTCTTTGTAAATCTGTATCTACCCACATATAATATATATTTTATATATATTTATATACACATACACACACACACACACATACATATGTATATATAATATCTATATACATACATACATGCATACACAATACATATATTATATATATGTATAGCTATGTATAGCTGTAGATTTTTACATCTATACAGATATTGTAAAAAAATTAAACCTGCTGGGAAAAGTTCTTTTTTTCTTTTGCCTTTGTGTTAGTCCACTCTGATTCATGCTTTTTTTTTTTTTTTTTTTTTTTCAGGTCACTGGACGGAAAAAAAGATTCTAATTGAACCCAAAAGACAAAAGGATGTTCCTAACACGTGATTCACATTAAAATGATATTCCAATCCAAAGGATTATTTTAATAAGAAACTTTTAAAGAAGCTGTAGTCAAGATTTGGCAGACATCCAAATTTTTGTTCTGAAAACATTAAAAAAGAAACATAGGCTGTTAAAAGCATAGGCTATGTCTACTATTCCTGCTTAATGTCTAATGCTACTAGGACTAATCTCATACTATTTTCACACTAATTTGACTGTGTGCAGTTTTTCAGAAAGCAGTGGTTTTGGCTGGGGCTGGCTGCTATTCTCACAGACAGTTTCTGAAGACAGTATAGGTCTCGGATGACCTGTGATCAGCAGTTCACTTGTGGCCAGCTTGTCTCAGGAAAATGGCCACAGGTAAGCTGTCTTCAGCTCCCAGGAGAGAAAACAAGCCTGGTCGTGTTTCACCTACCAGTGTTCATGCAGCCCCCAGGCCAACAAATCAGTGACACATCTGGGGACTGATAAAAATGAGAGAATTTCCCAAAATATACCTGTTATTCTGTCTAAGCTTCCCCGCTTGAAAAGAGAGAGATCAGAATGTACCGTAGCAGTCTGCAGTTCAAATGGTTTTGTGTTCCAGCTCCTTCAAGCTCTCACAAAGAACACGCGTTGCTTCTGCAAGGTGACATCTGGGTGCTCTAGACTTTGCCTGTCACTTGTGGCTGCTTTTGTATACCTTTGCCTTCAAAGCTGTTAGGTGGCATCATTTTTAGTAGCAATAATACTACCAGAGAGTATTCCTTCTTTCTTCCTTTCAAACTGTTATTACCCAAAATGCATACAAGAAAAAACAAAGCTTTTACAAATTCTTATCTTTGAGACTGATGATATTAGCATGCCATTCCATGTTGAGTTTTGCTCTCAGAGCTACTGTTTTTTGGTTTATTTTCCCCCCAGAATTATCAAACAATACGGCAATGTTATGAAGAGCTTTGAGTTAATCACAACATACTAAATTTTTGGTGAAGTTCCTATCACACTATTTTTGATCCTGAAATAAACTTTGAACCCTCACTTTAAATGAGGGACTGACTGTAACAGACACAGAAGTGTTCACAAAGGGGCTATTTGTTGTAATGCAAGTAAATACAGAGTAATTATTATGCAGTCACAATAACTGATTAAAATAATTAAACACATCTACAGGATTCTGTTTAACTGGGTAAACAAGGCATCACAGAGATAAGTATTTTAACATTAAAAATATAAAAAAGAGGGAAAAAAGAGTAAAAAAGATGGGACGCCTAATGAAAGAATTAAAAAATCCTGTAAGGTCAGGAGACTGAAAATTTCAGAATGCAGTGAAAACATCTCTTTTTCTGCTCTTTTCAGATGGTGAAAGGGAGTGGATCTGATGCAAAACACTGTTTATTTAACAAGCCTCGAGCACTGAATCAAGCCATTTATGAAATGCTTTTATAATGCAGCCATGGAGAAAAGCTTTGAATTTTCAGCAGTAGTTATCTGATAGTCAAGAACAGGCGGAAGATAATGTGAGCTTAATATAGAGCCATTCTGGGAGATGGTTGAAGGAGTGAAGTGATATAAACCTGATTCGTGACTCCACAGGATACCACTTACTAAAAACTGTAACATAAAATTGTCATTGACAGTATCTGCAAGCAATTCAGAAAAGATAAATCATCAGAAGAAACTACATTGTTGCATTCTGTGACCTAGTCAAACTAGATGGTAAATTATGTGAAGCACCTGATTCGAAATACATGACAAATGGAAATATCTTTTGCAATGAATTTTTAGCATTCTGAGTGCTACTACTGTAGATTGAATCAAAGGGATTTTGAAGCTATACAAAAATAGTAAAAGCAACAACTAACTTAGTGAGTAGTAGAAGAGGCTTTTATTAAGAATAGGATATGGAAATTTGATATTTAAGTTGAAAGGTAAATATACAGATATGCACAAAATCATAGTATCACAATGATCTCTCACCAAGAACATCTCAAAATACAGAAAGCCTGACTTCATTAAGAATAATTTTATTGTTGCTCAATACAAATGTAAACTCTAGCAAAATACTTCTTTTTTTATGAGTGTTTTTAGAAACATGTCCTAAGAAAATTAATATATATATATATATTTCATTGCAAATCGCAGTGGGTTAAAAGATATTAATATAATCTACTCAGAATGGCAAAAGTGTCTACACCAGGCCTGAACTTGGTTTAATCTGCTTAAAAACTAATCAAGGTGATTTGGCATAAGAGTCAGGACTAGGATTCATGAATTCCAGTGCCTTATAGAATAGATTATTTCCACGGCAGTGCAATGCTTGGTACTACATAGGGAAATTTAAATATTTTTTCCTTAGCCTTCTATGATATATTCTTTTTTCTTTAACTACTATAACTCCTACTGCAGAGATGTGGTGCAGTTTTTATGCATTCTTCCTCCTAGCTGGTATTGAAAGCAGCGCTGTTCTTGTCACTTTTTCAATTTGCTTCCTAAAGTGATACCTTTGAGACTTCAGGCTACATCTGGTTAGTTTACAGTTCTTCAGGAAATTAACTTACTAAATATCTGAGACCTCCAGAGGGCTGATCTGTGTTTCTGGTAAATCACAGTCCTTCATCAAATACTATGTCCTACAAATAGCTGTGCATTATTTTATTATGGAATGACGATGGCAGGAAGCAAAGCAGTTTTGCAGCAGTTTTGCAGCAGAGATTTTACTTTGGCTCTACGCAAAAGTCTTGGTGCCAAAGTAACAAGGCTGGATCTACATCACAGCTTTTTCTGAGAAGTCAGAATTCACTGATGGAATCACTGGATCAGTTTCACTGATGACGTGCTATTACATTCAAATGCCCTAACACTGCAAGTACTTCTAAGTGTTTGAAAGGAATACCAAAATAATAAGCTGAAGAGAAAATGATCTAGCAACCTGAAACCAAAGCACAAAATCACAAAATCATACTATCGTTTTAGTTCCAAGGGACTAAAGACCATCTAGTCCAACTCCCTGTCCAATAATGGGGACACCTACAGCTCGATCAGGTTGCTTGGAGCCTGCTTCAGAATGATCTTGAATGCATCCAAGGATGCAACATTCATCACCTCTTTGGGAAACCTGCTCCTCTGCTTTACCACACTTTCTGTAAAAAATTCTTGATACCCAGTTGAAATCTCTCCTCTTTTAGCTTGAAACCATAGCCCTTTGTCCTGACACAGCAGACTCTACTAAGGAGTCTGTTCCCTTCCTTCTTACATCTGCCCTTTAAATACTGAAAGGCTGCCTTCAGGTCAGCTCACAGCCTTCTCTTCTCCAGGCTGAAGAGCTGGGGCTTATCATCTCTCTCAGCCTGTCTTCATAGGAGAGGTGTTCCATTCCTTTTGATCATTTTTGTGGTCCTCCTCTGAACATGCTCCAACAGGTCCACATCTCTCCTGTACTGAGGACTCCACATCTGAACACAGTACTCCAGGTAAGTCCTCACCAGTGCTGGTGAGGTCCACCAGTAGAGAGGTCAGGATCACCTCCCTCTACCTGCTGCTGATGTTCATTTTGATGCAGCCCAGGATACAGTCAGCTTTCCAGGCTGCAGGGGCACATTGCTGGTTCATGTCCATTTTACCATCCACTGAGTCCTCTCCTGCAGGGCTGAGCTCCTTCCCTTTGTATTCCAACTTGTATGATAGCAGGGGTTTGCCATGACCCAGGGGCAAGACCTTGCACTTGGCTTTGTAGAACCTCATTATATTCTCCTGGGCTCCCTGCTAAGCCTATCATCTAAGTCCATCTGGATGGTATCCTATTCTTTGGGTGTGCTGACTGCAACATACAGCTTGGTGTCAGTGTCACTGATGAAGTTATTAAAGAGCACTGGTCCCAGTACTGACCTGTGAGGGACCCCAGTCATAACTGATCTCCATCTGTACATTGAGCCATTAGCCACCACTTTCTGGGTACAACCTTGAAACCAGTTCCTTGTCCACTAAATAGTCCACCGGTCAAATCCATATTTTCAATTTGAAGAGAAAGATATTGTGAGGAACAGTCTCAACCTCCTTACTGAAGTCCAGACTGATGACATCAGTAAGGCCTTCTCTTTAAATGATATCTATTGACTAGAAAAAATAAGACTGAGTGAACTGCTAAAAATGTATTCCCTTCTTCTACCAAAGGGAGGTTAACCTGAATCTTAGAAGAATGTCCTAACTCCAGGGTACCGAGTTACCATTCACCCTTTACACTCTGAGAGGGATGGAAGTAACACTGACCCTCTTCCATTTTGAAGCTCTTATACAGACCTTGGACAGCCTGGCAAAACACCCAAATAACCTCATATAATTCAAGACAAAAGGAGCTTCCACATCCCAGTCTTGCCTCTAACAACAAATTTTGTCTGCTTTTTGAGACATTCAGAAACTGAATTCTAAATAAGGGCATTCATGATTTGGCTAAAGTAATACACATTCTCTTTTGCCCTCCCTCTTAAAATTCTGAAGAGAACACTCATACAAATCTTTAAGTTTGAATATCCAATACTGTATTGTGTATTAAATTAGTTCTGGGGAAAGCTGTCTTTCTTTTCACTCTGTCCAACATCAAGATATCTTTGTTTTCTTCTGTTTACCTGTTTCATGTCATACCTCTGAAGCTGCCATGTATCCCACTTTAAAAACCAGCAGACATGAGAAATTGTATCCTGGGCTTTCAAAAATGAGTGAACATGGCTGCTGTTCCCCACATCACATACAGCCTGTTTCCACACACTCCAGGGCATGCTCAGATAAACAGCCTCAGTGTAGGGTGCAGTAGAAGGGACTCCAAACTAAGGCCATGAAGCCTACTGTGAAGGCACATGAGCATAACAGCTCTGGCTTTAGAAGTCCTCTAGCTGCAGATTTCTTAAAGCTGATAAGATGACAAAAGGAACTCTGTGCTTGCTTTGGTTTGATCTTTCCCAGGCATCTACTCTTAGCACTCTGAGAAGCTGCCAGACAGGCTGTGGGTTGGACTTTACATGGCTGCTGAGTTGGTCCTGAAATCCAATGTGAATGCACACTCAGCAGCCAAATCTTTAACTTGAATGCAGCCATACATACTTGTGTAGCTCTCAAGACTTACTTAAGCATATTGGTAAAATGCTGTGCTGTATAAACTATAAAACAAATATCCAAAGATTTCCACTTGGATTTTGGCATCTCTTGAGAGATACAACGTGCACATCGAGGTTAGATATGTTTCCTTAGTACTATCATACAAAGAATAAGGAGGGTTTACCTTACTGTCTTTTTTTCTTTTCTCTGCCCACCTTCCTACTGCTTCATCCAGGCATTTCATTATTTATATGAAAGTAAGGTGCACTAAAAACACTAATGCATAACTCTCAGTTCATGTCTGGTCTTGTATAGATAGTTTCATTGCATTATGTTTGCATGATCTGTGAGCATATGGGTTATAGCTTCTTTCACCTCATTAAGCTTCTTTTTTCAAGTAAATATACCCTTTGTTGCTGATCAGGGAAATAGGATTTCAAAAATACCATTCCTAGTTTTGAATTACCCACCTCCACTAAGACTTCCATAATCTAAAGAAGTAATTAGAATAAGTCGTACTGGTAAAGATCTGAGGACAAGTCATAAATGGGTTTTATTCTTCTATACTTTGTTTCTACAGATTAGTCAATATAGTGAAGAACACAATCCTAAAACAGAAACTTTCTTTGGGTCTGATTTTTCCTTAGCCAGCTTGCCTTCTCACTACTCAGTAGTTTCAATGAGACAGCTGTTCTATTCATAGAATAACAGTAATACTATTTCACTGTATGCTTGGAAAACATATGGGATACTTTCATAACTGTAACATAATAAGTAAGAAAAGCCTCTCTCTGCACCAGAGAATGAAACCATACTGCTCTGATTAGAGGAAGATCCTCAAAAGTATCTTGTGGAGTGAATATAACATCTGCCTGCTGAGAAGTTTAAAGGAGTTTGGGTCCCTCGGTCTACATACAGAGAATGAAAATGTTCTGACTCAGATGGGTAACACTGAGGCAGACAACTCAGCTCAAAGGAAGAACCACGGGGAGCAGTCAGCCGCAGGAGGCTATGGTTGATGTTTGAGGGAGAGAGGAACGTGAAGAACTTCACAATTCTGAGCAATGGAGGATGATTGGAACAGTGCCTTTCACAGAGTTATTTACATCCAGGTATCCACAGTAACCTGTGGTCCATCTTGTCCTGGGTTTTGCTTTTTGCACATTATTAGAAAAAGACATAAAAATTTTTACATAATCTGATTTTGGTTAATCACTTTAACAGCTAAGTTAGCTACGTTAGTGTCCCTAGACTCCCTGTACAGTCAGCAAGAAAACACCACCACCAAAAATCCTGCACATAGTGGTTCAGATAGGAAGGGAGGGGTGACTTTCTTTCTATCAAATACATTATACTCCTATTAATCTAAAACCATCTCCATCAGCTCTCCTGCTGAGAGTCCCTACATTCTTATGACCAGAGATGCCTCTTCACACCTCTCTTGATTACCAGTTTGTATAATCTGTTTTACCAGTGTGGGTAGTGGCTCAGAGAAATCAGTGAGGAGCTCTGGGAGAGTGGCTGGGGATTTGTCTACGTGAATTCAGTTCTGGTACAGTAGCTTTAATGCAAGCATACCACAACTGCATGGTAGAATAAACCAAGTAGAGAACCAAGAGAGAGACAAAAAAAAAAAAAAAAAAGGCATCTACTGAAAACAGAAGAATGTTCAGAATGCAAACTTATAATCTGCTCTATAATAGGGATTATAGCATTACACAGGATAGAGAACACAATGAGAGTTACAAGAGTTCTTGGATTCAGACAACAATATTTGCGTCTAATGAAAATAGATATACTTATATCTATTTACATATATTGTGTATTTACATACAAATAGTGCACTCTAACTTGCACACTTGCACAACTGGAATTTTTTATCTAACTGGAAGCTCCATATTTATTGGATACCTGAAAAATGATAATTGATTTGAAAATCTGATAATCTTCTCTGTATCCGTTGCACATTTATTTATAATCAAATGAAGTCTTTTTTACTTTTATATACTCAATTAAAAGTAATCAAATCATTCATCCTTCGGAGGGAAAGAAAAGCATATGAATAATGACAACAATAATTTTATTTTTATAGGAGCCAGATTTTGTAAGCTCCAAGCACATGGATACAGACAAGTTTTAGCTAACCTTCAAACAGCTTCATAATTCCAACAAAAAACTGATGAAGTTCTTGTTTCATTGAAAATAGGGTGAAAATGATAGTGAGTTTAGTCTCATTTCATTTTGCAAAGATATTTTCTCTTCCTGAACTTTACACTTTCTAACTTTTTAAAAGGGCAGATTTTATTTCTCATCTCTATAATTAAAGGTAGGAATAAGTACATGATGATTGCAGTGCTGGGGGAAAAAAAGGCCCAACACCTGCTACTGAGTTGTTTGTATTTCAACACAGCCTTTTTGTGAATTTATTGAAACTAACACACAAGACTTCCTCAGCAATACAGACACCTGCTGGAACCTCCTCAAATGTAAATAACTGAATACTTTATTAAAAATATGTATGTATGCATGCATGTAAGTATTTTTCAGGTCCAACCTTTAGAATTAAGTCTGAGGAAAGGAACAAAATAACTCTCCACAAGGAAATACATGAGAGGAAGCATATCAAAGGAGCTTTCATTATTCAAAATAGCAAAGTGTCATGTTTTTCCACTATCTATACCTTAAAATAAAGTTCAGTGTCATTGTAGATTGAAATGATGCATGAGGTAGACTGGAAAAGATACAAGACTGATCTGTTGAGAACATGGGAACTATTTTCTGGCCTTATTCAAATGACAGAAAATATTTTAGCTTGGTGAAGCTAAGAGATTCCTTCAAAGCACATCACAGGACTGTATTAGCAGTAGTGCAAAAATTAGCTAATTGTGGTAAAGAACTAGACCTGACAGTATACATCTCTGTCTTCAACATTGTTCACATGAGACTGTCACGAACATTTTTTAAAACCATGTCAATCCAGAGAAAGAGAAAAAAAAAATAAAATTAAAGCAGTATACAAAATATTGCATGGCAGTTTACAGTGGCTCTTTAAAATAAATACTCAGCAAGTTTTTAATACTAAAATTGCTGTTCTTCTTGCATGAGGAAAAAACAAACAAACAAACAAACAAAAAACAACAAACAGCACTGCAAAGTATAAAAAGTATTACATGGACCAGAGATGAAAATCTTAAGAGCCTGGCATACAAAGTTCAGACACAGAGCAAAGTACCTTGGTTTGACTTTTCTAATGCAAAATGTAAGCTATTAAAGTGTCACAATTTCAGAAGATTTCTAATTGCATCTCAGCAGGAACTTTTGTTCAGATGTATTTTAGATATCAGAACATTCATGTGTGAAAAGTGTAAATATCATATGGCAAAAAAACCTCACTTAAAAGCTTTACAATTAGTGCCCTTGAGAATATATGATTTTGATATGGCTGAAAATGACCCTTTGACAATAATATGCTGCCTGTGCAAAGCCAATTATCTTTTATACACCCTTTAAGCACACAGATCAAGAAGTTACACTGTGCACATTAACATAGATTTGGAATGGGGAAAAAATAGATTTGATGAAGAGCAGTTTGATATATGGTGTACAGTTGGATTTCTCTACATCTGGACTTATTCTGGTAAAAGTGCTCCGGCACAGATACTCCAAGTGTTCAATGCCTGGAGATTCACTCCACCTGTGAAGAGCTGCTTCAAAATAACCATTCCGTAGGGATATGTCAGTTGAACCTGGAAAACCACCACAATCAGATAAACACTTACTGTCCTTTACAGAGCCAGAACAAAAGATCCTTATCCAGTTCCTCCTAAGCAAAAGAAGTGCCCTCTTTTACAACAGAGAAACTGTGTTTGGCAGTGAGGTGCATATAACTGCCTGCATATTCATTCTGAGAGACATAGTGGATGCAAGCGCCTAAAATACAATAGAACCAACTTTTGTTTCTGCTGTACTTCAATTTTCATTTAAGAAATGGATACGACACACATTATGAAGCCTATTATTTTTCCTGGGATGTCTATCAAATGTAACATTGGAGCTAACCATATTACATGCAGATTTTTGTAGTCTTTCAAGTTGAAGGATTACATAAAATATTTCATAATTTACAATTTACCCCAAATCCCATCACAATATGATACAGAATAAAAATTCATGAGTTGTTGGGTTGATTGTTGGCAGGGAGAAACATGGGAATTATGGTTTGATGATAAATGGGTAACTCCCTCCTTGAATCCACATCTGAGTAATTTCCTACCAGCTCTCATGATAATGAAGAAAAAGTGTGGAAATAAGTTTCTATTAGGTACAACATTTTGCTTTTGCATGCTTCCTCTAACTAATTGTTTCATCATTCTTATCCTCTGTAAGGAAGACCAGCTTTCTATCTGAAAGAAACAGAAGCACACAAGGCAGTCAACTAATTCATTACAGAAGTCTTCCTCCTAAGAAGCTATTAACAGTAGCACAGTGTTACAATCAGCACTTAAAAACAGGGGTGTACTAATTTAGAAGCACTAAGCATTAACATCTAGTTAACTAATTGTCACTGTCAGCATTAAATAATAACATAAGTAATGAAACATTGAGCTTTTAGTAACAGTAAAGTAAGGTAACAGGGCTTATGATAGTGCTTGAGTTTTTAATTTCCAAAGCTGATGGCACTGTGTTCTGAGAAACTTCTTTGAGGCACTGATTTCAGTTTTGTTCAATTTGCAGTCCAAATCTGGATATTATTCAAAGATACATGGATGACACAAATACTTTGTAGTGTTAAATTTCTATAAAGGTTTAGGCCTTCCTGTAAATGTTTTTTCACCTTTATCTTTCAACTCCGAAGGATCTGCATATCAATTAGCTCACAATATTAGCCCAGTGAGCTCTAAATAAGAACCTGGGAATACACCAATTTCAGTAAGTTATGGAGATGAATATATTTATCATAATCCTTTTAGTTTAGCAAACCAGTAAGGCCTGATTGTGAAACTGTAAACCAGAGTGTTTCTGCTACAGTTCAAATTATTAGAAGAAAACAAAGCTGCCTGGCACTGATACATCATGGCTTGAAAGACAAAGATAATATAATCAGAAAAAGAAGACATAAAAAAACCTCAGTGCTAAGAAAACAGTTTGGAACAAATGAGTATAATTTTTAGATCAAAAAACAGCAGCCACGATGGAAACAATTTTTGAATCATATTTTGTAAATGCTGGGTTGGACTCCAGGAACTTTCTTATTATTCAGAATTAATTTACTGCCAGGAATGGCTAAGACAGTGCACAAAATAAAAATAATGAAATATTTTAAACCAAGTATGAGGCACAGGAAATCTAATGACTGCTTTTATGTAGGCTCATCAGAAATCTACTGTCAGATTACACAGTCTCAAAGTACAGGAGATATGTGTAGAATTACACAGTTACAGGCAAGAAGGTAAGAATAACAAGTTATTATTTCTTCCATTAGAATGTGCATTTCAGCCCAGCAAAGATGGATGACCTCCTCACCTATTTAAGAAAAGAAAGAAAAGCAAGCGCCAAAACCTATGTGGGTCTTCTTAAAGCCTCAGCAATTGTTATAAAAAATGAGAATGAGATTTGTTTTCCTCTCCATTGATCATGACACACTGAGTTAAATCAACAATGCCCTCGGCTACGCCTTTTCTCTAATACTTGCTAGCTTAGCGTAAAACTTTGGTACTGCTGTTAACACCTGGCTTCAGTCTACATTAAGCATATCTTGTTCTGTATGTATGTCTACAACATTTTTCTTTGCAATTTATGCTAGTGTCAAATCACATAATATATTCTCCTAAGCTATCTTATTTTTTGGCCCAA
This sequence comes from Coturnix japonica, assembly GCF_054131305.1. Classification (NCBI taxonomy): domain Eukaryota; kingdom Metazoa; phylum Chordata; class Aves; order Galliformes; family Phasianidae; genus Coturnix; species Coturnix japonica. Next base: position 53,634,151 of record NC_140702.1, read on the forward strand.
CACAGGTTGCTATGACCTCTTTCACCTACTGGAATAGGTCACAAACTGCAGCATTACTCTGTCATCTTGATGAGGTAGGAAGTGGCCTGACACCAGATGATAGGTCAAGGCTGTGTGCCAAAGACAGCAATAACTCAACATTGCACAGTGGAACATCCTAGAAGAGATATAATTATTACATTCCCCAAATAGGGATATCTTTGTCCTAAGAATTTTGATTACATAATGTTATTATTTGTATCACCATATTTCCAAATTGTATTGTAAATACAGCACTCATCTGAATTGGGAAATTCCTCCTTCACTAATATTTTCATCAGAATCAATCTCAGAAATGTAATTTCAATATTTTAACTATTTATAGAAGCATTTGCTAACTAAAGCAATAAACATATGTAAATATATGACTATAAAGTACTTTAGTGTAGTAATATATCACAAGAGATCCACAGTGCCTCTGGCATCCTCATGACTCCCTTATGTTCCACACTTATTCAGTACCCAATTAAGGGTTGTGGGATATGATTTTTATAAGCATTTATTGCTTATCACTGCAAACAAAGTCAAAAGAATCAGTGCTCTGAACACTGCACAACATCTTGCTACATAATAAAAAGTTGTTCCAATAATATTTGTGAAGCACTAAATGATGATTATCACATGAATATCAAGTGTGAAGAAATCTCAGGAGAATATTAGCTGTTCCAGTGACTAACCACAGGGATGGAGGCGCTGAGCCAATGTATTATCAAAATGGAAAAATCCAGAACTAAATAATTGTGACTGTAATCCATTCCTTGAGCTCAGATGAGTAAAGCAGAGATCTTACTCAAGTGTGTGATTAGGTAATTGAAAATGATGTTCATTTTTAAGAAATGCAAAGACCTGAAATTCAAGTTGATGCATTATTACTAGTTTTTGTGCATATTAAATTTATGTTAGCATAATTCTTAGTGCATTAGAAATCATGAATCCATTTCTGAATTTTACTATCAAGCATTCATTTAAACGGTTTATTTTATAAAGTGAAGGACCTTCAGACTATACAACAGAAATTGCCAGAATCATTTCATTTCAATGGTGATACTGTCAGAAATATGGTTCTGCAAGCCAATTTCTGATTTCCATTGATGTTGATGAATTAATATAAAGTAAAATCCCCCTCCACTGAACATTAAACCTAAAAAAACCCCACCAAACCCAGAGTCTGATACAAATGAGTGTCGTGTTCTCAGGGAAATGATTTAGCAGGTTTTTAGAGTTAGGGTAATATGGTTAGGCTGCGGTTGGACTTGATGATCTTCAAGGTCTTTTCCAACCTGGGTAATTCTATGAATGTATGATTCTAAACGAACTGCAAGAATAGTAAGAAAAAGCCATCACAAAGAAGCCAGAGAACCTGAAGGGCTCTTGCTGAGCAAACACTGTCTGACTGCCATGAGAAATGTTAGTAAAGCATGCTCTTTCCAGAAGCTTTGCAGTTTTCTGGCTTTTAAAAAAGTCAGTTTTCAGGTTAAGTTCTATACTACTCTGCTAGATTTTTATCTGATAAAACATTGTTATGTGTGAAAAATCTGAAAATTTCAGGTTAGTAACTTGCTATGTTTTCCTAACCATACATCCAATTATTGCAAATATAAACATGAAAGTAGAGGTTGGAGATCTTCAGACACTGTTACTCAGGAATAACATGTCATTGGGACTTCACCACAGATGACAGAAAAGGGAAGAGCAAACTTCCAATACGATAACAATGGATTTAAAGCAAGCAATTATTTATTTCACACATAGATGGCCAGATGGTATCAGTGGCAAAAATGTCCTCTCATCTTCACTTGCTTAGAAACTCTGTCTCTTACAAGACCTGGCTATAACTGCTCAATATTTGGAACTTACACACTGTGCTTCTGCAATTCACCACAGCTGAAACTGAATACAAAATGCAGAAGAAGGGTTTTAGAGACTAATCACAGGAGAGGATCCTGTAGCATTCTTACTGTTTTTGCTTTCCTCTTGGTCTCAGGTGAAAGTTTTACTCCTAATTTTCTAATGAGCAACTGGCTCAGACTCCGAGGTATGATAAAGCTGTTTGGTCTATGAGTCATTATGGAAGTACACTAGTCTGAGGCAATGCAGATCAGAAAGCTGAGGATAAATCACACAAGAAGCTGCAGATAATAGCCTTTCTGAGCCAAGAAGAAATTAAGCAGCATCATTAGGAAACTTTGTGAAACTTCTTCACAGAAGACCTTGTTTAGGAATGGAATTCATAATATTGGTGTTAAAAAAAGATAAAGAAATGAATCAGAGAACTATATAACCTCACAGAGTTAATTGTTGTTTTATCCATAATGGATTGGCTGGAACACAACTTACAGTGAGCATTAAAAAAAGAGTGCATGCTGTTATCTCTTATTTTTACAGAAGTGCATGGATATTTTAAAAGAGCATAGGATCCTGCTGTCAAATAGTTACTAACTAAGCTTTTAAAAAATCAGTGAAATGAAATGGCAGTAATGATATAAAATGGGCAGGTGGGATCACAATTAGAAAAATTAAGGAAAGATACCAGCTCTGTCTTTTTTTTCATAACAGGAATGCCACTGCTAAGAATTGACCAGGAAATACAAGGAGTACATACACCATCTGAGTTCATTATTACTGAGGATAACATCCCAGTGTGGTATGAAGTACTTTTGGTCAAGCTGGCTCAGTATCAGCCAAAGGCCATCTTATTTCCTTTCAAAGAGAAGACTTTCCATTTCATTTCATAGTCAATCTGGTGGTCCATTCTGACATTTTTAATCATTCTTTCAAAGATGAAAATCCACTGGTTTGTTTCTCTTTAATTTCATTCAGTGTAATTGTTCAGAGAGGCAGTTGGCTTGATTTCATTATTCTGCTCCTTTCTGACATTAAATTCAACCTTCTTCTTTCTAACAGCACAATGTGAGTGAGCCTGTGGAATCTGAAAACTTTCTCATACTAGCTCCTACAGAAAAGAATGTTTCCAGAAGGTTTTTGGAGGATGTTCTTGTGATCTGCAGTCTGAAGCAACAAATGTATAAGACAGAATGCAACCATGGCCTGAAAGAGTATGCTAGGTTGCACAGATTGAAGAGGCAGATTGGATTCTTTAATTCCTTCACCACTGCATTATCTGCTAAAACTTTAGCTCGCAACTGACTAGCAGCTGTGTTGTTTACTGAAAAACTGATGATGCATATATATATTTAAGAATAAGCCTTCAAGTCTATTGTCATCACCAGTGACTGTTAAAACATTACCTCAAAGCAAAGTTATTGTATTAGCCTATCAGCCCATGTTATTTTTTAAATTTTTTTTTTTTATTTTATTTATTTTACTTGTCCTGAGGAAGCAACAGTTTGAGTACCTGGAAATGTCCACAAAAACAAACAAACAAACAAAAAACCCTCTCTACTCAAAATAAGACTGAAACTCGAAGGTGGGTGATTTTGCCTTTTTCAGAACAGGTGTGCAAGGGCTGCTCCAAAAGGAGTATCACCTATGGTATTCTGTTGGCTTCTGACATCAAAGGCACGTGTTTGTTATAAGGCAGTATATGTCAAACCTTCCCACCAATATACTGTTATGTTATGTTGTCATGTGACAGAGGGCAGCAAAGGGCAGTCTGACACAATAATGTCTGGCATGGAGGAGTGTATGAAGAAAAGGCGTGGAACTGAATTCTTTAATGTGGAAAAATTAGCAACCATTGACATTCACTGATGTGTGCTGAGCATTGATGGAGAATAAACAGTGGATATGAGCACAGTGACCTGGTGCTTTTCAGCAGTGGCAGTAACAATGAGAAAGACAAGCCATATTCTGGATGGCCATGCAGATGTTTGCAAATGTGCCTGCAAGCTCCTGTTCATTGCTGTTCACAGTGCATAACTAAGGGTGTTGACTATTCTGAAAAATGTTGTTTTGTAGCTATTTACCCTATCAAGTAGTGTTACTGTTCTCTGCATCTGTTGCAGACTCCAAGGAAATAAATAGGTGTCATTACTTTCAGATCACCCAAATATTCCAGAATTCTTTGACTCAGAAATTTGCCACAAACTCCAAATTCATTTATAACTGTCTTTACAGAATACTGTGCTGAAATCTTTGAGTAAAAGAGAATGCATTGACAGAAAGGTGCAATAGATGGAGGTAGATAAAGATCTCTTCCTTACAATGCTGGACCTTTGGGGCCATCAACAAAAGTTCAGTGTTCAGTGTTGTTTAATAGCAGCAAGTTTCTCAGAGAAAATAGGTTTCCTAATAATCATTCCAAGAGCATGTGGCCAGTAAGGAGAAAGAAATATTTCTATGAGAAATTTCTGTGAGAAAATTTATTGTGGGCAGGCAAAAAGATATCCCTAAGAATGTGCACGGATTTCTAAGGTCAAATGTAGCTCATATGGAAGAATGTAATATTTAAGCATTCATAAAAAGGTAAATACTTCAGTTAAGCATAAGCCAACACTTATTTCCTTTCACTCTCTAGATTAATTTTTATCCAGAAAACTGATAGAAAATGTACCCTTACTGAATGTGAATGAAAGATGTTATGAAGCAGAACCCACAATGCAGCAGAATGTAAAAACGAAAAACGTGCCAGTCAGCATCCTGGTGACCTACTTATATTGTAGCAACTCCATTTGTGAAGATATGTCACTTTTTCACTTTTTTTTTTAACAGAGCTGCACAGCAAGGTGTCAGCAAACATGCTGCTTATCATTAAATATGTCATTCAATGACTGCAAATGCTTGTCTGTATGACTGACAGTGTTAGTCACCAAGCTCCAACAGTACTAGGCAGTATTACACTCCTAAAGGAACAAATATTGCTATGTTTTTCCAATAGAAATATGTGAGACTGTACAAGTTGCCCATCTACAGTAAAGGTCTCTTAAACATTGTAGAAACAGGCTGCCCAAGAACATGGATGAGTCACTGTCCCTGAAGGTGTTCAAGAAACATTTAAATTTCATACTAAGGCACATGTTTAGTCAGGAAATATTGGTGGCAGATGGATGGTAGGACTAGATAATCTTGAAGGTCTCTTCAAGCCTTGATGATTCTGTGATTCTGTGCTTCAGTTGGTTGGTGAAACAGCTGATTGGGAATTTTTCTGTTTGGTATAGACACATTTCAACAACTTTATCTACGTATTTTCTATGAAAAAAAGTCTACCTGATTCATCATCCAGCCTCACAAAAAACATTTAATTCTTCCAGGTATATGTCAAACAAGAACACCATTAACCTTCATTATGAAGAAGACATAGGCAAGTTTTCTCTTTGAACTAACTTTTCACAAACTCACAAGTGTGTGATTTACAGAAGTAACTGCATTTCCTGTAGTTAGGAACTACAGTTCCTGACAGTTAGGAACAATTTGGTAAAGGACTTAATGACATAGCCAGAAGTTATTTACAAAACAAACAGAGGACTACATTAGATGAAAATAACAGATTAAATCAACATCTATAACCTTCTGAAAATAAAAACTGAACTGAAAACACTAGTGAGCTATTTCCAAATGTCTTTCTAATGACTTCTTTGAGGGAATGAGGATTAATAAACTAATTTAAATGGCCTCTACACTGAAAACATTTTCTGGTTCATTTACTGACAGTGTGTCAGTTTAGTATTGTTGGTGGTGAGGGTTACAAAACCAACCTTTGTTTATTAGTAAGCAAGCCATCAAAACTCCTAAATAACCTTGAGTACATTTCAGGGTATTATCTTACTATGCATGTGTTTTTGCACTTAAGTCTGAGGCTAACTGTTTAAAAAAATAAAGTTTAGAAAGCACAATGAAAAATGAACAATACTTACAACCATACCGTTTAGGGACACCCAGCAATCTGGTGGGAAATCCTGGAGTAATGGTACTAAAAACTGAAGACAACCATCCCAATGGCAAAGCAGCAGCATCATTCCAATAAGATTAAAGATTCTCACCACAGCACTGGCCAGATCATAGGTCATGTGGAAAATCTGTAGGGAAAATTACAGAAGATTTATGTGATGCAAATCAGAAATGCAAATTATTTACTTTTCATCAGGCAGACAAAAGACAAAGAAGCATCATTCTGAACTTCTAAGGAGTCAGAGTTCATTCAGTAACACCTGCTAATATGGGCATGCTAATTTGGGCACAGGACTGTACATGGCACACCTGACTCTTGGCTGCATCATGATTACACAAGCTGCTAAAAAGTGTTTCATTTAATTCACAAAGACCAACTGAAGTACTTTCTTAAACTTCTTTTAATCAAAGTAGAACTCAAAAAAAAAGAAAGTAAAAAAGAGTTGAGAAGCATGGAAAAGTTAGTGAACCCATTGTTTGTCTGTTAACCAGGTGTCTTAAGTATTCACAAAATTGTGGGAGGTAAAAATTGAATGACCTGTTCAGAATAGAGTCACATTTCCTGCCTTCTAAAAAGTAACAAAATGTGAGTGAAGAAGCAAAATAGTATTTTTTTATTATTTTTATTTTTATTTTTATTTTTTTAACTTGTGCACTGCAAACATTTGCTCACCTAGCAAAATGATGTAGGAATATCTCACGGCAGTCTTACTAAAATACTGAGAATCCTGAAACATCTGTAGTAGCTAAGATAAGGTCAAACAAAAATAATCATTTGGATTTTTCCATTCTTGTTAAAAAATAATTTTATTTGTACAGTCTCTTCTAGCAAAGCATAAACATACTCTTAAGCATAAGGATACAAAAGATGAAGGTCAGTTCTTATTCCCAGTCATGTGAAGAGACATCAACAGGAAAAGATAGATTTTTGATGGGCGCAAAATTTTAGACATCATTATTGAGTCAAATAATAAAACTATAAAGACCATACACAACACTGGCTGCTCCAGTTAGGCATCCTTTCCATTTCCTTAATACATTTCATTTTGTGCTTTTAGCATCCTATTCTCTCATCTAGTAGATTATACAGTGACACACCGCCATGCACTGTAGTCAGAGATCAGCCTGTGCAACCACGATCCAGCTCAGTGACATTGCAAAGCATGCATTGCCAAAGTGGAAATTCCAAAAGAATTCAAGTGTGCAAGAGGAAATTATTCTGTCCCACCTTTCACATCACTAAAACTGAAAACAGAGGTTAAGTACCCATACTGTAAATGATTACAAGTGCAAATAAAGAGAGCAGGTTAAGGTGTCTTTCAATATCTTTTTCAGTTAGTGAGAGTTTGTTTAAAATCATTACATATTGGCTAGAAAATTTATGTAACAGAAAAAATACCTAACACATTATGTTTATGTGCAAAGCGTTGCTTCAAGTTACAACATTTTGTGAGAATATTATAAATCTTCGCTTCACAGACACTTCGTGCAGATTCTTAATGCTATTTACACACTACTTAGTTCCTGTCAATACTGAGCAAATTACACCAACATTTAGGAGATAACATAAATAGAAATAGAAAAGTGACATCATTAAAATTTGTGCTCTTTGGAAATGTATTCAAAATATAACTTTTTAAATAGCTACAGTTTCAGTAGCAAAAGGTGAACTGGGTGAGTAGGTAGTATGTAAAAATGAAATATTTTTTTTTTCAAGAATGGAAATAAATAACTGTTCTGGAGCTTTGTTCATGGTTATTTTATTGCACTTGTTCTGAATACACACATCTATGTGTGATAATCAGGGGAAGATCAGATTCTCTGAAACTCTCCAAAGACAATGAGACAGCAGCACAGACCCCAGGAATGCTGCATTCTTCTCTGAAATCTGTAACTACAAGCATAGTCAAGACAACCGGCTGTTCACATATCCTGTGATCAGAGCTGCCTAAGAATGATCTCTCTGTGGCTCTTTCAGCCCCATGGAGCACATTTTTTTACATCAGTTTATGTTCTAGAAATAGCCCAAATGTGGAAGCTCCTAACGACAGTGAACGTCCACAAATTTAAGTGTATTTTGCACTGGTATATTTTTATTTTAAATTTTAAAAGATTCATATTATTTAATAGGGTAATGTTTACTGAAAAAAATAAATATATATACAGAGAGAGAGACAAGTGGGTGGATTTGTAAATGTATTTCAGTGATCTTGCCTGGTCATTATAAGTGTATTGCTTCCTGCCTAACCTGTGAAACTGTGTGATGGCTCAGTAATATTCTCAAAGGGGCCATTAGAACCAGGAAACAGAAAGAGATTGTAAAAAAGAAGAAAAAATATCAAACCAAATAGATGGAGCGCTGAGTTCAAACTACAAGGCCCTACTGAATCAGCAAGGACTCCTGATGGGCTTGGGCTTTGCAGGGACTATGCTATCTTGCTACAGTTCTATAATTGAGTAATTTGTTTTTCCTAAAAAGTAAGCAACATCGACCTTTTTCATTACTGATATGCCTTTGCAGTAATGATCACATACTGAAAGAACAACAATACACTGAAAATTGTATGTGAAACAAATCCAATAAAGGAAGTGGTTGGAACCACCAGCATCTGAAACTGTGATTCCATCACTTCTGATACCTTTCCCCTCAAGAAATACTGCTCTGCAGCTCAGCACAAAGGATCAGTAAGTACTGTTACAAATATAGTAGCATTCTGGACATTAACTTAACTGCTCATCACAGTAACATGAAATCAGCATTTTCACCATGGCACTGATTAATTGTGGTGTTTTATCACTCATGCTTACTTTAATAGTTATGTAGCCTGTTCTAATAACTGTGATAACTGCATTACAGAAGAAAGCTCAATAAGAAAAATATTTCATGGATATTTCTTATTTTATTCTACTAATAAGTTTCCATTGCAGATTATACTTTTTATTATTATAATGCATTTTTTGTTGTTCTGTTGGAGCTGTTGTTTTGTTTGTTTGTTTGTTTGTTTGTTTTGGGGGGGGAGGGGCAGGGGGCAGGGATTATATTTTTACTGTTAACAGTTTCCATATCCTTCAAAACTGTGTTTAATTGTGTTTAATAATAACCAGTGGTTTATTACCTGACTTTTGGAACACCATAACTTCCTTGTGTATTATTATTATTTCTTTTTTTTTTTTTTTTTTTTTTTTCCCTGATGAGCTGACATTGTGTCTGACAGCGGCTGAAATATAATCATATATTAGCCATTTTTCAAATTTTAACAGAATATCATTCATGGAGAATAAGAAATTGTTCCTTGAGAAGTCATAGGTCACAAGTTTTATCTCAGTTTTTATTCACACTTCATTAATGACTCCCTTGATTTCCATGTGTGAAGAAGAAAGCAGATTATTCTTTTCTCACATTTACAATGGAGTGTATACTTTAAATTGGTCCTGCTGACTGATTTCCAAGCCTGAGACAGAAAAACTGTTCCAGTCTTATCAGCCCACTCGCTTAATAGTATTTGAGGGCTGTCATATTAAGTTAATAGTACATATCTTGCTCAACTAAATGCATATAAACTCTGCTTTTGTGGAGTGCACTCAGTTACCACTCCTGCCTTCTAATAACTGGAAGGGAATAGTTCTTCAGTTGTGTTTTGTAGTTTGGACCAATTTTTATGTTCAGTTACATAAAATTTGATTTATAAAATTTACCAAGATTTAACTATCCCAGGAGGGAAAAGAAAGCCTCAGAAAGTCCTGAAAAATTTATTGAAAACTTGTACTACTGAGTAGATTGAGATACGTCCTCTTTTGCACCTCTTAGAAGCACTAGAAGTGCTCAGAATAGTCAAGATAGTCAAGGCATCATCTTCACATTCTGCTTTGCACCTCAGGCCACATGAAATGACACTCATACTAAGTGAGCTGTGAGGAGCCTGGAATATTGAACAGTCACCTTCTGGAGACTGAAATAGCTGCACGTGTGTGTCATTCACTAAAAGCAGACTGAGTGTGGCACCGATCAATGCAAGTTCAGGATAGACTGCCAGGCAAAATAATAGCTAGGAAAATCACAAGGTTTTCTAGTTCATCCTCTGGGTCAGCCCAGAATTATTAGGTTCATCCCTCAGAGCAGCACCGAGACAGAGATTAAGAACTGCAGGATTCAGATTTTCCTACCTGAGCTAAATCTTCACTTTTAAGCCAGTATTTGTAACAAAAATCTCTGGGAAACAAAATATTATGAAAGGAAGAAGAGAGAACAAGGGCTCTGTTCACACTTCTGTCTCTCCATCTGCTTTAAACAGTGAAAGCCAATCATTACTTCTTATCCATGTTATATTCTACAAACTGATTTAAAAAGATATTCTTCATAAATATCATTTGAGATACTGTGGATTGGATCCAACTCTAACCAAAGTTCATTTCTTTGGAAGCTACATTGTACTGCACTCTACGTGGAAAATAAATCCGAAAAAGTGGATGTAAAGGCCCATTGATTGAAATGCCAGGGTATGCCCTTAGAGTTACATTTTACACTCAACTGACTCCTGATAATTTAATTTAATTTGATAATAAATAATTCATCATTGATAATTCAGTAAATGCATATAGCACTTTTTAGTCTAGTTTTATTTGTGACTTTAAGCTGATGACAAATGCAGAGATTTGCTTCTGCTTATCTTGACCTGGGGGTAAATGCCAGTGATTTAATAAATTGTATAAAATATTTTAAATCAAACATATCCAGGGGAAAATAAATAAATAAATAAAAGAAAAAATGAAAAGAAAAGAAAAGAAAAGAAAAGAAAAGAAAAGAAAAGAAAAGAAAAGAAAAGAAAAGAAAAGAAAAGAAAAGAAAAGAAAAGAAAAGAAAAGAAAAGAAAAGAAAAGAAAAGAAAAGAAAAGAAAAGAAAGGAAAGGAAAGGAAAAGAAAAGAAAAGAAAAGAAAAGAAAAGAAAAGAAAAGAAAAGAAAAGAAAAGAAAAGAAAAGAAAAGAAAAGAAAAGAAAAGAAAAGCTGAGATGATTGGCCTATTTTATGTGACCTTTAAAAATTGTTATTTCTAGATGGACACAATTTGACATTAGGTTTTGTAATAGCAGCCCCATTTATTCTGCTTCAAGGCATGTACAAATGGCAGCCAGCTTCCGTGTAGCAAAAAGAACAACACGACAACACAGACATGTGACAGTGCTCCAAGTCCAGGTTAAACCTGAAAGCATTAAAACCAGCAAGCAACATTTATTAACTCCATACAAACTCTGCAATACTTGTGTTCTACTGTAAATTTGCCTCTGACTTACTAATATATTACTTCTCATACTGAGGGCATAACCTTACTGCCAAAAGATTTATTTTTATTATCCTGTTGTGAGTAATGTGTGTGACCTGCTTTGACATCAAAATAGAGAGGACTAGTCTCTTTAGTTCTGTAACAAAGAAAACAAGCCAAGACTGGCAAACCTCAGGATCCTGAAACAAAAAACACAGTGCTAATTTTCACTTTTACACAGGAGAAAGTTTTATTATTTATTTTAATGATGGAAAGTACCTTGTTAAACTAAGCCTTTGCTTTCATGAAGTGAGGCAAAGCAAAAGGGAGCAAAAACAAAAACAACCATAATAATAATAATAATAATAATAATAATAATAATAATAATAATAATAATAATAATAATAATGTAGAAGTAGTCGTACAGGTGAGCTAGAAGGAATATTTCATTTATTATTACCTTTTATAAATACTTATATCTTGCAAAGAAGGCAGCTCTAAGATACAGCCAGACTCTAAATTGCACAAAATATTATTTACAATTTATCTTCCTAGCTGCGTGAGAGGTACTGTTTTTCATATTAATGTGCAGACATATTCCAGTGTCAACCAGAGAAGAGAAAAATAAGTTATTCACCATCACTCATCTACCCACAGACAGACTAGGGCAGGGACTCCCACAGCACTGAAAAGGGCAACAGAACAAGTAACACGAATCTTAACAGATATCGCTGCCTACAGCATTTCAAATATAAGAGCAGAATTCAGATGACTGTCTCCATTTTTCAGAATTACTTTGAGCTTACGAAACCTAACTTCTCCACTGTCAATATACAGGCTGCTTTCATCCTTATGAAATGTGAAATAAAACAACAAATATCAGACATGTATTTTATAAAGAAGTTTACAACAAAATATGTCATAAATGCTAAGACAGTTTAGGGAGGTCATTTCAAAGAACCAAGATCTTCACAAAAATTGCCATGCCCCATAAAATTGTTTTGCACCATATTTGTCTATTCAAGTCTCACAAACCCTGAGCCCTCTTGATTTCCATTCTTAAAGCTTAACTTCAGGAATAATTACATTCTTCCCCCAGCACAGTGGGTCTTCTCCCTTGAGCTGCGTATTAACAATATGGTTTAGTGCAGTGTGCTGGAAGGGCTTGATGTCGAAACAGGCTGGACATGGTCTCAGGTTCATGGATCTAAAAATAAAACAGTGCTCAAACAATGTTCCCTGTAATCTCTTTCTGACTTCTTTCTTCTGTCTGCTGTGCCTGTGAGCAATCTGATTGTTACATGAATACTAAAAACATCCAAGGATATTTCCAGGTGTGAACTCAGGGATGCAGGTACAGAAAGTATCTACATAATCACTTTTAGCTTTGGCTGGTAAATTCATAACTGAAGAAAGAATTCTACTCTAACCTAAGAAAAATGAAGGAACACAAAGCTGAAAGACAGCAGAAATTATTTGTAAATCCAAAAGTAACAGCATATCTCAGCTCAGAATGTTTTTACAATTGAGACACCAGCAGACCCATCTCCTTCAGTCTCAACATTTTCCTAAACATCTCTGGCTTTTTTAAAAGATTTTGATTTCCAAGGTCTGCGAAGATGAGATGAAAACAGACACATTCTCAAAGTAGGAGATGCACCATCATCCTAAAACCCCCCCAAAGCCCTTTCATATTAAAGGAATTGTTCATTAAATTCCTAAATCCCCAGGTCTTTTCCCATGATGCTTGCCCCAGAAGTCATACTAGTGCATTTCCGAGCTTCACATTAATTCTGTTAATTATCATACAGCAACACAGTGATCTAATAGCAAACAACTGAAATAATGAGGAATATTTCTCCTTGGGAATTTAAGCTGGTGTCTTACTGAGGTTAATCTTCCAAACATGGAATTAATAGGCATGGAGTTGAAAATAAAAACTGTTATGTTAAATTTCCCATGGAATAAAAGTTCTGAAACCAAACTGATTTCATTTGAATAGCAAAATAAAATAAAATAAAATAAAATAAAATAAAATAAAATAAAATAAAATAAAAAATTAAAAACAAAATAAAACAGGAAATGTTTTATGAGGAACAGATATCATGTTTAATGTTTATATATTTGAGATATTAAAATAAAACATAAACCCTGATTTTTTTTTAATAGTAAATTAAAAGGTTGTCTTTATTTTAAAAAATATTATTGGTTATATTGTTGGATTGTCAGTAAAGTCAAGGCTGAAGACTGTTGAATGATACTATATGAAAGTCAGAACTCTTCAGTAGACGAATGGTTAAAAAACAAAACAGAAAATCCATTCATTCCTTTGAAAATCTTGGTAATCTTGTTAAGAGGAGGCATGATAAAGCCATCCATATATCGCATTTACATACATACAAATAGAAAAGTGAAAATAACAAAATCTAGAGGTATATACTTACATAAATAATTATGCTAATAACAATTTGACATCTAAGTTGATGTTCCACAATACTGACAAATAACTTACAAATTACACAGCTAATTGAACTGCATTCTAAAAAACTATTTGCTCCGTAAGTGCAAATAAAGCCTGCAGTTAAAAGCTTAATGTTGCTCAAAATCACTCAGAGGATCTTGTCTGCAATTTTAAAGGATAAATGTAAAAAATAAACAACAACAACAACAAAATCACAAACAATAACATCAAACTGACAAACCACAAAGAAAAAAAAAATACTTCTTATCCGATGCCTGACCAGGTAGAAGGAACATGCCAGACTCATAGTCTTCAAAATCACCCCATTTTTTGCCAGAAGAAATCAACAACTCAGTTGTCTGCTGAAAACTTCAGGTTGTCAGAAGTATATTACCAGTTTAAAGAAATTACTTTGAGAAATTGCAGACACTAACTTCTTATGTAAGTTATCTTATTTACCTGAATTAGTACGTGAAACTACCTTAAGCAGAAATTTCAGATGCTAAATTATTCTACTTCTGTGTTCAACATTTGCTAAACATATAACTATCATTATTATGAAAAGAAAATCAATATCCTCATATCCAAAAACATAACTTAAATGCAGGTTTGAGTGTTCAAAAGTCTCTACAGATCTCTAGTTAGTCAGTGCAAAAATTAAAGGCTGAAAACAAAAGACAAGAAAATAAAATGGGATGGGAAAAGTTACTGTAAGAAGAAATAAGTATATTTTCATGGTCCTGTTTGGGATCTCTGATTTTTTTCTAATTCCAGTGACATTTAAAATAATACATGCTTCTGACTGGTAAAATTGTTCAGGATGCAATGCACAGTGCATCCCATACTTTGTGTTTTACTGCTGTCAGTTACAACGACAAAGAATAGACTGCATAGTTTCTTCACATTATTTTTTGAGAAAATAAATTCATCAATATAAATTAACTAATTATACTTCACCATGAACATTTTACTATATTAGATATTTTAACAGAGTAAGCTGTTAGTGTTCAAACTACAGAATCTCAGTACTTACTACCGTAGTCTCTCCAAGAACATACAGTTTGTAAGCTGCATGCACTTTTATAACATACACTTTGTAAACTTGTACCACCTTAAACATATCTAGCTTCAATATAACGAGTTGCACTGTAAGTGTCACAACATGTCAGTCTGTGCATTTGAGACACTGACCAGATGCAAGCAATACTACCGGAACAATCAAGTACTGAGCCTTGCCCGCGGTGACCACAAACTACAGAGATGGTGCAGGTGGTCAGGCTGCTCCGCTGGCCTGCAGCTTGCCAACTATCATCAGGGTTAGTTGCAGCCTTACCATCACACCACAATTTGCAACCACTGTGGGTGCATTGTGACAGCCCAGCATATCCAGACACAGATCTGCACTTGTCTTTCTTGGTTGATAGATGTAGCTTTCTGCTGGTTTCTAGCTGATCTTGTAAAAATGTCTGGTTCTCAAATCACCCTCCAGAATGTCTGGCTCCATTTTCAGTGCCTGCCCCTCACTAGGCCCTAAATTACTATGACAGTCTGTGGTTCCCTACTGCAGGACATGCTGAAATGAGTCGTACCAGCTGAATGCCTACTGTCAGCCATCAGAGGGGCTTGAACTGAACATTTTAGCAACACCTCACATTTCATGAGCTTAATGAGTTGAGATTTGCTTCTGAATACTGTAAAAGCAAAACTTTTTACTACTGCTAGTTGTGTGTGTGCACTTTTCAGCCATTAATGGTCATGAAAGACACCATGGAAGACGCTCGTTCATCCCAGGAATACCTCTGTCCTCTCATGAATTTTGATTTAACACATCAGCATTTTCAACTGCTAATGTTACTACCAGACCTCCTTCAGAGTAGTATTCAATCCATCCTTCACTTGGCACCAGGAAAAACACTCTGTGCACTCATTCTCTGCATTTTGCATTATTTTACTGCCAGAGGTTTATTTGTCAGTTTGCCTGTAGTCTTTTGCTACCAAGGCAAATGAATGTCAAAAATCTCAGCTGCATAACGCCTCACAGCACTAATCCATGCTGAGTTCTGCAAAGGTCCTCCAAGGTTTGTCAGCCAGCTGTGGGCTTTCTTGGATTTCCTCCTAGGTTTACAACATGTTGCTGAAGGCTCAACCATTTTTGTTGCTGTCACATAGATGACCTATGCTTTTACATGTCATGTGATTTACAACAGTAAAAGTGAGTGAATGTGGTTTGTTCTCAACAGCACTTCACACTGTCTTTTAGTTTTTAGTTTTGTAAGATTACTACAACTGATAGACTGTACAGTGAGATTTTATTTTGTCTTTTACCTTCTCTTCATATTTCCATTTCTGTGGAAAAAAAAAACAAAAACATCTTTTTACTCTGCAAGAAACCTGGACCCCCAGGAGTTACTCGCTCTGAGAACCTACGCATCTGAGGATGTTCAGTGTCATACTGAGATCAAGCATCAACAGTGTGCAATACTCCTGTTTGACAATGTTGAAACGAAAATCATCCTTTGTCTCATATTTTCTAAGAAGATAATATAATTGCCTGTTGCCTTCTGCGTAGTTTTAGCATATCTTAGCCTCAACACAGCCTTTTTCCAGTTCCATGTTTCTGCCTTGTCTTCCTACTGCAGCTGACTTCCAATGCAGCTGCTATCAGACTGGCTATTGACAAAAGGATAACCCACAGATGACACCTAAATGATGGGTAGCCAGTGAAGAGAAGCATGAAGCATGACTTGGCACAAAAGACAATGAAGCAAACATACTCTTCTAGAATGAAATTCCCAGTCATCATCACACATTATTTCATTCCTCTTGAACAGGAAGAAAACACTGAGAAATTTCCATAGGGCTCTCTAATAACTTTACTTTACATTCCCTTTATATCACTGTTAAAATAATTTTTTTTCATTTGTTGCTGTTTTCATGCTTTTCCTATAAAACACAGGTTGCAATCTACTGCTTTTACAGTCTATTTCTGTTTTGTCCATATTTTGTATGGTTCTAATTGCCCTAGATCTCCCCTTCTGCTTGTCATATTTAGCATTTAAAAAAAAAAAAAAAAAAAAAAAAAAAAAAAGATGATAAAGTAGGACTGTATACTGTATAATTTTTGTAAGGAGAAGAAAAATATATTTGGGCAGTCCCAAACTGGTGGTGAGATTGTGATTCACTTCTGTTTTTAAAGGCAGATTTATGCTACCAAACATCTGGAGGAAAAGGATTTACTTTCAGAAAATAGACCAGAGCTTCCCTCTGCTTTATGTGCTTTCTCTTATTCTTGTTCCCCAGAGTATCCCCGCAGTACATTTTCAGTCCATCCACTCCAAATGTTCTAATTTTGCTATACCCTTTCGCTGTGTCATATCCTCTTTTATTTTGTTTACACAGTCACAGAAAACATCAATATTACATTCAGAAACATTCAGAAAACATTTTCAGGCTTAGAGAACACAACATTGTCCATTCTTTTTTAGAGTGACTGTACGCAATGGCTGACATTTCATATCCTCTACCACATCACAACAGTATTATCAACTTCAGATAAATACAACTGTGATTTATGTGACCCCATGAAACTTGAAATTAATTTAAAAATATGGTTTGGTTGTTCATATCTGCATGTCAGAAATCAGTGGGAGGCTAAAGCTAGCAACAAGAAAAGGAAATAGTGTATACGAGATGTTTACAAAGTCACAGAGCTTCAGGAGCTGGGACTCCAGGATAAGGACAGCATTGTAAGGCTTACAATAAAGATGGAAGTCTGCAAAATTTGCAATGACATTCCAATCATCCTACTTCTATGAGCAGTCCTAAATTAAAGAAATATTTTGGTTCTAGAAGGCAAAATCTGGGAAATGTTTATCCTGTGTGCTCTCTGTGCTGCAGCTAACATCACTGGGAGAATGCAGTGACGGAGGCTGAATAGCAAGAACAGCATTTACGCAATTGCAGAGTGACAGTGGAATGGAGAGTTATTTTTACCATTGAGTTTGGCAGAACCAGCTAAACATGAGGTGTTTCAAATGTTTCAAAAGCCCTAGACTGGGGAGTGGGGGTTGGGGTCTGCATGTGCGTGGGACCACTAACGTAAGACAAAAGGACATGAGAGAAGGGAGGAGAAGCTGTGGTTTTATAAAGCTGTGAAAACTCTTTGCCTAGTGGTTTCTTGCCCTGCAGAGACAGGCCACAAGCACTGCAAACAGGCTGCAGGGAGTTTACTGAAATACTGCTGGATGCAGAGCAGCACTTACTCAGTTCTCTGCCAGGCATTACTCCCTGAAGAACGATTTTGAAATTTCTCGCCTGCCCGAATTAACTCTGTCACTTGCCCAGTCCATCAGCCTGGAATTTCCTCTAAGATTCCCACCAGCAGCAGCAATAAACAACTGATATTTTTTTATAAACCAATCTGCCAAATACATGCTTTTTGCCTTTCTCCTTTAAGTGCTCACTGTCTGATGACCATTATGAGTACTAGTCAATCCCTGGTGACCCAAATGTTTTCTAGACATCACAGTGTCATTATATTCTCTACTAAATAAATAAATAAAAGAAACACAACAACAGCAATCACGAGCATTCTGGGAAAATCTTTATGGTCTGACTGGCTACCATGTGATTTCTATTTCTGGGATAAACATATTAAAAATAAATGAAGAGGTTGTCTTCCTTAACATCCCTCATGTGGAATAATCATGCTGCACTCTGAGCTGTTCGGTTAAGACTTCCACTTTGCTCAGTCACACACCCGTAGAAGGCTAATTGCAGAACTGCATGTTGCTGAGAAGCAGGAGATGGGCACTACAGCTCCTGCCAACCCTCTGGAGGCAATGAAACTGTGCAGCAGGCAGGGCATCCCTCAGGGCTGCTGCACCCTGTGCTGAACATCCAGCACAGGGAGGTGGCACATTTCCCACATTTAATGCTCGTTCCCTTTGTGGAGATCTGAGCAAGGCCGTAAGAAAGAAAGAGAGACTATTTATATAAAAGACCATAAATAATTAATTGCACTCTTTTCTTTCTTTCTTTCTTTCTTTCTTTCTTTCTTTCTTTCTTTCTTTCTTTCTTTCTTTCTTTCTTTCTTTCTTTCTTTCTTTCTTTCTTTCTTTCTTTCTTTCTTTCTTTCTTTCTTTCTTTCTTTCTTTTTTTTTTTTTTTCCCCTTCTTTTCCAGGAACCAAATAGTTCATTGCATAAGGGCAACAGTAAAACAAATGTGAGCTATGGATGTAAAACCAAAATAACTAACTAGCTAAATGCATCATTATTCTCAAAGGATGGAAAAGGTTTTGTTATCACAGACCAAAAAAATTCTCAGATCTCTGCAACATCTTCCCTTCAAACTTTTAATTTTCCCTTCGATTGATTTGTCTTCTCTTTACACTTCAGTGATTATTGATTCTTCCTTTCAGAGGAAGCACAATTATAAAACAATTATCTGCTTTCTCAGTATTTCCCTGTCAGCTACAAGCAGAATGTTATTCCATTAGTGTGCTGTTAGATCTTTTCTGTTCATTCAAGTATAATCATTAAAATGGGAAAGCAGCATGCAGTTTGTTTTCTGATGCCAAATACAATGTACTAGAATGCTCATGATATCATATATCATCTGGATATATACCTCTCTCTATACATACATACAAATTTACATCTGTACATGTAAATATATCCATATTCATTTATACATAAATGTATACAGACTGTATATGACTGTGACGTGTGCTGACTAGCCAAAACACTAGGGTTTTGACACGTGCCTTAAGCTCTTAAGCAAAGTCTCATCTTCTATTCACCACCAAAAGCAGCACTTCAGTGTACAAACATAAAACTGATTTCATGCTCACCTCACAATTCTTCCCCCCTCTGCTTTGTTTTTTCTTCATTTTCAAAAAGCCTTTCAAAGAAAAAATGTACAGAGCTCCTTTGGAGGATGTATATGTTCAGTTATCTCAAGGAAATCCTTGTCCCCGAGGAGCTGAGTCTGATATTGCCTGCAATGGATCCTAGATTACTTTATTTTTCCTTGCCTGTTGCAGCTGAATTAAATTAAATGGCTGCCAGTATATCCCAAACATTAGAGGACAAATTACTTAGGAGGGATGAATCTGATAGAAAGTCAAAAGTGAGTGACAACTGTATGTCGTGGTAAAGATGCCAAGGAAGTAAACATGCAGACAGCAGAACTGTTAAGTGCTGTAGTTCATATGGATTTTAGTTATTCAGCGTTATTTACCAGTTCATTCAATGTCACATTTTATTCCTATGCCTGAAGCAACCAAAAGATCCAATCACCTCTCTTCAGATATCTTCCACACAGAAATAAATGTAAGTTATTTGTGCAACTCTACTCCTGGACAGCAACACTGTACCAGTCTCAATTACATATTCTTACATTTATTTTATCTGGAACAGAAAGATTAGCCACAGCAAGGTACATGCTCTGAAAACCAAACTAGGGACATAGATTTTGCATACTCTGAAGTTTATATAGGGTTGACCTGCAAACTTGATTTTATCTAACTAGTTGAATAATACCATCATGTGGGTATTTACTACTCCTGTATCTTCTGGTAATGACTTAAGAGAATACAGATGCCATTTCATATGTGCTGAGGAGTCAGTATTGTGCAGAAAATGTAAGAGGAAAGGAACACTGTTATCTGTGAAATATGTGAAGAGACATACAGAGCTAAATTACAGCCTAAAACACTGAGTACTGAAAGACAGTATGGAGAACATATACAACACCATTACAAAGTTTTCTTCTATTTTTATTACTTACTTTACACTAATTTTGTCAAAGGTATGACAGGTATAAAAACTGCCCTGCTAAGCAACTTGCAGCATCACCTAGATTTTGCTAATTAAAGATTCAAAAATAAAAATAAAAATAAAAAAAATAAGTTCATGAGGCTTAATGAAGAAAATGGATGCCCAGGATGTCTGAACATTTTGTTCTCCTCCAACACAAAATCTAATTCATTTTAGGCTTTTGCATGCTTTTTTTCACCTGGTGTGACCAAGGTTCTACATAAACTGTTTTGAAAGATTCCATTAGGTGCAGAAGTGTCTTATGACAGCTGTTAACCATTACAAGGTGAGATGAAAGATCTTTAGTACTTTTCACCTTTGGATACTTCAAACATTCCATTCTAGATGTCACAGAAATCCTTAATCCCAAGGCAACAGGATTGAAGGCTTTTCCACCTTACCCAGTGCTTCAGTTTTCTTGGGGGTGTTTCCAGTGCCAGTGAAGGCCTGTTCCAAAGGAGTATGGGTGTTGCCCTTGACTGTAAGTGACTGGAGATGGCAGGAGAAGACAGGCTTAGCTGCTCTGCTCTGGACAGCCAGACCCATGGCACAAAGATGCAGGTACTGAGCACTTCTTGGTGCAGCTGAAGCAATGTTCTGGTGCTGAGTTGTTTGTACTTAAGTCGCATGCAAAGCTGGCAGGGCTTACAGGGGTTATTTGCCTCCACACAAACCCACAGAATAATCCCACCCACACTCTGTCTTATAAAATAGCTCCTAATTAAATCTAGTGAACAAATGAAAAACAACAACACAGTAATTAAAACATTGAAACCCTAGCTAGTCATCAAAAGTGTCAGAAAGGATTAATTTGTTCTTGATGCACCAATTTCATTAAAAGAGCCTAATTATGAATGTAAAGAAATATATATATATATATATATAAGAAAATAAATATAAAACTTGAAAAAATTATTCTAGATTTATTCTACATTCATAATTGAATTCTAATTGTTTCCTACTGAGATTTATTAAGTATGACCAACTATGTCTTATATAACTCCTATTATCTAACTTTAAAAAATCTACAACTCTTCAAAGCCTGCTGTGTTGACCCATCAGTGTCTTGAGACACTAGCTGGAAACACAATTTCTTTACAACAGTTAAAAGTTCTTGTATCTGAATTTTATTGGAAGAGCCTATATTCAGGATTAGTCCATTCTTATCTGTCTCTTCTCTCATTATTGCCACAGATCAGAGAAGATTTAAAATGTGTTAAAATCTAAATGATAAATACAAGTATATTGTAGGGGGGAACAAAAATCAAGTTCTTTTCTATGTATTTCTTCTAAAAATTCCAAATACACTCTAAGTGTAGTACCAGGCAATTCTCACAATAGAACAGTTTTATTCCATGAGTTGTATATGAAAAGAATAAGAAGAAAAAAACACTTTGATACTCATTTTTATTAGAGAAAATGTGGAATCTATTACACAATTGAAACTTTAGAGACCATCGTGTGTATTAAGCTGCTATGATTTTTCTTTTATTTACTTATAAAGTCTTTGATTTACTTTTGAGCAGAAAAAGAATGTAGTGCCACCTAGGGGTATTCATAAGCTTATGAATTGAAATTTTTGACAGCTCAAATATTCTGGTCCAGGTTTATTTTTCCTAACTGCATTTCTTGGAATAGAAATCCATATTAAAGAAAGTTTATACAATCCAATGTTACTAGCCTGACAGTACATCATACACTAATTTCATGAATTTCACAAAATTAAGTTCTTTCTCTGTTTCAGCCAGGAACTCTAAAGAAACTTGCTCTTATGGAAACTACAAAATAAATGGAATGCATATCTGGAGGAAATAAATAATCGGGGGGGGGAGGGGGGGGGGGGGAGGTCGTTTTAACTGGTTCTAGCTGATGTGTGGAACTCCATTCCCGATGTTTGAGCTTTTATTTCATCTTCAGAAATGCAACAAAAGATGAGCAAGGTGGGAGGACTACTCAGCAGGGGTGCGAAACAAAGGTGGTAGCCAACCGCAGCATTTACTCAATCCCTTTTGTTTTCAGTTCTTGGGCTGTTTTGTTTTGTTTTGTTTTCCCCTCTTGCTTATTTGTTTTAGTCAGTAAGAGATGTTTTGTTATTACTGTAGAAAGACTTTGTCTATAGGAAAGTGGATTCATCTATTTAAAGCAATTTTCATGTACAGTGAGTTGGTCAGATGTACACTAGTACCAGAAGGAGCCTTGAATGTACCATACATCACTGACTGCAGACAGGGATTGCTTCATTTATCAGGCAGATTTTGTACTGAAAATGCTAAGCAAATTACATACATGTGCAGGACTAATTTCTTCTATTGTTTTTCACTGCAAATTCTGAATGATTTTAATCTAGTCCATACATCTACCTGATGTTTCAGTCACATTCAATCATAGTTTCATGTTACGATCCTTCATCTCTATTGGATAAAACGTTAAAAATTCCCCACTTCTACATAGAGGAGTGGCAGTCTCTTTAGTGCAAACTACAAGAAAGCAAGGCACGTCACTTAAGACATGATCCATTTTCCACATAGGAGGGCTTTTTTTCCTTCAGCTTCCTCTCCCCTATCAAACTGACCCACACATCTCCACATTTAAGTAACTCAGAGATGCTACCAGAATATCTGTGAGGCTGGAGTAATTGGTAAGACCGTATGGATTATTTAGATGAAGCAGATGAACTGTTCAGAAACAATGAATTATAATGGACATCTCCAGAAAAGTTACTTAACTTTTCCCTTTGAAATCTGTAGGAACTGTTAACATAAGCAGAAGGCAAAGGATTTAAGTCTTACTTTCAAGTACTAATGTCAGTGCAGATACAGACTGTGGAGCCATTTATAAGAATGTTCATATTATATTATTAAGCATGCAGATGATACAGCAATATTAATGCAATAAAATCCTATTAAGCATGATGTTGCTTAAGAGAAAAAGAAAAAAAAAAAAAAAAGCAAAAGACAAAAAAAAAAAAAAAAAAAAAAAAAAAGACTGGCAATGCAGAATTTTTCACTGACTATATAGGAAGTCAATCCTGCAAAATGCTGGGTTGGTTCCCTGGTCCTAATCCAGGAAAGCACTTAGCAAGTACCTTATTTTAAGCATATTAGCAGTTGTCTTGACTCAGTGGGAAAAAGCCCAAACAAACAGGAATCTGCCTATCATTTTTTAATGTGTGTAGTCAGGTTAGCATCACTAGTTAGTTATCTTGTCACCTGTCAAAGACAAGATCCATCCTGTTTGTTGTTCACTCAATTACCTTTTAGTGGACAACTCAGCTCTACGTCATCTACCATCACCTACATTAGTTCTCTTCTTGAACTTAGTATATTTGCACCCAGATCCTGCAAATCCTATTAATACAACTCACTAAAGTAATGGCATTTCCATAGCTGAATTTCATTCCAAACTAATTTGATTTTCTAGTGGAATGGTTTAATCAGCTATTCTGAAACAGCCTCTATCTGTTGTATTCTCTTAGGCAGCATTTCCCCTACATGGAAAGAGAACAGTTAAGGAAATTAAAATTACTCTGCATGACAAAGGGAAAACTACACTGAGAAATGTCTTCTTGAGCTGATCTTTCTGTGCTGCTGAAAGATGTAAGATTTCGAGCCACACAAGTGCTTGTCCATGAAGTACTGCTTACTGAGAACCTTAAAAAACAAACAAACAAACAAACAAACAAACAGACAAACAAAAACTATCTAAAGATTATAGTCTTCTTATTGAATAGTCTTCATTTTACCCAAAGTGAAACTTTCACCAGTTGGGGACAATCTAGGCCAGCCTATCTGTTCCCCATTGCAAACCTGTTATATTTTTCAGTCTGCCCAGAAAGTTACACAACGGTTCCACATAAATGCCATGTTCTGTAGCAGATCTGCTGAGCATGCTGTTTGTTCTTTCTTCTGTTCTGCAAAAGCAATGTAACACAATAACCACGGCAAAAAACAACAGTGTTTTTAGCCACGTCCACTACCCTTTTGGCTACGTTGACTATTTGATGCATTTTATTCCTTTACTTGTTTATTTCTTCAGAGCCTGTATTCTGAGGCCCCATGGCACTGGTCACACCAGAAATTGGGAACAGAGTTTCTCCTTCTGCATACAACAGAAAAGATCCTGTTAAAAATGTTGTAGGCTTTGTTACATATAAGGTCTTCTGTATCATTCTTGATGGGATCCGCACTCAGATACATCAAACTGAGAAGTAGCAGAAGGCAATGCAAAAGTTAGCCTGTAAATCTTGCAAATCAGCAGGGACTAGACAACAACTGCCTATAAATAACAGCCGTGTAGAGCATAACAAAAACATTCACACAGTAATAAGGCAGGAAGGAGTGAAATATGTGAGGAGTCAAGATAAGTCCCTCCAAGTAAAATTTTCAAGGGCTGGTGGTAGTAGACAGTGAACATCCCAGACAACAGACACTGCTTTGGAATTACCCAGTAATATGCAAGGACTTAGAGTCAGTGAACATGCTCATGCTTAGTATGTGGATAAAGGACAATTTTGCTGTTCCACGGGGCCAGCTGCTTTCACACCAATCTCAGGATTCCCTGTCCAAAATATGAGTTTGAAGACAAAGTTTCAGTACTATATTGCTATATATATATAGTACTATATATATATATAGTACTATATATTTTCTCACCTATAGACTTTCAGCATATCACTAGGGAAAGCAGCATGAGAACTTCTTGCACTTAAGAGTTTCTCAGAAAAAGCCACAAGGAGTCCCCTCCTTTTGCACAGCTAGCAGAAAGCCTTGTTTGGGTCCAGGCAGCAGAAGGTGGATCCCTTCTTCACTATCAGTTTAAACAACTCAGGCTGGAGGGAAAACAGTTTTGCACATCTGCACTTCACCTCCAACCTCCTTTGCAGAAGCCCCTGGCATGTTTAAAATATATGGTGAAAAGAAAGTCCAAATGCTTTGGTGTATATTTTATTTAGAATCAAGTAGGTAAAGCAGTTTTGACATTTGAATTTGGACTCATAGGTCTCATGAGGGTTTTAACAAAATGGTCTCAAACAAACTTACATAAACATTTCTATGAAGCTATCTAGTACAGACTGGCAAGTGTTGACATACAAATACAAAACAGAGCTAAATTTACACACTGACCCCAACTTCAGACTGTGGATGATGGTACTGTCTGCTCCTGCTTTCAACATCTAAGAAAATTAACAAAATAAAAGTACAAATCTCAGAATAAATTGGAAATGGAAAATAAATTGGCTTTTTTGGATTCTTAGCTCATTACAGCTAGAATCAAACTGGCTTGTCAGTGCTTATGAAATGTTCCTCACAAATTCATGCTGTTTGTGTCCAAAAATTATTCAGAAATCTAATCCATACATTTCTGCCTTATGTCTTGCATGGACGATTAATGCTTTCTCAGCAGGTCTACCAGCAAAGCCGATTAGTAGACTTCAAGCAATTCAACAACCAGCTGCAAGACACACAGCTAAAAAGAAAAGGGTATTTCTCAGCTGTAACCCCAGCAAAAATCTTTCAAACAGACTTCTAGTTTGCACTTGGAAACATATAATTTGGCATAGAATATAATTAGATTCTAAATTACCTTACTAAGTCCCTCACCACATACTTCATCCCCTTCTCATTGTCCCTTTAGTAATAATTTAAAAAAAAAAAAAAAAAAAAAAAAAAAAGGCATCAGCAGTCTGTTTCACTGAAACAGGATGTTATTATAATCTGTATTATCACAGAACTCCACTGTTTCATAGTATTTATAATAAACTCTTGATCCAGAAGGTTTACTCTTTGACATGACATGACAAATAATACTGTGAGACCAGGGAACAGAGATAAATATAGGAGTTTCCTTATTGTGTCTAGAAACAAGAAAAAGCAAGAGAATCTTTCAAATCCATTGAGGGCCATGTTGTGGGGCAGCAGTGCTGCTCACAGTTCTCCTGCGAGCCAACAAACCAAAACAAGGAGAGGAAAAGAGCAAATATGGCAGGGAGAAAGCAGACCCCCAGAGTGTTCCACAAGTTGTGTTCTCAATGTTCAATCCAGTGTGTTCTGGTCACCCACACCCACTAGAACACAGCAGAACACACAGCTCAGGGTATGCTTACACCACATATCACTGCCAGATGCTGCAGAACACACTGCAGGTGGGGTTGTGTACAAAATGATTTCTGAGCCATTGCTTGTCATTGTGATGCTGCATCTGCTTGCACTATCTAGAATTCTGATATATTTTCTACTTCAAATGCAGTTACAGGCTGAATTTCATATACAGGATAGGAGAATATGTATCCCATCTACAAAAATTAAGACTATCAGGAAAATGAAATCTAGACTTTTTAAAAATAGTAAGATATTGAATTTTGCTAGCTCTCATATGTCATTCAAGATCATAATACGCCATTATTCTTACCTGAACAATTATTGTCTGCTATTTTACATTATGCCTAGGTCTGTCCCTTTCAAAACTTGAAAAAGACATTTTTTATAATGTCTTATTATTTGAATTCATAGTCAGCTCCTATTCAGGAAAGATGATGGTTACAGTGATGTAGTGCTTCAGTGCAAAAGAGATAATTTAGCGTGCACACACACACACACACAAAATTGACTGTAATTTACTTCTGATTGGCATCAAGCTAATAAGAGTCCATTTTATAAGGAACAATCATATCAAGTTTAGTTACACAAACTCCTGTCTCCTCTTATCCTCAGTAGAGGGTAAGAACCCTCCTGTTGACACACCATTCACAACTATCCTGCTGCAGAGGATACCATGATAATGCAGGCACATTTCATTTGGATTCGTGGAAAGCAGCCTTGGGGCTAAAACAAGATGAGGTGACAGATCCTCACAGGTCAGTGGCCATCAGGGAAAGTGAAGAAAATAGAGAAATTTCTTCACAATTTCACTTCTGTTGGGAAGCCTTCTCTTCCCAGAGGCCAGTAGAGAAAGCAGATCAAAGTCTGACACTGGAACTTCCAAATAACTTTTTTGGAAAGAAGTGACAGTTTTATGAAAGAAGGAATCACCAGCTACCTATTTCTTTAAACTAAGTGTCTAATTTTTTAAGTGGCCTCAGAGGAATATATGTATGTTTGGGCATGATGCTTTAAGGGCCAGCAGATGGAGTAGGGTCACAGGTATGTCTGTGATGTCAGCAACTACAGTACCAGAGAGTGTGCATATCGCACAAATGTGAATGTTGGGTGTAATCATCAGCAAACACCCTGTGTCCCACAGGATGGGGGCTGGGAAGACAAGTATAACTAAGGCCATTAAGTCTGGGCTGAACATTGTAGAGAAGCAGAATCTGTGAGATGGCTCCTGGAGGTCCAAGGGATCTAAGCCAGGTAGCTACCAGAAGGACATTGGGATGAGAACTCTGGCTACTGGTAACGTTAATTATGGATCAGTTACCAGGGAAACATTTACGAATGCATCTGGATGCAAGGAAACAGGGAGGAGACCCAGGGGCAGAGCGGGCATCTGAGCACAGCTAGCTGCTGGAGGGATCAATAATTTATGTGTCTAAATAGAGAGATTTTAAGAGATGGAGATAGGATTAGACTGTTAGTGCTGCTCTGTGCTTGTCTGAATACTGTTTTTTGCCTGGATTGATCTGTGTGTCTGCTGCCTGTATGTGTATGTGCACGTATGCATACATGTATACGCAGGTGTGCGTGGTGTGTGTTTATTTAAGTATTGCGTGCATGTATAGCAACTGTGAACACACAGTCAGCCTGCCCACCTGAAGCTGCTACATATACTTTTTTTGGACTACTAGATTTGGAAACTTCTAGCAGCCATCGCATACACAAATATGGATTCTCAAAATAGTATTATGCTCTACTACAACCGAATTAGAATAGCTTAACATGTTTGCTGCTGTGCAACAATTCATAGAGGACTTGCAGCTAACACAGTTGGAAAGGTGAACAAGTTTTTGGACATGCACTCTTGTCATATATTTTTATAATTCTTAAAACAACAGTATTATCTGCAGAAAGAACCTGTTCCTCCAAGTAATACATAGCAGAAATGCATAAAGCTGTCAACGTGACACTGAAACTAATCAAGCTGCAAGGCCAGCATTACAGCTGAAGACAATGACAGCAGAGAGGCTTAGAGAGACTAAGCACAGAGAACAGATTTTCTGTGAGAAAGCCAACAGGAACTAAGCATCTGTGTGGTCTGGAATGGTGTTATAGAACAACAATAAATCCCCATGAACTATTGCTAGATCTAAAAATGGTTACATGTCCTAAGATTAATCTACACAACCAAGGTCTCTCTAATGCGTAGATACTATCCCTTACTCTCAGATAACCCCATAAAAAAACATTGGGATGCAAGTATTTTAATTTTAGTTTTAAATTACTGAAATTTCAAGGTATACCACGCTGTATCATGATCAGTCAGACAATACTGAAAGTGAAGAAGCACTGCTACACCCACCCAGACTTCTTTTATTGTTATGGCAGAGAACCTTAAGCTTGATTTCAGAGAATAAAAGATAATTCTGCACAAATGAATAAAACAGTGATCAAATAGCTCTATATTACAGAGGTGGCACAGCTGACAGTTCCTGAACCAGCTGCATTTCTGAGTGATGCCTGACCTCCTCAGATCATTTAATAGGCATAGGGGGGATGGCTTGCTGGTTGGACTTGATGATCTTAGAGGTCTTTTCCAACCTTAGTGATTCTATGATTACACAATTCTATAACTGCTTGAGTTGCTTGAGCTTCTCACTGTCACCAGTTCAACCAGCCACCTCCCACCAACCCCCATCAGCAGGTAACCTACTGGTCTAGACTAGCAAAGCAGCATTTACTCAGAAAAGTAAGATTTGGGAAGAAGTAGGGAAGAATGTTTCTTGAAACAGCAGTGAGTTTATTGGGCATGAACCCATCTTGAACAAACAGCCTTCAGGTACAGGGGATGCTGGTGTCTTAAAAGATGCTGAGGTCTTTGAATGTTTGAAAACCTAAATTGTTTAATTATTCATAATTTACATTTACTATCCCTCCTGGCTATACTTTTGCAGAAGGTATCCCATATTTTACCCATTAAAAATTGTAACCTATTAAAAATTCCTAAGGGTGTTTGAATATACCAAGGCTCTGAAGTACACTGAAGGACAACAAAATTGTATCTTCACTTATTTCTAATCTGAGTTAACACATACTTCACTGAAGTTATACATTTATACAAGTTCAAGAAAGGATGCATTGGTTCAAATGCATTTCCACTACTAAGCTTAACATAACTGCTGACAAAAATGAAACACTGATCAGCTTAAACTAAAGTGAATCTCATTTCCACCTTCTTGGACCCTACTTCAGAGTGCTGAAGACATGAAATAAATGATTCAGCATTACTGCTACAGAGCTTAATAAGCCCACAGTAGCCTGATCTATGGGTAAACTCAGTTTTAAATTGATATTACTGATTCTGCCCATGTCAGATTTGTGATTCGGTCCCGAAATTTGTCTCATGCCATAAAGAAAAATAATCGATACTGTGTTTGAAAGGAACCTTCTCCATCCATTTTCAAATCTTCCTCCAGTGCGGTATTTTTTCTCACAGCAACAACTTCTAGATTCCATTGCTAATAATATAATCGAAAATCATTTTAGCTTTATTAGGATTCTTTTTTTTTTTTTTTTTTCTGTGAAATCTCTTACTGCCTTTTTCTCACCACAATTTAAATGACATTCAACAAATGGGAACAGAATGACAAAAGTCTTAGTATATCCACTTCCTAAAGCTTTGAGGGGAATAGGTATCTGTAAAGAGAGAAAACTTCAGCTTTTCTTTCCTGTCTCTTCCTTATCCAAGGCAACAGTCAGCCCCGAATATTCAGTACTAGCCAATCCTCAGAGAAGTCCTCATCCTCCAAAAATACAGATCACACAGCTTATTAAATGTATCCATTCACATGCAGCAGAGCCTCAGGAAAACAGGGATCATAAATGTCACTAATTTCCAAGATGCAACTTAAAAAATGCAAGTCAGTGACTCTCACATCTGCACAGTAAAGCTCAGAAACACAAACCCTGGAGGCTCGTAAACTTGACACAAATCCCAAACGAGTGTTTTTTTGGAAGCTGATAATCTTTACATAAAAAACAACTGATTTCAATGCTTTGGCTTTTTCCAATTTCTTGAATCAGTTATATGCTGTTTCAAACAGTTGCGTAACCATGAGTAGAATTCAGCCTGAAAGCTGGAGATGCATTCCTCAGGAGGATGCTAATGGAATGGTGAAACAGGCTCCTCAGGTCACTGCCAGCTTTACAAAACCTCTAACTGTACTATGTGGAAGGGCTTTTAATGTGCTAACAATTCTTTGCTGCAGTATATTAAGTGAAGAATGTGAAAACTGATAAAGAAGGTAACAACTATTTTTTGATTTCTTGATTCCTATGAAAGGAAAATCAGCAAGTGAGTGCTTGTACAGAAATGTACTAAGGTACAAAATAGCTGTCAACAGCTATTTTTGTGTGTCTGTATCTTCCATCCAAGTTTTATTTTGTTATGAGCATAATTACTAGGCTGTGATGCACAGGAGCCATCCGCTTTCTTCTCAGTAAGAAGAGAAGGAAATATGAGAGAGAACATTTTACCTGTAGAAACTTGCTTGTAGCAATTTTTAAAATTGTTTTATAATCACTTCAGAGAAATATTCCTGGGTGCACTGGTATGTCTTCTTTTCATTACAATTGTTTTTTCATTACCATTCTTACACTTTCTTGTGTCAGGAACCCAGATATCAAATGAAAGAAGATAGTATATGATCTTAAAGCCAGGCTTTTCAAAATTGGGTGCCATATTTAGATACCTATATATAAATGGCCTGGTTTTCAAAGAACTGAGCAATCATCAGTTCCCATTGATTTCAATAGGACCTAGAATTGATCACACCTCTGCAAATCAGGGCATTTCTATTTAGGTGCCTGCATGTGAACATGAAAGAACTACTTTAAGCATGTGTGTCTAAAAACAATAGCCAGAAGTCGTACCACATTTTTTAGATAAGGATGTGTTCGGTAAATGAACTAATAGAAACCAAAGAGACAGACACACACTCAAGACACAGTGCATACTACTGTCCAAACTGAGTTGAGCATTTTTCTGCTAAGAAAAACTTCTTTTCAAAGCTCTTCAAAATATGGCAATGATATTTGTAAATAAAGTATGTCTGAATAATTTCATATATTCTTTTTCTTTTCTAAAACAACCTGGTTCTTACTTTCCATTTTGCTAGCTGCCTGCTGTGACTCTAAAAATTATGTTAGTTATGTAACAACATGCTCTTTGTAGCTGCAGAATAAGAGAATAGTGACAGGGACTGGGACAGCAAAGTCCACATGTTTCAGCTTTATCTGTTTAATGACAGCAGGTTGCAAATGTACACTTTGTTGAGCTGGAAAGAATTTTCTCCTTTATCCAACAGAACTAGTTCCAAGGGGAAAAAAAAAAAAAAAAAAAAAAAAAGTGCAAATTCCATGAACAGGAGGTATGAATCTCACTTCTAAACACTGTAATTGTGGGGAACTTTAGACCACACACAGATGGACTTTATGAGAAGCAACAGGAATAACCTCAGGATTTCATGAAAAATGACAGATTTTCTTTCAAAACCATAAATTATATCCTGTAGGGCAAAATGCCCTCCTTCAAGTTTTGGGTTGTTTTTTTTTTCTGTAAAGGAAGATTTTACAGACTTCCATAAATGCTCAAGAATTGCAGATCTCCAAAGCAGTACTGACTCCAGCCAATGCATTTACACAACACTGAGCCTCATTTTGCAGATGCAGAAGCTTAAACCTGGAAGCAACATGGTTTGTGCGCAGCTGCACTCAACATAGCGCATCCCTATATGTCTAATCTGTTGGGCTACCCCACAGCTGCACAACCACAAAGAAATAGGGAGAAACACAGAAGGTCTGGTGGAGAAGCCCATCTTTTTTTTCTTTATCACAGTCTGGCTGAAGCTTTTACAATAAACATGCCAGGAAAACTGATTAAAAGGAGAGGGTCGAGAATGAGGCTGTTGAAAGTTAGCTAGCATGGACATAGCTGCTGTTGTTCTAGGATGAATATCAACCTGGTGACAGTAACAGAGAAGCAGAGAAGCTGAAAACAGCTGTCTTGTGACCTTGCAACTGTTTTGAAAGTTCACATTAAGATCCCAAAAAAGAATTATACTTGGAAGACATGTTAAAGCAATATTTAAAGGCTGGATGCAATTGCAATATCAATGAATGGGGGCAAAGAGCAACCTTCTGTGATGGCAAACCAACTTTCTCCCAAGTCAGAGTTTACGGAATTCATGCCATTATGGGCAGTTACAGAAGGGGCAAGGGAGCTTCTGCAACCTTACACCCCACTTTTTCCGGTAATTTTGTAAGTTTTTATTCTATCCACATTAAAGTGTGCGAGAAAATCTATCCTTCTGCAGTAAAATCATTTACCTTGGAAAAGGCATTCAAGATCACTTTCAAGGCCAACCATCAGCATGATCTACCAAATCCCATCACTAAACTGCTTCCTTCAGTGCCACATCCACACAGCTTTTAAACACCTCCAGGGACAGAGACTCCACCATTTCCCTGGGCAGCCCTTTCCAATGTTTAACCACTCCCTTTTTATAAATAAATTCTTCCTGATACCCAATTTTAACATCCCTTGGTGCAACTTGAGGCCACTGCTTCCCATGCCATCATTCATTGTCTAAGAAAAGAGACCAACCTCCACCTTGCTGCAGCTTCCTTTCAGGTAGCTGTAGAGAGCAGTGGAGTCTACCTTTATCTTCCTCTTCTCTAGACTAAATAACACCATTTCCTTCAGCTGTTCCTCATATGTATTTTATTCTAGTTCCTTCACTGACTTCATTGCTCTTCTCTGCACATACATGAGCAGCTCAATATCCTTCTAATAGCGATAGGCACAAAAACTGACCATGGTATTTGACATGAGGTCTCATCTATGCTTAATACAGAGACAGTCAGTTCCCCAGTTCCACTGGCCATTTAATTTCTGATGCAAGCCAGGAGGCCCTGGGCTGCCTTGGTCACCTGGGCAAACTTCTGGCTGTTGAATAGTACCTCCAGATTCCCTGGGTACCAGGAACTTTTCCAGCAAATCTTTCTCTAGTCTGTATCTCTACCTGGGGTCGCTGTGACACAAGTACAGCATTCAGTGCTTAGCTTTGTTGAATGCCATGCATTTGCACTTGGTGCAGTGATCCAGGGAAAGAAGCTTCACTGAGATGCAGCACAGGCCACATATCATCAGCACAGTAAAACAACTTAAATGGTAGGAGCACAGGAGAAGCTGCAGCCTGGTTCTACTTTGAGACTTGACTGAAATACAAACTGCTGAGACAGCTTGCCAACCTGCATGACAGCAGAACCGTGTCCATGAACATAACAAAATATTTCCAGAAGAGTACAAAACATATATGCACTGTGCCAGAAATTGTGCATTTTGGTAGCTCAGGACAAAGTAGTGTATCCATTCACGTTAATTGCAGGAGCAAGGGAAGAGGCAGTTGTGTGTGTTCTGTTTTGTGGGCTTTTTTTTCCCCAAATGTATAGACCTCATGTAAATTCTGTTCACCATTTTTCCCATCAGTCAGTTACAAATATTCCCTTGTTATATCTAACTGACAGCACTTTCTCATACTCCTTGAAAAAAAAGGCTGTGGCATCATGTTTCTATTCTAAGCTTTCCTTGCACTTTTGACTCACAAAAATTGCTTTCTTTGTGATTGTTCTACTTACAAATAATTTCTGTGTTACTGTATATATACACAAAGAGACAAAAAGACAATTACTTAAAACTCCCCAGTTCATGGAAAGAAAGATAATAGTTAACATAGAGACTGATGCTGGAGTCTTGAATGTATGTTGTTCAAAAATATTAGATTAGACAAAAATTCCTGATTACACAAACTACAAAAAGAGACTGAATTCAAGAATCATCTGTCATATGAAACTGTGAAACTTACCTTACTTTCAGGGGAAAAGAAAAAAAAAAAAAAAAAAAAGTTACCAGGAAGAGTCATTATACATATTTTTGCCCCTGAATATTTAATTAATTAATTGATTGAAGGAAATAAATGTATTAATTGCAAAGGTACTTTACTAACCAAATACTTCAAAACAGGTCAAGGAATCTTCCTGTTCTATCCCATTCTAGGCAATGCACAGCAAGTGTAGGGCTTTTTACTGTACTTACCCATTCCTGCTATTTCTTTCAAGAGAAGTGGTAGGCATTGCCATAAAATGGACAGAAGAAATGACTGTGTTAAAAAAAAAAAGCATTATAAGGAGTCTGTTTTGATTTTGAACTCCTTGATCTGCTTTAGAGAATGACCTGACAAACACCCAAACTGGCACAAGTGAAGGGGTGAAATCAGGTAAAAGAGGTCAAGAGAAGCACTTCAAACTAGATCTTTTAACAAAGCATATTCTCAGAATGACACAATCAACTCCGCCTGTCGAGAAAAGCCTTTCTGCAGCACAGGGCTATAACCCATGCTCTTTGTCTCCAAGCCCAATACATTCCTCACTGCTGTATTAAAATGCATTTTACAGTACTGATCAGCTTTCTTCCAAGATCAAGTTTTATGAGAAGAATTTTACTTCTTTATTCACACTGCTGATGAAGGAGCAGATTCTTCTAATAGCTTACTCATTTACTAAATTGCAACTGCTGTCTTTCTCTTAGCTTTCTACATATACTGAACATGTTTAGTCCTACTAACCCCAGTAACTTTAGGCTTTTGTACCAGCTCACAGATATCTGACCTGACAGACTTTATTTTTTTTCCCATCCATTTACATACCTACTAGAAATAAGTGTGTATCAATGATTTCATAAATAGATGTCTTCATCGACCAGTTCAGATATGAATAAAAATGGAACCGCAGTTTCAGGAACATATCATTTAACAGTTTTTCATTTCTTTGTAAAGATTTGGTCTATACTGACAAATATGCATTCTGTAAAATTAATCTTATACAGGCCTAAATAATAATAATCTTAATTTCATATGGAAAGCAATAATCACAGCAATCTGCAAAATAACTGTCTTCAGACTGCATGCAGATCTTCAGGATGAGGCCCCAGCTTAACTAGACCTGTTTTTTTCAGGAAGGGCTTTCTGCTTTGAGACTGCTCATCTGACTTCTGCAAAATTCAGGGAGCTTTCTTGGGTTGTCCATTCATCATAGAATTACTGAGGTTGAATAGCACCTCTGGGGATCACACAGTACAGCTCCTTGCCCAAAGCAGTGCTCTGTCCAGCAGATGGCTAAAGGTCATGTCCAGATCTGATCAGTCAATTGCAGATTAACATCACCAATTAATTACATATTTATATATGTATATATTTTACTCTTGATTAAGCTACTAAACTAGGGAATATTGAATTTACGGCATTATAGATCTTTGCAGCATATACCTGCATATAGAGCTTCCCTGTTTTACTGCTGCAAATGAATTAGAAGATAGACCAATAGATTTGTCTGGCATTTTGATGAGAACAGTTTAATGCAGCTCTTCATTAAGGAATATCTAACTAAAAAATTAATGGTGTTTCAGTGGTTTGGGCACTGAGAGAATTTGGATTCTCAGTCCAGTCAGGATCCACCTATGTGAGATAGACTGGATTATTTTGAGTAAAAACCTGGCTAAGGATGCATAGACAAGCTGTTGCTCCTGTGAATTTATAAACTACCACCACAGTCTCAGTACTGAAAAAATAACTCAAGCTCACCCATTCAATTCAAGAGGTACTTTAGTACTTAAACTAGAGTTGCAATTGACTTTGTAAAAATGAAAATCTAAACTTCAGTGTTGAATTTATTTAGCCACGGTGTTCACATTTAATGCTTTGTACATACAGTCATCCACAAGAACTAAGAGTAAATCAATTTTTTTCTACAGTATTTCAAAAAGTCACTATTTACTTTCAGTTAGAACAAGCAAATGAACCTTCTTTACCTCAAAGAGTGATTAGGTCTACTAACACTTTGTAATAAGAATATTAATATTTATTTACTCAGTTAACAATTAAACATTAAGTCTGATTGCTAATAGAAACCCCTTTTGCTCTGACAGAATAATTCTGTGCCATATGTACATTACTGATAATTACAATATCTTTTGCTAACGTGCAGTTACTCAAAGATGATTAAGAAAGTTGGCCACTACAGATTTCAGCTGTAATAAAAGTCGAGCTTACTCTGAAAAGACTGCTAACAGCTGTTTCTCTTTCAGATTTCAAATGAAAAACAAACTACAAAGCAGACAATATTTAATATGGAGACTTGCTGAATTTGTCTTTTTCCCATGCCTTTCCCAAAATTGAAACTAATCAAAGGATGGTATATAAAACTATAAAGCAGGTGACGCTGCTAGAAAGGAGACTGCAAGGAGGAAAAACTGATTACCAAATCAAATAAGAAGACATTCATTATGAGTTCTAATTCCCCTTTCTTTGACATTTCTTCCTCAATTTAATTAGTCTCTCCTGAGACTCATAGTCTTAGCAGTCTTCTATGCAAAAGAAAACTTGCTTGCCAAGGAAAATATGTCCGAAAGTCTCCCTACTCTGCATCAGTGAGACTGAACTCTATAAATAACCCCAGTGAAATCAATCACATTTTCAGCCTGCAAAGTCAAATTATTAAACCTGACATCTCCATTATATCCAGCTGTGGCACAATTCTCCCTTTCTATCTGAGAACTTCTATTTTACCTTGCAGAAAACAGAAACGGTGTGGCTGTGGTTGGCTAGCAATTCTTTTGGGAGGTCTGTAGGAATATTATCAGCCCAGTTTTAAGAAATCTAACATACTTTATATCCTGTGATATTTTATATCAAAATCCTGCTCTCAGGATCCTGACCCTGAGATTCTTTTGTGGGGTACAGAAGGATTTATTAATTCAGGTGTCAGATAGCAAAAACACAAAGAGTGAAATACAGACCAATTACTATTTTTCTGAATGTTCTCTTTTTTAGGCAGAACTTTATTACTCCTTCTAAAATCTGGATGCCTCTTTGCTCACATTTGTGTATCCAGCTGTCTGCTTCAGGACCTGTTTCATTTTTCAGTTCACTTTTACTTGTGTTCACCCATTTATAAATGAATCTGTGTTTTGTTGTTGGTGGTGGTGGGTTTTGTTTTTTTGATTTTTTGTCCTACATTCTTCTGTGCTACACACTTTCAGATATGGTGTTACTTTATTTCTCATTGTCTCTTCATGAAGAATGCATGATAGTGCTTGGCTCTAACAACAACAAACAAATAAGGACTTATTCAGCCTTAAAGAAACAAAAGAAATAGAAGAATTTGCATCAGTAAATGATCTTTCACTTTACTGCTTCTGATAGCTATGTCTCAACTGTTAGTTTTCCAAATATTTTTATCAAGCACCATATTGAATATAGTTTTTTGAGTTAGAAACAAAATCAGCTAATTCTCACTTATTCCACTTTCCAGAGTGCACAAAATACCCAAGGTTAAAATTACACAGCCCTCATAATATATTTGCTTTCCATGGATACTAAAGCTGTTGTCATTATGGCAGTTTACCAAGAAGTTACCCTACCACTGCAAGTATTTTCCCTATAAGTCCATTATGCTATGACCCAGCTATCTGTTTCTCTCTGCATTTGCTCTTAAACTGCTCACAAAAACTTCCTTTCACCTGATCTTCACCCACATCATCAGGCTCATTCATCTCTCTGCAGGGAAGACTGGAAGCTCCAAAAAGAGGAATGAACAAATTCCTACATTTCCCACTGCATCTATATACCCGGAGACAATTCAATCACTGTTATACCAGAAGGTCTCCAAATCACAATCCTTGATGGATTCTCTGGGTTGAGGACTGGTGTAAGAAGAGGAGCACTGCCTGCAACTGCCCTCTTCTCCAGCCTCAAGGCAGAAGGCAGTGGGAAATTTGCATTCCCATCAAGTACTCTACCCTAGACACACCATAATCATTCAAGAAAAGAATATAGGTTCAAGGGTTTTTTTCATTGCTATTATGCTCAGCCAGAAGCAGAAGGAGAAATCATCCATCTTGCCACATATCTCTGTTAATAACTCTGATGTGCAATCTTTGCATTTCAAGACCAGAATTTAATGCTAACAGCTCTCTATAGCATTGTTCTTATTGATTTGCATTTTAACAGTCTACATTTGTCAGCAGAAAGAGCAAAGCACAGATATAGAAATCAATCTACTTCCTTGGCATCATCCTTAAAGTAGCTGAGCTGGTCACAAGTATATGTAAACAAAATATTACTCTTTAGACACAAGCTATATAAAGTATAGTTCATTTAATTTGACATTTCAGATTCTGAGCTGATTTTAGGAGAAATTTCTTTTTCCTCAGTATTTTCACACACTGTCAAATTTGCCAGTATTTTCACATAATTACAAATACAAGTATGTCAAGGAAACATTCAGACAAATTCTTACCAAGATGCACAAAAGAAAAAAACAAAACAAAAACAACAACTAAAAAGGTGATCACAAATATATAACTCTGCATGAAGGGAACAGTGAGGCATTTTCTAAATTGACCTTCACTTGCTGTCTTTCTTTGTGAACAAATTACAGGGGAAAAAGATGTTTACATAATTGTCCTATGCTTGCACACAGACAAGTAACTGTTTGTCCTGCTCAATAGCATAAAAAGAGATACTTTAGACTTCTTAAGCAGTCAGATTCCTTCACAGCAGACAGATGGATGCTCTGGACTGAAATTCAAGTTTAAAACTTTCATCTTCCTTTAACCTTCCATGGTTTTATTCTCTACACTGCTCCCTTTCTCCAGGAGACTTGGGGCGACTCTGAATGCCAACTCTATAAAAGTATTACAGTAATGTATAGATTAACACACTGCTTAGCCAGACATGAAACCAGACTTATAGACCCCATGTCAGCAAAAAGGGTGTTTTTTTCAGTTTTACCAACTGCCTCTCTTCTGTTCTTCACAGTTGTACAGACATCAAACTGATTATTTTTATGCCTTTTCAACTCTTATCTGCTTTTCCTCATCATGCTCCCCACAGAAAGCGGTGGTACCTACCTACTAGCAGGCACCAGCATGATCAAACCATGTATCCTTTAGATAATTGTCAATGAGAATTTCTATCTTTTTAAAGCAGCATTTTCAGCAATGTTTAAATGCTTAATGTTGAAATACTCAGTAAGACTCCACCTTCCATTTCCAGATTCAGATCTGCAAACTGGAAGGTCTAATTCCTTCCTGCTTGTCAATTAGTAGCAAGTTTCTTGGACTGGCGTGGCTCTGTGCTACCACTGTGGTGATAAAAGTTATCAGCAGTAATATAAACCACAGAAACATTACCTTTGATAGGCAAGTTCACCTTCTCAGAAAGTTGAGTTGTCCAGACCTATGAAATATAATCCTTTGTTTTCGTCATTTTCCCCATATTGTTTTCACCAATTACTTTTTAACTGTTTTTATCACTTCATACAATTTTGTGACATGTATTTTCATTTACACCTTTCAGATATTTCACCAGCACAGCTACAGAATTTTCTATCAGAGTTTTGAACTGCATAGGAATGCATTGCAATAACAACTGAAATGATGGTTAATGCCTTGTAAAAATGTTATATTAGTAAGTCTGGACTTCTACAATTCCTTTTTAATGATTATTAATTCCCTACCAAGTATGTGTTTTGAAAATTCTTCTCTGTAAATTACTTTCCTTTAAATCACCAAACTGATATAGTATGGTGAAAGGATATCACATATGTACTACATATCTATTCTGCTCGTAACAAACCTTATGTATGACAACCACAAAGCCTGAGAGATTTGAACACTAACTTAAAACTGAAATTGGAAAGATGGATCAAAAAATCCATCCTAACTCCAGTTAGTCTAAAATGTAATAATTTTTAGGTAATTGAACTCATCTGAGATGGATTGTTCTATTTTCTTTTTACAGGGCATGTACATTCTGCTAATTCTTGCACAGTTTGTCTTTGAATAAGCAGATCATGAAAGAAGGAGAATATCAAGAATCTCCATGACAGTGTTTACTCCAAGGCAGAGCAGGATAAAACTGCCATTTTCATTATCTGTCCCCTGATATGAATTGCAGGATGTCTCCTTCATTTTCCTGACTTCTAGAGAAGAAATCTATTGACTATGGATGTTATATGATGTAGGAATAAAATGGGCAGATATGGGAGGGGAGGAATGTTTATCAATTGAAAAATATTTTTGTATCATTTGGACACCGATTTCTTATCCTTGATCTTCTCAGAAATTTATACTACAAATTTTCCTTATTCCTAAGTAAGCAAATTTATCATTTTTAATGTGTAAATTTACTTTGTCAAATGTCACTTTTTTGCACTTTCATTCTCAATTCTGAATTATATTCTGACATTGCTGAAATTCTTAGCAAAGTCACTAGCAACATCTGTGGAGCTGTGATTTTATTCTGCATGTTTAATTGTAAGTGCTAAATTAGTAAGTTTTTAGGTAGAGTAAGTTTCATTAAATCCACTAAGAAACATTTCATTTGCAGAAGACTTTAGGACAATGTCACATCTTTAGCAATGAGCTGCTGCTCTTATTCCTCCTGTTATAAATAAAAAGGCTGAATCTAAAAGAAGATAAATGCCTACTCAAGCTCTACACATCTCAGTCTGACGGGATCATGGCCTTAAATCTGGAAATCCCAACTACGCAATGCGTCTTCCTGTCAAAATTTCTAAGTTGACAGCTTATCACAAAATAAATCCAAGAAAATACTTGGCATTAGGAAGAAGGAGTGTGAATGTTATTTTTGTAAAAACTCATTAATAGAATTGCTAGACTGCAGTGCTTGACATAAAACTGCTTTTTTATCCAAACTCTGTTTAAGATGTTTCAGTAAGTATTGCTCAGAATAACAATATGTGTATGAGCTGAGAAATAGTTTTCAGTTAATGCTCAGCATTAAAAAGCTTCATATGATGCAGTTGCATGCTTAGGAATTAGATTTATTATTGACATTGAATAAAGGCATTTAACAAATAATTAACGGTAGGTCATTGTGTAGCTTTGGAAGCTTGAGGGGGGAGTCAATAATGAAGAAAAGAGACTGCACAGTGGCTTTATCAAAGTCGATGGCTGAATACTGACTGGCTGCAGTGTGACCAGAGTTTCACCACAGGAATGCAAATTTATAACCTAGGTGAGAACTGTAACAAGGGCAGTCAAGCAACCAGGAAAATTGAAGTATTTTTTTCAGTGTAACCATCAAACATTAGAGAAACAGTAAAAAAGAATAAAGAATACATCAAGTGATTCACAGTGCTTGAACTTCATGTAGCTAATTATATTGTCAACACGCAGTGAGAAATGTTCAAGAACTAATTAGCCCCACTATGAGAATTTTATAAAATAAAGATTTTCAAATAGTTTCAAATAAACAGTTATTACTAGAATACTTTATTTTTTTCTCTATGTTAATGAGCAAGCATCTATCCATAAGCTGTACCAGATCCCAAATCTAAAACAGTCAAAGCAATTTACACAAATACTTACAACATTCTAAATTAAAATCCAGTTTAAAAAAAAAAAAATCTAACCAAATTATAATGATATGCTGTGTGTGTGCCATAAAGTATAGGATCATGCATATATACAGTATATAAATAGCCTTAAATACTCTGTGAAAATCTAACAATAAATCAAAACTGTATGCTCTTCTTCAATTTTCATAAAAATCAGTATGTGCATGCTATGCTGTACCTTCATACAAAGAAAATTAGTCTGCATTGTACTACAGGTAAAAAGCCAGCCTGGCTTCAAAATAATAAACAATATGGGGAATATTTGTAAAGAAATGAAGGGTGAACTGGTATGAAATAAACATGGGACAGATGGCGGGTCCACATAAAGCTGCTATTAGGCTGTCAGAGGGAAAAAAAATAAACAACAAAATAAAAAAATGATACAGTGGAAGAAGTTACATGAATTTATGACAAGCAGAGAAGTTTAAAAGTATTTTTATAACTATTTGGGTTTTTTTTTTTATCCTTTTTAAAAATAATCTGTGAAATGTGTTTTAATATATGGCCCTCAATAATTACTCTGTCAATGTGCTTTTTACTTTTCCCACCAACACTGATCAAAGAGCAAACCAGCTTGTCTTCTGGAGTCCTTATTGAAAATAAAAAGGAAAGAAATAGCACAACAAAAGGAAGCCAAAAATTACACAGTAGAGTTTCCAGTGCAGATGGAATTACCCCATCAAGTAAAATACAGTGAATACCACAAAAAAAAAACCAACTCCTTCATAAATGATATTGTCATAGAAAGTGGTGTCATGAGACTATTAGGGCGCCTGTCCTAGTTATGGAGCTTCATTTTCCCTGTATATTTGAGGGTCAGCCTAAATACAAGAGGGGGATGTGTTGTATATTTGTTCATTTTTGTTCATCTCATACAAATCTAAATTTCATCAAAGTTTACATCAACCTCCTTTCCAATTCAGGCTACGTTATATGTTCTTATGTCTCAAGTAATTTCTCTAGAAATTCCGACATACCATCACTGCTGTGATACTACTTATTTCCATTGGCTTTACTGAATGATTTTTGACTTATGCTAGTTAGTCTGCTTGCAAAAATAC
This sequence comes from Coturnix japonica, assembly GCF_054131305.1. NCBI lineage: Eukaryota > Metazoa > Chordata > Aves > Galliformes > Phasianidae > Coturnix > Coturnix japonica. The sequence continues at coordinate 53,677,270 of NC_140702.1, forward strand.
CCTCACCATTACATCTTCCAGACTTACACCTCTGGCACTGAATTTCTTGAATTATAAAGTGACCACATGAACCCTACATATCATACTAAAATACTAAGTGAATCATAAACTATATTTTTGTAGACTATGCAGAATTTCTCCAAAGAGCTGAAAGGCACTGGGTTATCTTTTTGTGCCATGTAATCTTCAAACTTCTCTCCTTATTCTATTGGCAGATCTATGTTTTAATACAACTGTGCATAATACTTTGTATAATGTATGCATACAATTTCAATCCTAGCTCTATTGAACAAGTTTTCTGTTATATCACAGAGACCAGTGGTGACTTTCTGACAAGTGCTACTTCTGCTCAGGGCACACCAACTGATTGCTTACATCTGCTCCTGTTAGCATCTCAGATGCCATGATTCAAACTGCAATGCACAGTCTATAGCATTGAACCTCAAAATTAATATTTTGTGGAAGGCAGTCTATAAAAAAAAATACATCCATTTGCCATAATAAGTCTAGAGGAGTTATGATCTATTATGCCCTTATCTCTGTTCATTACAATTAAATACATAAGAAGACTAGATAAAAAGCAGTATTTTATCCTAGAATCTTTTTCCTCATTTTGAAATAGTTTTTCACGGGGAGGGAAGAAGGTGGAAAAATAATACTTTTTTTTTTTAATACGTTTGTTTCTGAACACAAAATATATAGAGATGTTTTCTATCCATCGCCTTCCAGCATCCATGAGTTACCATCTTGAACTGCTCCTGTAGGTACACGTACCAAGGAAAATCTAAGAGGTTTGAGCGACAAAACCAGGAACATGATTACAGAAGTAAGACTGGGAAGTTTGTAACCAACAAGTTAGCTCTGTTCATTTTCAATATCAGATAAGCAAAGATCAGCTGCTCGTTCCATCTCATCTTATTTATTTATGATACATTTTCCAAAGAAGATGCTGTTTAGGGCTTTTTATAAGATGAACTTGAATTGATATATTGGATAGAAGTAATTCCCAATGGACTGGAAGCATTCTATAGCCAAATGGGGAAAGCCAGTGAAAAGCTTTATCCTGACCAGAAATACTTTACAGAGAGATTCGACCCAGCGCAAATGTTAGATCCTGTGTAAATACCAAAGCACAGTATATATACAGTGTATATACAATACCCTAACATCTATTTTTCATTATTTATTTCCAAATAATATTGCCTATCCATACTTTAGAATCACTTTTATTATTTTATCATTCATTGCAAGAAGAATCACAAGAATGGTTTAGGCTAGAAGTGGCCTCAAAGACCATCAAGCTCCAACTTCCTGCTGTGGGCAGGGTTGCCAACTGCTGGATCGAGCTGCCTGGGTTTCCATACAAGCTGGACTTGAACACCTCCAAGGACAGAGCACACACAGCTTCCCTGGGCAACTGTTCCACACTGCACCATCCTCCAAGTTCTTCCTAGCACATAATCTAAATCTCCATTTTTATCAGTTTAAAACATTTTCCCTATAGTCTTCATATGTACATGCATTTTGAAGTTTTTCTGTTCTCACATATCATAAATATATACCTTTTAAAACTTCCTGCTCACCAAGGAACTGAGCAATCAAACAATGAATTTTGCAGAACTCCTGTAGATTTCAGTAGCACTACATGTTGTTGTTAGTCCTCTCTAAAAGACAGTGTACAAGCAGCAACAAAATGTAAAATGTTAGTGTTTTCTAAGTCTGGATCTGCTCCAATTGCAAGAGTGATGGATGGAAGAGAAATTTCATGGCATTCTGACATATGCTTACTCCTGACAGAAGTGTTCACAAGTTGTTCAAAAATGCAAGCTTAATTAACACATACTGCCTTATTTAAAAGTGGAAAGAAATAATTAATTGATACTTGAGAGAAACAATTCCAGTCTCAGTCAACCACAGCCATGCATATGAACATATAGCTGTAGTATAATTTAGTAATGAAGATGCAAAACTCCAGATACGGTCTTAGATCTTAGAACTTTTTAATTCAGATAATATTTTTTTCATAAACTAAAGCTTACAGTAAAATGCATACCACACTTTATACAGAGTTAAGCCCCAAACCAAGGTGGCAGGATTTTCATTGTTTTCACCACAGTCATTAGGAAGTTTCAAGCCACTGTCAGGGAGCGTTAAAATAAAATATTAAAAAGAATATAATTTACTTCAACTTTTTTCTTTTACAATACATGTACTTAATTTGGGTACTTAGATTTAGGATGTGCATTATCTGTCAACTGTTATCACGTAAAACTACAGCTTGCTTTCTAATTTATGTTGTCTTCTTTCAGAATATGCTACCTAGTCCACTGGCATGTATCTCCCCTGTCATGTTGATTGAGAGGAGTGATCAATTCAAAACAGTATCATTCTAATTTCTCCAATTTGCTTATTCTTTATCTGATCTAGATTGAAAATCGTGAAGTAAAAAGAAAGCAAAAGGAGCTCTACTGACAGAAAAAAAAAGTATTCTCTCATTAACCTTCAGTAAACAAAATGCAGTTTGCTTCTGAGTTCATTGAAACCAGTATTTCAGATTCTGTTAAATTCAGTGCGCACTGCTGCTATGTTATATATGCAGTTTTTCTTTAAACACAAATTTAGAGGTCACAACATTATAAGAAGATAACTAGAGCATTTAATATTTTCTACACAGTATAATAATTTTCCAACTCTTTCTTTTCTGTTATCTCTTCCTTGTGGAATAATTTACATCAGTTATTTCACTTTGAGAGCTCAGGTGAAATCCACAGTCTGACAGAGTTCACCAGCATCAGCAGTAGGTTTGAATGTAAGCCATTAATTAATTACAGTAAAAAAGAAAAGAAAAAAAAACATAAACAAAAAAAAAAAAAAAAAAAAAAAAAACCAACAAACCTTTCAACATTCATGACACAGTAATACCAATTTGTACATTTCTACTTTTCTGAGATTCTGAGAGCTAAATATTGATTCCCATGTGCTTTAAAGATATATAAGCAATACCAAGGCTGTGAAACTATTCTTGGACATATTAAAGCAAATATGGTAATGCTTCAGGGATTAGTTCACTCATACTGTATCTTCCCTTTCCTTAAGTAATATTTTACACAGAAGAATGCTCAAGATAGGGTACAACTAGGGGGAAAAAAAATAGCAGTAAGATATGATGTACATTAGTAATGAAGGACCAGAACTTCTCTAATTTAATGAGCCTTCTTCAAACAGAATGAGGACGAAAATAGGGAAAGACACATGGATTCAAGATTGTTGTGTACTGCATGGGAGTCCATCCAGGAACATCCCTAAAAATGTCACAGTGTGACATTTTGAGCTCATACCAAACAAATTCCTAGTCTGTATCAGCTGGCTGTTTCGTGGATGACAGTCTGTCTTCGATACTCCTCAAACACAGATAAATAGAGGGGAGGCAAGTTTCCTGAATTAGAAATCACTAAAATAACTGTTTGCAGTGGGTAAGGAAAATTCTTGTGGACCATATTCCTGCTTTCTGTTCTGTTTCTTTCTACTATCTCTTGGAGGGAAGAGGAATGTGATATTTTGAAAAATCCCACTAAATGCAGATGCTTTTATTCGGTACTTCCTATGGCTCCAGTCCTCACACAAGACGGTCACTCATATTACAAAGGGTGGATTTAAAGTGTTCCCTGACTGTCTCACCTTCAGTTTTATACTATGGCCTTTGATTTTGGAAATTCTCTCTCATTTTATTTATTCGCCTCAATTCCAATTATATTGTATTATATTGTATATCTTGCATTCCAATATCTTATTTAGTAAATTAACTTTCCTCCTCAGATCACTGCCATTGTTCAGTTTTTAGGTCCAATTCCCCCCTCCCTACCCTTCCATCTTTTCCTTTTTCCCAAGTCATGGGCCCACAGGTCCCCTTGCCCCCTTATTTGCAGAACAGGCCCATAAATCATCAACACACTCCCCTCCCTTTTTTGGGGCCAGTGGGTCTGCTGAACCCATCACAGACACAGATAGATCTAGAGATAACTCTGTAAGAAGCACATACATGCATTTTTCAGAGGTATGAAAACTTAGTTTTCTAATTGCCACCCCACCTCAAAACTACAGTGATTTGATGCCTAGGTATTTCCTTCAATTGTTAACTGAAAGTATTACTGCAGACTTAGAATCACAGAATTATAGAATCATAGAATCTTTAGAGCTGGAAGGGACCTTTAAAAGCTATCTAGTCCAACTTCCCTGTAGTGAGCAGGGGCATCCACAGGTAGATCAGGTTGCCCACAGCCCAATCCAGCCTTGCCTTGAAAGTCTCAAGGGATGAGATATTCTCTACATTTCATTTCCAATCTGTTCCAGCACCTCTCCACCCTCACAGTAAAAGGCTTTCTCCTTATATCCAACCTAAATCTAACCTCTTTAAAATTGAAACTATTTCCTCTTGTCCTATCACTACTGGCCCTGCTGAAGAGTCTGCCTCCTTCTTTCCCATAGCTTCCCTTTAGATACTGAAAGGCCACTCTCAGGTCACCACACAGCCTTCTCTTCTGCAGGCTGAACAGTCCCAGCTCTCTCAGCCAGTTTTCATAGGTGAGATATTCCATCCCTTGGATCATTTCTGTGTCTCTCTGCTCGATGCAGTCCAGAAGGTCTGTGTCTCTCCTGCACAGAGGACTCCACATCTGAACTCCAGATGAGGCCTCATCAATGCAGAGTAGAGGGGCAGGATCACCACCCTCAGCCTGCTGGCCATGCATCTTTTGGCGCAGCCCAAGACATTGTTGGCTTTCTGGGCTGCGAAGTCACACCGCTGGCTTATGTCCAGCTTCCCATCCACCAGAACCCTAAAACTGTCACAGAAGTGTCTTGAGCTGTTAAGTAACTATAACTGGAAAAAAAAAAAAAAAAAAAAAAAAAAAAAACCCTATAAAAATTATTTTATAAAGGCATGCGATCTACAGACTAAGCAAACTCTGCAATGCTGAAGCGCAGTAAATATACAGGAAAGCAAATCACTGAAAATTAACAGAGAAGAGAAGAAATAATATCTCTAAAACAGCTAATGCTTATTTTTTCCCAAAATATGAGTCAGAATGGAATAACACTTGAAAGTTATTTTAATGACATTATCTTGACTGCAGAAATTACTGATCATTTTCAATCATTATATTTTTTTATATCTGTACCACTGCCTCATTGTTCTTATAATAATTAAGATAAAACACCATCTTGGTTAGCATTGAGTTGAAGTGGTTAAAAATTGTCTTAGAAGAGCACACAACATACAGAATTTAGAAACATAGCTTTAGCAGGTCTATATTTTGCTGTAGAAATGCTTTATTTCCTCAAACCCTGTGTTCCCACAGCTAAGAAATGCTGAGCCACTGGCTGACCAGCTGAAGTATTGATGGAATAAGGATACTTTTTTTCTGACAAGTAAAAATAACTTGTAGTGCATATTACTGATTATTGATAACCTACTTCCAATACCTAGCCTGCTTTCTGTCATAAGATATGAATCTTGAAATAGAAGCCTGTAATCAGAAGGAAGAAAATGCACATAAGCTGCAAAAAATTTTTCTAACGGACATATGTTGACTTGATGTATTTTGGCTGTATTTTGTATATAGTCTGTTGAAATGACATGGACAATGTCGCAACTGTCATTTTGCTTAAGGAACAGTACTCCATTATATAACAGAGCTTAAATTTATAAGCTCTTTTATACTACCCCAGCTTTCTAATAAACCATGAGAAAAACATGCAGAAAAGGAAAGAAGGTATCACTCAATGGACATGAATCATACATGAATTTGTATCTAGTACAATCCTCTCAAAATTAGGAAGCCTCATTAAATTTATGGAAATATATAAATGATTAATTCTTGTGTAAAAGGTATTGCTGGGACTAGTAAAGATCTGGCCAGAAAATATGGTCAAAACAATTTTAACAAAAATGCTGACATTTTTAAAAATATTTTCATTAAAAAACAAACATTTAAAGTACAATACAACCACATATACAAGATTTTGAGTTGAAGCTTACGAACTAAAATAAGTTATCATCATCTTTCCTTCACAGTTCTGTGTATGTATAGTTCATTTTTAACATATTTTGCGTCACTCTCTTATGTTTCTGCATGTAAAGGAAGTGATTTATTATCCTTGGACTGACCTTTTTTTATCTGTTGTGTAATGGCAAGGAAATAACTGAGTCCAGTCAAGTTAAGAGATCAACATGTAAACAGATACTGTGACAGACAGGTGAATTGCCATTTCAAGCTGTATTGATCTACAGTTCTGGTTTCAGAAGTTTATCTGAACAATTTTTCTTAAGAAGTTCCATACACTGCAGTAGATACCAGTAGAAGCTCTGACATGCAAAAAAATATTTCTCAGTAACATTTCTGAGCAAGATAATGCTTTTTTTAAATTTAAGTTAACTCAGGAAGAAGAGACCAATAGAAAACTGCATAAGAGATTTTTGAGATATACTACACTCAGCAGAAAAATGAAATGTGATCAATACATTCTTTAAGAACAAGAATTGCAAAAGAATGGAAGCACTGAAGAAATTATGATTGGTTAAGAGCTGAAGAACAAGTCTAGCAGATTTCTGAAGGAGTAGGGGTGAGAAGGCTTATGATGTGTGGGCAGTGTTCTGACACAACAGACATTATAAAGAATTCAAAATAATAGGAGAGAAAGGCCTCTGGAATCCAAAACTGAAATCTACCCTTAACCACACAAATGCATACACAATTGTGGAAACAAACACAGTACAAAAGATGATGCTTTCTTACATGAAAAAAAAATGCATGAACAGAAACAAACAACAGTGCTTTGTGAGTTAGTAAGCAGGAACAAGGAGTACAAACTGCATCATCTGCCAAAATGTCTGTTACATCAGTGAAGAGAAAATGCTATCAGCCTGATGGCATATAACTTTTTAATAATTTTTACATTAGACACTGATGCATAGGCAATTATTTTGCCAGAACAAATTTAACTGAAATTAAGAGAGTAGGTAGATGAAATTCTGATAACAAATTAAACGGCAAGTAAATGGAAAACAAACTATAAGAATATCAATCACATCAGATGGGAGGTACTTCTACAAGACTTCTACAAGGGGCGCCTCCGTGATCAAACTAAGGTCACCTTCTGCCCAGTTGCTTAGATTTAATCCAGCCAAGGTCTGGGTATTTCCTGGAATGGAGATGCCAAAAGTTCCCTTGGCCTCTGTTTCAGTATTTTACCAGCCTCATGATTAAAAAAATAAAATAAAATAAAATGAAAACAACACAACTATATCTTATTATATAATCATATAATCCAAACTTCCTATTGCACTACTAACCTTTCCACTAACCTTCATCTTATTCTTGTGAAGCTCTAACTTCACCTTTTCACCTGTGTTAGGCAGTTCTACAAAGCAATAAAATCTCCCAGTGCTTAAACAAACTCTGATCCCTCAGCTTCTCACACAACTTGCGCTCCAGTTTCTCAAGCATCTTGATGGCCATCCTCTGGACTTGTTTCAATGCATCCATGTGCATCTCAGAGAACTCAGAATTGGAGCAAGTACCTCAGGTGTGCTCTCATAGTTGCTGAATAGAGGGTAAAGATTACTTCCCACAGACTTCTATGTAGAGCAACCATGTCCAGCTTGGACTGTTCACATCAAAACCAAGGAAAGATACTGCAAAGCCTGTGCATTCTAAATGGTAAAATTAAACACCTTGCAAAGCATAAACTGTCAGAAGAAGAGAACCATGCTTCAAGATTAATAGACTAAGCCGCTGAAATATCAGAACTCTATCAATTTTAAAGGTGAAGGCATAGTTTACGGACAGAACCAACTGAAAAGGAAGGTATTTTTGGAAAGAAAAGATCAATGGGAAGAACAAATATTTACACCTCCGAACTGAAGAAGGTGTCAAGAGTAAAGCAGAACAAATGTTTATGTTCATTTAACCCCTTTCACAAAGAGCAGCTCTTGAAGCCAGCTGAGGTCCTCAGCACTAGGCTGGGAAAAGAACCTGAGCAGTAACAGACTCAGAGATGGGCTAAGGGTTTATTTTCATGTTTGTTTACTGCAGTGAATACCTCTCAGGAGTACATTCTTTATTCCTGGCATCCTTTACTTTTCCATCATGAAAACACTTGTATCAACTGTTCAGAATGAACCAGCTGTTATAAAACCCAGCAGGCAAGTGACCTCTCAGGGTTTGCTGTGTGTCTCCACGACCATGTTCAGGGGCAAGCTGCCAGACAGGCAGAAAGAAATGGCTTCCTATACATTCAGAGAGACACCCTGGGTTGGAATGGGTACTAAATTTGTGGAGACTAATTTGAACAGGAAGTAGACAAGCACTGTGCTGTGCTCTACTAAAGAAAACCTCCAGCCCACTCTGACCTGACGAAAGGTTCTGAAAAAATGTATTAAGCAAAGGACTGTAAAATTACTTTAAAATATGCCTGCAGTTATGTTTACATTTTTGTTTTTGTTTTCTCCATGGTGATGGAGATAGAACAGAGTGTACCATATTTCAGGTCAAAAGCCTTAAATATTTTCCTGTCAAGCCTGAATCTGCTATCAAATTACTGCCAAAAAGAACCAGCTGCAGTTACTGTGTGAAACACATGTTAAATCTAACAGTGACATCTTTAACACACTGTTGAGAAACATGTGAGCTCATACTTGGTAACTTCCTCATGATTATCATTACTGCACTTATGAATCATGTAGCCAAAAATGATTTAATTTCAGTTACATTCTTGAATTCGCTTTGCCTTTGAAGGTATCAGTCATTCAATAGATTCAGCAGGTTCCTTCCCACTTATCTGATGTTCACAGGCTTAGTTTTAACAAAACATGGTGCTCACATGCAGGCAACCAGCATTGTGGTCACATCAGAAAGTTTCATTAGGTGATTGCTCAGCCTTGATGGAGACCTATATTGATGAAAAACTGAATCTGTCAAGCAAAAATCTCTGCAGTCTACAAGCAAATTTCTAAGGAACTATGAGGTGTGTTGAGAAACTTAAAATCCTTTTTACTGGTACCCTTCTGGTAACATACAGCATAAAGCCAAACACTTAGAGATTATGCTGCCATCTAATTATTGAAGTAGTTGTTGCAGTGTCACATTCCAAGCTTAAAAAACATAAGTGAAGTGTGGTATTTATTCTTTTGATGCCCATCCAGAAAAGCGTTGCTTCAAATCAATCAGCATGGAGAGAAGTGACACTGGAACAATTAAAAAGGCAATTTCAGTATTTGGAAAAGGAAAAAAGAAAGTTGAGCTAAGGACAGAAAAAAAGCAAAACAATACAAGGAAATTTAAATGCTTTGCCACCATATGTCAAAATACTATACAAGGTAAAAATTCAGCTGGTGGATTATGATGTCACAAAATGTGCACCAGGAAATCATTTGAAAATGTCAACCTGTACATGTTAGGCTAATGTTGACCTGGAAAAGCTATATTATTATACTAAATAAAAAAGAATAAATGTCAGACTTGAAATACCACAACCTAAAAACTGCATGATGTTCTCCTTCTGCTAAGAGGTCTGAGAATGAATTCCGATGCTCGATTGTTTGTAGTTAATTGCTTTGTAAGGGATCTAATAAAAAGTACAGGAGGAAAAAAGTGAGCCGAATTCAGTCCTGGGGTAAAAAGACTGACTCAGCTCCCATGATTTCATTTCAGTTTAATTCACTTGTCTCCAAATGAAATCAGTCCAATATTCTTAAAAGAAATGATAATGAGATCATTACTCTATGTAGCAGATGTTGATAATTCAACAGTGACTATTTTTCAGAACAGTATTTTTAAGTTTCAGAAGCTCCCCCTTTCCAGGAAGGTTAATTACTATAATGTGTTTATCTAGTTCTCTAACAGTAATACCCTGTGTCACATGGTGATATCACTTTAAAAATAGGGCAGATTAAATAAATCCCTTTACTTGTCCTGTAAAAAAATATTTGTTGTGGTTTAAAATGCACTTTCCAATGTATGCATTAATGGCTTGTCTTGAGAAACATTAGGACACATGTAACTACAGTATTATATTCTCCTTCACAGACCCTGCGGCAACGTTGAAAGAAGATAAACAATGACTTAATTCAAACTCCTACTGGCTAAATTTAAATGTGCACTAAACTGATCTGATCAAAATTAAGCGACACTAAAGAACTGCTTATGCAAAGCACTACGTACTTGCTAACTTCTACTGCAGCTTATTTCTGTAGTTCTCATGTTTTTAACCAGGAAAAAACAATTATGATATGAATTACAAGACTATTTTTACAACAGTTTTAACATTTAGCTACACTTTGTAAAGTTTAGCATCTAAGTAACCTAATGTTTGACATATGTGTTCAGCCTTTGCTTCAGTGCCTTAAAGCTAGATGGAACTGATTCTCAAGTTTGAAGTTAAGAGGTATGTTGGGAAGGGGATGCACACAGCAACAGCTCCTTTTTGCAAGAAATGCTCACAACTGGATGCTCAGTGAAGCTGTGGGTGCCCCATTACTGCAGAAGTTCAAGGCTGGATTGGATGGGGCCCTGGACAGCCTGATCTGGTGGATGGCAGCCCTGCTCACAACAGGGAGCTGGGACTGTATGGTCTTTATGTTCCTTCCAACTCAAAGCAGTCTGTGATTCTATGAACTTCTATTTCAGTGAAAACACAGAGGGAAAAATAAATAAATAAATAAATAAATCTTCATATCTAGAAGGATGAGCAACAAGCTGTCATATCTCAGAGGAAAGATGTTGGGTAATGAAGGTCCCATGAAAAGCTGTACCTCTCTCCCACCCAGGAAAAAAAAATAAAAATAAAAAAATAAAAAAAAAAAAATGAAGAGCCTGATGCAAAGCATGCACTGGCATGTTATTGAGAAAGAAACAGCCAGCAAAATGAAGTTTACTGTGCTGTGCTATAATCTCTGGCTTTCTTGTAGCTTAATTGCACTGAGATGGAGCATTTGGTGCTTAGCAAGAGAGTCACTTCCTAACATCTGCTGTCCACTGCTGTTCATAATCAGAAGAGTCAGACATGCTAAATAAAATACTAAATTGCTAACAACAGCACAGGAAAAAATAAAAACAGAAAAACAACTATGAGGTTCTCAATCATACACTGCTTTCAAGCTAAGTATATTTGTCTTAAAAACTCAGTAATTGCATCTCACACTTTTCCATTACAATTAGAACTTTCATCACTTCTTGCATCAGAAATAACTAATATCCTCCTTTTATGAAATCTGCTTGATGTCATGCTTTAAAAGCCCCGAAGTATCAGAAGACAAAAGGTATTTTCCTACAATAATTTGACTACATTAAAATCTAAAGGTTTCCCCGGTGCAGATATGTACATTTAAGCATGTATTCCAGATCTGAACTTAACAAGAGTATCCTGGCACTAAGAGGAATAGAAAATAAATAGCAACAACCATTAAGCTTGGATTTTACAGTGACATCTCAGTGAGTGAGCTATAAGAATGTAGATCAAGTTATTAATAGCAATTATTAACTGTATTACTGTAGTCCTTACAAACCCCAGCTCAAACCAAAAATGCAACTGTGCTAGTAGTTTACAGACAACAGAAGTCTCCACCCTGGACACATCTCAAATTTTATGTAAGGAATAACATATAAATGGAATAAATAAACCAAAATGCTTAATCAAACTTGTTCCCAAATTATTTTCCACAAGCCATGAGCTTCAGCAGAGTACTCAAGACTTAGGTTTCAAATTGCATAAGCAAATTAAAAGGGAAAAAAGGAAAATGCCTGGCAAGTGGAATAAAAAACAGAGGAGAGATGAGAATTATCCTGCTCTCGAATATCTGGATATCCTCAAGTAGTGCCAATAAACTCCTCTGCACACACTGCATTTCTTTTTCCTCGAGTGTGTTAAGAATTTCTTCAAATAACTTCCTCGGCTCCCCTTCTTGTAGTCTTTCAAGGCACAATGCTGCAGTAAGAGAAACACAGATTATAAGAGCATTCCTCTAAATACCCCTTTCAGAGATTGTCTTTGGAAGGGAATGTTAGAGTGGGGATATTGGAAATAGTTCTTATTCTCTATTCACTATCTCAGAAACATTTCAAGTGCTTTTGAAACAACTACTGAAGTGAATGCATTAACATGGTGTCACTGGGATTAAAAAGACAAGTATAAAATAGTGGTTGGAGGAAGAACATGATGTCTACGAGCAGGTGAATACTGGCAAATAATTTTGGTGAATTTTAGTGTTGCTTTTCCATCAAATACCTTTAACTTCTATCTAAAACCATCCGTTTTGCATTGCAGGGATAATTTGTCATAGCAGGAGGTTTTAAATTCATAGTAGAGAACATGAGAAAACAGAATTGTTATTTACAGCTGTGACTATTTTTGCCCGAAATACGACTAAATTTTTTCTGGCCTCAGAACACAAGAACAGGTGACATATTTGTTCAGTAAAAATCCATCAAAATTTGAAGGCCAATTTCACTTTCAGTTTTGATAGATGAATCATTGCTTTCATATATAATCCTGCAAAGTCTCCATTCAATAAATTTGGGGAAATGCCATGAAAGTAGTGAGAAGGAAGATGAGTTTTGATGGCTTAACATTAATCTATAGGAAAAACTGACAGATCTCCATGTCAGAATCATTAAGCAAATGCATGCTTACACCATAAAGAGACTGGTCTTCAAACAGTAGCATTTCTCATGTCAGCTGTTAGTTGTGTATCTCAGTAACTCCAAAGGTAGACTACAATGTAACTAAGCACTTTCAGGCAAAGAAACTAGCATTTGTGGAATAATTTATAGATGAGGAAATTAGCATTTCTGTTCTCATTTACTTGAGGAAGCAATAAAGAACTCATGAATTATTTATGTGAAAGTGAGTTTCTAACAAAGATGTCTGATGTAATAAGAGATTACGTTGTAACAATGAAACAGTAGGGGTTAAAGGTAATTCCTAGTTCTATAACCTGGAATTTACACTGTTGCTACTAAGATGCAGTTACTGAAGGATATGCAACTAGAAAAGAGCTTCAGCTTTATTCAGGCAGAAGAAAGCAGACTCACAGTCTTCTAGGTTATCTTTAAGCTTTAAATATTGAATATATTTTTCCTGTTGTGTCTAAAAGCAGCATCTCCTCCCAGGCAAGAGAGTCCAAGCTCCTTTTACATCTCCACAGACATCATTCCCTCCTCCTTACACACGGCCAAGCAGTCAGTCACACATGCCCGGAGTTGGTCAGAATTTTGGCCATGTCCTAGTCTAAGCAAGGGCTGAGTTGCATCTTGAGCACTGTACAGGCAGGCAGAAGCAAGAAAAGCAAAAGGAGCTCTTGAACAGACTGTGGGAGTCGTTATCCGCTGTGACAGCATCGAGCAGGAGAAAGTAAATTCCACTTCCTAACATGTAGCTTGCTTCTGATGTCAGACGTTCAGCTAAGAACTACAATCTGAATCCACATGGAGAAGGGAGCAGGAAACTGGGGAGACAAAGGCTGGCAGCCACAGATACTCTATTAGTAAGGATTAATTATTGAGTAAGACCCTCATGATTAAAAATAATAATAATAGATTTTAGAAGCAGAGTTTGTTTTCCCTTGGTGATGGAGCTGCATCAGGAGCACTTCTCCAGACCCCATGCCTGACCCCTCCAGACCCCTCATTCACTGAGCCAATCATCACCAAGCATCCTATTTTCTAAGCAACTTAAGAAGAAACTACTTGTGCCAACAGCATATGGTGTACAGAGTCCCACAGCAAACATAATTAATGCAGTTGTTTCACTATGTTATTTTAGTGATCTTCTTTTTCTTTACAAACACAACTTTGTTTAGAAAGTTAGTATACTGCCTTTTGCAGAGCAGACTAGTGTACATGTTTCATAAAATCTGGATGTAGAAAAGTGCAGAATAAACACATACAGTGCAAGTTACAAAATCACAGAACTGCAGGAGTTGGAATAGTCCTCAAGAAATCACTGATTCCAGACCCCCTGAAAAAGCAGGTACCCTACAATTGATCACACAGGTAGGCCTCCAGACACGTCTTGAAAATCTCCATAGAAGGAGACTCCACAACCTCTCTGGGCAACCTGTTCCAGTGCTCCATAGCCCTTACCATAAAGAAGTTTTTCTGCATGTTTGTATGGAACTTCGATGTTCAAGTTTTAGGCCATTACTCCTTGTCCTATTACTATGCAAATACCAAGAAGAACCTGGTTTCATCCATTTGCCTCCCACTTCCCTGCTGACATTGAGAAACATTCATCTGATATCCTCTCAGTCTTTTAGACCAGAAAAACAAAAATCTATATTTTTCTGATCTTCTGATGGAGCAGTAAATGGAAAATTGATGGAAAAAATAACTCTTGCATAATAAATTGTTGGCTCTGCTTCCTCAGAGTTGCTGGAATCTGACCTTGCACTTGTTGTTTCTTATTAAAAATGTACATACAATTAATACATAAATTCTCTATTTCCTCTGAGACATGCTAAGCTTTATCTCTGCCATTCCACTGACTCCAGAGGTAAACTGAGGAGGATGCATATATTTCAGGTACCGGTACACTGGGATACATTTTCTATTAACTTCTCTGTACTCTTTTATAAACATTTTTTTTTTTTTCTATAATGAATAATTTTTAATGGACCTGATACATTCAGTCTTGTTTTTAATACTGCATACAAATAGAAGTAACACAAATATCAAAGAGCAATTTAGAGGTACTGAAAAGCACCTCTGCAGTGAACTGAATAGGACAACAAGATAACTTCTAATTGCTTCTTTAGCAACCTTGGGCAAATTGGTGCTGCATCAGAAACAATGTGACTTCCAACATCAAATAAAGTATTTCAGGTAGTGCAGTAGTACAATTAATGAACAAATATAGAACACCATTTGAGGCAAAATTTCTTAAGAACTTGTCAATGGATTGTATAAGATGAGCAATTCCATGTCCTACTTAGCAGAGACAAGGGCATGGATTGCATTATCCACTACAATACAGATGCTGAAGCAAGGCTTTGTTGCCTGCTCTTGTAATTGAGCTTGGGATATTAGCTATTTCTCATCTTGCTGTCTTTTGATTCTGTATTTACACCCATTATTAGAATAGAATATCATTATTTTGGGGATTATAATTTGTTTAACCATTTCAATCAGGGAATGCTAAAACTAAATAATATGATTCTCTCCAATGGCTCTTAATGAGCTAATGTAACTTTTTAAGTTATTTCCATGAAGGTACTGATGAGTATGCTCATATCCATTTCACTTGCTCTTCCACAAGATCAAAACATAAAGATCTTATTCCAGTTATTGGAAAAGTGATGAAAGATCAAGTTCACGACTCAAGTAATGGATGTGACAAAATTTGGCTGTATATATTAAATGTACAATGATATCAAATTGCTTACTGTGGAGAAATCAAGGCAAGGCATTTTCCCCACAGCTTTCATGTTGCTATCTTCATGAACAGCTTCCATTTTATTAATTAGAATATATCAATCTTTAGTTAACTGCATTTCAGGATTAGCTTAGCATCTTAATAGAGAAGTGAATAGAGCTCAATCTTAAATGAATATTGAACTTCTAAAAAAAGATCTTACAAACAGTAACTGGTCCATTTTGAAAAAACTCTTTACAGACACAGACAAATAGGCTTACCCTCTCACAATGACTCTTATCAATTGTAAGCTGAAGATCATATGCTTCATCCTGTCCTACAGTCTCATTGTAAAGAGAGATGTCACATCCGTACAACTTGCGCAAAACATAGCAGTAAGACAAGCTAACATTGGCACCAGCTTTCCAGTGCAAGGAATATCCTAGTAAAAGGGAAAGGAAGAGTATAGAGAATAAAGGAAAATGGAGGGGAAAAAAAGCACACCATGTTATAAATAAAATAAATTTTCTTTATGCATAATAATATCAAAAAAAAATAATAATAAGAGAGCAGAAGGCACAAAGATTCAAAATCAAACAAGGACTAGTGGAAAAAAAGAGACAAAGATGTAACTTCAAAGTTTGAGCTGAGGACACATTTCTCATAATACACCTGGAATCCTAAGCTGGAAGCAGTCCAGGAGATCAGACTGTCTGAAGGGAGGATTACCTGCCCCTACAGCATTTATCTGACCTGGACAGATCCAGGACAGGATTAAGAGCAATACTTCTGGTTATGTATGTGCATCTTTGAGACACTATTTCTTGATGTGTTTGTTTTTTTGGTTTTTGGGTTGTTTTTTTTTTTGTCCGCTGTCAGTACATTACTCAAACAACAGCATGACTTCTTGGTCCACACGGACACCATGCCCAAAAACAACTTAAAGGACAGTGAGAAAATAACATCTTCATTATGATATACCTAGTGTAAAGCGAAGCAGACAAATATGGAGGCTGTAGGTTAATAAATACATCATTTGATCTTATCTAAAAACAGACCTTAGTTTTCAAACTTGAAATCTTTTCCAGCATTATTTTTGTTAATTCAAAAGCAGCAGCAGAGCAGAGAGCAATTCTCAGGAAAAAATAGATATATAAAAATATATATGTATATATATATTTATTTATATATATATACATATATATAATATTATATATGTGTGTGTGTGTGTGTATATATACGTATATATACATATATATACATATATATGTGTATAGTCACTGGGTGGCAAGATTGTTGCTTTAAATGAAATAAAATTCAGTGTTGTTACAAACAAAATATAAAACATAAACTGCAGAATAAATTCATGATGAATAAAGTCCCACTAAAGCTGCTGCCTATTTCTTTAGATTATTTGAAGGTGAAATTAAAATATCAAAGTATGCAAATTTCTTTGAAAGCCCATACAGCTTAATGCTGACTTTCAATATGAAACTTTAAATTTAAATTTAAATTTAAATTAAATTTAAATTTAAAGAATTTAAAATAAATCCCATCTATTTCTTCTCCAAATTCCTTAAAGGACAGTTTGGTAGGTCTTCTCAAATTGTCTAATGCAAACCATCAGGAGTTAGCTCTTCACAGATCTAAAATGTGACTATCAGTGTCACTGTTTTTAACAAAGATACACCTACCTTTTTATCTAATAGCTAAACTGATTCATGATTTATCCTGACTCCATGATGTCTGACGTGTCTCCCCTTTTCAGGCTAAAAGATCTGCCTTCATCTCACATGACACATTCAATCATATAGAGGGGAAGAATCCTGCACTGCTCCATCCTCTGTATTTTTTACTCACTTCAGTCCTGGAAAAGAGAATGTATGCAGCTGGAGGCTAAGCTTTCAGGACTGCTTTGAATCCTGTCCTGAAATTCTTTACACTTCCCTTCCCTTGATAATGCTAATCTCCCTGTTAATAATATTAATGGCCCAGAGAATTCTTTTTCTGAAAGGGTGCATAACTGAAAAACAAAAAAAAAAAAACAAAAAAAAAAACAAAAAGAGTTTCTGGAATTGAGGAAATGAATGAAACGAAACACCAATATTTTCTTAACCATACTCATTCAAACACTCAAGACTTCAAATAGAAGATTCCCATATCAGATTACTGATATACATGCTCAGATATCTATAAGCAACAAACTACTTCAGACAGCTAAGGATACCAATATTCAGCATCAAAGTCTCCCTAAACATAATTTCTGTGGTAAATGTTGGGCTTTCCACGTTGCTAACTTCTCTATTGCAAAGAAGAAAGAAGGCATATAGACATTAAGATTAGAAAAGTATTAAATAATGTATGCTGTAATTGAAAAGTAAAAGGCAGGCAGCAACAAACTGTTCCAAGCATTGTAATGGTTTTGGCTGTTCCTGAAAATGAGTCACAGTATTGCAGCAAATGCATGCTCACCAACCTCAGCCTGCATAGAAATCTGTTATGGTTTATATAATTGTAAGTGACTCAGTAGTAGATCTGATGAAAAATAATTACAAAATTGTCTAATACTGGGATGCATTTATTAGCAAATGAAAGTACAGCACTTTTTCCAACATTTTCTGGAGGAGGAGCAGTAAGGAGGAAGTTTACATTACCGAAGTATCCTGTCTCACAAGTAAAACTAAAATTGTAGCAACTCTATAAATAATAATGAACAATAAAAGTGAAATCAAAATCCTTTCTGGCGCACTAAAATATTCTAGTTGAAGAATATTCTTAACTCTTCTTGTAGGTAAAATGAATAGTATGTTATTTTCTTCTTTACTGAAGCTAAGAAAAAATGCCAAAGAACAAAATCCTTTACAAAATAGAACAGCTGTACAAGAGACTGCCACGCAACTGTAGGTGTGATCTCAAATCAAATTCTGAACAAAAAACAATGCAGCCCTGTATTCACTATGACTTTGACGTCATCCTAATACAAAAACAAATGGCTTTGAGAAGTGAATGGGAATAATTTCAGAATAAACTGAACAGAGAACTAACTAGCTCTTCACTGGAAATTTGATCATTTTCAAAGGTCCTAAATTAATTGTTATCATTTTGTCTTCCATCGTGATAATGTTGCACTCCAGCCCCACACAACTACACACAACACAAAATATGTACAACATATATATGTATATATGCACACATATATATCTATAAGGCCCTTACTTGCAGATAAACAAAGATAAATAAATTCCAATAATTTGTTTATTAATTTACTAATTTGTTTTTCCAGGCAAAGTAGGTGATCCTATTGCACTGACACCTACAAGAATTATGATGGGAGAGAAAGCAATAATGGGGAAGAGAGACTATAGGGGTATTAATTATGAATAGAATGAAAAACACAAAAGTCTGTCATAAGAACAGAAAGCTGCCATAAAAACTGTGTTTCTGCGTGTCATTTTTACTATTGCAGAGATATGTTTCCCTGTATTAAATGTTTTTGCCAGTTCCTGTTCCTCCTATTTTTTCTAGCTAAAGAAAGCAGACTCTTCTTTGACTTTGAAAAGCTGCATGTGTATATTTTCCCTCTATAACTCTTCTTTCACAGAAATCAAAAAATATCTCACTCCATGGAACTGTTGTATTATCTCCAAAACACTTCTGGAAATACAATGACTAGATTCATATGGACATCAATTTGCTTGGCTATTAGTAAGGAATGTTCCATTACCACATAGACCAAAAAGCCTAGTCACTTCACAGAGTTCACTAATAAGAAAGAGGAATAGAATTATTACAGTGCATCAGCATTGACCATTTTCCCAGCAGCAAGCAGCTGTTTTATGGCACTGTTAATATCATCTTTCCATTAGCTACCAGCTGCCGACACTTAAAAAGCAACTGCTTCCACCTCTACTCTCACTGGTGGTTAGGAACATCTTTAAGTAATGAAACAACTGGCAAGGCTTAGGAAGGCCAAAGGACTTAGGTTAATATTCAGTGGAAATGAGATGAAAATACCAATGCAGAAAGATATTAAAAATAGTGGGTTTTATTTGATACTGAAATTTTGAAACAGGATACATAAATAAGATCTACCTATCTGCTTGTCTTTAGGAATGAACAGGAAAGGCTCTTTTCATCCCAAATACATATCAAACAAAGCACCAACACATTTCTCATCAAGAAGCCTGGAGGTCAGACCACTTCTCTAGTGGAACAGATGAATTACTACAGTTGTCTGCTGGAGAGAATGGAACTTCTTCCATGGATCAAAAAGAGACAGACAGTCACCTGGTAACATGGACTGCACACTTGGAATCACATAGATGTGCCAGATGGGTAATTCATTTGGTTCTCCTGCATTCAAAATGACTTATCTCACTTTCTGGGTATTGTTCTTTCTGGCACCCTTCTTCCTCCCTCCTCCTTTACTTCATCCAAAAATATTCAGATCCGAGTAGGCTTTCCTTCACAAGAGAACTGTCATTAGTAGCTTTCTATTTTTCTACTAGTACGAGTATTGGTGCCCATTAATTCGCACCCTCTGTTGAAAGCTCGTTTTGGCAGAAAATACCAGCTCTAATTTTGCTACATTCCTAATGTGACACTGCCAAAATTAAGGCAAGATTGGTATGCCACTTGTGCGTTACAACTTGTCAGACACTGCTACTTTCATTACATAAATTGTCTGTTTATATATGTATATTATTAAACAAACAAACAAAACAAAACAAAACAAACAAAAAAAAAAGACCAGAAAAAGAAATCCCTACCGATGCATAAGAAATATGCAAGCCTTTAGTTTCCACAGGTTACAGCAACCTCCTTAGTTCTTTCTCCAAAATGGTAAACAACATACATGGAACAAGACACTCACTGTGGACTGAAGCATCACAAAATCTGAACTTGTTCTTCCAAGAAACAGATGATCTCTTGCCTTACCCAAGACTGTAGCATTTGTCCTTATTTTCATATTGCTCATGAAATTGAAAGGAAAAATAAACACTATGTAGCAGCTTCAAGGAAATCCTATGAGTGAGCTCCCCCACGTTACAGTGTTTTTCAGAATTTTCTTCCTCCCTACAAATTCAGTCATAACTGTACCTTGAATAAAGAAGATCACTAAGTTCAAGACATTATGATGAAAAATGAATGCAGACACAATAAAACTTTGCTTTGATGGAAAACTCTGAGAGCTTTTTCCAAAACAGAAAATGGCATGTGAGATGTCCCCTCAGAAGTACAGATTACTACATGTATTTGAAACTTCTCTTTAAAATTCCATACATTCACTTTCAAATATCCCACATTATGGGTCTGAAATCTAAAAGTCTGTCAAATACTCCGAACTGATACTATAGGAAACAATAATGCCCCCCAGGATAACTGAGTATTTCACATCAAAAAACTGGAATTTCTTTAAAGTGTGCTTAAGAAACCATAACAAAATAAGACACAACATGTCACACACCACAATTTCTGAAGGAAAAAAAGTGTTTTGTTGTTTGTTTGTTTGTTTGTTTTTTCAAAGTAACTTGAGAAATTTTAACATTTTTGACCAGTATTTAACTGGAAAGCATTACAAAGTTCTCATAGAAATATTAATAGAATAGGTGGAAAAGTCAAAATTTAATTGGCTAAAAACCACAGTAATCTCAAATCCACAGTAGATGTGGGGTTCATTTAACACTGGATTTGGCATGGGCACAAGTAAGCAAGACCAGCAGGGCATCAAAAAGAGCTCATCTCCAACAGCTTAGTTAAGTTCTTAAAGACATGCTCCCTATCAGCCATAGAGATTGCTTCAGCCTCACTGATCTAACAGGAATAAACAGGATAAAAGGATATAGACGTGTGAATACTGCTGGATCAATGACTTGTGATAGCTAATCCGCACTACAAGGGAAAATAACATTTGAGGGATCTTTTTTTGCCAATGTAGATTCTCACCAACTCTTACTGACAACGTACATAAAATGCATAGAACACAGATAAATTTTAACTGTAGAAGAATGGTGCTGTAGCACCAGAGAAATCAAGAACAACAATTAAATACAGGCATTGGATTATATTAGGTATCATTCTGGATAGCTATCAACTATGTCAAGGTTATAAACCAATCTGCATTAGTCGGAGAATGCCAAACCCCAACTGGTTTCCAATTTAAAAACTGCTGATTGTCTAGGAACTGGTTTAGACAGGACAATATAACCTTGTATCTTACAATACACGTTGTTGATTTATTTTTTTTTTTTATATGTCAAGGATACCACAGCAAACAAACAGCTGTGAAGGATGAGGAATCTTCAGCTGTCTACCAATTTCAGAAATCTCGGATTTGGAAGTCCACTTTGCATTATCTTCTGTTATCTTCTATCTGTTCTATGATCTTATGATCTATGTAGGTCTGTTCCGAAGGAGCCATTTTGCTTTATCTGATAAAAAATGCATTTAAAACCGAACTCCAGGATAAAGCAAAAGAAATACTAACTTCCAGCAAATAGAACAGCAAGCAGTCTTTATTGATGTCAGTGTATGCAGTATGGCTAATGGTGAGAGAACAACATTTTAACGTGCTAGCAAAGAGTGTGTGATGAATTGTAATACCAATAACTAAAACAGAAATAGATTTCAAAGAACTGCATAAGACATGCTATGTCATGCACTGTTCTGAAGGTATGGAGATTTTCCTTAGTATTTTGAATATAATTTTTCATTTTTCTGAGTCATTTTGGTTCAGTATTTGTTCTTATACTGATAGTGACTGGTTATCGGGGCAGCAGATCTCGTCAGAATTAGACCACTCATTATTTTTCTTCAATTACTGATAGATTATATCATTCACTGTCATCTGGAGATATTAAGTCACCAAGCTCCTTCAAAGATATGATTTTCATGTATTTTCTTAAAACTTCACACTGAGAACCTAAGGAGAAAAGCCTAATTAAGATGTGCTTTATTCATTAGTAGTAATTCTTTATTTTCTGCTTGCTACAGCTAGTTAAGAAAACTGTTAGCCTAATGATGGGCCAAAGTATCTGAAAATTTCAACACAATTCTACTTATTTAAGAGTTAAAATAATTGATTTTATTCTACCTACACAGTACTCACCACCAGCAACACTAAGCAAATAAAATCTTCTCCTCATATCTAAGAAAAACATAAGAATTATTCCAAAGTGCATAGAGTATAATATAAAAAGCCATATTTCAAGTACAAATACTTGACTGGCCATGGAAATCAATCTGAAGAGACAGAATCTGACCTAAATAAGTCTTTGTCTGCTTCTTTGGATATATTCTGAGAACATTTAAGGTAATGGAATGACCATAGTATCGCTGCAAGGCTCTGGTAGTATCTGGAAAAGACCATGCTGGTTACCAGCTTTACATTTCACTTAAAAAAAAATAAAAATAAAAAATGATTAGATTTGTTCTTCTGTTTCAAATTTTAAATGAGCTTTTCATTAGACACCTCCATATATCCTCTCGCAAACAAATAAAGCAGGTCACCAAGGTAAATCCTGATTAGATCCAAGAGTTCCCAGTAATTTCAGTAATGTGGAAAATTCTCCAATTTTCATCAGTGCAGTCTTACTGAACTTAGTTGAGATCAACAAAATACAAAATACTATAAGACAAAATTAAGTGAGCTACATCTTTTCATTCTCTCCACGTCACATGTCTTTAATCTTCTAAATAAAGGCAAGTTTTCAGTGCTAGCAGCATCTAGGACCCAGAGAGCAGCTCTAATAGCCCCTTGGTTGCATATTTTGACATCTTGCCGTCCAGTGCTTAATGAATGTCTGGGCTCCCTGCCCAATTTTTGGGCAGGGATGGACACTTCAGGTGGCACTGCTTAGTATCATAATGGGGAGCACAAATCTGCTGACATCGAGTTGATTTTATGTCAAGGCTGAGTCTGTGCCCTTCCTGTGTGTGTCACGAGGCACTCACTCCATACCTATCTGTATAACTACCAAATATAACTGTGATGCTCCAGTGCTGTGCAAATGCCACATCCATTAGGTACTACACTCAGCACCATGATCAGGTTTTGGTTTGGCAAGGCTGTAAGCTAGCATAGCCAACATCTCTGGCCAACCCCCACCACAAGCCCAACCTGCTGCGGGGGCAGAGGAATGCCAGGCCTCCCATTAGCTTTCAAGAGATCTGCAGATAATGCAGGAAAATTTTGGGGAGGTGTTTCTCTTCGTAAAAGAAGGCACTACCACTATAGTTAAAGGTGTTTAATAGGGAATTAACTTGAGGTGACAACTCCACGTACTTTAGATCTTGTCCAGGGTGGCCTTACTTCTTAGATTCATTAAGTTAAAAAAACTGTTTATTTTCTCTTTCATTTCAAACTGCAAAAATAAAAAGAAATGAGTATGCCTTTTGGAACGCTTGATTGTACTAATCTTCTTAAAATTCTTAACTGAAGTCTCCTCTGTTTTCTATCTTCCACCACAGGAACACACTCAAAGGCACAAATTCTGCAACAGTATCTGCAACAGCTCTGACTTCTCTCCTCCACTGCCTGTGAGCACACAGTCTAGGCTTTCTTTTTCCCCAGCAGTTCCACAAAATAAAAATGTGGGTGACCAAAAACAAGCTGCAGAATAAAAATGTGAGAGATGATTTCTTAGTGTGAAAAACAAACAAAAGACCAAACACCCAGAGGACATCCAAGTGCATTTGTAGCTCAATTTAAAAGTAAACTGTGGTTTGATTAAATTTACTCATCAGAAATGTGAAGAACTTAAAAAATACTTAATGGATTTGAATCTCTGTATTCCAAAATCATATTTGCAACAACAAAATATTCAGAAAAAAAGGAGAGAGCCGTGCCCTGAAACAGTATCTCTACTTATTCTGCTAATGAATTGGAATACTGCACAGATAAAATCTTATATACAAATGGAAAAAACAAAACCAAAAAACAGGCTAAGGCCAGCTGGATGCATTTAAGTATTCAGAATGTCGAGAGAGAAAATAACAGGTGTTATGATTTCCAATGAAAATCCCATCAGAGTCCTAAAATGCTTAAATTGACCAGAAATATTTCTAAGTCATGGTTTCTGTGAGGAACAGTCATTTTCTTTGTAAGTAAAAATATGAAAATGCAGCAAACCAAACAATAAAAATACTTTCCCAGAAAATTAATAAAATCACCATTTAACAGCTAAGGAGATGTTACCTTGAATAGACTTTGTCTTAGAATTCAGAAATACATTTTCTTGTGAGGTGGGAGGTGCACTGATCTTATGTCATTTTCATCAGAGTGATTCTCCCCAATATCAGAGATGACAAGAGTGCAGTCAGGCAAGTAGCTAACAGTACTGAGCTTCCACCACAAACTGCCAATTCAGGAAGTCTAGGTAACAGCTTTCATTTCTACAGCTTTAACACTGCTTAGACTAAGAGATGGTAGTCATGGAAAACATCACAGCTGAGCTTTTGGTGTTGGTTTTCTAGACAGCAGCAGCTAACAGAAATCACAAGGTATAGAAAAAGAATCATCTAGAGATATGAAGTTGCTTACCCCTTCCTCTCCTTTCACATAGATTTAGCATGCATAATGGGTAATACATTACTAGTTTTTAAAGCATATTTAGCACTGAAACAGTGCTAGAGATGCAATGCTGCTCGAAAAAGCTTACTGTAAAAGATCAAAAAAGGAGAAATAAAGGAAAATGAATCTCCTCAAGCATGCATAATAATCCTGAAACTCAAGCCTTAAGTATCCAAGCCACAACTTTTTCATGACTCACTTGGAACTATAACTTTTAAAACTTTTAAACAAGGAAACAAATTCCTTACTGAGATAACTAACAAATGACTGGAAAATGTAGTTTTAGATGATTGTTTATGCCGAATTATTTACACCGAATTTCTGAATCAAATATTTAACTGATCATTTTTCATTGTCTGACTGACAAGACAAAGAACCTCAAGGTAGCTGTGAGGCCCAAAAGGCAATCGTTCACATATCACTGTAGCAGTGAGGCCCAATATATCACATATTGCTGTAGCAAATTACATCAAAATTTATGCTACTGACACAATAATTTTCAATTCTTAGTTCTAAATAGGCTGTTAAATAGTCACATGTGGCTTTAAAATTAGCATGCAGCTGAAGAGTTTGTGTACTAAGCTGCATTAAAATATTCAGACCATGTTCACTTTAGACAAAAGATCCGTACATATCTAAAAATAGGGAAAGAAAATTTCCCAAAAGCACAATCTAAAGTTGTCAATTTGACTTTACTGCCCTTAAGAGCATTAGTAATTGGCTGAAGCAGACTGAATGCAAATTGCTGTGCCACAGGAAAACACACTATATATCTGCTTTCCAGTGCTACCAGTTCTAAACATCTGGCCGAGGGAAAAGCAAATCACTGCTTCCACAAATGTAAACTTATTTAATTGCTAAACTAAAGTTGATAAGAACTACTAAGTCAATAATTAATTATTTTAATAAACAGAAAAACAGGAGAACTGAAACCCTCAACACTAAGGTTTTATTTTTACAAACTTCCCTAGGAGAATGATGGGAAAATTAAATGAAAAGGAAGAAACCATGTACAGTTCAACTACAATTTGTTTTGTAATTATTTTGAAAATAAGCACTATCTTCATTGATATTCTTTGATAAAAAAGTTATAGAATTGGCTAATTCTATCCAAGCAAAGTATTTTAATACCTTCATTTTCATTGTCTAGCAGTTACTCTGACAGTCAAGAGCCTCAAAAAACAGATCGAATTAAAAAAAAAAAAACAAAAAAACCTGCTTTCAAAAGATCCATCAGAACACACATTTGTGATCCTTGAATATTAACAGAGATATAAAAGCAAATCCACAGAAGGCTAAGATGTGTATTCAGTTACTAAAAATGTCACATTATAAAAAGGACAAATAACGACACATTTATTATACAATTGTTTGGTCTAGCCATCAATAAAATAAGTGATAGTTCAAAAAGTATTTATATGATTAATGCTGAAAGAAAAAATAGTGCTTGGCTTAGTTCACTGAGAAGTCTCCATAAGAAAAGAGTATTTCACCCTAGAGAAAATACATGAAATCAGACAAACCTCTCAAGTGTTGATTACAGCATGGTGTGAATATATTAAGTTACTTGTCTGTAGACAACAGCTTAAATTTCCTTGGCTATCAAAATAATGCAGCAGTTCTAAAAGTCATTCCTTGACCACTGAAATCACGTTCTAGTTGTACCTACTTCCACTTCTTTGTTAAAGAAAAATTAAATTACCCAACATTAAACTTCCCAAGATGGAAAACAATTTCCTGGTGAAATGCTCAGTCAATTTTGCAACAGATGAAGACAAATTCATGTCTCTGGTTGAAGAATTGAACAACTTAAGGGACGCTGCTACACCTTTTTTCAATACTGTGCTTTGGAAATCTCACAGTAAGGCAACGTTACAAACAGATTAATTCTGAATTATGCATGACACCATTCTCATCAGTTTCCAACTCTGGCCATTAATCTTGTGCATCACCATCTTGAAAGTATGAAAAGAAGCATTAGCAAGGAGAGAAGACTTTACTATCACAGTCCTTTGAATATGTTTAGCCAAGCAAGATAAACTGTGCATAAAGAATTAATCTGGAGATAAAAAGAACTTAAACGGGACAGTTTTCTTGGTTTTCTACTGAGAGGCAATCTCAGGAACCCTCACACTTGGAGATTACTCACATGAATATGTGAATGCACGTTTGTTCAAGTTGCTTCAGTATCTTCTCCCATTTTCTTTTCCCTTATTTTTATTTATTTCCCCCCTTTTTGACATGTTTTTATCTTTCCTCCTTTCTACAGGCAGCACAGTGCTCAGCAATCTGGCAAGATGACAGCTGTCCTATCATAATTAGCCACCTTTTCAGCTCTTTACAGATGGTTTCTCCTAGGCAGCCATGGGTCATATTATCCCAGCTTCTCAGCCAGTAGTACCCACCTGGGTGCAGGGAGGGATCTCCAGAGATATATCCATTCAACACCAAGACTGTAATAATACTTAGAACTGCCTGGAAGTAGTTCATGTTCATGCCAGATCAGTAATGCTGCAATATTGCGCAAGGCAGTGCATCTACAAGGTGTCATATCAACGTAAGCAGATGCACAGTCTATTTTGCTGCTGTTGGTTCCAAAGCAAAGAAGCTGAAAAAATCAGCTGTTTTCAGATAATAGTAAGAGGAAAAGACTATGAACCTAGATGAATGGAAGGGCTATGTCAAAGCACATGTCTGTGTTAAAGAAGATGAAAGCAGTGAGGAAGAGAGCACGTTCTCAATGCAGGATATTGTGAGCAGTTCAATTGCAGCTTTAATTCCTTCTCAGCAGCAAGGAGCACAGTGCTTTCAATTTCTGAATTAGGTTATTTGCTCATTCTTTTCAGGTTTCAACTATATTTAAATCATACGTTACGCATATAGGATGTGAGATAATGTCATGGAATAAACTCGATGAGATTCAGGTTTCTTTCCATGAAATTCAGGTTAGAAATAACTCAGAATGTAACTTACAGTTGGAAAAGCTATTTCTACATTGCCAACCGAGCTCTTCAGCAGTCTCTAAATAGATTTATACAGTTGCCTTTTTCTCCCTAAGGTGTTAAGTTAGACCACTTCAGCTTTGTAAAGTAGAATCCTGCTCCTAATTAACTATTAAACTCCTATTCCATTGTCTTCAGTGAGATTCAGCAACTCTTCAAACAAGTACTATCCCAAGTATTTTACTGAGTTAGAAGGTAGTCAGATTTGATCAAAATCAGAACTTGATCCTCAGCCTGCTGACAGATGGTGAACTGGTATTATTTCCCTGCTCTTATCTGACAAAGTACCCAGGCAAATTAAGGAGTACAACATGAGTGAGGAAGGGTGATGAGGCAGGCTGGTCTGCCCACCCTCACTTTTCTGCCTCTGAGACCTAAGACAACTGAGGTAATGCTGTCCTAAAATTCCACATCAATTAAAGCCTTCAGTTTCACACATACAGTGTTCTACACAGAGAGAGGAATATAATGGGTGGTTGGTTTTATTTTATTGCCTTTTTATTTCTTTTTTTAATTTAAAAAAGCGTTTGCACCAACTGACAACATTCCCCATGATGAAACTGCATCAACTTGAAACCTTTATAAACTATCCTTTAATACATAATTACTTAAGAAGTGGAATGCTTCTCGAAGTTGGGAAAAAGTTAAAATTCTTCATACCCAGCTTCTGACCATCAATTTTAATCCTTCCAGTATAATTTCCTCCTCAACTTCCAATTAGTAATGATTAGAAGTGTAAAGACATCTTGTTGCATTCTTAAAAATATAAAGAAATAATTTTATTTTTTTAATGGCTGTCAGAAAGCCTTAAATGGTGATGATGGATCCCTAGCAGTATCTAAAGCAGCTACAAGAAGAGAAAATGAAAAGAAAGAAAACTTTGGTGCAAATTTAAAATTTGTCAGCATTATGTAAGCAAAAAATAGAAGTAAAAGATCCTACAAGAATACCAGCAACAGGTCCGTTACTATACAAAGCATTTTTTTCCAACATCTCAGTTCAGGGAGATTTATTTAAGGCCACAGTTTATCCCCCAGGGAAAACTGGCAGTGCACAATTACCGTCTTGGTGTACTTACACATGAAAGGCTCCTTGTTGGCACAATAGGGTAACAAAATGAAGAGAAAGACTTCACATTCTTAACACTTCCTATTTAGTCTATGAGAAGAAAGATATTTTTCTGTGGAAGTTATTATGCTTAAATTGCAAAATAGGAAATTAAAGAACAGAATGCTGTGTCTTGCTTGCATTTCAGTAATTGCCTTCTCTAAAAATCTGCTGTTCTTTTTTGGCAGCTAGTATTCTATTATTAGGAGAGGATGGATCATAATGTCTCCTAATTGTCACTATCAGTTACATGTGTTTTCCTACTCTTGTACAGAATCTAAAAGTGTGAACAAATAAAAACTTCAGTGTGCTCCATCACCTATGACAGTGACAGTTCAAGCACATATGCTTTAGCTGCATTGACATCTAGTTTTCTCAAATAATTTTCATTGAAATACAAAAAAAAGCACTGAAGAGCTGAGCATAATGTACCGACCCGATGTTAAAACTTCAAGAGTTCTTATAAACACTTTATAAGCTATCTAAACACCACATATTTTGTTTAGATAAGTTTTCAGACTTGCATGTATATACATCTTGAGACTGACTTTTGCTGTTATGAAAATGTTTCGACTCACATAGTCTTCCACAGTAAATCAAGCTTTATTTCAGAATCTATGTATTATTTGTACAACTCTTCTATCATTTCAGTTTTAAACGTGTAAGCAAATGATACTCAGCATGTGTCAAGTATACATGACAACACCTTCGCCTAGTAATGACAACTTTAGAATAGGATTACAAATCAGGTGTTTTGAGACACAGCACAGCATAAAATGGAAGTCATCTGTGTGAGATGCAAATATCTCAGTGAACAACATGGACAGTAATATGAATAACTTATCCCTGTTAAAAAAAAAAAAAAAAAAAGCAAAATTTGATTTTCAGTTTCCTACAATTGAAACTGGCAGAAAATAGGTCTTTTCAATGGTAAGAAAGCCAAAGAAATCAGTGCAGGCAATTTTCTGCAAAATTTTAGAAGCTGTGTAACTGCCAGTAAGAGAAGGTAGACTCTCCTACTCCTACTATATCTTTTTTTCTCTCTGAAGTTATTTAACCAAATTTCTTCCCTGTAACTCCTATGAGCTGGATGACTCAGATTTGACTGATGCATCTGTAAAAGGCAATAAACAAGTATGTCCTACTTTGCGCTAAATCCTTGCTTAAAATGAACTGTACTGGTGTCCTTTTTGCTGTACTACACTAAGCCATATAACTTTACAGGATCTGGAGAACATACCTTAAATTATTGCCATGGAGGAGAGGAATTAAAACTCAATGAAAAGAAAGCAAAAACATTTTCTCAACTCACCATTAATTAAAACAAAGAAGACTGCAGAACACCATCAATAAAGAGAAGACATCTTTGGAGACACAGTCCTCTCTTCATTATGTCCCCTTACACAGGACACAAAAAATTGAATAATGCCAATATCACTATGATACGTGTTTTTATCCAGCACTACAAAGTACCCTCCTAGGTCATCATCTCTCCCTTGTCACACTATATCCTAATCAGTGATCAAAAGGAATCACAATAAACCTTGTCTTCTCAGTAGGTTATAAAGGAATGAAGAGGTTTGACTTAACAATAGGAGTAGTATATACCTACCACAGAAACTGCATGCTGTTCAAGTGTGAGTCCTCTTCTGTCATCCAGGTACCATAAGCAGGTTATGCAGTATGTTTTTTAGGTCATGATCAATAGCTTAACTGAATATCTAGTTATATATATTTCTGTATGATTATTAACAAGCAGAACAAGGAGGGGACACCTAGTGGTCATCAAAGACAATCAAGATTGCATAACATGGAAGTGACAGATGAAACTGTCAATACAGAACTTGATTTGGGAAAGCACTTCCATATTTACTCAATTTTTCAGAATTTTGGTGAGGCTTAGAATTCAAGAAAGCTTTTATTTATGAGATTTGGTAGCTCTGTATTATTATGATTATTAGAGATAATACAGTAAAAAGTAAAGACACTTTGTGTGATATGCTCAGAAATCTGTTGAATATGTTTCATCTTAGACTGAAGCACCAGCAAAGCAAGAATGCCTATCAAATGTTCTGTACATTCATTAACCTAGAAAAGGTTACCCAAATTAAGAATCAGACTTCAGTACAAGCCAAATCAAAATAAAACATGATGCAATTTAAAATTACTACACATTCTCATGGATGAAAGTTTGCAAAACCTAACCTTCTTTGCAAATCTTGCAATAAGCAATCTGTGACTTTAAAATCTGTTCTAATCCTAAAGAATCAGGCATCTCAGAATTAAATATTTATGGAACATTTTCAGGAGTAAGAATTTTACTTACTGGTACTTCTACTAGTCCATGTCCTGCGATTAGGATAGCTTTAAAAAAGGCTTTTGAAGTCTGTTTTTAAGGAACTTCGGGAGAAAA
Source organism: Coturnix japonica (assembly GCF_054131305.1). Taxonomy (NCBI): domain Eukaryota; kingdom Metazoa; phylum Chordata; class Aves; order Galliformes; family Phasianidae; genus Coturnix; species Coturnix japonica. The sequence continues at coordinate 53,708,768 of NC_140702.1, forward strand.
TTATTATTTGAAAAAATCAGTAAATATCCATCATAAGTAAATTTAAAGTGGTATATCATTTGAAATACTTGAATTCAAACTCAGAGGAAAATAATGAAATTCTACTTCAGAATATAAAGTAATTTAACAGTGATTCATTCTAAATTCTGAATATCTTTTAATTGTTCAGTTACCTGTGAGCATTGGTAATGTAACTTACAAGTTGAGTGCACATCAATTTAAGACGTTCAGAAACTTAAAAAGTCTGTCTCGATACTTTTAGAACTATTTTTCAAAAAAGATTTATGGATGTCACCACTCAACATTTACAATTATTCTATTTCAATGACAGTTTTTTAAAGCTTTGTTTTTAAGTTATCCGCTGTCTAGTTCTCTGCATATAAAATTCTTGACCGTGTCAGCAATATTATACAGGTTCTGTCACACTAGATTACCTGAATATAGTATTGTTAAAGTAAATATACACTAGATCCTGTAATTCATGTTTGTGTTTTGCTTTTCCAGTGTTTTTATTTCTTTGTTTGTTTAGTTAGGATACTCTGGTTGGTTTGTTTTGGAACCAAAGCCAAGAACAAACAAGAAAGAAAGCAGCAAACAAACTCAGAAATCACAACAAAAGCAATTTCTGCAATCAGCAATGTAAATAAATGTTTTTCCCTAAATGTTACATAACATGACTTTGTTTAAATACGTATCTCCTTGTTATCTATTTGTTCACTCCTGGGTTTTAAGAGACTGGCATATTAGATTCTGTAGATGAAAAACAGTTTTAGAACAATATGAATTTGCAAATTCAACGTGTCCCCCATATTCCATTTAAATATTTCTTCTCATTTCACAGAGTCACTTGTTTGGGTAAACTATTTACAGCAGATTAATGTATCAATCCATCCATGCCTATTAGGACCAAAGCCCTGTTACTTTTTATCAGTTAAGGAGAAAGCTTCCGCAATGAAAACACTACTTACCTCCATGGAGCTGATAGCAGCTTGATACCAATTTCATTAATTTAAATAATGTGGAAAGTAAGAAAACAAACCATGTTTCTCTAGTGTCTTATAAAAAATCTCTGCAATTTTTGCCTACTCCTCTTAGAGTTTAGGATACTAACCAACGGAATATTAGCTATGTGATACTAAGAAAACAAAAAGCTCCAATCTCAACCTACCTTTACTATTTAATGTCATATAAATACTGCAGTGGGGTATCAGTGCTGTTATACAACCTGGCTTGCTCATTTAGCAGTTTTCCAGAAGTCTGTGCTTCACAGTTTATGAAGAATGAGCTTGCTGTTTGTCTTCTCAATAACTTTTACATAATGCTCATTATTTTGTATACAATTATGTATTATTTTAAACTTAACTTCATCATACTGAAAACCAACATGTCAGACCGTAGGCAACAAATATTCAGTCCATTTAAACACATATAAACAGGCTCCAGCTCTGTATAAAAATTAAGTCATTGGGTGCTTCTGTAGTGTACACACAATACAGAACAGATTAATATGACCAGCAAAGGTCTCACTGACTGTGACTGCCTCTGTGTGATCATCTGACTGTCATTTTCAAATTAAGCCAAGTCTGGCTATTCAGTTTTTCCATTTTAAAACTTAACGATGCTTCAACGTTCAATTTTTCTGAAGTTGTCCTTGATCATTGTGCAGTACAGTCTCACATTCTCCATACAAAGTAACAATTAACTTTTGGGGTAACAAATACCAAACACAACAATCCATACGACTACCTTGGCTTCTGATATGCATAATATGCTACAGAAAATAGGTTTGTTTTATTTTGTTTTGCCTAATTTTCATTTTAGGATTTATCAAAATCTGATTCGGCCTACATTCACCTCAGGGTACCTGCACATGCTCCCAGACAGTAGAAGCCTTTGTTCAAAGCAGTCATGAAGCCCTCCCTGCAGTTTCAGACCCAGAAACAATAATTCTTCTGATCCCTTTCTACCTTCCTGAGAGCAATCAGCAAGCATTATAATGTGTTACCCAACATAAAAAGATGGACTCAACTCATTTTTAATAAGTGCCAGCATTATTTAAGTATTACCACAGGAATCAAAAGTTACAATCAAGCACCTCAGGGACATTAGCAGCCTTGAACTGTAGAATACAACAGCAAAACACCAGGCATTGCTAGACAGGACGAGATCTGCTGATTTCTAGTCCTATTCAGCTCTAGATTCAACTATTTTTGATTTAGAATATCCGATTTATCACTGATAACAGAGAAGAAAAGGGAAAAAAATTATTCATTTCTCTTCTTAGTGGGGCCTTATAGTGGCAAGCTATTAACTGAAGCTGCCAGAATCTAATGTCATTGAAAGTGTTTCAGAAGGTTGTCTCTCTACAAAGCACAGAGCAGACAAAAGCACAGCTTTATGGTAGAACTGCAAGATATGCTTAATCATTTGCCTCAGTTAAATTGAGTACATAACTGCAGTGCTCCATTTCTGCGTCAAAAATATAGATACACTGTATTACACAGAGGCAAAGAAATAGAATTTACAAAACATACTAATAAAAATAATGACCTATTTCAGGTTTCTGAGAAACAACTATAATTTTTTTATACATTTGATACTTAGTATCAATCAGCATCATGCTGGTTTTAATATGATCTGACTTTATTTGTGAGGTGGCTCAGCAGTGAGTTTTTGCTAAACCCAAAAGTGAACACAGTACTTTAAAATGGAGTATCTAACAGGAAAAAAAAAGCACACAAATGGTAGAAAACCATTTTCCAGTATTCATTTAATTAACTAAATGTTCATTTAAATAAATAAATGCACAGTTTTTTAATAGCATTTCAATGAAAATACAAAATAGTTCTCATTATACTTGTTGGGAAAAAAAAAAAAAAAGATGTGGAAAACAGCAGTTATTTTTTCCATTTAAAACGTATTATGATATTTAAAACTGCAGAAATGAGGACAGGCAAGAAATGAAATGCCTGAATCATGGTAGTAGGTGCCAAAGATTTAAATGCTTCCTAGTTATAAGCAAGCCAAATTAGGGAATGCCATAATTTTCTGTAAATGTCACCAAGCCAAACTGGCAAGCAGCATAAGGTCATATCTACAAATAGTGGAGCTGACAGTTTAGAAGGAAATGACTCAAAATTTGAACTACCCATTTTTATTAAGGTCAGTATTAAACTTGTTCAGCCTCCATACAGCCTTGATACAATGAATGTTCTAGGAAATCTACTCAATTAAAAGTAGTTTCAATTTCTTCTGTGACTACATGTATACATATCAATATATATAAGTTCTCTAGTTCTCTGTGATTGAAAGAGTTTTTACTTCTTACTTCTAAACACTAATCACAAAAATCAAGGGCAGTTTTAGGCAGCTGCTAAAATTTATGATGTAGGAGTTTGTCCTTCCCAATTGTGCCGACAATCCGACACACTTTATTTCTGTGGTTATCAGACAGAAGATGGTTACTATTGTGGTTTCTTCCAAAAGGGCTTCTCTACTAGCGCATCTCTGTAACTATGCCAACTGGTTTGTAAAAGCCCACTAGTCTAGCCTGGGTCTTGAGAAGCTCTTCAGAGGTACCTGACCAGTTTTTTATAGGAATAAGCAAACAATGTTATAATTGTATACATGTCTCTTACCTCTTCCCACTGGTGTATGTATCTAATCAGTCTTGAAAGGCGTAGTAAGCGTAACAGGCTGAGGATTTTTGTAAATCTCACAATACGAAGTGCTCTTGCTGTCTTGTAAACCTCTGAGTCCATTCCTTTTTCTACAATGAGAAAGATATAATCCACTGGTATTGATGAAATGAAGTCAACCACAAACCAGCTTTTTAAATAATTCATCTTAATGACTTTAGGGTCCAGTATTATTTCAGAGCTGTCTTCATTAACAGTCCCAGTTCTGAAATTCATTATCAAGTCCAATAGAAAAACAGTGTCTGATGCCACATTGAAAATAATCCATGGTGTTGTTGTTTGCTCTGTGAAGAATGTGATTCCAACTGGTATAATGACAAGGTTTCCAACCATCATGATGAGCATGATTAAATCCCAGTAAAATCTGAAAAAATGAAAGAAACAGAATGGTTGATACAATGTGGCATAATTTGCTTAGAAAAATGACCTCTGTTACACCAGTTTTTCTAATTTCACTTCAACTACATTTTTGGTTCCATGAAAATTAATTACAATACCGAAATTTGGTATTAGTTTTGCCCAAATGCACTTGTATTTTAGGTTACTATTTAAATTATGTTAGCAATTATGCTACTCTTTCATATAAAGATTAAACGTATATACGGTTTTCTTGAATATTTTGTTTATGCTAGAACTCCTGGTTCTTACGTAACTGTAACTCCTATATATGCACAGTCAGTAGAACAGTAATTATTACATTTCATTATCTGCCTTACTTCTCAAGAACGTGTATCTAGAATAAAGGCAATACTATGCTAATCATTCAATGTATCTGAAAGGGATGCACGAGTGGCACCCAGCAGACATATATCATGGAATCATAGAAACACAGAAACCTTAGAATTGGAAGGGACCTTTAAAGGTCATCTGGTCTAACTCTGCTGCAATGAACACGGACATCCACAGCTAAGTCAAGTTGTCCAGGGCCTTATCCAGCCTTGATCTGAAAGTCTCAGGGATAAGACATTCACATCACTGGGCAGCCTGTTCCAGTGCCTCACCACCCTCACTGAAAATGACCTTTTCCTTATGTCTAAGTTAAATCTACCCTCTAAACTTGAAGCCATTTCCCCTTGTTCTATCACCACAAACCCTGCTAAAGTCTGTCCACTTCCATCTTGTATCTCTCTTTTAGATACTGAAAGTAGGGTCTCAGGTCACCTCACAGCCTTCTCTTCTCCAGGCTGAACAATCCCAGATCTTCCAGCCTGTTCTCATAGAGATGTTCCACCCCTCGCATCATTTACGTGGCCCTCTTTGGGATGCACTCCAGAAGGTCTGCATCTCTCCTGTACTAAGGACTTTACATCTGGAAACAGTACTCCAGATGAGGACTCACCAGCACAGATCAGAGGGGCAGGATCACCTCCATCAACCCAACCTGCTGGCCATGCATCTTTTGATGCAGCCCAGGATATGGTTTGGCTTTTTGGGCTGTGAGGGCACACTGCTGGCTCATGTCCAGCTTCTCATCCACCAAGTACCTCTGGTCTTTTTCAGCACTCAATCCTTTCATTCCCCAGCTTGTACTGATAATATGAGTTGCTTTGACCCAGATGCTTGCATTTGGATTTGTTGAATCTCATGAGGTTCACCTGGTCCCACTGTTCAAGCCTGTCTAGGTCTCTCTGGATGTCATCCCATCCCTCTGGTGATTCAGCTGCACCACACAGTCTGGTGTCACCAGCAAACTGGCTGAGAGCATGCTTGATATCACTGTCAATCTCACTGATGAAGATATTAAAGAGTATGAGTCCCAGCACCAACTCCTGGGGGACACCACTCATCACCAGTCTCCATCCAGACACTGAGCAATCAACCACCACTCTTCGGACTTGATCCTGCATGCTTCTCCACTCTCCTGTCAAAATTTGTGCATAGTGTGTCTGTAAAGTAACTGGTGCCTACTGCCAATTACATGTGCCTTATAAATGCAGTTATTTTATTTTTTCTGGCTTCCTTCCAAATAGAAACCCAAATGTCTAACTGATAATATATTAAATATAAGTACCTACTTACAAAGGCAATCGTACCATTACAGTGCTGGAATAACATCTCAGGAAAAGAAAGAAATCACAGAAGCCAAAAATAGAAACCAATATTAGACAACATCAAAATTTTCATCCACTTCTATCAACTCAACTGAACTTCTACACATTTTAACAACCGAACAGATTACTTTATTTCAAAGCTAGCTAGGAACACTGAATAATAAATTGTGACTTCCGCTGCATAAAATGCACTGTTTTGTTCCAGAATCGTCTACTGCTCCTCTCCGAATACTTACAGTGTTCAAAAGCATACAGATGGCCAGACACATATATTCATTACCTGCTACAGAAATAGCAAGTAGACCTGCCTTTTACAAGAAATATACATCCAATCTGATGGAAAATTTCAGTGGATAGTAATACACATACAACAGATTTCTAGAAAATTGTGTTTAACTTCTGAATGTTAGATTGCCAAATAAAGTTTTTCATGATCAATAAAAGAACAGAAACAGAACCTGCAAAAGCCTTAAAATCTTGTCCCATTTGAGAACATAAATTTAACTACACAGTCTTACACTCAGGAGTTAGTGGTATTAGATGACCCCTCGCAGGTTTCTCCCAGTCTGCTCTATTGTTATTCTATGACTTTCATGCATTTCCATGCATGGTATCAGTACCTCTATGTTTCCAGGATAACCCCATAAAAATCACTGATGTCTTAATAGCTAAGAGAGAGTTCATGCACTCATTATTACAAGTAAGCAAAGACAGCATGATCTGTTCAGCTAAAAGACCTGGAAAGGCACAGAAAATGGTCCGCATCAGTTTCTCATGTTCTCACTGGACTTCCTAGAGGAGCAGAGCAGGAATGGCTTCTCCAGGACCTGAGCAGGCCAACAGCTGCAATGGGTTCTGTGCGGTGGACCTGCCACCAGCACAGCATTCAGTACACCCTTCGAGGTCTCTTCCATTACATTAGCACAAACCACCTCACAAGCTACAGTACAGAATCACAACCCTATGTTTTTTTTAAAAAAAAAAACTTGCCTGAACCATACATCTTTATTTAAATTTCAGATATGTTTTCTAAATGATCTGGATTTATATATTTCCTTTGTTTTACCTTTATCCAGAAAATATTTATTGGTTCACAAAAAAATGATCTAAGAATACAAAATAATTAACTGTAACTGTGAAGTAAAAGCAGAGTGGCATAGGACTGAGGCTGGCATGAGAATTCCTAATTCTTTATTTGATGGTAATCCTACAGAGATTAGTCTGGACTAGCAGTTGAGACAAAATTCCTTTAACCGATAAACAGAGAAACTGCATAAAATAGCCTTTACAAGTAATCTTCCATGTACTACAAAGCGATTTCTGTTTTACTCGTTTTCAGTCTTACGACAAATGTGAAGACTAAATGCTATAAAAGTATTTGTGCTTAACACTTACAGCACTTGCCATACCCTCTGCATTGGCACAAGATTCCAAACACATTTCCTTATTTCTTTAATTCATATCGTAGGCTTACTGCTGTACTACATGCTGTTTCAGTAAACTAAAAATATGATACAGAAGGAACCACAGATTTATATATTACTGTTACCATGCTGACAGGTACAATTACCATAAGTTTTCAATCAAAATATTTCATGAAGGAGATTTTGAGGAATAGAATTCTCTAAGGAATCCTGAAATGAATGGGAAATAAAAAAGAAATTATCACAAGAGATATACACATATCTGTGGATCATTCGTTAACAAACCGTTCCTAGATTTTAGATCTCTTAAGCCCAACCAGCAGGGTGTTATGTAGTTATATAACTAAGGCTAACCAAAGCTACATAACAAACAGCTACCCAGCCAAAATAAAATCTAATACTGAATCAGCTGATTTTATCCTACAATAATACAGTTTAGCGGATCAGTATCCACTGTGATTATGCAAAACACTGATGTTCCTGACACTGAATGTCAGCAAAAGTTATGGTCAAGTCAGGGCTTCAGTAACAAAATCTAATGCTACAGACTCTGAGGCTGCATCAATTTTGTGCTTTGACTTTTAGTGCACAGTGTAGTCTAATCTGACTAGGTAGCTAGGAAAAAAAAAAAAAAAAGAAAAAAAAAAGTCTTATTACTGTAAAATTCATTTTTTATTCAGAAATAAATCATATGTTTTCCTTTAGGAAAACGTTTCCACATACTACTTTTCTAGCTCCAGTATACAGTACTTTTTTCTTAGGCGAGAAAAACTAGATGCCACTCCTGTCATTGCCCTTTGTGATCTGTGCAGAGAAAGTAATACAATGCTTTCCTTGCCCAGTGGTTCAGAACATTCTACTATTCATGTAACAAGAGCCTGCTGAAAAGCTTTATGAAGCAATGCAAGAAGCTAATATTGAGACAAAGAGGTACCCCCCTGTTTTAAGCTATTTTTATTTGCTTTATTTATTTATTTTTATTATTATTATTATTATTCCTCTTACCCCATGAGGGTAGTTACAGATATTAAAAGCTTACAATCTCAAAGTTTCATATAATTCATATAAATTGCTCTGAAATGTTGACAAAAAGCAAGGGAGTGGTAAGGCTGTGACACAAACTTGTTGAGTATTAGGAAAAAAAAAACCAAAAAAAAAAAAAAAACAAAAAAAAACGAGTCTGGGGTAAGAAGTATTCAGAGCACATATGAAGAAGCCAGAACTACCTTAGCAAATAGCGACAGAGCTTACTCTTCCTGCACAGCTAGCTCAGTAAAGCTACTGCAACTTAACATTAATTGAAACCACAGAGACCAGACTGAATCATTTGAAATGCTTCTCAGTGTTCTAATATCTCTAGGTGAAAAAAAAAACAAACCTGTAAGTGGTTAACACAAGGTAAAAAGACAGCTTTAGAAATTTTCTACTCCTTTAAAGGAAACATTTTATACAGAAAAATATTACAGTTATTTGTGAATTGCCAAGTAAAATTATTTGGAATTTAGCTCTCCTTCAGTGATCTTCTCACTCATATTTTATCTACTACAATTTCCAGATTCACTAATTACAAGGTGTTTTTTATGTTGACAGAACACGCTTAAGCTTTGGTAGTTTATTTACTGCTACTGGTTATCCAGAATAAGACAGACTGTTTAAAATGCGACTACCCAAGAAGTGAAAAAGTACTTAGTACTAATTAATCAGTGTTTGGACTAAGCTCAGTAATGCTGGGCACTATAAATTCTAGCAGACACTTTATTTCCCGCTTCATATATCCCATACAGAGAAAACTGAGTTTTAAAGAACAACATTTCAGCTCTGAAGTAGATAATTTGCTTCATAATTTGCTGTATTTACAATGCTCTAAGAGGTCACTGAGGTTTGCTTTTCCTATCATTTTCTGGTTGCTGCCCACTGACAGTCCCAAAGTCCTTAAATCTGCCTATTTTAATATATGATTATTCTTTTGGTACACCCAAATTGACCTAACAGAAATTGTCAGAGGTGTCACAAATAACAAAGTGAACAACTCTAAGACACTGGGTGTTGTGACTTAAGGTTACAGAGTAGTCAGGGCCTTCCTTAAGATCAGTTTTCCAGTTTCCAGAAAGACAATAACAATTTGATTATTCAAATACAGCAGAAAAAAAATGCGTTCACGTAATTCAGCTATAAATACTCATCAGCGCCATACGTTGTGAAGTGGAAGGACTTTGAAAGAGACATTCAAGCTGTTTACAAAATATCTTTAAATCCAAATCTGATGAATCAGAAAATCAAGTTTTTCACTAACTTTCCGTAGAAAATCTGTCTCCTTCTTTATTTAAATATTCTGATCAGATAGCAGATGTAAATATTCAGCATCCTCCTCTCACTTTCAAACACAGTCTTTCTTCTTTTACTTCATGGATCATCAATTCCCCTAACAGAGAAATCAATATGCTATATGGAACAAATCTTAGTAGAAATAACAACAATATAAAACTTCATTACAGCGTACTGTAACAACCACTAAACTCGGGATTAGCCGTGTCAGAATTTGATTCTCACAGGACATGCTGTCTTTCTCTTGCCTTGCAGCTCTATTAATGTTATTCTTTTAGTAACAGACAGCAAAGCTAGACACACCAGAAATCATCTGAACCTTACAGAGAATAACAGGAATGTGCTGGAAAGGACAGGAGAAGGAAGAAGGGATGATTTTCATCAGGGACCCCCAGTTATTTTCATGATGGCAGAGGTGTCCATTTCACCATGCTTCTTTTCAGAAGGCAGCATGAAAATGAAATACGAAATTTCTTATATTTTGACCAGTAATATTGGTCAGCACCCACCACGGAAGGAGGATTAAACATTTACATGCTGCAGCTATACTGTGGAGTGCTTCCATGATTTACAAGTTCAGGTCTCCAGATGTAGCATATGAAAGACTATTTAAATTACTTTTTTTTTTTTTTTCCCAAACCTATGCTAAAGCTGGGTTTTTTGTTTGTTTGCTTTCAAGATAAAATATTACTCTGATTGTTTTCATGTATATTCTTTATTCCCCTCTATTTCTGCTCTGAAAACTGTTAGCTTTTTTTAAGAAAAACAAATAAAGAATTTTTTTTTGCCCAAAAAGGTTGTGAAGTCTCCTCCTTAGAGATCTTCAGAAACTGCTTAGACAGCATCCTGATCGGGGTGTCCCCATTCGATAAGAGGTTAGGCCAGGCAGATCCTTCCCATCTCAGCCATTCTGGGATATTGACAATCTTGTAAAGATGACACAAGTCTTTTAACGCTTTATTCCTACCAAATTTAAAGCAGCATATTAGAGTACTAAGATTAACTCCTAAACTTCAAGTGCAAGCCTTGAACTGAAGAAATATTACAAATTAAGGGTGAAATTACTAATTCAGATGAAAATTTAATCCAAATTTGTTACTTTTTTTTTTTTTTTTCCTTTAGCATATACTGAGCTCAATGAACTTTCACTGAATTACATAGGAAAGCTGATGAAGCATCACAATAGCCCCTTCTACCTGCCTGAGCTTGGTGTGTCATGAGGCCGAAGTTCTGAAGTTCAGTTTCACAGCTTTAATTATGGGCAGTACTGGACCTGGCAAACATTCTAGCTCAAGGTTTTCATTTTCTTTCAGATTAAAGGTAAGCAAAACAAATAATAACGAAGATTTCTGGTGGTAGGAAAACTTCATTTGATGTTAGAACAGTACTGAACTCCTTCACTTACAGCCAAGTCATACACGCTTAGAGACCCAGTCCATGTGCCATGCTGTTATTTTCTTTTGTGAGAAAATGAAACAAAGCAATGCTGACTCCTCTTTATTTCACAACTACACACTGCATCTAAAAAGTAATAAATTACAAGTTTCCTACTTTCCTCCCTCCCTTCTTCCTCCCATCGCCCCCCTCCTACCCCAAGTTTTTTTTACCTGATAACAAAACACAGTGAAGGAGATTTGCAGCTTGCTGCACAGTTGTGATTATATGCACAAGGCAGATGATTACATGAATATAGTTCTCAGGGAACCTGACCAGAGACCAGTCAAGCCAATGAACAACAATTAACTAGTTTCAAAATTCTTCGGTTATGGCATTTGTTTAGGTTTAGCTTGAGTGCTCTGCAGGCTTGATTACTAGGAAAGAAAAGTCACAGTAATGTCCATAAACAGTGACTTTAAAATTAACTAATCTACACTAAATATATACACATTCAGTAAATTCAACTGAGAGGCAGTAGATGTAGCATTCCATCAGATCTGTAATTACTAGTACTTATCCAGTAGCTTCTGTCCAAAGTTTCATAGCACTTTACATCACTAACAATATTCTGAGATGAAGAAATAAAGTCCATGGAGTGCATACTGGAGAGGAGGATGAAGAGGACAAGATAAATTTATGTAACATGGCACTATTATTTAATAATGAGTCTCTTTGGTTTTAGCCAATAATCCCCTACCATAAGTGCCTGGATACATCTGCTATTTGCAGTTACTTTTTCTCCAGAGAAACTTATTAAACTACAGTAGAAGAATTAAAGCCTGACTTCCACTTAACCTTGGGCAAGAGCAGCATATGCTCCCGATGGAGTTCTGACACTGCACCACCCCTGCCTTTGCACAGCTCCTCCTTTCATTAGCTCTGCTCATCAGAAAAAGAACAGGCTAGTACTCCCATCCACATAGCTGCCAACTGGGGAAAGAGTGCTGGTGGAGGGTCCAAACACACAATTGAGTTTGCTCCTGAAAAATGCTGAATCTATTTATGGTGGCCTGTACACCAATCACAAGATAAATACATCAGATCATCAAAATTGTACTAACATGCCTTACAGTACAAGTGATGCATCTTCCCTGGATTCAGCCCCTCTGTTTAAATTGCTATATCATAGCCTCTCAGTATTCAGAAACATTTTGTGTAGTGCTCCAACTGATGTTTCAAATTCATATTGCCAATCACAAAATTGCCACACACTGTCAGCAAATTTGTGTAGCAGATGATATCTGGGGGATGGGAGAAAAAGCATTCCGATCCTCAAATTAGAAAGGACTGCTTTAAAAGCATGAGAAAAAAAAAACTGAAAGAGATGGAGATCTAAAAATATTCCAGCTGCAAAATAATCTTGTATCTTGTGCTGGAGCACTTGAATTCATTAGGAATTCTGTAGTGACAGAAGTGTTAAGAGTGCCAATTAAAAATATGACATTTAAGACACTTCTATGTGAAGTAGAAGTTGAGAGGCTTTAACTGGGAGAAGCTTTCTAAAATTCTTCTCAAAGCATTATTTTTTGTTTGTTTTTAGAGATTCTTTGAAAAGTATGGAAATGAACAAAAGCCTTATGGCTAACATGACATTTAGTATGTTAACTTACAGAATTATGGAAGAATAAGAATTAATAAGGTTCTTTAATAGATTTATTTTTTTAACCAATTCAGTCTACCAGCTATCAATGTAATGTTTAAACATGAAAAGTTTCTGCTAATAGAGAAAAGTGTGTTATCTTTACTTATCTTTAGAGGAGCATCAGGAGAAGAGGTTATTTGAAATGTACTCCTTAGTCATTTTCAGTACATCCTAGGCACAAGCAATGGTGAAGACAATGACCTTTTACCACCGAGTTGTGAACAACCGAGTTGTTCTGTGGTGAATATCTCTGACAACAAAAACAAAACTAGAAGCTTCAGCTTAGTGCACACAAGATGCCAGTATTTCTGCTGTATGTACTAACAATTCAGTTCTGATAAGCAGGTGTAAAAAGTTCTCTGTGCATATCACTGTAAAAGACATAATACAAGCTAACAACTTCAAAAATGAACAGTTAGCAGAATAGAGGATCATTTGTGGAAATTTTTGTTGCAGATAAGATTGGGTACCACGTTTAAACTAAATCTGAGCTGAAAATTGTATTATGTTTCAGCCAATATTTTGTAAACTAAATTTATGCTATCAATTTATTTATATCACTAAAACATCAATTAATTAAAGATAAAATTTGTACCATGCAAAATATTTTATGAGATAACCAAAGCACCTTCCACAAGCCAGGTTAAGCCTCTCCCCATATTAGGATATCTTGATTGAGGGTGATGCAGGGCAGAAGGTAAATGCTCAGCCAGGAATTTCAATATCAGGTTTCTCTAGGATCTCTCAAAACACTGATTCACACTTCAAGAGTGCAACACCTGTCTCTACCACAAAAAGCAACTTGTGCAGGTTTCTTATACTCATGTCAATCACATATAGAAACCCCTATTTGTTTCATTATTCAGCTGGCATCCAAATATCTCTGTTAGCCATTTGCTTTCCATAATAGTGAAATGGGTGTAACACAACTAACATTTTTTTAAGACTTCTCAATTCACATTCTGCATGTTCCAATCCTTCCATCTTTCTGACAGCACAAGCTTGCTGTCTGCACTGCCAAAACAAATCAGCTCATTATGTTGCTAGACAGAGCAATGATCAGATAGACTTGATATTCATTTGCTTGAAACAATAAAAATAAATAAATAAATAAGGCCCAAAAGAGAAAAGCAAGCGAGAAAGAGAATATATGATGCTCAAAGATGTTCTAGTTACTGGCCTAAGTAGCCACAATCTCGTTAATGTTAACTCTGCCTACTTCACCTTATAATACTATATCATGCTTCTGCACAGGAATACTAAAGAAAACTTCTCACAAAGCATCTGCAATAATCTTGGCCAAAGGTAGAGCTTTGAAATACAAACTCAGATTATGGAGATACAAAATACATCTCTGAGATTTATGGACAGGTGCAACTGAATGCTACTGACAAACAGCATTTTTGCAATTTTACTCAGAGGGGGGGAAAAAAAAGATTCTTCCTTCCCCTTCCAAAACAAACCATCATCATCTCTATGAGCACCAGTTTAATATATATTTTTCAGACTGTGAAACAAGGGATAACCTGCAACATCTGGTATACCAGAGAGACTGCCTCAACATGCAGTGAGAGCTATTTTCTTTCCGATATGCCTTTGCCAGCAGCAGCACTACTGGGCATGTGCCTCTCGTGGTTGCAAGTAAAAATGAGCTTCCATTGCAGTTTGTCACAGGTACACACAACAATGCAGCAGTGATCAAGATCCATTTCTAAAACTTAGCTGTGTTAAATTTTTGTGTTAAAATGCATCTGTTAATTATTTTAAATCGATCATATTAAATGGTTGTTTTAAATAATGAAAGACATTTGATACCAAAATGTATGTTAATAGAAAGTTTGTATTTTACCTGTATTAAGACACAACTATCAAAAGTGAAGTTGTTATTAAAAACACAGGTATATTGGATAAAGCTTTCCCATCCACACTTGCCTTTATTATTTAATAAAAAAAGACAATTTCTTTGAGCTTCAGAGAAGCATTCCAGTTTGCAGCCTGAAAAAATAAAAGATTGATAATGATACTAAGATCTGAAAACTTATTCAAACTTAACCACAGGCTCTGTTGCATGCTTCAACTATAAATATTTATCAGAAAAAATATAAAAGTGAATTATTGAATAATCTACTTCTCCACCAGCAAACTTCATATTTTGGAAGCACATTTCATTTTTCACAATTGTCTGTCAGTTTTCTTGGTACAGAAATTCTCCATCTCCAACCTTCAGGAGCTCAAAGGAGGCACTACCCATGCTCCCCAGGGACAGGATGGCTCTGTCAATCAGGCATGCCACCCAGGTTAGGGGTGACAAGGGAAAGTGAGTGTGGCAAGTGAAGCTGCCTCTAATAGCAGCCACTGATAAGCAGCTCTAAATAAGAAACTCTGATCAGGGACCTATGACCTGAACTGTATACAAGAGCAAAAGTAACGAAGAATCTATTTACTACTATGCAGACAAATTATGTTTGTTTCTAGATACCGAAACAAAAAAGAACATCCATTCTCCATGGCAAATAAAATGCCAGATGTCCATCTTTATCTCTCATCCCTTTTCACACAAAATGAAATTTTCTAAATTTTATAAATAGGTTTCTGGCTTCCAGCAAAAGGAAATTTTTTAGTTTGGAGGTCTCAGAATAGATTTTAGCCACAATCCAATTTTCCCTTAGAATTAAAAGAAAATTAGTTTAGCCAAATATTTCTGCAGAACTTTTGGAAGACAGTGAGTTATGAAATATTCAAAGATGTTTAACTTAAAGATGCAAAAGAATTAGAAAAAGTCAAATGCATGTTGATAACTCATTGGAGGAAATCAACAAGAAACTAATTATTGCTATAACTTCTCACCAGAATCTTAGGAAAAAATACTGATCTGTAAACAACTCGTTCAAAATATATATACCTATCTCTATCTATACACACTATGTAGAAAGAGATATCTGAATGAGATGGAACACAGACCATATGCAAATTCTTTTTATATATTAATTCAGAACATTCACATGGGCAGAAGTTTTTATAAATCAGTCTTGCCATTTACAACCCCTTAAGGCTGGAATTGTGAAAGATGTACAGCCACAGAGTCTAGGTGCTAAGAGTACCTGGGTGCCTAGGTTTTGACCTCCAAAGATGAATATGCTTCTAATCTCTATCTCATATCTTCATCTAATATTCTGTAAATTTCCTCACATTGTCCAGAGCCTGGGATATAATTCACATTTTCAAAGCCGTTGAAATTGAAATTTCAAGCAGAAATTGAAAACTTTGTACTGCAAACATTATCACATTTTATCCATTACTTTTGCTAATGTCATAAAACCAGCATTAACATTCAATTCTAAAATGAGCTGCAATTCAGTAACCCAGTGGATTTACTAGGTCTAAGAGAAACGTAGCAAGTCATTCACCAGAGCAGAAACATCTGCTAGCATTTCCTGCAGACTCCTGGTACCTGTATCCCTTGGCTGTGAAGACAACTCTCAGAGGAAATGGTCATCACAACAAATTTAAGACTTCAGTAAATACATGTACAAACCTACTGCCCTGCAGTCTATCACTGCACTTGATATTCTGATCCAATTTCAAGAAACATTCATAACTTAATAAAAACATGTGTTTCAGATATTTACTGACAGAACACATGCAATTAAAAGTCAATTTTGGATATCACGTGGATACTTAAATTAGGTTACTTGTCTCTCACTTATCCCATATATGCAACATCTATTGCTTAATAAGCCATCAGATTTCAGACATTTTCATTTTGACCCTTTTACAATGCTCTGTTAGACTGCCTGCCATCTGGCAGTGCTTACTCTTGATATCACACTTCCTCTGCATTACAGAAGTGTGCTTCCTATAATTATAACTTTAATGTGATAGATGTATGCAACAGTAGAATTCCCAAGTTGGCAATAGATTGGCTGGAGGGACAATTTGGGAAACATATATTGCTACTAGGTCTACATTAATAGCAAACTCAACTGCACCAGGTGCCTTCCCAGATGAAATCTACCAGCGTGGCCAAATCATGGGAAATTGTGCATATAACCATTTTTCCTTTTCCTAAACAAACAAAATAAATAAATAAAAATTGTTTCCAAGAGACCATGTTCAGCTACCAAAAGGAAGTCAGCCCAACAACTCAGCAGGGCAAACAAATTGCAGTAAACCATCATCTCATTGTTTCCATTTCTATAAAGGAATTCATTGTATCTTCAGGAAGGGGCAGAGGAGAGGGGAAGGAAAAACCAAATAAAGGAAGAGCATTCTGTTCATAAACAGAAAAACAAAAACAATCAGATCATCTGCCACAGATATCATCACTATGTTCTTGCAAACTGTCAAATGAGAATTGCTTGTGGTTTATAAGCCCTATTTCACTACCTGAAAGTTAGACCACAAGAAACTGTTTAAAGAAAAGACAGAAAGAGCAGGAATTAGTATTCAAGGAGTCACCTACATAGCGGTTTCCATGAAGACTGGACACCCAGCTCTGAAAAACAGAACATCTCTGAAGTATTCTTGTTAAGGTGAGTAATAAGACAGGCCTCCAATGAACAGCTGAAGGCGGAGGGATACGCTTGCCTTACTTTACCACTGATGTTTTGATCCCATTTTTCTGTCTTACAGACTAATGCCTAATTGGGGGGGTGGGAGAGGGGAAGGAAAAAAAAAAAAAAAGGAAAAAAAAATCTTTTTACTGTTCATCTGGTCTAGCACTAAAGTGAGGGTGAAAGGCAGTGACAGAGGCACACAGGCAGTGTGTTATCTTCACTGAGAAATCAATGCAAATGAGCACATACACAACCATTCCAAGGAACTTACATCCAAGGATATATCTGGGGAAAAGAGAAGCCTGCTAGTATGCATTGCATGGCAGCAGGTGGTATTGCCTATTATGGATTTCAGAGTATTTTCTCTATGTCACAAATCGTAAGTTCTGCAAATGACATGCATAGATAGACAGAAGTCAGTAACTGACTGTCACTGATAGAAAACCTCCCAACAGTCATATGAACACCTGACTCCATCCCCCCTGGTCTTCCATCCATATGTTCCATCTCTTTGGTAAAGTTGCATTGATTTTATGGCATGCACAAATCTTTAAAATGTTCTGTACAGTACCCATAACTGCGACCTGGAAAAAGTCAGAAAAATTACTTTCAATTAGTATCCTGTGATATATCTACACATACGCTAAAAGTTCAGTTCACTTCAGAACACTACCTGTCAGCATAATCATGCCATTATAGAGGAGCAAGAGTCTGGGAAGTTACTGTAAGATACAACAGAAAAGGAGGACTGCTTCAGTATTTATTCTGATGAGAAAAGGAAAAAAAGTCTGGAGGCAACCAGAAAACAGTACATATGTAATGTAGAGGCACGACTCCCAAGTTTATGAACAGTGAGGTAATGCTTTATTTCTGTAGAGCTTTTCACATACTTAAGGTTTAACATAAGGACATGCTTCAATGGTTTCTAACTAAGGATTGGATGAAGAAAATAATAATACATAAGAAATGCAGCCTAAAAAAAATTTATTGTAATTACCTAAGTTCAAAATAATTAGAGACATTAATTCCTGACAATACTAGCCTGCACAGTCTAACCATTTCTAGTTAGCTTTGGCTGTGAGCAAAAACCTGTGCTTTTCAGGTGAAAACAAAATATCTTAATATGGGTTATTTAATAAGTATGACTTTTATAGAGATTTAAATGTATTCATGTCATCAGCACACTAAATTCCAATAGCACAGCAAATTGTTTGTTAAATAACATGCTTCATTAGGAATGACAAACACAAACAGCACATAAGCTAATAAAGTAAGAACTGAAATCTGTTCCTAACTGTATACTGTAGATCAATTTGTAGGAATTTCAGAAACATAAATATGGAAAGGTTTGGGGGAAAGCAATATGATTTTGGGGCTTTTTTGTTTGCTTGTTATAATATATAATGGCTGCATTTCTTCCTTAATCAAATGAACATTTTCTGATTACAAGTTGACTCTAGATTTGTTCCAGCTGCATTGCAAACCAAGGTAGTAAGATTATTTCACAACAACATGCAGCTTGCCTGAATCTGACCATCATCAGATTAAAAGATATTAGCAGAGATTTTATGAAAGCTAAATGACAGTGTCCTTGAGGTAGCACTGACATTGACTCCAGCTGATACAGTTTTTGGTCATTAACATACCTTACTACGTGTCTAGAACAAGCCCTCCAATAATTAGAGCTGAATACACTATGATTTTTAAAATTAAATCATGCCTCTGGGAAAGAATCAGAGAATAGACAGCTAAAGGACTTTCAAGCAATTAACGAGAACTGTACTGTCAGGTTAAAAATTAAACATTGCAAAGTAGGTTAAGAGTTTCTTCTCTCTCCAAGATCACATGTTGACATAGAAGACAACTCTCAAGCATTTTGTTGAGCAAAAGCAAAGATGAGAAAGGATAATGATTATTTAAATCTCAATGAAATAAATTTCCCTATAAATTTTCACATTCTTCCCTCCTCTTTAGAAATAGTAGTTTGCTTTCTACTGTCTTCAGACCAATCTGATTAAGAAAGCTGATCAGGTTTGATTAAATTCTACAGTGTCACTGTACCTAGTTAGAGACAAATGCAAATGCAGAGATTCATCATACTGTTTTGGGTTTTTTTTTAAGTGACCTCTTGTATCACAGGTTTCTGTTGCTGAATACTCTGAAAAATCTATCCCAGACTGAACAATTAGAAATGAAGACACTAAAATTTTAACTTGATTATATAATCATAAAAAGCCTAAGCAACTTATCATAAATTATGCACTTTTACTCATCTTTGTAATTGTTAAAGCCCCTCAAGCAAATCCTAGATCTAGACCTTTATTTACAATGCCACATGTTTACACAGTATTCTAATTCACAGTTCCCTCCATATATTCAACCTAAGAAATCTAACAGGAAGAGAAAACCTCTACTGATAAAACTGTAAGCACTTCATATTTTGATGAGGTGACAAATAAAGTACCAAAGTACCAGTAGGTATTCAAAAATGCATGGTCTTGTCAACATAACCAATGAGAATAAAAAGAAGAGTACCACAAGACCAAGCATGATGCTGATGTTACAAGATCTAAATTTTGATATTATCTTGTTACCTATATACAAATTTATCAAGATTTTTTTTCTCTCGCCTCATTGAGAACAACAGGAGGAAAAAGAAAATAAATTAAAAAATAGACCAGAAAACAAGAGGTTTCATGGTATTAAGCATCCCATGTCAAAGTTCAAAGAGTCACATTCTAGATTAACTACCGGATCTGTAGTATGCTTCAGTGTAGCTGGCGGGTTGTGGGGTTATTTTGGTATCTTTGTTTTGTTTTGTTTTTTAAACATATCTTGAAGTCACCATGTACACACTTACTTTTACTTAGATTGTGAATATGTTAAATATTCTTAAATTTAGTATCCTGAAGTTATTATGTACTTCCCTATGGGAGCGGCAGGTGACCTCCAAAATATCCATGCTTAAATGAAAAGTACAGAGAATACAGACAACGGATTTACTTTTTGACTTATACTTACTGAACTCTTTCTCTGCTGTAATCTTTACTTTGTATTCTCAAGTACATAACGTTAAAATTTTGAAAGACAATACAACGAATGCACTGCTATTCCAGAGCTGAAATAGACAAAAATTGGGAAATGGACATGGATGTGAGCTCAAACAATGCACTATAATTCTACACTACAGACAAGCGAATGAATGTAAATGAAACAATTTGTTTTTCTTGCACAAATAACATCCTAATCGTTCACACGTCCCCTAGAGGTGTAGATGAGTAGCGGCTGCACCAACTCAGGTGGATTCAGCAGACTTTCTGTTGCAGTTCTTGAAGAAAATCGCAACAGAGACTAAAAAAACATGAACCTAAGGAGCCCATAGGCACAGCATACACTTTGACATATCTATTTTCATTCATACATGCTCTCAGCTTCTGCAAAAACAAATGCCAGAGGCTAGTTTTAATCACCTATTTCATTGCAAATGTATTACTGATGGCTAATGATGAGTATAACTCAATATTAAAAATAATAGTAACTGAAGATGAAAAAGAATCAAATTCATTTCTGGCCCATATTCTACATCAAAGCATTTCCAGCAGAACATTCTGTTGCTTATTTTCATACTTGCCAATACCTACCTCGGTGACAGTTGCATTTTACTTGGGGAACTATTATAAAGTGCAATACATAACTTATTGTCAAAAAGAATTTCCCAGCAATATAAATGAATTAACGTTGCAATTTTGTGGTTCTATGCTTTTGAGCATTTAAGGAAGTAAAGTGCAAAAAAATGTTGGGATATAATAAATAAAATGCCAAGCACTGCTAATGATCTGTTTGATACTCAATGTTCCCCTATGGTTAGTGATGTACAAAGAGTGAATGCATATGTAATAGGAATAGTTTAACTAGGATTTTTCCTTTAATACATATAAAAGTGCCACTTTGAAAATTATACATGAAAGACAGCCCCAGACAAGCATTACTATAGTCATAAAGACAAATAAATTTTAAAAAAACAGTTTGTACAGGAATTAGAAGAATTAGTAATAAAGAACTCAAAAGCCTCAATATCATGAAGAAAAAAAATCATCACTAATCACAAGACTTAGACGGCTACATTTAGACTCCAAAGCTACAGCTATTTCATACTCCTACACGACCACTGAAATAATGTATCCATTAAAGCCCACACTAATTTGTAAATGATTTATTTAATATAAACCAACGTGATTTACAAACCTCACCTTACACACATATAACTATACAAATTACATATAAGGATGATGTAACACATTTTGTCTTAATCACATACAGCATTACTTCCCAACTGTACTGCTCTGTATAAACCTGAGTAGGTAACAGCTCACAAAAGGATAAAGCTCATTAGCTTCAAGGGAGACATTACAGACGTGACAAATGAGAGGGACAAAGTGCTTACCCTAAGCTTCTTAAAATATGTTATACGTATGACACAGAGAGAAGACTGGTCCCAAGGAAGAACAGGTTTAAAATCAACACTGGGAATAATTTGAAAACTATGAATTTGAGCTGCCCATAACATGTAGAATCTACCACATTAGGGTGACTGGGTATATTTGAGGCAGGTCCAAAATGTGCACACAAGTTAAAAAAAAATAAAAATTAAAATTAAAATTAAAAAAAAAAAAGTCAAATTCATGTTCAAAAAGGAGACAAATATAATAATTTAAAAAAAAAAAACAAAACCCAAGGCACATTGCAATTCTGACTTACACTTTGTCATGTATATGTGCATGCTATGGATAGGTAAATCTGCAGGAGATGAGAATGCCTATTTAGTAGCATCAGGCAACAATTATTCTGGAAGTAAATAGATATGTAAATATCATGTTTCTGTTATCATTAAAATAAGGCTTTGGGCTCCTTGAAAAGATTTTCCTCAGAGGGGCTCTCCTGAAGAAAAAGGCAACAGACTATTGCAGTGTTGCGGAGGACTTCACACGTTGTAGCCATCTATATAGTAAACAGGCTTCCAGCACTGCCAGCGCCGCACCTCCTCATCTACCACCATCACACAGCTCCCTGTCAGTATGACTTGACTTCAGCTTGAAGCCAATTAAAATTGTCTCCACTTTCAGTCAAATGCTGTTCCCAAACATCAAACTAAAAACTTTAACCAACATAGTGAGCAGGCTGTGTTTACTTGTGCACTCTAGTCCCACTCAGTCCTTCTCACTAAAATGTTCCTCTACCTTATGGCTCTGGAGGTAGCATCTCTGTTTTCTTTTTAGCTCGCACATTATAGATACTCTAGCTGATGTAGTAATAAAAATTACATCTCTACAATGCTATGAGTTCCTGTGCGAGCTCGTGGACATGGACATGTCACAGGCTCACACCCGTCGGCCCAGGGACATGCATGCAAACACTCTGAGAGCTCACGAAAGGTGCCTAAGGACGCCGCATGATTAATCACTGAGCTCTCATCTGGGATATCTGCCACGTCCATTCCCAATGACACCAGAACACAGTAATATACAGGAGTCACTCAGAGCCCAGGTCTGCAATAAATCTGCTATAAAATGCAAAAAGCCCCTACAGCAGTGGCAGGACCAGTTGCTGTGGTCTGCTCTCGCTCTGTGCTCTGTTTTGTGACCACTTCTGCAGCTCCCACCCAGGGGCTGCTCTCACCCAGGTGAGCAGGCACAGCTGACGGCACCTGGTATCCCACATAAAGCATGTGGGACTGCAGGAGCACAATTGTTGATGATGAATTCACTTTTGTGACTCATGCCACTGCACAGAAACGCTGTCCAGGCTCAGAGAGGCATCAGTCAGAGCTGGGAAGAGATAAACAGAAGTCCTTGCTTGGTGTGGGTGTGCATTAGGTGCATGGTTTACATAACAGCTTTCAAATCAGAGGTTAACCTCAGAAAACTGGGAACAGACAACCAGGAACAGAACAGCCCCCTTGTAGAAACGTTATGCAATATTTATGGAATTTAATTCTCCTAGGGTATATGTATGATGAAGAGCATATTCTCTGAAACACAGGCAGAATGAAGCGCAATAGAAGCAGACAAGCCCAGCAAGGATGTGAGTAACTGGTTCATGCAGCTCTGAGTTTCTGTACAATCTGTACATTTCTGCTCCCACTGTAAAAAGGATATGCGACAGCACAGAGACACTGCCTGCCCCACACAGTGCAGTGTCAGTAAACAGTGCTGTGTCAATAAATATGCAAAGTTTTACAAATACTGAGGGAATTAGGTGCATCACTAGCCAAATGCATAAAACACTTGCAGCAAATGCATAGGAGCACTCAAAACCGGAGGAACAGAACCAGGTGAGAACCCACAGAAGCGAACATTAGAGTTTTTTCTATCCCATATGTGGTTAATCCAGTATTGTCCTAAGTGTGACCAAATTTAACATGATATTCACTTTCACATCCTGATCACAGCTACATTTACAAGCCTACCCTAAGTGTTCCCACCTTAATACTGGGAAACATTCATCCACTTACCTTTACATTATTATTTTTATAGAAAATTTTATGTGACATCACTGACATAGAGAAACCTCTGCCTCTTCTTATACTTTACATGCAAGCAATATATTCTTACAAAATGCAATAAATCAAAACAACTTCACCCTTACATTTGTAAGGCATTTACCCTGCCACTGAGACACTGTCAGGGGCAACTGACTGGAACTGTCCTCATTCTTGTTTAGGAAGCTGCCTTTACTACTGAGCACTTCTCCATCCATTTCTATAAATACTGCCACTCAGAGTAGCACCATCATCATACACCTGCAATTATTTCAGGAAAACAAACAAACAAACAAACAAAAAATAACAAGCACAAGCAGCTCAAATTTCTTACTGAAAAAGTTATGAAATGGTAAAGAATGGGGTCTAAACAATGGCATGTCACCTAAGACTGCAAAGAAAATACCAAGAATGATTAACTTTCCTTTAGAAAAACAAATACCTTGGTTCTAATAAAATAAAAATATGTCAAATCCCTCAGAAAAAATACAGTTTATTCCTGTCATAGAATAAAGGAAGTAAACGCATGCTATGATCTCCAAACCTTCCCACAGGGGGAATCAGGAGAGCATTAGAAGACATTTGTCTAATGAAACCAAAACATGAGTTTCAGCACCAGCTGATACATCATCTTAAAGAGTTGAAGGGTGCAAAATACAGTCTGTAACCTCATTCTGCCCAACACACTGCTGGACTGCGTACCTCACTCAGACTTTCAGCTTACAACAAAATGAGTGTCTCGACATCCAGGAATAGCCTAATTCATTTTACTGTCACTCTGACATGAATCAAGTTACTCATGCACACAGGAGGGAAACAACAGGCCACCAGAGCCCCTGTCCCCAACACATGCCACAGCCATGCCCCGCTGCTTCCCTTCTAATGGTAGGAAGGCAGCAGAGGACCCTCTGCACAGCAGCTGGAACAACCAGGCAAGGAGGCACTGGAGAGGACCTCCAGGCAGGCGCCCCGGAGCACCAGGGCACTGTTCACACTGTGCTCCAGAGCTGTGGGTAGCACTCACTACCCAGCACCCTGACAGTCCAGCACAAACCTGGCTTACCACACTTCCCCCAGAGCACATTCTATTTTAGCCCACTTTTTCTTAGGAGACCCATATCACTACTGAACAGGATGGGCTTTTCTTTTCTGAAAGATGGTCACTAACATGATTCACTTGTTATGTATACAGAAAGCGGCCACTTCAAGTCCTTGATCAAATATGCTTAACAGCACTGGTGTTCCTTTAGCAAATACCATAGAGAGTGGTAAATTTACAAAGGCAGACAGCCAGCTGGCATATATAGTAAAATGAAATATTCCTGCATTTAAGACATAGTTTTAATTTCTCTTCCCACGAATTTATTTGTGCTGGTTTCTGTAAGAATATTCTGATTTTTCACACATCCAACTCACTCTGAAAGCGACACTCTAAGCTCATGCCCTATTTCCCTCTAATCACACACTTTCACGCGCAGCGCTGGACAAAGTTCTCACCCTTCAGCCCTGCCCAAACTCCCTCCCGCCTGCCGCACCCAGGCACTGGGCTCCTCGTCCGCGGACCTTCCAGCCCGGGACGCTCCCGCAGGCCCCGATTCGGCCTCCCCGCCCGGGCGGTGCCATCGCCCCGGCTGCAGCACGCTGGAGAGCGCCGAGCCGGACCGGCGGGGCGCGCAGCACGGAGCGCAGGGCGGCAGCCCCTCTCCCGCTAAAGCCTAACGCTGCCCCCGGCAAAGTTTCGGCCACGGAGCGACTCTGCGAGGAAGGAGGGACGGGGCGAGGCCGGGCCGGAGCCCGCCGAAGTTTGAGGGAGCGGCGCTGCCCGGCTCACCTGCGGGAGCCCCGCGCTCACCTGAAGTCGCTGTAGGGGTGGATGATCCAGAACCCCGCAGTTTTAACCCTTTCCTGCTCCTTCTCCACCGCTTTCTGGCTGCCGAACATGCGGAGGGAAAATTTGTTGACCCCCGGCTGCAGCATGGAGGTGAACTGCCGCTGCATGAAGCCGTACTGCCGCCGGGGTCCCTCGGCATCTTCGAAGCCCACGACGGGCTCCTCGGCCCCGCCGCCGTCCACTTTGAAGCACACCGAGTTGCCATGCTCCTTCGCGCCGCCGCCGGGGCTGCTCTGGGCTTTCTCCGCCGGGGTTGCCTGCTTGGCTGGAAAGGCGTTAGCGCTGCCCTCGTCCCGACTGCCGGGAGAGGAGCTGCGCTTCCCGCCCTCCATGCTGCGCGCCCCGGCCGAAGGAGAGCGCGCGGTAAGCCTCAGCCTCAGCCTCAGCCGCCGCCGCTGCCGCCGCTGCCGCCGCCTCTCGTGCCCTTCAGCGGCTCGGCCGCGCTGGGCTCAGCTCCGCGCCGCCGCGCCGCCCGGCATGGCCAGCGCCGCCGACACTGAGCCGCGCTCCCGCACAGGGCTGGCACCGCTTCCCCTCGCCCGCCCCCTGCCGGCCGCCGCGCCGCACCGCCCGCCTGACATTGAGCGCCCCAGAGTCCTTGAGGGACCGAGGAGCCCGAGCCGAGGGGACGGGGCGGGGCCGGCGGTGGGGCGGGCTTTGCCCGAGGGGCGCCTGGGGCTGGCAGCGGCTCGAGGCGAGAGTGCGGGGAGCTGAACTGCGGGCGGGGCGGGGCGGGGCAGGATGGGGTGGGGTGGGGTGGGGTGGGATGGGGGCCGGCATCCCTGTCGGCTCAAGGAGGCGGCAGGCGGCGCCGGTGAAGCGAGCCGGAGCGGCCCCGAGCCGTGGCCAGGGGTTTCCCATCGGTGTGCGGGGCTGCCCGATGGGTGACGGCGTGTGGTTTTCAAACAGAAATAAAATTAAATTGAACTAAATAAAGCGAGGAGGTTTGTGTTTTACCTTGGGCAGTCGGGGTGCGGGATGCTCCGGGCCCAAAGCAGGAATAGCTCTGAGTGTAAATGTGTGAAGGTGGGGATCGCCGCCCAGTCCCTGCTGCCTCTGGTGGTGCAGCCGGGACAGAAGAACCGGGGGCAGGTGATAGCGCAGCCGGGTAGTGTCCCGGGAGATAGCGGAGGCATTTTGGATAGTATGAATGTGAGAAAAGCCAGAGGTTTCCCGTTGCTGCTGAGATGTCTGTTTTGTGTGCAGCATTGAGTAGGGAAGGGGGTGGGAGGAATCAGGACAGCTTTCTGTGACATCCATTTTCACACACAAACTGCTCGTTAGGTTCGGCAGCATTTGTTACTTCTGATTCCCTGCCCTCTGCTATTAACGCTGGCTGGTAGCAGACAGCCAAGTGTAAGCGTGCCATACATGGTCCGGGATGTGTGAGCCCAGGGGCACAGCTCCAGCTCTGAAGGATAACAGCCTGCAGGAAGCCTGGCTTTGTGGGCACAGGCCTCTCAGTGCCAGGCATGACATGGCAAGTGGGCCTTTGTGCAGTAAGGGCTTCCCACATGTGCCAATATGTGGATGATGCTTAGTCTGGGTGTAAATGGAGATGGTGAGGCCATGCTCGGCTCATCTCCCTCATTCTTTAGTATGTCAGTAATAGCTGAGAAGCCTCCAGGAGGCAGCTGGCAGAGAACAGGCTGCTGGATGGGAAGCAGGAGGCATTTCTACCCCCTACATAGCATAAAAGCAGACTTAAGGGAAATAGGAGTTGTGTTGTATTGGATATCACTACACAAATTGTCCTGAGGACATTTGGAAAAAAGACAGTGAGATGCCCCAAAACCTCAGGCATGCCTTGGCAGTAGGGTTTAATATCTGGGGAGCTTTAGGGTTAGGTTGGATCTGAGGACATCAGGTGCTTCTGGGTGTGCCAATGGTAACCAACTAGCTGCAAGCTGTGAGCAAAGGAGGACCTTGATCTCCACAGTGAAAAATGAGATGTACACACATGGCTCTAGAAGTGTAATTAATGTGGCTTACAGAATTATGCAGATGGTATTGCAGAACCTATAACATCATGTGTACCTGTAAAAGCACAAATGGCTGAGAGCTGGGGATCCTTCGAGTTGGACATAGAATTATTTTTTCACAGATTCTCAGCACAATTTTCATTTTGCATCTGAAAAATATATTGATGGAATTAGTGAAATGTCCTAATCTCAGCTCCAGTATATTCAATAGCATTTGTCACTATTCAGTCATCCAGCTCCTCATTTACAGTCATTTAAAACAGACTTGACAGAGAGTGGAAATCCGTGCATCACAGTGTGAACAATGCAAATCAGGTGACTCTGAGGAGCTGATTTTCAGTGCCAAATGTGAGAGGCTTTCTCAACAGTTCCACTTCTGATGCTGTTAATGCACTGGAACATGCAGGGTTTGTATGATGCCCATGTAACAGTAACATGATGTTCTTACAGAGAACGATGGCAGACAGAGATGCATCAGGATGGAGGCTGGAGCATAGGCAAGAACCAGCATGGGAAAGAATATCTTTGCAGCACGACTGGGTGAGGGCTGGCATACACAAGCCTTTCCCATCTGGAGTGATACTTTCCTGTATGATTTTATCCTAAAACAGTGAAGAGTGTGTGCACAGCTGCTGATGGCTCATGCACAGCTGCTGACAAAACCCTCTTACTGTTATATCCCCAGATGACGTTCACCTCCTTCCCTCGTCCAATCTCTGTCACCAAATGATAATTAGAAAGCAAGAAATTATTATTATTGTTCTACACCTTTGTAAGAGAATTAGCTCACATCGTATTTGACAGAAACCCTTAAAGGCAGGGGATAAAAAGGCAAAGTCACGCTGTGTTTTTCCACATACTCACACAGTTTACCACATCAGTGTCAGTGGAACTGACAGTTTACACACTTGAGGCACATATATATGTTGCAGCCTTACCTTTCCTCTCTGACAGAAGGCAATTTTCTTATCTCTTTACTAATTATTTCAGAGGTCTTTTGCACAGAACCCTTGACCTGAATGGTCTCTTCCAGCATAAGCTGTACAGCAACACATCATGTACAAAGAAAATGGGCTTGTTACAGAGTAAGTCATTATAGCTGCAGTAAGCAGATTTTAATGTACCTTGGAAAAACAGAGACAATCCTTCATTACTGAGTCATGAAAGCAGCATACAACAAGATTATCTATTTTCTTATTTTATGAAGTTTTGCTTTTGCTCATATTCAGTGTATATTTATGGTAGCGTTTATCTCTCCTTACTTAGCATGGACTACAGAGTTACCAGAATGACTCCCCGTGGCCTAACTGCCCCATTTTTACAGAAGAGTCTGCATATGCTCTCTTTACTTTAGTAGCATTTCGTGGATTATTGCATCAAAATGTCTTATGACTATAGAAAATTTGTGAATGAGAGAAAAAAAAACCCTTCAGTATACATAACATTCTGTGCTTCCTTCTGAAATTTGCCATGTATATAAACAACATAGGTATATGTATTTGTAAAATTAACATTTTGGTATTCTGTGCTACATGAATTTTATTTTTTTTTTATTCTATGTAGATGAAATATAATCTTACTTGTGCTCAAGTACTATTTGTAAGGCCTAAATGGCCTTAACATGTGAGCATCAGGCATTTCACAACAGTAAATTCTGAGAAGATGAGATGGAGGATTTTTATAATCTGTAGTTTTTATGGAGGAGAATTTGTTCTTTTCCATGTCAAAATAACTTAAATTGTTTCCAACCAGAAAATTGACCTCTCCTGAGGCCCAGCCAGCATGTTAGTTTAGATGAGAGAATTTTGGTTTCACAGACAGAAAGAGAAGTAATGGAGCATGGCATGTGTGAATAGTTCTGAAGAGTGCACCAAGGCTACATATGGTAGAAAGGTCACAGACTCACTTTAGCTAGAGGTATAGCTTGTTTTCTGTCAAGTCGGATTTCAATTCTGTGCCTGTGCCAGGAGATACTGAGAAAAGGAAATTGATAAACTGTTTCCAAGAAATTACCAGAACATGGAATAGAAAGCCTTTGTATTTTGTACTTCTTTGCAATGCTCTAGGTTAATGGATCACTTCTCAAAATTTAGTACCCTCTCTTACTTGTGTATTTAATTATTTTAATTGCTTCATTAGACTATGATAAGTTCATTAATTTCAATGCTTTATACCACTGTAAAGTGGTAATACTAATGTATAATTTTGAATGGATTTATTTTTTTCTGACAAGCAGAGTAAATTTTTGTGTCTATAGTAAATACATCCCCCTTCTCAAGTTTTTCTTGCATTTTCTTATTTTTGACTTACCTGAACAGATCCACAACAGCTCACTCTAAAGCTGAAAAACAAAAACAAATAGCAGGAAAACAAAAGCAAACAAATAAAAACTAATGTGGAAGTTTATGTAGTTCATTCTGCAGAGAAACTATGGCACAGATAAATGGCAGGACTTTTGTGAGCTGGCACAGTGAGGTGTGCCTGACTGCAGAGTGAAGCTCTTGTTTCTCAAGTTTTAGTTTCTTGCCCTGTGGGAATGTTTAGGATTACATCTTCAATGGAAATCACCATCAAGTCAAATGCTAACACAGGATTAGTGAGGAAGAAAAGCAATATGTACAATTAGAGGAGTAGCTGTGCATGCTACATTGAGGATGATCCAAATTCACAATACATGTCCTTTTATATGTCTGGTAAATTCAAGTTCACAATAAAGTGATTTTGATTTTGTCCTATCCTACTTATGTTGTTTGCTGTGACTTCAACCTTAAATATTTACTGGCAGTAAATCACAGAATCACAGAATTATCAAGGTTGGAAAAGACCTAGAAGATCATCTAGTCCAACCATTACCAGTACTTCCCAGCTAAATCATATTCCTCAGTACAACATCCAAACGTTTCTTGAACACTCCCATGGTTGGTGACTCCACCACCTCCCTGGGCAGTACATTCCAATGCCTGACTACCCTTTCCAAG
Source organism: Coturnix japonica (assembly GCF_054131305.1). Lineage (NCBI taxonomy): Eukaryota > Metazoa > Chordata > Aves > Galliformes > Phasianidae > Coturnix > Coturnix japonica. The sequence continues at coordinate 53,739,290 of NC_140702.1, forward strand.
AACTAATGGCCTGAATCTCCCCTGGCGCAGCTTGAAACCATGCCCTCTAGTTCTATCACTGATTACACAAGAGAAGAGGCCAACCCCCAGCTCACTACAGCCTCTCTTCAGGATGTTATAGAGAGCAGTAATGTCTCCCCTGAGCTTCCTCTTCTCCAGGCTGAACAATTCCAGCTCCCTCAGCCGCTCCTCATAAGGCCTGTGCTCCAGACCCCTCACCAGCTTCGTATTCCTCCTCTGAACACATTCCAGGACCTCAGTGTCTTTCTTGCAGTGAGGGGCCCAATGTTTGTGAACTAAACATTTATTATGTAATAGCCCATAATGTGTGAGAAGTAGAAATAATCTTTCTTTTGCTATATCTCTTGGTGAAAACTCTGCAAAGCACATGCCTCTACCTATTAAAGTGTATTAGTTGGTTGCCATCTGTATATTTATTTTCACTCAGCTGTGCTGTTCGAGTATCCACAGTCAACACTGACATAATGTGATTATTCAGATTTTTTTGTGATTTCTGTAAAGATCATTGAGAGCAGATGTGTTGGACCTGTCAATATTTTAAGTCCTGCATATGCCTTACCAGGTAACTGGCACCTAAGTCTGCTGCCAGGTGTGAATGACAGCTCCCTCCATATTGCCTGTTTCCCAAAAGCAGTGTCCTGATGTTTTGCAGAGACATACCTTGTGGGAAATGCATCACTGAGAGTTAAAAGCAAGATTTAAAAGAAATTGAAATCAGTAGGGTATGCTCCGTTACATAACAGAAAATTAAGGTGAATATTGCTAGTGTGGAAAGCAAATGGCTCTCAGACATGACCAGGGGTGCAGACCACATTCACATTCAGATACAAAAGCACTAGTACATATGAACAAATGTCTAATCTTTCTATAAATAGTCTGCTGGATCATGTAGAACTCCAGTAAACAAAGGAAAATGATTACAGTGCACTGAGATCTCAGTGATTTGTTCAGATTCACTTTACAGAAATAGATACTTGTTTATTTACTACATGCCAGAGAAGTGTTCCATGTCTTGGAAGACCTTGGTGTTCAGCTCTGACTCAGTGCTGAGTGATGGAAGCCCTCTGAAAGCAGCTCACAGTAGTGCTTCAAAGCAGCAATTGGTAAGGTGGGACAAGTAGGCTGTATTGTTGCTGTGTCATAGGGTGAAATTAAAGCAGAGAAATTAAAGCACAGTGGGTTCTTACCAACTCTCTGGAGTACCTTTTAGTTATGCAAATCACTTCTAAATCTGGTCGAATATTTGTGTGTTCTGAGTGCTTATCTTTTCTGAAAACAGTATTTTAATGCTAGAGCTTATTACCTGCTTAATAACTTGCAAAATCTTTATCCAATTTTTATAGATCAAGCAATACGACTAAAAGCGTAAAAGGTAGAAAATAAATTCTAATTTGATTTTTTTGTACTCATAGGTGTACAGATAACTGTTTATTAGTCTTTACCATAGTCTGCATTTATACATTTATTTGTTTGTTTATTTGTACTCACAGGGATTTAGAAATCATTAAGAAATCACTTTTTCTAGCAGATGTTCAACTGGCCAACCAAATAGCTTTGACAATGAATTTTGAATTTTTCCTGTGACAAAAAAAAAAAAAAAGTCTCTTTTTTTTATTTTCTGTTCAGATCATGTACAAGTGGATTTCATACTGTCTTCATCCTTCTTTACAGTAGCATTTACCTTGAAACAAAACAAAAAATTGACATTTCGGAATGTTTTCTGCATAGAACATGATACCTAATTAATATAAAGTCTAATCCTATAAACAGCTCTAGAATTAGCTGTGAAAGGTCATATGATACTATTAAGAGCAGTAACTTTATACTGGGCAGGAGATATGAGTGCTGCTCCTATTTTATGATGCTCATTCACAATATCAGAAACAGATGTTGTTGTTATGGCAGTAGGTGCTGAACCTTCCTATCAATATTCAGTCACTGTTTGTTGCTGTGTGACAGATGGCAGCAGGGGGCAGCCTGACAAAACAGCATGTGATGAGGAAGTGTAGATGAAGCAAAGGTGTGTCATTGAATTCCTCCATGTAGAAAAAATGGCACCCATTGGTATTCTTTTGACACTTGCTGAATGTTTGTGGAGAACAGACAGTGGATGTGAGCACAGTGAGGCAGTGAGTGGTACATGTTTCAGCAGTGCCAACAGGCGAAGTAGGTCACCTCTGCTGGTTTAGGTATTTGTGAGCATGGCATGCAGCTCTTGTTCATGGCTGGCAAAAGCATAGAGATAATGTGGTAACTGTGTTGAAAAATAGTGTTTTGAGCTTCCAGGGGATTAAATAGGAGGCATTACTTTCAAAGGAACCTACATATTTTAAGACTTCTTGTAGCCATTTTTTGTGATATTTTAAAAAATACCACTTCTCCAAAAATGCAAGTACCTTTAGTTATTCTTTATTGCAGATTCACATTAACAGTTTCTCTTTGCTCCTTTTCCACACAACCTTCCTACATGATTATGTAGTCACAAATGTCTTTTTTATCTTGAAAGTTACAGGACCAAAGAAAGAGAGGTGATTAGTTTTATAGTTGTATAGTTCAATAACTTGTGAATACCAGCTTAAAACACCATGACTATGTTATCAAACATTTGACTGTGATATTTACATATCATCATCAACAGTAAATCTTTTTAATCCTTTTTTTTTCTTTTTTTTTTTTTTCCCCTCTACTTCTGATTTTCCTGAAATCAATAAATTTGTTCAGCTTTCCATCTTAACTTTTGTTCTGGTAATCAGAGCTGGTAGAGTACTCTTAGAGATACCTAAAAACTGCCCTCTTGTTGACCTTTAAGTTTGCCAGTTAAGGTTTTCATAGCTGTCAGCTTTAATCCTGCCAGCTATTCTTGTGTGTTGATTGACTTAGTTTAAGTACTTAAGAACTATCACTTAACCATCATATTTTAATTCACATAGGCACCAGCAGTGTAAGTACACTGCAAGACTGTGCTTAAATTGCATCTAGAATTCAGTTCCTTATAGAGAGTGATGTCTTTCCAGACTCATATCTGTCTTCAGTATAATACTCAAGAAGTTAAATGTACTGGATTTGGAAAGATTCTTAGAATATATATATACATATATATATATTTAGATGAATAAACTAAAGTCTTTTAAAAAGCTGATGGTTGCTAAATACTTGGAAAAAAGGAAAGGAAAGGAAAGGAAAGGAAAGGAAAGGAAAGGAAAGGAAAGGAAAGGAAAGGAAAGGAAAGGAAAGGAAAGGAAAGGAAAGGAAAGGAAAGGAAAGGAAAGGAAAGGAAAGGAAAGGAAAGGAAAGGAAAGGAAAGGAAAGGAGAGGAGAGGAGAGGAGAGGAGAGGAGAGGAGAGGAGAGGAGAGGAGAGGAGAGGAGAGGAGAGGAGAGGAGAGGAGAGGAGAGGAGAGGAGAGGAGAGGAGAGGAGAGGAGAGGAGAGGAGAGGAGAGGAGAGGAGAGGAGAGGAGAGGAGAGGAGAGGAGAGGAGAGGAGAGGAGAGGAGAGGAGAGGAGAGGAGAGGAGAGGAGAGGAAAGAAAAGAAAAGAAAAGAAAAGAAAAGAAAAGAAAAGAAAAGAAAAGAAAAGAAAAGAAAAGAAAAGAAAAGAAAAGAAAAGAAAAGAAAAGAAAGAGAAGAGAAAAGAAAAGAAAAGAAAAGAAAAGAAGAGAAAAGAAGAGAAAAGAAAAGAAAAGAAAGAAAAGAAGAGAAAAGAAAAGAAAAGAAGAGAAAAGAAAAGAAAAGAAAGAGAAAAAGAGAAAAAGAGAAAAAGAGAAAAAAAGTCCTGTTCTGGGTGCTCCTAAGCTGTAGGAAGATCTCCAATAAAGCAATAGTTACTGAAAATCAAGACATTTCATCCATTAAAACAAAAAAAGGAGAAGAAAAGAAAAGAAGGGGGACAAACAAAGAAACAAACAAACAACAGAAGACTTTCAAACCTTTTTAGAGCTTAAGAACATTTTTTAAAATTCACAGTGTAGAAAAGTTGGTTTTTTGGTGGTTTTTTTTGTTTGTTTGTTTATTTGTTTGTTTGTTTGTTTTTCTTCTAATGAGTACTTTGGGGAAAACAGAGAGTATATAAATACTTGCAATGTTGATTTAATGGTTCAGTTTTACCAGTAACTAAAAAGGAGTCCAGACGTGTCCAGAGACAGTCCAGATATTAATCTTGAGCTATACCTGGCTTGCTGCCTTTGAGGTACCCACATATGCAACCACTTTTCAGGGATACTTAGAGTTACTCATAGCTAGCTCTGTTGGTAGTAGGTGTAATAACTACCATGTAATTAGAAGAACATGCTGCACTACTCCCTTTTGACTGCTCTGCCTTAGAGATGCAGGCTAAATGGTGACATTAAGTGCTGCAGCTCAGGAAGGATTGCCCCAGTTTCTGCTGCTAGACATTCTGTTCCTGCAACATTCTTGCAGCTAAAGACATTCTCTAAGCTTGCACAACTGGCAGAGGCAAACAGTACAACATGCACAGCTGAGCAAATGTAAAGCCCTATAATTAACATGAGTACTTGAAGAGAAGTACTGCCACTGCAGTTGCAGGCTGTTTGGGTTTGGAAGCAGATTCCATACTCTTTGACTTCTAACAGGAAAACAGATGAATTGGTAACTGTAAAATATTGCCTCTGGGATTGTTTTTGCATTTCCAGCTATGCTAGTGATACATTAGAAAGTAAACTACCGTGACAGAATTGTACTTGTAGGCCTTTCATTAAAGTGTCCCTTTATTAAACAGAAATATGAAAACTTCAGTCTAAATAAGCCACTTCTGGGAGAAAGACACACACCCTTAAAAAGACACTCTGAAACTGAATGTTTTGGTGGCAGATGAGAATTGATTTGTGACAATGAAAGGACTGTCAGTTTATGACAGGTGACTGCATGGCCAGTAAATCTTGTGTTGAGGGAATGCAATCTGCCTTTGCAGTGCATAGTAAATAAGCTATTGAATATTAATTCTGTGCCTATGAGAGCCTCACACACAAGTCTGCACATAATTGTAAGGAACCATGCATGACTGTAGAAAGCTTGAATCCTTTGGAAAAGAAAGGCTGTCAAACTTTCTGAACTGAGTAATTTAAATAAGTCATTTCCTCAGGGCTGTTGTGGTAGAAACATTAGGAACAGAGTGGGTAAAGAGTCTCTTAAGCACTACATTGAAATCATTTCATAGTAATTCAAAATTTAATGCTAGCGGTAGTATCACTGTAACTGAAATGATGGTGGCAACTGTGGAAAATAAAGATTGGTAGCATACATTGTCTCTAACTGATAACAGGAAAAGATAATTTGAGTTTATGTTTTCCTACTTTCAAGGGAAAGTACTTGAAATAAATACAGAAAAGTAGTACTATTCTTGCACAATAAAGAATAGTCACAAAAAGTGTCCTCACCAATAGAGTAAGACAAGCATGGACAAAGCCTCAGTGAAGGAAGGCACTTTCAGTATTTCTTTCCTGTTATCTATACCGTATACCTATCCTAATATTTAATAACATATATTACATTTATTTTTTTTTTAGTTTTTCATTTTAATGACTTCAGCCAAGTGACTTTCCCTCAAAGTATTAAACACTTATCTGTGGAAAGCATTGGATAACTGCTGGCTAACCTTTGTTATTGTGAATTAATAGAGGTACAAATAGACGTTTAGCACACAAAACAGGGCAAATCATTGTACAGATGTGTCTTTCTCTCTTCACCTTTGGGAAATATGAAAAACTTCAACACAAACATGAACTGAAAATAAGCAGAAACACTATAGCAGCAGTCTTTCTATAGCATTTTACTTATTCTTTTGGTATGGAGTCAGCAGATTCTTCAACAGTGGTCATTGCTCACTTGACATTAAGATTATGTAACATAAAAATAAGAAGAACTAGGAAGAATGTATGCTTATCTTCAAACCTTAACTGAAAAATTGTGGGGAAATATTGCAAAACCATTTTACTTAGGGATTAAAAGTATTATATCTGAGCTACCAAGTGAGGTTTGAACATCAGGAGAAGAAAGAGATTATTAAAAAGACTTTTAAAAATCAAAATATATTAAATCAATTGGGGTAGTAATCTGTGCAGGACACAATCTTTCAAAATGGCAAGAGACTACTTGACTCAGGAAGAGCTTTAATTGAAGGCAAAGAATACTCCCAAGGATTTTAAAAACTTGAAAGAAGCTGCACGCCATATGCAGCAATCACAGGTAAACGTAGGAAACATATCTGATGTCTTATTGATGGAGATTTCTCTTATCTTGCACTTTTATAATAGCCTTGAAGAGCACAACAGCCTTCCCTGGCAGTAATGCACTGAAAAGGGTAGATGATTTTGATCTTCAATAATACAATGTCGTTTTCTTTTGTAGGACATGAAATTTTAAAATACAATATTGCAAGCTGAAAATTCCACCCTAGTAGGCAGAAGAATGAGTAAAACTGATTGGTTGTAGCAATAAGAAAAAAGGGCTGGAAAGCTCTCTGTCTAAAGCATACTTTCTCTGAAATGTATAGACAACTGTGGGGATAAGTGTCAAGTTATGTATGATTTTTCAGATGAGTTATTATGGTTAGTCTGGGATTTGGGGCTCACATTTACTACTGTCTTTGAGAAATATCAACAGTCAAAAACTATAGTAGATACTTCCAGTTCTATTCTTATTTTCTGTCCACTAAAGATCAAGTCTTTTTCTCTTGTATGATTACTGATTAACTGATGGAGCTAAATATTAATAATAAAATCAGAATTCTGGCACCTTCTGCCATCTTATAGGTGATCTGGTAGTGCATTCTCTATACAACAGTTTTGTGAAGAATCCCCTCCCCAGATGATGTTCTGTAAGTTAGTGCAGTGGTAACTTGCGTTCTTTGATACTGTATTTTCATTGGCTTGTATAGATTTGTAACCTGTATCTTAGTATTGGCTATTCAGTAATCTTTCTTCTTTTTCCTTCTGCATTTGAACACTTTCAATACAATATGTAAAAAAGTTCCCATTGTCCTTCTTCAGACTAAAAATTATTTAATGTTTGCAATGGATTCCTCCATGTCTTGAAACAGTAAAGGGAAAATTACATTGTAATAATAAGGCTAAGTGAACTGGGTCTGTTTAGCCTTGAGAAAAGACTGAGAGGGGACCTGATCCATGTCTATAAATATCTGAGGTGTGGGGGGCAAAGTGGTGAGGTCAGACTCTTTTCAGCAGTGTGTGGAGACAGGACAAGAGGAAATGGACAGAAACTGGAGCACAGGAAGTTCAGCATGAATGTGTGCAAGAACTTCTTTATGGTGAGGGTGACAGAACACTAGAACAGTTTATTTAAAAGTACATAAAAAAGAAACCCACAGATATGGGAGAAATTACTTGAGGAACTCCTTATTTTACAGTTTATGTCTGACAATGATGATGTTTTGTTAGTATGTGTTCCTAACTTTGGGGGTATTTTTTGTTTTTTTTTTCCTCCCCAAGTAAATACTTTTCCATTCTCCATCTGCCAGTAACATTAAATTGTAATTCTGGAACATCTAAGTTCATCACCGAACCTCTGCAGCGAACAGAAGAGGCAATTCCTCCACAGATTTAGTGGAAAAGAGGCATTTTTCTAATTGATTTTGTAAATGTTTGCAATGAATTTAAAGGTTTTCATTCCTTAATCCAGACTCCACCTGAAAATAAACTGAATGTACAAGACCAGATAGGGATTAATTCCTGTCCAAAAGACACCGGCAAATATTTAAATTTCCTGAAAAAATTTGGCTGTTCTGGAAACTATAGAAAAATTACTACATCTGGATATAAGAAGAACATACTTGGTTTTATCTAGCCCTTTTTACAAAAATATCTGAACTGTTCTGTCCATCTGCTAAAATTCAGCCAAAGGCAGATTTCTGGCACATGAAAAATACACAATATGAAAACTGTTTTTATGCAGCTGAATAAATAAATAAATAAATAAATATTTCTGCCTAATTTCTTTGAATCATTTCAAATTGATTTCGCTGTTGTACAGTCTTAATAAAAGCAGAAGGAGTATATTTACAGTGTAAATATATTGTCACCATTGTAACCAGATAAAATGCTAGCAGCACGTTCTCCAGTGAAAGGAAAAGGAATAAAGAAAATTGTAAGACTGCTGAATTGGACCTTCACTTTTACTTATCTCAGCCACCTGCAGTTTCAGGTCTGTACACGGAAAATGCCTGCCCTGCAGCCAGCAGAGAAGTACAGACATAGTCAAGCTGTCTGCACAGTTGAGCTTATTTATATGAAACAATCTAGTAGCAGCAGCATGGAGCTCCATGTGAGCTAAGATATTAAAGTGAGAAATAAAAGTAGGCTACCTTAAATGCTAGCACTTTTAAACCTACTCCATTTCCTATGCTATCTCTTTTAAAGCCTGTTTGTGCATCCCTCTACTGAACTGCAGGAATACATTTAAAAAAAAAAAAAAAAAAAAAAAAAGGTAATATTATCCTCAAGAGAATGTTAAATAAGGTATAACTGGGCAATTTTTTTCACATTTATATAGTTAAAAGTATTTTATATTTCCTGTAATCTGTCTTCCAGTCTTACCATATTTGTGTTTCATGTATCATAAATATCTCAGCTCATGAGGCAGAAAAGGTAAATTTTTTACAAGCTTTTACCATGTTTCTCAGTTTCTAATTCACTGAACAGTTTACCATTGGGCTAATCAACTCTATTTTGTAGAGATACTTTTTCATTAACATAGAGACAGATTGTCTTTTCCTCAACACTGCTGCCCACTCCAAGCAGATGACTGAAGAACCATGCAGAGCATATGCTCAGCTATGCCAGTGAATGCTACAGAAGCACTTTTTCTACTGCTGAGAAATGTGGCTGTTACCATCTCTTCATTTTTCTCAGTACACTCAAGGGCTTATTCAGTTGCTAATGCTGATTGAGTCATGAAATATCTTTGCCTAACACATGGAAACAGGAGGGGGAAAAACATGGAACCTATACTGTTAGAAGAAAATTGAAAGAAAAATAATGCAAATAGCAGTGATGGAATTCTAGCAGTACCCATAAACTGTGGAAAATATCTTTTATGGGGAAAAAGTATTCATTACATTTCTATTTTGCCTTTTACAGTTCAAATGTTAATGCTTAAGCATACAGAAGAATAATAAAAAGTCACAATTTTCACTGTTCATCTTACTATTTTATATAATTATGTCTTTAAAATGTGCAGGCCTATCCATTTTGCATGCAAAAACTTGATTACTTACACTAACAGACCTATCTATGATGCTTTTGTTTTGAAATATTATACTGATTTGGGTATCACTCACTCCATACACTACCTTTTTAGACATGTTAACAGCTGCTATCTCAGAAAACAGTAGAAATTCATTATTTTAACTTCTAAAGATGGAAAATGGAAGTGCTGATGAGCCTCAAGAATGAGCATTATTGAAATATGTAAGTCATACAAACTACATTTTATGAGCACTGGGTATTGGCATTGTACTGAGGGATCAGCAGCCCCTGGAATCAAGGCAAAGACTGCTGTAAAGGTTGCAAAAGTTGGAGCAGACCTAGCTGTCTTTTGTCTAAGGAAAATAGCCTGGCGATATTTTTACCATCTTGAAGAATTCTGTTACGATTACAGTTCAAATATTTATCTCCCTTTAAATGAGACCTCACTAGTTTCAGTTCTGTGGGACAGACTACGTTGAAATCTAAAGTCCTTATCTTTTCTGAGGGAATCTGTAAGGTTCTTTGACCCCGTTCCCAACAGGGCAAACACATCAGAAAATAAGTCACCTTTGTGTGTGTGATAGGCATCTAATCAACGGTTTGACTGTGCTATTTAAACTAAGTGTTCTTCACCTTTTATCATGCAATGCTCTGATCGATGGTCATTCAGATAAAAAGTGATCTTTTCTGTGAAAGCATGAAAGTGAATGTAGTCATACAGGTCACCTCGCTTTCAGTCATAAATCACACAGAACATTCAGTGACAAAAAAAATGTCTCACACTGTACAAGATTATTTATCTTGCTTATACAAGATAATCAATTCAGACTTTGGAGGGAGGTCATTGACTGTGGTCATACTTTTAAAAATATTATACTGGCATCTAGCAGGAACATGCAACACTGCAGAGGTTGCAGGATTATTTCTGTAACTTTTGGAAATAAGCAATATGGTCTAATTTAGGCCTCTTATTTAAAAGCGAACTTTCACAACTTAATAAATGATTAATGCTTAATCTATCTGCACTGGTAAGCAGCTTCCTGAAGTTTTTAGGTGACTATCACGTGCTTCATTTTGCCTAGCTATGGTAAATTTACTCTCTGATCCAGCAAAAACTGTTAAGCTTGTGTAGGCTTGTTGATCTCACTGAGAGCATGCATACCTTCTGTTTTTCCTATGTACATCAAAAACTCGGAGAACCGAGACCCTAAAAATGTAATAGGATTTCAATAATCCAGGTTTATCTTAGGGTTTATCTATGTTTCTTACTGACACTTTAGCAAGATTTTCTCTACAAAATGGCCTTAGAAATATTATAGCCAAAAGTGGCAATTTATCTTTTATGGTTCAGCAAAGGAAAGAAAACCACAACAGTTTTTACAAGACTTTTTCAGTTAGTTAGAGACATGTCAAGATGTGGTAAAACCTAAGGAGAATGCCAGATGCCAGGCAAGCCCTTACGGACAAATTATTCGTAAGACTCATCTAGCAATTCCTGCTCCCCAGGCACAGGTTTTTTTATTTGGTCATTATTTGGGGTTTTTTGTTTGTTTTTGTGCTTCTTCATTTTTTTTTTTTTATGTTATTGTTTTTAATTAGAGATAGGGTTGTGAATGTAAAATTTCTATCTTCAGAACTACTTTTCACCACCAATGAGCTACAGTCTTTTGAGTTTAAGCTCAGTGATTTTCTGATCAACATACAGTTCTTTGCCCAGTCATCATAGTGTCCATCCTATACCTGGTATCCATTGTAACAATATCTCTTCAGGCTTCTTTCAAGCGCCTTCCAAATGTTCCGATGAAATGTGCCTTAAAAATTACATTTTAAGATAAATAAGAATTCCCCACAATTTTTAAGAAGACCAGTATAACTATTTGGAAAAGAGAGCCGTGCATTTCTTTTGCTGATCTTGATAACATATATAGCATATATGTTGTTTCTCATGCAGTTTTATCTAATGTAGTTCAGAAGGTGGCAGAGCTGTTATGAACCAGATCATGAATTCTGTGATGAGATTTTAAGGTTTCACTTTTCTCAACTAGCTCAGCTCACCCCACTGGTTAATCTGAAGATTCTGCATATTATGTACTGTAAAGTACTGTTTCAGGGCTACGCTAAAACTCCGTACAAAAAATCCAAAGCTGTATTCTTCTGTAGTATATATATAGTAGAAACCCTGCCAAGTCTAGTATTAAATGTAAAGACATATAATAGAAACTATTCTATCCTATTCCTTTGAAATAATTTGAATTAATGACTTCATTTCTTTGACAGAATAATCTAATTCTGACCTACATTTACACTGTATCTAAGATGTGTCTTCCCTAAATTTTACAAGATCAAGTTGGAACAGATAGTAAATTATATATGCCAAATATTATATATAAACTATGAGGATAAAAATCTTTGAGATAGTAATGTTGCATGCAAATTAAATTAATCTAAACAGAATAACACTGCTAAAACCACGAGTTTTTACTTCATTTTAAAATGGGAAATAATTTAAATTTCACTAATAGTTTTGTGCCATGGATAATGGTACATGTGCTTGTTCCATTGCAGCAATATCAGTAGTTCTTCCTTCGGTGTTACCACAATGATGATTATAGATTTCACTCCCAGCTGAGTAAAGCACTGTCACAGAGGGAGGAAGCATCCCTAAAATCTTTTGTCCTGATTTGTAAATCTCAAATCACACCTTAGTGCATGCCTTGAACTCTCATCAGCAGTAGCAGGATATGTATGATCATTATATGCATTATGAAAGACTCACAGTACTCTCTTCAACATGATAAAACTGGATGCAGTTGAGGGTATTGGCTTGAGAATGAACTTTGAAAGGAACTGACCAGACTGTGAGGTTTGGTACTCTCATTAACTGAATAAATCATTCAGCATTTCACAGATCTCTGTTGCAAAGCCATTTATCCTTGAGGATAAATTGAAACTGATGTGCCAGTTGGCACCAAGTTTCTGAAATGAATGGCATACTCAAACCGGTATTCTTTAACATCAGCTAGTCTGTTTTATCAGCTGCTAGCAGTGCTTCAAATTAGTGTGTCACATTTTGTGTACAGTTCAGAGAAATACTCTCAGGCAGAGTATTAGGCTAAATAATGTAATGTATTATTTGAAAAAATAAAAAATCAATAGATCAAAGTGAGTGGCTTTGGTCTCTCAGATTCAGACTAACAATACATTATAAATCAAATTCAGCATTAGAACACAGTGAGAAAAGTCCTCCGTGTAATAGCCATTATTCACATACTTTGTCCTCTCTTGCCAGTGTATCCTGTTTGAAGATTGTGTCAATAAGATTTAATGCTGACAGTTGTTTTCAAATCCATTCTGGAACAACTGCTTTCTAAATATTAAGTAAGCCAAAAATCCCAGGAAGTAAATGTCAGCACCTGTCTAAAATCTAAGTTTAGAAAAACAATGGTTTTTATATATAATATTTTTCACTAAAATGTGCACTCTTGTGACAAGAGGTTTTCAATATTGATTACAGAATTACAAGAAGTATTTTTGAAACATAATGCAATTGCAGTGTCATCTACATTCCACCACAACTAATGGGACTAATTTTTTTCTTCTACAGAAGGAGTTGAATTCACCACCATAACAGTCAAAGATGAACAAAAAAAGACTTACTTTTTCCCAAATTAAATTATCACTTCCTCCCTCATTCCCTTAATGAAGGTTTTGTCCTCAGAACTACCTCAATGATGGCAACCCCACACTGCAGTGATACTTTCAATGACGAAGTAATTCATGTACAGCTCTTGTACTACTGTCAAGAACATTTTTATTATTATTATTATTATTATTATTATTATTATTATTATTATTATTATTATTATTATTATTATTATTATTATTTTCTAAGCATGAAATGAATTAACATTTGGATTAAATGCTTTTGAAGATCCACAAGACAAGCTAGAAATAAAACAGTTGAAGGTATGGAGATTAAATGAATTAGGAGTGGGGCTTGAGCTTTCGTGCTTTACTGTATCTGGAGAATCAACCAGGTCTTTTTGGAAGTGAAATACTAGAAAGTCAGTGGATGAAGTAAAAGGCTAGTTCTGTGAAAGGTAATAGAAAAGAGATTTTATTTATTTTTTTTTTTGTCCCTCAGGCACATCCCTAATCACTGAACTAAAGTAATGTTCCTCCCAGCTTCCTTCTCTCTGGATTAATAAGGTCGGTGTTTTAAAGTGTTGCTAATCTACTTGAAGACAAGAATAAGAGCTTAAGAAGTTAAAGACTTCCTTGAAGAGTTCCTTGAGAAAACAGTTTGACTGTTGGGTGTCATACCTTGTGTTATTAAAGAAATTGACCATCACTGCATTTCCTGGCAATTATGCTTAAAAAAATAAAAATTTAAAAAAAAAAATTAGTTGATGAGAACTGATTGATTTTCAGGAATTAGTAGGGTCTGCTAAAGCTTGTGATTTAAGAATTTTAGAAAAACTTTATAATCCATTGACACCCCTAGGTTTTCAGAATTAGCAGTAAGTGATGTTCTTTTGGACATTTCTACACCTCAGAATTTATATATATATATAAATTTATACACACACATATTTATAAAAGAGAAAAACTACTAAAATAAGGCTTTAGGTTGTGTGATATTACGGTATATATTTGATACTACTTATATATATATATATGATATATATTTTGATACTACTTACACTTTGTCGCTATAAAACAGAACCTCAAGGGAAAACAAGACAATAGAGTCAAATTACCGAGGGGTAAAGATTTTCCAGAGAAGTTCAGTATTCGATCTTCATAGTCTGATAAAACAGCCAAAATTTAAATTTTTAATCAAATTAAGATAAAATTATAATACTGAAAAAAAAAAAAAAACATCAATCCTCTTATGTAAAGCCCTTAAATATTTTTTGTTTCCCGTGTTTTCCTAGAACAAAAATTGAAACTAGCAGAATTAAATGTATAAGCTACTTTGGAACTATGCTTTTGTGTCTTTTTCTTCAGTACAGAAATGCCTGAAATTATTCTGTAATTTCAGCTCTAGCTTGTGCACTGCAGAGCATAAGCCTCTAGTTGAGCAGTATTGAAAACATTTATGTTGAAAAATAATGTTGAACATATTTGAGTGAGAGTGAAAAAGGACATTTGTAAGCAGTATTATCTAAAGTGGAAAACTTTAATGACAACATTCTCTTTACTCAGCTAATCAAAGCAAGACTGGATGACAAGAGGCAATATATATTGCAAAGAACTTATGAATAGTATCATATACTACGCAACTGACTTCAGCTTTATATTAAAAAAAAAAAATCAAATAGGAAAACAATTTTGGATTTTCCTTACATTAATAAAAACTAACATGTTCAAAGACCATAACACCTCCTTATTGTAACTCCTCATTATTCCATACGTCAGTGTGTAAGTCTAGGCTTGAGCATTACCCACTACTAGGATGAAGCTGCAAATTAAGGTCCTGTTGGAGTATGTCTTATTTATCTGCAGTCCTTACTGAACACAGTAAATTAAGTCAATGGAGTTGTTCACATGATCATATTCAAAGGACAACAAAATCCAGCTATATTTTTAGTATGACATTTATTCCATTCTTATCCATAATTCATTCGTGCAAGTGGGCTTTTTTACATTTTAATAAACAGTATGAAAGAAAGAGCTATTCTCTTGATACTTGCTGAACAACAAAGGAATGCTGAAATGTTTACAGTAGCCCTTTGTCATGATATGTTTAGACTAATTTCTCTGATTGAGGCATTTAGTCTGATTATTTAATGTTTAATTATTCTTTATTCTCTAGAAAAGCTAAATACAAAGAAAAATATTTTATCAGGTCGCTGCTTGAATTAATGTTTTCTAGAGTCTGTTCACAGTACAGAAATTCATTTGAAAAGGAATGTTCACCCAAAACAATAGGAAGGCAAAACAATTGCTAGGATATTAGAAGGGTAGTCCTACATGAAATCTTAATTGGTAAAGTGTTTTTTCCAATAGATGTTAAAAAATAAAAATAAAAAAATAAAAATGAAAATTTGCTTACAGAGATTTTCAATACTAGCTGGTCAAAGTCATACAGAAATTTTAACATTTTCATCTAAGATTTGCATATGATATTTGAGAGGCTTGTTTAATTATACTATATCCAATGAATCTTTTTCAAAACAACTCAATAAATCTGGTGACAAAAGGTACATCCTTAAGCAGCAAAGCTGTATCTTTAGTGAAGTTCCAAGCATAGTTCTTGAGACCTTAATGAATGCATAATACGTCTGCTACCTCCCAGTGGTTAGGGACAGGAATTGTTCCACTTATGAGCACTGACCTGAAGATGTACTTTAAAACCAAAGGCTAACTAACAATTTTAACTTGCAATATTCAGAATTATATTCAGAAAACATAATTTGTGTGCTTACTGAGATGTACTGGACTTCATGATACAAGGGAAGGAATTCTTCATACAAAGATGTACCAATACAGTTTAGATGTATTGGATTTCATCATACAGGGGAAGGAATTCTTCATACGAAGATGCACCAATACAGTTTAATTGTTTCTGTCCATTAAAGAAATCAACAAGGCAAATAGCTACGGGTAACTCATATGCTGCCATTTGCTTGCTGAAGGCTGCCTTTGCAAATTTAATCTTGATGCTCTGCACTCTGACCCAGATCCTCTCTACAAGCCATTGGGAGTTCAGTGTCTGAGAGAGTGTGGGATCAAAGCAGTTAGAAATGTTGACTCTGATGGCTTTTGTAGTTGAAAGCTGCTGGAATATCCATCTCTCTTCTGGGTTCCTCAGAAAATATAGGTTTCTATTCAGGATCCTCTGTAGGATTGAAATGTTTGCCAAACTGTGCCTGCCATTTATTTGGCACAGTGAGAACTGAGTATCCAGATACAGAAGGGAAAAGTTGTAGTGATTTATAAATAAACAGGAATGCCTATGTTTGCACTAAATGGATTTTCCATTCCAAAAGCAGACGGAATAAGCTATTCATTACATTGTTGAAACATAAATGTTCAGTAATCTTGAAATGCAATTGCTATATGCTTGGAAATATTCTGAGCATTGAATAAATTGATAGCCATAAATAAATTTGTCTCAGCTGACTATTCTTGTGCAGAAATAATGCATCAATTGTTCCTGTGGATAAACAAAATTCCACTCAGCTCTTGCCATCAACTTACTGAATGCAAAACATACAGGGTTTAGTTTGGTTGAAAGGATTCTTTGCAATACAATTATAAATGACTTCTGTTGTGTCAAATTTTATTTTTCTTCCTTAACATCTCTTTAATTTCAACTTTTGTCTTTATAAAGTTGTTGTCTGATAATCTTGGTATGAATGTGGATAGAGCTTTGGGGCTTAACAAGGTAAACTTGGCTTAGCTCTGTTTTGTCCCTAGGTTTAGGATACACGATTTACAGCTATCACAGAAAGTTTCATTTTGGTGCCTTATTGCATGTAACATAATAGAGCTTAGTTTTTCAGGTTAATTGAACTGTAATACTACTACATTATTTTTACTTACACTGAAAACAATTTACAAGTTTAAACATTTAGGCATGCCCACCTCCTCCTTCTCTCTATGCTAGAAGGTGGATTTGAGATATAAATGTCAGCTTCTCTCAGGTTTTGTGGTCACTCATCAACCTTAACAAAGCATTATGTGCTTTTGTACATTACAATTGTAACACTTCCTATCTGCCACCCAAGATTCCTATGATTTGTGAATGTGTTTATACAAGTTTCCAGAGCAAAAAAAAAAAAAAAACAACAAAAAACCATTGTCTTTCTTCTGTCTTGAGCAATGAACTTTTGAACTGCTAGAAATGGTTAAGTGCTTGTAGAATAGCTGTACATTCATTGAGTGGTATAAATGCTTGCAGTGAAATAACTCAGGAGAAAAACTAAAGGAAGAATAAACCAACAACCAAGCTGTTTGTTGTGTTTTGTTGCGTGTTTTGTTGTTGTTGTTGTTTTGTTGTTTGTTTTTTTTTTTTTAAATTGCATTAGCACAGAATGGTAATTTCACAGTAATTAATATTATTTATCAGAAGGTATTAGTGGGACAACAATATCTCTACCAATTATTTGCTTTGACATCCTGGAGAAGGAAATAATCATGAGCTTTGTGATAGTCCATAGCTTCTATGGCAGTCTCCTTCAGTCATCATGGGTCTGTGCTATAGAGTACATCAGCTTTTGGAAAAGCCGTTTCTGCCTTTATTTCTAGCACCCTGTCATGCTAGCAAAATAAACTTCTAAAGTCTTTGGAGTCCTTCTGAGGACACAAAGAGAAGTGTATTACAGTAAAGTACTGAAAAATTAGCCTTAGACAATTGCAGATTTTCTTGAATTCTAGGTTCTGAGGGGTCCATTTAAATATCTGTATGTTGATTTTTAAATCTACTTCTAAATCAGTGTAGACTGATTTAGAAGTTTTATTCATTCATTTAAATGTACAAATAATTTCTTTATCTAGCAGTTATATTTTCTCATTTAATTAGATTCCTGATCAACTGTAATCCCTGTAAGATTTAAATTCTGATACTGTGTAGAAGGAATTATTTTATTTCTTATTTAGGTGATTGAGAAGGTCAAGCATTTGGATCTTCACTATTCCTTTACCTGGCAAGCAATTTCTATTTGCCCACGTATATTTTCTTATTTCTATTCTGTTCTGTAATATAAAGCTGAATATTCCTTTCTCATCCTCCAATATAATTGTCGCTATCTTTCTACCTCAATGACACAAGTTCAAATAAGCAAATTTAAAATGTAGTTCTTTTTTACTTGATTTTTTTAGTGTAGGAAGCAGCTACAAATTTTTGTCATCTCTCTGTTCTTGCACTGGCACTGAGACACAAATATTTATTTTACCTTTATTAGATCTTCTTCTGTTTCAGTGTAGATACAGAGCTGACTGTCACAACAATTTAAATGAAGCCATGTGAAGCCATGAGTCATAAAATTGGCAAAAGCACACAAATTACATTAAGTCATTTGTTGTATCTTATTTTTAAGTTTGAAGTGAAAGTCTTACTAGACTTTTGTGATGGTATGTTTATGGAATTAGAATAATTTTGGTTTGAACTGATTTATAATTAGATGCTAAAAGGTGGAAGTAAATACTATCAAATAGCATATACCTGTCAATAAATGTATTAGGTGGAGATAACCCTTTCCTGAAACTGACTTTGGATTTCATACCAATATAAATGAAATGTGCTCATCATGACAGGATTATGAAGCAGGAACTGGCAGTTAGTGTGAATCCTTTATTCTTTTGTCCTAAAGATGGTCTGCAGTCATTCAGGTCTCCAGTACTAATTGTCTTCCGTATTAGACTTCCTTCCCTCTTATAGCTGGCTTATTGGTTTTCTATACTTATACAACCACTGCTTGGATTCTTATTTGGTATCTCCAGTCATGCGTGGCAACAATGGTTGACAGTACAGATAATTGTCCTTGCTGAGCTCCCAATGAGTCAGTCTGAATTTGCCTTCTGTATCACCTGATTCTGCAGACCTTTCATGATGTCTTTCCTTCCACTTCCCAGACTGGCCACAGATAACTATTCTGTTTAATTATTCCTTTTCCAGAAGATATTTATTGTATTTGATTATCATTTTTGCCTTTCTCTTTTTTTCTTGGTTCCCAAGTTTTACTGTAATCTTGTTGAAACAGAGGAGCCAAGCCAAAAGCATTGTTTGCAGGTGCTACAGATTTATATAGTGCTTTAATGATGACTCGTGTTCTATTTTCTGTTCTGTCACTAATTATTCCCAACATTTGATTTGTTTTTCCACTGCTGCTGAACACTCAGCTGACATCTTTATCAACTTTTTCATAACATGACTTTTTCATAAGCCTTTTATCATTCTAAGATCTGAGTGGGAGCAGCTAGCTTATAAACCTCTCTGTGTCATGCTCTGGTTTCCCAGGCACTGCCAAAGTTCACAATACTTTTTTAGAATCTCACTGCAGTGGTGCTTGTGTTTACTAGGCTGGCCATTTAGCCATGTCACTAACAGGGAGTTTTGGCACAATTACTGGCAAGCAAAGTGTAAGTCACTGTAGCACCTATATGGATAGGGCACTGATGGCTAGGGCTCTTAAGCAGAACAGAACACTCAAAGCAAATAAACCTTTTCTTTAATCAACATCACCTTCTGATGAAACTTTAGCAAGTCTATCAGTCACAATTAAAGACAGTCAGTTCCCTCACACCTCAGCCAAAGCCTCCCCCTCACGCATGACACAGCCTTGATAGCCTGCAGCTGCAAATTGCAACTGACAACAGAACATTCAAACTGCAAGCACAAAGCATAGCTGCAGCAAGGGAGATTTACAGGCAGATGAGCTAGAAATAGCAAACGCTTCTTCTTTACAGGGAATTGGTTCCATGAATCTTCTCCTACTGACTGCTCTGTATGTCCTATTTTTGAG
This sequence comes from Coturnix japonica, assembly GCF_054131305.1. NCBI lineage: Eukaryota > Metazoa > Chordata > Aves > Galliformes > Phasianidae > Coturnix > Coturnix japonica. The sequence goes on from NC_140702.1 coordinate 53,758,998, forward strand.
ATGAAAACGTTCCTTGTTTATGCTGAAGTGAAATCGTTTGATAGAGAGATGACAGGCATACTGTGTACTAGAAGTGCAGCTGTTGGCAATATCATTTAAAAAATGGCAAAAACAAGGATATTGAAAACAGCTGCTAGACATTTTCAAAAGTAATGTCTTTAAACCTCTAGACTAATTATTGAGAGCACAATTCAATTTTGTGATAGATTGAAATAAATCTTCAGATTTGCTATATATAGCAGCTGAATTAGGCTCCAAGTTTTCAACTGACCTAAGAGAACCTTCATTTTTCTGTGAACTGAAAATTTTACTGAGTCGTGAAATTTTTTAGAGTCTCTCTATGTATCATTTTCCAGTGTTTTAAAAAATGTGAACTTTTGTGCCAATTTTAGGTTATATTTATTTCCGTAGAAACTACAACATATACAAAAGCACAAAAACATCATTTTAAAGAGCGAATTCTCAAAAAAAACCCACTATTTTTCTACATAGTCACCACCATTAGCTCTGCATTTTTGCCAGCCATGAACAAGAGCTGCATGCCATGCTCATAAATATCTGCATCAATGGAAGTGACCTACTGTGACTGCCGGCACTGCTGAAATGAACCACTCACCACCACACTGTGCTCTCTGTCCTCCATAAAGGTTCAGCAAAATGACAAATGTCGATGACTGACATTTTTTTTTCTACAAGGAGGAATTCATTGACACACTTGTGCTTCATCTGCACTTCCATGTCAGATGCCACTCTGTCAGACTGCCCCTCTGCTGCCACATCACACAAAAAGTAATTGAACCTTGGAAAGAAGGTTCAGCATCTTCTGCCATACCACCAACATCTGCTTCTGATGTTATGTGCCAAGGCAGTAAAATAGGATGCTTTACATTTTTGCCTGTTTGCACGTGATTCCCAGTAACAACATAATTATTTTGTGTACAGCGTTTCTTAACATTTCTTGGGATTAGCGGTATAAATGTTTTCTAGATTTCTTTGAAAATTAAGTGTACACTCAAAACCTCACTTTAAAAGACTTGAAACAAATCATAAAGTGATTGTAAAAACTGCAAATGAAAAAAAATCATATAATTATTGCATGTTCATCAGTACTGTGTATAGCTAGATGAAAGAACATAAGTGAATATGTCTGCCTATGGTTCTGTTTTGTTTTAACGAGATGTAGATGATTTTGCAAGCTTGATTAAATACTGGGTATGTCTAACAATTTTTATTTACATTTTACAGAAGTTCACAGTTCTCTTGGCTTAGGAACTAGGTAATCCATGTCCTGTTATGAGCTCTAGACTTCTTGGTTTCTGTTAGAGCTCTGCACTTTACTGCAGTTGGGATGAAGATCAGTAAGGTACTTCAACTATGCTTAAGTAAACTTCTACCTGGTTAGGTTTAGTTTTCAAATCAGGACTTTTGCAGTTATTTTATCCAACTTGGCACTGTTAACTTCTCTAGTGTGGCTAGTATGTGATCACTTATCTCTGCTTCCCACAGGTTCTAAAATGATATCTCAAAATAAGTGATTTTGAGAAATCAGTTCTTTTCATGCATATCACATTGTTCTTGAAAATGGTTATTTACAGTTACTCATGGGGATACACTTGCTAGCTATCCTTATGCTTTAACAAATCAACATGCATGTGAAATCTCTGCTGCATGTTGCCATCTTAAAACAGCAGCTGCAAAGCAGAACTCTAATCTTCAGTGTCATCTCAAGTCCTTCTCATTTCTAGGTGCAGGACAGAAATCACTTTCTCTTGCCATTAACACTATTAACACTGCCAAGCATCTCTCAGTTTTTTAGTTGTCTAGGCTCTTGTGGTGGCCAAAACAGTTAGAAAAAACAATTGCTCTTTTTTCTCTGCTGGCTATAGGGAGGGTGTCTAGGTAATAGCTTATACTGCATCTTTAACATGGAGACAGTAGAGATGAGGAGGAATTAAGCCTGCATTTGAAATGTATAGTTAAGCTTGCTTTCCAGTGAAAAAGTACTTCTCAACAGGAAAGTAGCATTCAGAGTAAAATGAAACTGATGTGGTTGGAGATGTTTTTTCCTTTATTTGATAAGGAGATGCTCATTTTGAACTTGCAGATGTTAGTAATGAGGTGGAAACTGGCATTTATGTGCTTTCCCAAAATAATGAGCAAATTAAATGGAATTTGCATCTCTCTCTGCTTGCTCATGATGTTACCCTTCTGGATTTATTTGTTGAAGTTGTGTTAGTTGTAAATAAGTGTTTTGCATGGTGGTTACTCAGAATCTGCATTAAAGCTTACTTCCAAATCCAGCTATTTCTTAAGCTTTGTAATTCAAATTTCTAGACCTTATTGAAGAGAAATGTATTTATATTGAATAAATAAGGTTGGCTACACTGTTTGAAGTGCCACAGTACAGTTCAGAGCTATTGCTCTTGTGCAGAACTGCAATGGTTCATCTCTACTGTAAACACAAATGACGTTTTAAGAATGTTAGCATGACAATAAAAAAATACTGTCATAAAGATCATGATAACTAGTTGGTGTGTAGCCCTGTGCTTAACTAATGAGATTTTCAGCATGATCTGCTTCAGAGTCCCATAAGCAGTGGGTGCTGTAGCCCATGCTGGTGTTCTTCCTTTCTCCAAAATTTGGAACACACTTTGAAATTGCACTTACAACTACATCAAGTTGCTGACCAGTATAAAGCACAAACTGCCTTTAAACTGTAAACTCATAAATCTGTGCAAAGAAAAACTTAAATTCTTCTTGAAGTCTAATATTCTCTGTTTATTTCTTCGGAATGAAAATAAGGATATCTTCAACGATAAGTGTTCTTTAAATCAACTGCTACAGAAATACTGACAAAAATAATAATAATGAATTATTGGAATCATGTATTAGCTAACTGCTAAGAAAGACTTAAGGAATGAAACAGTGGAATGTTTTATTTATACATACAGAGCGCAGCATTTGATAACAGGAATAGAAGAAAAAAAAAAACAAACAAAAATAACAACACACACACAAAAAAAAAAAAAACCAAAAAAAAAAACCAAAAACAGGTAAAATCTTTTGTTTCCAGAGTGAGCATGTGCATGTTGACAATTCTTGCTGTAGTGCAGGAGTTTATTCATATGACTGAAATGTCATGGAAAAAAAAATGTAAGAAAAAATCATTCTTCCAGCACAAGTTCTGTTTGAAGGGTACTCCTGGATGGGTAAGCATGTTACTGAAAGAGCATTAACAACACCATAGGCATAGAAAAGAAGTAATAATGTTGATAAATTTGTTTCTGCTTTCACTGAGTAAAAGTAAATGACGGTTCTGGCAAACACATTTTTAACTGCAGCTTCTCTTTGCTGTTGTTCTCAATGAGTAAAAGTATGAGGCAGTAATAAAGTTGTCAAAGATTTTGTATATGTCTCATTCTCATAATATGGCAATTCATTTTTTAAAATGCATTCAGGAAACACCACTTGGAATCATTCTTGCTCTAGGGTGCAGAGAAGTGCTATTCCTGGTCCAATATACAGTCGGCAGAGATTTCTCCTGTTCTCCCTACTGACCTAACCAGTACAACTTCTGTTGTTCTAGATTTCAGAAGTTGATGTTGTGCCAAACAGCCAAGACAAATAATACCTCAATAAAGAAGAAAAATACTCTGTAACTGCCCATACAGTTCCCAAAAGATTGTTTGCCCACCTGGGTGCAACACTTCCTACTTTTTAACTCTTTGTACTTGAATTGCAAATACAGATGCTTTTTGCATGATAAAAGCAATAGAAAAGATATTTGTAGTGTTTTCTAGTCTACATACTCATAGTCACTTAACAATTTAACCTTGTAAAGATTTGTTCAAAAGACATTGGCTAAGCTATTGTGCTTATTTTATACTTGCTACTGAAAATTAAAAGTGCAACATTTTTGTTTATATATGGGTCCAAAAAATAACAGGAAAGTTGGCTGAAAAGGACATCTAGGGGTTACTGGATTTTACTTATCCAAGCAGGACTGGCATCAAAATTGGACCAGATTACAGACTCTTAGTCATGTAAGAATTAAGAGTCTGCAAGATGTTTAAATTACAAAAGTTTTCTAGAGCTAGTATACCACCCTAGTGAGGAACTGCTATAGGCTGAGGATCTTTTGTCACACAAGGGACTTAGGCCCTCCCTTTCCCATTTCTCCCATGGCAGGAGGTCAGAGAAGTGAAAAGGAGAGGCTGCAGCTCGATTTGGATAAAAAGAAACTGTTTTACTAAAAATGGTAAATGAATGAAAAACAATACAATATGAAAAGAATCATGGATAATAAATTAATCAAATGGGAAAAAAAAAAAAAAAAAAAAAAAGAATTCTTCTTACTGTGCTATTAGGTTGTACAGATAGGAAAATGAATATCTTTACTTCACTATGTCACCCTTTCTCTTCCTCCCAGAAACCACATGGGAATTACCACAGTGTTTTTGGAATCAGAGTTCTTCTTTAATAGCTGTTCCCATTCCATTAGTTCACTACATATTGTCATGGCATGCAATACTTATGGAAAACCCATGACAAGAACTTACTTTTCTGGTGTGCAACCACAGCTTTCCAAGCAGCAGGAGTTGACCATTGCCCTGTTGTGGCTCATCTAAAATTACCAAAACGAGATTAGTTTTGTGGCCAATGTAGCTAATCCCAAAAATAGTTGTAGAACCTGTATGGGTTATGTAAATCTGTAATCGTGAAGCATACTATCTTGCATTACACAACCCCACAGAGAATTTTGGAATAAAGAAGATAACTGATAAATGCAAAAAGTGCACAATTACTTTTGAACAGAACTTATTACAATTTTCTGTTGGAAATTATATCTGTAGTACCAGGTACATACATTCCTTCATCACATGCAATTAAAACTAATGGAAATTTAATAACTACAACTAAAAATAGAGAAGAGTTATCACTTAAATTTGACTTTCATTAGAGGTTGATAAGGAATGTAAGTAATCATGTATTATGTAAGTTACCATATACTAAAATACCTCCTTAGTGTGTGTTGTAAGCCGATGGAGAGGGGAATTTGGTGGAAAATCAAAGCCAAAGCTATAAGTGACTTTTGTGAACAGTATTGAAATAAACTAATTTAGAGAAATAAAAGCAACTCAAGTGTCTAGGCTTCTGAATTCTAAGGATGTTATTTTTAGTGTGCTCAGGTGAATATGACTGGTAAAACTCATGGCAGCTGATAATAATAGTAGTAAAAGATAATGTCTCTTCCAACCCAAGCAATTCTACAATTGTATGATTCTATAAGTCACCCACCTAAAAGAAAAGTAAAAGGTTAACACTGTACATGAAGAGCAAAAATATTCAATATTTGGAAAGAAAACGGATCCCCTCAGTTAGGTATATATATACAAAATCAGAATAGAAATGCATTCAAGAAAATAGTCATTGCTCCAAGGATATTAAAAGGTAATAACAGAGTAAGGGATTTGGATATGATGGTTTGCCCAACAAGCAGCTAAGAACCATAAAGTCATTTTGTTCATTTTCCTTCCACACTGGGATGGGGAAGAGAATCAGGAAAAAAAAAAAAAATAATAATAATAAGAAAGAAAGAAAGAAAGAAAGAAAGAAAGAAAGAAAGAAAGAAAGAAAGAAAGAAAGAAAGAAAGAAAGAAAGAAAGAAAGAAAGAAAGAAAGAAAGAAAGAAAGAAAGAAAGAAAGAAAGAAAGAAAGAAAGAAAGAAAGAAAGAAAGAAAGAAGGAAAGAAAGAAGGAAGGAAAGAAAGAAGGAAGGAAGGAAAGAAAGAAAGAAAGAAAGAAAGAAAGAAAGAAAGAAAGAAAGAAAGAAAGAAAGAAAGAAAGAAAGAAAGAAAGAAAGAAAGAAAGAAAGAAAGAAAGAAAGAAAGAAAGAAAGAAAGAAAGAAAGAAAGAAAGAAAGAAAGAGAAAGTGGAACTCTGAGATAAAAACAAAAAAAACATTTACTGATACAGAAAAGAAAATGAGGAATAACAGTAACAATAATAATATTTATATGTATACCTATAAAACCAAGTGATGCACAAAAGATTTTCTCATCACTCAACCAATCTCTGAGCACAGCCACCCCATAGCCAAAACTCAATTTTATAGTTTTTTCATGATATATTATGCTACAGAACATCTCCTTGGACAGTCTATATCAGCTGCCCCTTCCCTGTTGCTCATGTCTCTCCAGCCCCACCACTGGCAGAACAGTTCAAGAAGCTGGAAAACTGAAGATTTGCAATTTAAACTGTCTGAAAAGCTCTGTTTTCTATATTTTTTTTTTAAACTAAAGTTTCAGCATATTGTTTTTGGTACATATTCCAATAAAGTTGTAGCTATTTCTATTTGTATTAAAGAGACAAACTGTATTTGAAGACCCTCCATGGAATTATTTAGGATATATATTCAGACTCTGCTGCAAACCTTAAATGTGAAATAGAGTTACCACATTTTTGTACAAGCTCTATACTCACTTCACTTCTGCAGCCGCAATTATGGAAGTAATGATCTGCTATGATTGCAGCTGCATTTCACAAAGTAGATTTGTCTTAAAATCAGAAGATGAAATCTGTACCTCATCTTCAAAACCGAGTCTCATAAGATCCAGGAAGGCTGCCATTCAGAGCTCACAGTGCTTAAAAGAAAACTTCAAAAGGATGCAGCAGTTGCCTAGAGCCTACATTTCAAGTTACAGAAGTACAGATGAAAATCAGAACGAGAATCCGGCTTTCCTCTTGACAGTCTTTGTGACTGCAGGCCTAAACATGGCATCCACCAGACAGTGGATGTATTCCAAAAAGTCAGTGGCGATCCAGATGGAGAGCCTGCCCAAAGATGTTCCTGTTCAGGTCTCCAGCTGCAGAGAGTGCCTGAGCCAGCTGCTACCTGGGGAGGGTGGCAGGAATTCTACCTGTGTGAGGTGTGAGCAGGTAGATGGGCTGCTCAGCCTGGTGGTGGAGCTCAAGGAGGAGGTGCAAAGGCTAAGGGCTATCAGGGAGTGTGAGACAACAAACCTGATGGGCAAAGAGGGTGGAGTACAAAGGGATGGAGTAGGGAAGGGGGGTACTGTTGTTCTAGGGGTTTCTAGATCCTCTATGAAGGCGGTGAGACAGAAAACCCAGCTGAAGTGCCTTTACACCAATGTACACAGCCTGGGTAATAAGCAGGACGAGTTGGAAACCATGTCGCACTTGGAAAGTTATGACCTTTGTTGCTATCATGGAATCGTAGTGGGATGAATCCCATAATTGCTACTCCCATGTTGGCACTCTCTGCACCTATGGTGCATGATGTGATAAATCCAAAGCAGAAATAAAATGAACTGCATTCTGTGGCAACTTATCCTCTCACTTGAGATAATTATGAAGGAAATGTAACTTGGGGCTGGAGAAGAGCTTACAGGAGTGAGGAGAGCTTGGATTCATGTAAGACAGACACAATTTTTAGGGTTTCTTTTTAAATTCTTTTGTATATATATATATATTTTTTAGAAGGTCAGAGAGTCTTTGGTTAAAGACTTGTCTGAAATGGACAGTTTAGGATGGAGTGTGGGGGCTTCATAAAACTGAAACTATCAGGTAAGAAAACATGTAGAAAAACATGTCTGAAGGATATAAGTCCAAATTTTTTATTTTATTTTATTTTATTTTATTTTATTTTATTTTATTTTATTTTATTTTATTTTATTTTATTTTATTTTATTTTAATTATATTTAAGAGTTACTATTTTACCAAGGTTTTGTTGTTGTTGTTTTTGATGTTGTTTTTCTTTTTTTTTTCCCCCCTCCTTTCTGATATTCAAGTTACAGCTTTGCCACTTTGCTGCAGAGCATGCATGCACCCTCTGGACCAACTTCAGTCACTTTCCTCTCCGTAGTGGGTTTTGCACATGTCTCAGAGCTCTTGCCTCCCAGTAGTAAATACTTCAGTTTGAAGACCTGCTGTGAGCAGAATTTTGAGTTGATTTCAGTTGCCTCTGTCTTGGGAGAATGCTAATTTTAGTGTTGTTAAAAAAGAAAATGACTGTGTGTAAAGGTAGGTAAGCCCCTAATGCATCTATAAAGACCAATTGCTTTCTGGGAATATCGGAATCAAAAAAGCATTCAGAGTACAAATCTACTATGCAGTAAAACCTATTTTAGCTACACATTCCATAGGTCAGCATAAGGAAATCTATGCGCTGTTTACAGCAGTGCCTCAAACTTGAGCTATCTGCTGTAGGACGAAGAAATTCAGCTCAGTCCCTACCTGCCTGAGTGCTCTGTGCACTGCAGGATTATCAGCTCCAAGGCAGAAGTGTAATTTTTATTGATAGAACTCATTATCTCCTTATGACTGAGTTTACATGTGTCTGGTAATTTGAGTTTCTCAGTCTCAGCATGTAATGAGAAATCTGAGGATCTCTATCAAAAGATATTATGTTTTCTTTGAGTAAATGTAACCCTGGCCTTTCCTCTAGACTTCTGCCTGCACTGGTAATAGATACTGTTAATATGAACCTGAAGCGGCATCATGTTTTCTCACAACCCAGTTGTTGTTCAGACATAACTGCATAGCTTCCAATTACTTTGGCTCATTTTATGTGTTCAGAAAGCTTATTTTGCTTGTGAAGAAAGGTCTAATGATCTATTACTCGTAGGTATTACTCATGAACAAGTGAATCTGCTTGGGCAGCAAGGCTGCAAACTTGAGTGTATTGGATTGGCATACACTGGAACTGCAGCCTATGTGCCATTACACTGCTTCATAAATGGTGATCTCTGTGTATAATCCATTACTTCTTGTAATACTTCATGTGTGGTATGATGCCTTGAAAGATTACTGCAGCCACAGAGTGGTACAGCTAGTGTGGCATCATCTCATTTGCAGTAGGCAGAAAGCTCTCACTGCTCACAGAGTCCGACCTCAGCCACTGTGTGTGTGGTAAACTTCGCCTGATGAAATAAGGTCATGCTATTGAAACAGCTGGAGGTCCATACTGCAGTACACATTACTTTTGGATGTGCTAACATGGCTAAGCAAGAATCTGCTACTGCCTTTATGGTTTTAAAAGACCTTTGACTTTCCAGGGCAGACAGTAACATAAAAATATTTATATGCTAGACTTGAGAATGCTGTTTATTGGTACTATTAATGACATGATTTACATGAAAGCTCCATTTAAAAACAACAAACAAATAAGCTAAAAAACATTCTTGCAAAAGTCATGATTAATTTTGAAATGTCATTATCAAGTGCTACTGCACAAAGCATTGCTTTAGGCAAGTTGACAAAAGCGTGCCATTATTTCGTAATTTCAATTCATTTTCCTATATTGTTTTTAAAATGTTTGAGTTTGTTCAGTGTTTTTGTATACAACTGTTCAAGACAAAAATTTCTATAATTATATATATGTATTTTTTAATAAAGTGGAATGCTAAAAACTTTTTCATTCACATGATGAAAGTACACAGAGACGTAGTTTGATTTCATTACAATGTGGTCTGATTCTCTGCCGTTATCAGCTGCTAGGCTGGCATCTGAGATAAAATCTGCTCCTTGGATTAGTGGTGTTGTGGTTAAGAAATAATGTTCACACGGTGAGAGAAATGTTTACGTTAAGACAGGACAATTTGCCTTAACTAGCTCATATGCAGAGGCATGCAGCATCTATATCTAATCCTGTAATCCTGAGATACAGTAGTTTTAATCCTGTGGAACAGAGACAAGCTAAGAATGTAGAGTAGTAGAACTGCAGCTGAAAATTACTTTTTTTTTTAGGTTTTTTTTTTTTTTTCTCCTGTAAACATGTATTCTGTTTCATGCTGTATAATGACATTTTCTGCTATTATTTTGTGTCCAGCAGAGAACACGCAGATGGGGAGCAGGAAGGGCAGCACAACCTGTATTTCCTTCAGCAGCAACTGTTACTGGGTGTACAATTCCTTTTCTGAGAAGTGCTGGATATCCTGCTGTCTCTGACAGGATCTCAAACATGCTGCTTGGAGTTGAGCTTTTGATGCTTGCTGCCTCTGCAGGCAGAGTCAGTCAGTCTTAACCGCAATCCTAGAAGCCTGAGGCATAAGGCGTGCTGGATATGTTCAATATACAAACATGGCTGAATTGCAATGGAAGGGTTGGTTAGAGCTGGTAGAGATGCATTCCAGAGGGTGGCAAGGACAGAAATAAATGTGTAAGTTATGAAGATCTATGTCAGTCTGGCTGTATTCATTGAATCTGACAGATATAACCATAGTTTTTTGATCCTCTTGTATGAAAATTACTGAATGATATAAAGTTATGTGGCTGAGAAATGTAGTCGAGTTGTGTCTCTAGATCAAGATCCCAGCATACTCAATTGTTATCTACTCTCTGATTTTATTAAAAATCAGCAAGTTTTTGTATATTGGCAATTCCAATACAGTTTCTCTCTTGATGGCTGTTTCCAAGCAACTAAGAATGTTTCAATGTTAGATCTCTATGTGGTCACTTATAGGCTAGAAGCAATCAGAAGTCTATAATCTATCTGGATTTACATTTGAAAGTGTTTCAGAATGGAAATAACAGCATTACCATCCATAGGGCTCTGCTCAGGGATGTCCCTTGATGCTTTTAGGAACTCTGTGCAGTCAAGTGCAGATTGTGCTACACCATCTGCAAGGCAGAAGGAACATTCTGGATAAACTCCAGTACCATGTGACAGGATTCCTAGAAGCTAAAGCAGTTTGATCAACTGTAAAGAATCAACCTGAGTCCTGATGAGTACTTGCCAGAAAGAACAAAAAAGAGCTGTGAAGTTAACTTGACACCTATATAGCTTTTCTCTACCAGTTCTGAAGGTAGTAGTTTAAAATAAAACCTCCAAAATAGATTTTCCATGTGGAGTGAAGTGTATAATTTTCATTCAGACAAAACATGCTTAAATAAAATGAGAAATACATATATGACTATCAGTTAAATACAGGATGGAAATGTTTTTCTAGTAGCTCAGGTTTTGTTCATAATAGATTATTTGCTTGATGTTTGAGATCCTTCATGTCCCACACCTTAGGGACATCCAGCCAGGCTGGATGTGACTCTGGGCAGTCTGGTCAGGGGGTTAGCAACCCTGCACATAGCAGGGGGGTTGAAATTGGATGATCATTACGGTCCTTTTCATCTCAGGCCATTCTATAATTCTATGACTACGATTTGTAGGACCCAGACTTCCTGCAAGACCAAACTTTCTTTAACAATTTCATGAAGGACATGACATATGGAATAGGAGATTACATGTGATATTAAAGCCACATAAAGGAAATTACTTAACATAAGTAGCAAAATTATTAAGCTCCCAAATGAACAATAGATTAATATAGCTTTACAGCATAGAAAGATGTTTTATACCACAATATCTTCCTAAGGTAAATTTTAAAAGTTCTCACTTGTGTACAACACTTAAGTATTACTGCCTTTCAATGTGTTCATTCTTATTTTCATAAGTCATGTAACAACCTTTGAAAATGCAAAATATTGTATGGCACTTGGGGCTTTGGATTTAAGCAGCTCCAGAATTAATCAGCCTCTCATTGTTTGCTGCATTTTGCTTGTGACTTAGTCTCTAGTTACATGATTCAGTGTAGTTAAACTCTTAAAGCTAGCTTACAAGAAGAGATGAGTGATTTTGCATTCCTTTTAGAATAATAGGATCAGACTCTGCTTAACATAGAGCTTATGTAAAGTGGCAGAATGGTTGACTAATCAATGCATGCTTAGTCTTTGCATTTTTCTGAGGCCATACCTACACATTGCTTCATCTTTACTCCAATTAAAACTACTGACTTTGACTTTAGGGAGACTGTTAGCAGACAAGACCCTTCTAATCAAAGTTAGGAGTTTGAATGCATCCAAACAAGTAACAGGTTTAATCTGTTTTCCACCCAGAACTTTTTTCTCCATGCTCACTTTGTTGATATTTCTCATTTTTTTATTAATTACTGTAGTAGCAGAAAGCATTTGTAACAGTAGAAGGAGCAGAGTTGTCTGACCTGAACTGTGACCCATTTTTACACAGTCATACCAGATAACGCAAAGGCTTTTTACGCTTCCTTCTCAGCTGTTCCTTGTCACACTTGATTTTGAAATGGTTTTAGAGAAGACCACTGCAGTTTAGTGGAAAAGTCCTACAAATTTTATCTGCAGCCAGATTCTGTCACTTGTGTCAGTCTAAATTTGAATAATGCTTGCTTCACATTTGCTTGTGCTGAATGTTGTGAAATTCCACAGAAGTTTTTTGTCTTTATGAACAGATGTTAGCAAATTTAGGTTCAAGTTTAAGACATCTGAAAGCCAAGTTTTTTCTTTTCAGTTACCTTAACACTGTGCCTAGCCCACAATTTCAGCCTCCATGCTGCAAGAGGCTGCTGAAGAATACTTGGTTAAAGCACTTTTCTCTGTGCAGTACCACCAGCATTTAGTGTTTCTTAATACATTTTTCCTCTTAACTCTTTACCTAATACCTCTTACCTAATACCTCTGGCATCCGGATGAGGAGCTACGAGGTATGGTTAAAGTGGTTTGCTGTAGCTATAGTAATGGAAGGATGGTTGGACTCGATAATCTTGTAAGTCCATTCCAACCTTCTCCATTCTTTCCAGTTCTTTGATTCTATGATGATTCTATGATTCTGTTATTTATAAAAGACACAGAAAACAGTACTTGTACAAAAAATAGTTGACTTGATTGTAACTTGGACAAAAACATTTTGACAAATAACCTATTAATAAAAGAAGAAATTTCACTGTATCCATAAGACTACTGATTTGATTATGTATTGAGCTTTGAGACAACTGAAGAGAGCTATTTTTTACCTCAAAGAAAAAGAAGTAATATGCCCTGGCAGCCAAGAGGGCAAACTGTATTTTGGAGAGCACTGAACACAGCACAGCCAACTAGTCAGAAAACATGGTTCTTCCACCGTGGATGGCAGAAGAAGACTTGTTATGGCTTCAATCACTGTTACATGCAGTTCATATCACAGCAGTGTAAAAATGATGTTGAGGTCCTAGCAAGCATCCAAGGAATGCACCAAAACTGGAAAGCATGTCCTGTGAAAAGAGGCTGAGGACATCTGGGTTGCTCCCAAAGGAGGGGAAGCAGAGTGAAGTTCAGAGACTTCACCTGTGAGGGATATCCTGCTCCTGGCAGCAGATGGCAGAATGGGAATGGAACAAAACTGTACCAGGAGAGGTTCAGACTGGGCTTTAGGAAACGTTTCTGTTCCATGAGAGTGGTCAAACACTGGTACAGGCTTCCTGTAGAGGTAGTTGATGCTCCATGGCCTGTCCGTGCTCAGAAGGATTTTGAGTAATATTCTCAGTAACATGCTTTAATTTTTGGGAGCTGGACTAAATAGTCTTTGCAGGTGTCTTCAAACTGAATTATTCTGTTCTGTTTCACCTTTCTTCTAGTCCACAAATGATAAATGTTGTATTTCTCCCTATATGTCTGTAAAACTCAGCAAAGAAATACTATTGATGCACACCCCAAATCAATTCAGACTACTGGGTGCATACATAGCACTCCAACCATGAGACTTCTCAGCTAATAGATGAAAGTCCGTAATATGGCAGATCACAGACTTGCAGGTCAGCTATCAGTTTGAAGTGCTCAGTTTGAGATGTGAGCTGCTGTGTGTGAATGTAACACAAACATTATTCTCACCTTTTAAGTTATTGCAGGGGAAGGGGGAATAACAGCAATGTTGCTTGTTCTGAATTCTTGTAACCTCACTCCCATTAGCTTGTTTTAAATAGTAATTGTTTATTTCTGGTATTTGTCAGTGAAACTACATAGTCCACACCACCTCACACAAAGGGGTTTTTTTTGTTTGGTTGGTTGTTTTTTTGACCTTCTGGTTGCTTTTTGTTTGTCATCTGGGACTAAAGCAGTCTTTTTCTTGGCTTGACAATTGATGTAGGTTTCTCCATTTCCAAAGATTTATGTTGAGACTGATAAAATAAGACTTAGTCCAAATGTATTTCAATAGGTTATTCAAACAGAAGAAAAAAGGAAGAATTTTTGTTTTATTAATCAATAAATCTAGTAATTCCAAATATTAAATAGATGTCTTGAAACAGTTGTAAAATTTTTCTTAGAAACCTAATATTTGCCAAAGGAGAACTGCAGAAAAAAACTATAATTTTTGCTGTGGGTGTTTTCATGGACTATAATATTGCATTTCTAACTTTGGCTAGGATGGATTTTATTCCTTTCATTGTTTAATATGTGTGTATACATTTGGAATTAACATCTGCCACCTACATGGCAATTCCAAAGTAATTCAAAAAAGACTTATTTAAGTGGCAACTTAATAGTGACAGTTTTTCCTCTATTCTAGCCCTGTATATGCCTTCTGGAAGACAAAATGCCTTCTTTGGAAATAATGTAATCTCCTAACTCCAGTCTTCAGAGGAGATGCGTATGCTACAAACAAGTGTTTGTCATTATTCTTATCATTACAATTACTTGCCCTGCTATGAATTTACCTAGAGTAAAATGTGCTTCTGCATTTCTAGTCATCTTTTGTCATATCAGAAGGGAGCAAGTATTCTTCTAAAATAATTATCTTCTGAACTTGTTTTATTTTCTGTGCTTTCTCTTATTTCATTCTGATTATGTGTAATGGCCATTAACTTCTTTTAACTGCATTATACAGCAGAGAGATTTTAAGTGTGACACTTTTGAGAAACTCAGAATACTAACTGTAGGACATACTGGCATGTCAGGTGCACATTAAGTTTCTTTCAGAGGAGTCATTTTAAGTCAATATAAGTCTTTATATTTTTATTTAAGTATGTGTCTATGTGTGTAGAACACCCATCAAAACAATGATAAATTCTTAGAATGGAATTACTGAATGCTTTAAGGCATTTCAGAATGAAGTCTTACCTGTCTAAACCTTCTCTGCCAAAGATGACAGCACTGAGAGAATGGTAAGTGATCTGGGATGCTTGCATATAACCACAACTTAAGTAACCAGTATTTTTTATGAAAATGTTATAATCTGCAGTCAGAGCAGACCACAAATGATGTCTTGCATGGACTAGGAAGATTTCTGATGTACTCCATGAGGCTTTTAGTTTGCCTCTTCTTTGTTATCTCTAGTGGTTTTTCTTTGTTCGTTTCCTATTTTCAGCTTTAAAAAAAACCAACATCAACAAGAAAGTTTCTTAATCATGTGAAATAGGACAGAGAGGCAGAGAACCTCTCCAGCAAGATTACTTGCTGATAGGACACTAGTTGAGAAACTGAATAACATTTTTTTCTTTTCTTTAATTTGCTTCTTTCTTCTGGTACCCTATAAAACTTAGATTTTAGCAGGATGTAAACAAAGGTCCTCATCCTCCCAGAACACTATGACACACACTTTCCTGTGTGTGATGAACACTGCTTTACCCAGGATGCTGTTTCGTTATCCTGTTAGTTGCTGGAATACCTTCTCCCTCCTAACTCCCAAGGCCATGTCACATTTTTCGAGATCAGCAAACATACCTGACAACATAGATAGCAGCTTCTCTAAAAACAACACCTTTCTGGTCCTTCTTGAAAAGCCACCTGACTTCCTGAGTGCAATATGTTTGTGTAACCTCTTCAAAGTTCTTTTGTGCTCTTATTGATTTGACAGCTCTCTCCTCCTGCAACTCACTCACTTGATCAGCAAGTACATCATGCTGTAGATAGTGTTGCTTACTTAGCTGGCAATGAGGTTATGTACACACCTCCAGGATAGATACCTCTCTAAGGTAAATAGAGAGCTAAATAAGCTAAATACTCAAAGGCCTTTTAGTGATGTAACTATATGTCATCTTTTCTCAGGGCCTCTACATCCAAAATCCTGCCTGTGATTCTCTCTGTAAGTGCTAATCAAATCTCTTAAACTCCAAATTGCCTTGGCCAGGCATGGCATGAGTCTCTGCTTATTAAATACATTTTTATACACAGCCTTAAGCAGAGTGGGCATATCACTGCCTCGACTGATTTTTGTCAGTCTATTAGTAAGTTCACAGCAGGTCACTTATGTAGTAAGCTATAGGCTGAGGTCTCTGACAGGAAAACAAAAAAGAAAGCCCCCAGGACTATGGAATTCAACCTGTTTGTAATGCTGAACCAGAGCATTTCATCCCCTAGATGATTTTGTAGTGGTTAGATTGGCTTGTGTCAGAACTCATTTACTGAAAGATTCATTTGGCCTCCTAGATGTCTTGGATGTTTTGTTTTCAGCCATGTACAACAATGATTACCAAATGAATATTCATGAAAAAAACACAGAGATGATTCTGTTGATTTCAAAATGCTCAGTGAAGCCAAGTTTTGGAGGAGGAGAACAAAATACTGTTTAGTATTTGGGAACATGCTGTATTTGTAATTTTAGAAAAATTAATATTTTATTAAATATTAAGAACAAGCTTCGCATTGAAATAAAACATTCTGTTCAAATGCAAAGTATGATGCATTTTCTTCATTGAATTCTCACTATGTAGGTGTTTTGGCATGTTCTGCTTTGCACTGAAGACTTTTTTTCTGGAATAAATGTGATATGTTCCAGATATACAGAGACATCCATGCCTACTGATATTCAGATATAAGTGTCTATCTATATTAAAATGGATACTTTTGGGCAAACAAACAGAAATGTAAATGCGGAGGCATATCTATTTTTGTCTGACATATCTATTTTCTATAGTTATAGATTTTTCTACATTTTCTATATGCATGTATGTTGCCTATGCAAATTTGTGTCTACGGATATATCAGTTTTATGGGAAAAATATATATTTACTGAATGTTTCATGTATGTTTCTATATGAAAAAAAAATTTGTGATATGCTCATCAGTTTGTTATTGCTTCAACATGTCTAGGCCAGCTGTAGATTTTGATTATTTACTGGAGGAGAAGATTTAGTAATTAAAACTGAGATTAATTTGCTCATTAACATTAAACACTTTCATTACAGTTCAAGCACCATTAGCTGCATACAGTCTCTGACGTCTTTTCTTGATTTGAGGCCTGATATTCCCCGGGTTTATTACAGAACACAGATCAGACTTACTGAGAAATGGAGCGTGCTTGGTTGCAATCCCTGCAGTGAGGACCACACCTGAAGTCACAGCTGCCAAATGAGTTCTACAGAGCACTAGAAGTCCAGCAGGTAGACAGAAACAGAAGTTGCTGCTCAAGCCTGAGATAGCTCCAATTTGATCTCATATGATGGGTACAATTCTGTGTCATTAGTGTCATCAGTGCCAATAGGGTGGTACTAGGAAAACAGATCTTAGTGGTCTGTGTTTTTTTAACTAAAAGGATAACATTAATTGACATATACTTAAATTACTAAATAAATAAGATTATCCCAGGAATTTGCAAAGCGTTAGAAGAACAGGAACTAGGGGAAAAAAAAAAGAAGTGTTTCATTCATCAAAAAACTCCACATTTTCTGCTAGAAAAACAGTAGGTTTAAGTTGCTTTGTGCTAATCATGAACACAGCACAAAGAAATGGCAGTATCAGATGCTATCAAGCCATAAATAAGGTTGTTCCGTCATCTTCTCAGCAAGGCTTGGGTGTTTGGGTTTTCCTGCACATGTCTTCCTCGAGCTGTGATATATTGTAGGTTCGAGTTCACTGCTTCTTTTATTTCACTGTTTAGGATGATCTACTCCTCATTCCTGTCCACACTGGGAAGGTGGGAGCAGATGAATAGCCCTTTACTTCCTAAGCTTGACAGCAAGCACTTGTCTCTTAAGCTCTCACAGAGGAACACTGGAAGGATAAAACAATGTGAAAATCAATGAATCACAAAATATATAATTTAAACATAATTCATCCTGACTCATTCATGAAATGTTTTTACAGAGCTTCTCGCAACTAAACAATAACCATAAGCATAATCATCAGCACTTACTCAATCCTCTTTTTCCAGCTACTCAATTCTATGATTCAAATTATTTTAGAAAATCTTAGCAGATACAAATCAGCGCAGAAGTGCTAGAGGCGAAAGAATTAAATGACTTAGACCAGCTGCAGGGTCGTACTAATTTATGGGTATGATCCAATAAGTTCAGCTGGCAAAAGCATCTTCACTTCTTACTATCCCTTCAGAGAACTGTTGGCTGGCGTTCTCTTCCACCCTACATGCAGTCACCACATAACTCAGCCTCCGTTCCTTTCCTGAGCCAAACAGCGTGGGAGCAAGTGGTGGGATTTATTCTGGCAGGGCAGCCTAATCCAGGAGGCCCTCTCAGGGCATGTTTTTGTGCTTCCAGAAGGTAAACAGACTTCTGTATCACTCCGACCTTCAGGGCTTTGTCTCTAGGTCTGCCCTGCCTCTGGTACAAAACCTACAGGTCTGGGTGCTGAGTGCTTCTCACTGGAATTAGCTTAAGATATAAAAGAGAATCCAAGTGAATGGAGTTTCAATATGTAGAAAGATGGAAGGGACTAAAACAAGGGGCCATACATAAGCAAATTCTTTTATCAGCAGCTTCCAGTGTTTCAGAGGCCAGAGCAAAGGTGTTTTTTTTTTACATATTGCTTTTGAAAAGGTTTCATGTGCTGTTTCAAACTTCCACAGATTCTTAGAAGTTAGCTTTTTATTAGTGTACATTAAAGAATCAAATAGAAATGTGGATCTACTCTTTCCATGAACAAAATAAGTGGCAATAAATAATAGAGTAATATTTGAGGTTGGTGCTCTTGATTGAGGGCCATCCCTCGGCTTCTATGAGTCTGCTTATTTCACAATTTAGTATTACACACAGGTTCCTCTGAAATACCCTATAAGCTTACGGAGGACATGAATATGAAGGTGGTGGTTGACACTCAGCTGAACATGAGCCTGCAGTGTGCCCAGGTGGCCAAGAAGGCCAGTGGCATCCTGGCTGGTATCAGAAGTGGTGCTGTCAGCAAGAGCAGGGAGATGTTTCCTCTGTACTCAGCACTGGTTAGGCTGCACCTTGAATATTGTGTCCAGTTTTGTGCCCCTCACTACAAGAAAGACATTGAGGCCCTGGAATATATGTCCATGGAAATGCAGTGAAGCTGGTAAAGGGTTTGGATCATGAGTTGTATGAGGAGCAGGTGAGAAAACTGGGTTTGCTCAGTCTTGAAAAGAGTAGGCCATCCCTGGAGGTGTTCAAGAAAAATACAGATGTGCCACTCAGGGACATGGTTTAGTGGGCACGGTAACAATGCTGGACTAGACAAATTTAGAGGTTATTTTCAACTTAAATGATACTATGATTCTATGGGGTGTCACGGGACCAAATCCAAGATGCCTAGAAAATCCACCACTACCACCATGCTGCTCATGCTTGTTGCTGAGTTTCAAGTGAGCAATAAAAAACATCCAGAACCAGGTAGAAGTATCTGAAAGAGGACAGGAATGTACATACACATCTAGCCAGCTTTACTTCTATACTGTGATTACAAATCTGACAAGAAAAACAATATTTTCTTTATGCTATCTAATGTTAACCTTAAAAATTATCAGCGACACAAACCCTCTATTTCTCCATCTCCTCTCCACTGTTTGTTTAACATTTAGCTTGTATAGAAAGATGACCTAGAATCACTTGTGAATGGGGGAGAAGAGGAGGCTATGAAGAACTCAAGAGAAGCATAACAAGGCAATGTGCCTGGGAGGCAGAACGACAGAACAGACTGAACTTTGGTAGAGCAAGCTAAAGCACAACAAAAGGAACAATGGTAACTATAAACAAAGCTTGTGGGTGTTTATATTAACTGTATCTTTAAGGGAAAAGGACCTGTGCATAAGTCCATGAAATTATTTGCCTAAAGGATAATTGTGCAGTAGGAAAGTAAATACCATTGTAAGAAGGACAGATAATTAGTGTTTCTGCGATCATTTTAACTCTTTTTACTGATTAGAATGAAATACTGAATAGAGAATATAAATTATAAAACTTTATGATTGTCTTTTACATGCATCTCACCCTGATCATTAGCTTCAGAATGAGTGAAAATAGACATAGTACAGAAACATGTATTTTATTTTGGTTTAAATATAAATAAATATGAATTAATCAGAGCCCTCCATAACTAAACATTCATCATTATTAAAATATTCAGTTTATAATGATGAAATTCAGTATGTGTTCATTTGCAGAGAGAAATGCATCAGGAAATGTAGCAAGATGAGGCAAGGGTGAAAACAGAGGGAAGCTGTAGGGAAGAAAACCATTTCAGTGTTATCTCATGTCCGTAATACTGCAGGAGAATTTGTTGGACAATTTGGAGGAAAAATCATGACTTATCACTGAATGATAGAATCCACAATGTCCCATGAGTCTAAAAGAATATCTGGTATTACAGGACTGTCTCTGCAGAGTCTCCTGGTCTTCTAAATAACAGAGCATCTAATATTGTGAATTACATTTTTAGAAGTAGTAACTAGATATGCTCATGTATCATTTTGCTCTCTAAAATCTGAAATTCATTACAACAATCAGTTGAAGATGTCACATGTTTATCCTATGGAAAGAATTTCTGATAGCTTTACATTTGTTGTATTTTACTTAGCCCCAAACAGGTCTCAAAACAATTATAAAATTCTTTAAATCTTTAAGATAGTGGCTGAGCTCAAGTAAGCATCCTAGGAACCAAAAATGGCAAGGAAATTCAGCATTTGAATGTCAATGGAGTTTTTTCAAACATTACAGTTAAAGACTGCAATTTATTTAGTAACTCTAAATCAATTATATCGATGTGATCACCATCTGCAATAGGCACATTTTCAAATCAGAGCTATTCTTTTCTTGAAATGGAGAGGCTTTTCTTAATCTTATATCGCATTGAAAATTAAATAAACCCTCTATGGAACTCCATCTATCTTAAAAGGGAAAGAAATACAAACCTCTTATAATACAGCATCAATTTGGCTGCTGGTACATTTGAAAAGCAAACTAAGTGTAAGAAAAGTGCTTGGATTCTGTTCATGCATACTGCAAGTACCTAGATAACTTATGAATGAAAACACTTGAAAACTGTCACAGCTTATTTGTAGGACCAGATTCTGAAATTAGCAACATGGTGGGGAACTTCTGTCTTCCTGTAGAGTCTCAAATCAGTGGATTTTCTAGGGCTTTTTTAAGAGATGTCAACATTCCTAATGTGTTAATTCTTACTTCAAGCCCTTTCTGGAGTGAAAGCACACAATTTAAAAGGGTAGTTTTATGTAGTTTGCAGTTTCTTAGGAGGCCTTTATACGTGTTTGAATTTAGCCTTTATTTCAGTATGTTGTCAGGCTTAGTAAGTAAGCAGATAACATGATGTGATGTTCATAATACTTGGACCCTACGGTAGTGCAGAGGGAAATGTTTGACTCTGGCCTATTGGACTGCAGATACAGGAAGAATGTTAACTTTCGAGGTTGCAGTTTGTCTGTTTCAAGTTTGTACCAACAGAAGAAGATCACAGAACCACAGGAGAAGTCATTAATGAACCAGGAGAAGCATTTGTTCAGCTCAAGCCTTACTTCTGACAGTGAATTCCTACAGCAGAAGGAAAGAACAAGGAGTTCTTTACTCTTTAGTCTCCCACCACTGAAACACAAGTATTTCAAGTAAGAGGCTTAGAGAGAGCCTGTGCACTTAATGTGTTTCTTTCCCAGACACCTTCAGCATCCCTGATGTTCTCCTGCAAACAATTCCACCTACACTCTGTGAAAATCACTCCTACAACTTTTAAGGAGTTTCTTCAATGATTTATGCAATTGCTTGCAGACATATTACATTTGATGAATCTGACATGTCAGTGGAAGCAGGTTTTTTGGTTACAGGTTTATGGCGTTTGTTTTTTTTTAAATCATAGCAGTATGTTTTTTAATTTTTTATATCTAAAAATTTATACCTGTTAAGGTCAGTAGCTGCTCTAAGGGAATCAATCTTTCAAACACAGTTAGGAGGAAAAACAAAAAGTGCAACTGTTCCTCCCAGTGGTGCTTATTGTTTTACTTCAACTTTTATGTGGAAAACTGATCTACAAAAAAGAGAAAGGAGTGGTGAAGGAAAAATACTTGTGTTATGGTTCTGGCTTACTTTAGGATCATACAGAGGTGAGATCTGATTTCTGTTCTTTCTACACTGAAGAAAAAAGCTGTTGTTTTTTTTTGGACTCTGAGAAAATCTTTTTTAGCTTGTTACTTATGGATTAAAACCTTGAATGCTTCTATATAAGCTCTGTATATGCTGGAGGCTTTAAAAAGGTGATGGTTTTTACTCTTGCATCCTATGTTTCCATAAGTTGCATCTCAGAGGTGCTCAGCCTGAGGCATGAAAGTGTTGTACATAATCATCTGTTATGACTTGGTCAACTTGTCAGGAAGAGAGGGGAAAAGATACTACTCTGAGCGTCTTCCTAGCTCAGAAAATCTGTATATCAGTGATTAACTGAAGCTTGGACAGCTTCGCAGGAAGACCATTTCTTCTTGATACGCTTTGCACATACTTGCTATTGACTACTGTTAGTGGTAGGATCCTCTAGGCCTTGTGGATGTTGTGTTGTGTGGCTTTCATCTAGAGCAATAGTTCTTTTCTTTAGCTGCACTCAGGCATTTGAGGAATATGCATTTTTTCATAAACCATTAGCAAAAGGCAAAATTATGTCAGTGAATGTGAGCAGACATAAAATGAACAGTCATAGAATGATTCTATGGATTATTTGTCAACCAAATTTTGTTTTACTCGTGGATACAGGATGGAAATAGTTGCAAGTAATATTATAGAGAGGAAGTAAGTTTCTTATCTAAATCAGGTTCATTCAAACAGAAAAACACCATGTGACTTAGGTGATCTGCTAGTTGGCTCAACTAATTAATCAGTCAATTTCCTAAGAACAGCAAATGTTCCATTTCCAGATGTGAAACTATGTCTAAAATATTTGCATGAACTTTCCACTGTAGAATAAGAACAGTGACTGATCTGAGAGGTTAAATGATCTAATCTGTGTTGTTTGCTTTCTCATGTGTTTCAGTGATGTCTGAGCGTGAAGAATTACTGCAATACTTGTAATTATTTTTTTTTTCTTCTTTGTTGTTGTTGCAAGCAAAAGCAGGAACTGAGATGAGGCACAGAATCTGAAATGCAGTCTGGGAATGGAAGTCAATTCTGCCTTTCTCTTTAAAGTGTTCTCATGAGATTCTTTTTGGAAGAAACAGTTAGGCTTTTTTGGCTCCCTACATCAGCTTATATGACTTGGAGGTAATGCACAGTGTCCACCATTACATTTTTACATTATATTTCCAGCTAAGTTGGAAACACGGCTGGATTTCACTGCTATTGCTGCTATTGTTACTGCTGTTATTTTTGTTTCCATTGCTGTTATTACTTGCTTTTTGAAGGATTCCAGTTCTTGTGGCTTTTGTTCCTTAAATTTATATCACAAAGTTTTTAAGTGAACTCTTGATTTTTATATTAATGAATTCCTTGGTAATGTCAGGACTTATGCAGTACTTCTGTTATGTGGTTGTCTGTTACCCTCTTTGATTTTTATTTATTAGTTTGTTTGTTTGTTTGTTTGCTTGTAGTTGGCTTGATCTAAACTTTTCAGTTTATTTTATTTTGGTGCATTTAAAGTATTTTCTTACATAATTGTATTCAACAGTCAATAACAGAATAAACTGACATATCACATCATTCCCTGTGTCTCATTGACTCAAGTTCACGTAAATAACGACAAATCACCAACTACAAAATAAGTAGATGCTCTCTATCAGAATGTTATTAATAAGAAATTAAATGCCACTGCTCAACTCCCTCTGGTGCCAAGGTTGAATTATTGTTTTATGGAGATACAATTTGAGAATCCTGATGTATAAATAAAAATTAAATTCTCATTAATGAAAGTATTTTAAGATCTAGATTTTCATTGCTAGACTACCTCATGCCTTTAGGCTTCTCACCTGCACAATGTTTGCTGTATTACTGCTGTGGAACAAGTTGAAAAAGTAAAGTCACAGTCAAGAAATGACACATTTTCAGAGAACTTCATAGAACTGAAAATTACTTGCAGACCCTTCTGGATCTGTAGCATGTTTTCAGTTTAATACTTAATGCCTAAAGAAGGCCAAAAAATTGTCAGTGTAGCAGCAGGAGGTGCTTTAGTTGTGAACTGCTACATCTGTAATCATAGAATCATAGAATTAGCCAGGCTGGAAAAGACCTTAAAGATCATCAAGTCCAACCACAGCCTAACCATAGTACCCTAACTCTAAAAACCCTCTGCTAAATCATATCCCTGAGCACCACATCCAAACGGCTCTTAAACACATCCAGGGATGGCAATTCAACAACCTCCCTGGGTAGCCTATTCCAGTGATTAACTACCCTTTCTGTAAAGAAGTATTTCCTAACGTCCAATTTAAACTTACCTTGGCGAAACCTGAGGCCATTTCCCCTCGTCCTGTCACCAGAGAGAAGAGATTTGCCCCACTCTCACTGTAAGCACCTTTCAGATACTGGAAGAGAGTGATAAGGTCTCCCCTCAGCCTCCTTTTCCGTAGACTAGACAGCCCCAGCTTCCCCAGCGTCTCCTCACAGGGTTGATTTTCCAAGCCCTTCACAAGCCTTGTTGCCCCTCTCTGCACCTGCTCCAGTACCTCCATGTCCTAAGAAGGAGTTGGGTATAACAGCAAATGAGTCCAAGACTGCGCTCTCTGAAAGACACACATCTGCAAGTTAAAACACGAGTGAAAAGGGTGGATTCAGTCCATGGAAGCTGAACACTGCTAACAGATGACAAATGTAGTTAATATTGTGGTCATGTACCGTAATCCACCCCTGGGCTTTTTCTACCTGCAATTTCAGATCCGGAGCAGCAATTCCATTTGATTGTGGTATATGCCTAATCTATTTCCTAACTAGATGTCTACCTGCACTTCTTGAAGATTAGTCTGAATTCTTCGTGTATCCCACTTTGATACCATTTACTCTGTGTCACAGCTAAGCATGCCTTCCAGTGACTCTGCCTCTTGGGGAAAGCTCCATATTTCTTCTAAGGCACTCAGAGGAAGTGCCAGGCATACCTGCCCTGTTCCACCACATAGTAGCATCAAGCATACAGAGCGCAGTCCCCAGAAGTGTTCTGTGCGTTGCTGGTTATTGTGGTTTTTGAGAATTGTCTTAAGCTGTGTCACTTTGGGGCATAATATTAATTAAAACTGGACACACTTCCATTTACTTCCCTTGCCTTACCTAAATCATGTCTGAGGGACTGATCCTTTCATTCCATTTTGCTGGCAGTAGAATAAGTGCATTGCATAGGTAACTATCTTTTTTTTCCCCCCCCAGTGCCCAATTGCATTTCCTATACTTCTTCTGGAAGTATTTCGCCACTTCAACACCTCCTGTGGCAGGCAGTATTAACCAATCTACTCTAGAAAATATTATTATTAGATGCTATGCAGGAATTCCTGCACTGGTTCATGCAGTTAACTGGATCTGAGGAATGGCTGTAAATCTGAGCCTTTTTAGGATGAGCTGTGAGGTCCCCAGAGACAACCGACCCCCACCACCACTATCATCCCAAAGGTTTTAAATAGTGTTATTTCTATTTTTAGGCATTGTATCTTGCTTCCTAGAGAGGAGCTGTGGATTACTGCTGCTGTGGATGATATGTTTTAGAAAATGCTGTGACACGTTGAAGATTGCTTGCCCTCTTTAAGGCTAGTTTATCAAAATGTTTGATTGTCGGTGTCACACTTGTTCCACTGAACCATGGGACAACTCGGGTATTAAAAATATGATTCATATTTCAGGTCTTTTGCTTTCAGAAAACTGAAATGTTGAAATACAAAATGCAGGTCAAATAGCATGATTATATTATGTAAAAGCTCATGTTCTGACATTTTTCCTTTTCCTCCTCCAGCTACTCAAATTGCAGATTTCTGGCTAACAGATGGACCTATAGCAACATGAGAAATGTAAGGGAGATAACCTTAGCCCTGAGTCAAGCCATTCTGGCCATCAGAATTACCCTGCTTCCCTAGAGTTTTAAAAATTGTTAAATTCCAAATGTAATGTCAGCAGATCAGACCATTTTGAACTGAAACTATGTCTGTGGCTGTTGCTGGAAACCATGAAGGCAGACATTTAGGTTGCTTTAGAGACACCTTCAGGGGTCTCTGCTTCTGCCAGTGCTCTTGGCTCTTTGTGCTCTCCGACCTTTCCCACTGGCTGAAAAACTGCTCCTGGCTCTGCCATGTGACTACTAATTGGAGCAAGACAGGAACAGTTCTCTGTTTCTTTTCCCATTTCTTTTTACTGTACATACCAAACAGTACATATGCAGGTTATTTCTACAGGGTCCCTTTTCTTCCCTGCTCACCTTTGTAAGGAGTAGAATTGGAGTCGAAGGTGGGGAGGAGAGGATAGTGGCTTGGACCTCAGGGTGTTTCTAGAGGCAGAAACTGTTGGTAAGACAAGTTTCTTGTCTCTTTGGCACAGCAGCAGTCTGCAATGAGCCTGGTTGCCACAGTCACTGGAGCCATTGCTGATTTGCTGCCCATCATGATGAAAATGCTCATAACTGTGATACATCTGCTGGACTCTTCCCCAGCTTTTTTCCACAGAACTGATTTCCATTTAGTCTTATTTTTCAGCATTTAAAATTATGATGTTTGTATGAACTCCTTAAAACTTGGTTTTTGTACCTAAATATTGTGTAACTTGTCCACAAACAAAAGATTTAATCTTACATAGGACATACTGTGGGCAAAAAAAAAAAACCTCTGTTCTTGTCCTCCTTACTCTTTTCACAACCATTTGTTGCTATTGGAGATGAGATACTGAGCTGGATGGACCTTTGGTATGACTTTGCATTGCTGTACAAAATGTTTGAAAGGAAAAAGGAACACAAGGTTTGATTATCTGCCATGAATCACTGAACTCATTACGAGATTGACAGAATGTAATTAATATTCCAAAGCTTCTACACAACAAGCAGTTAGATTAGACATTCTAGTTAAATGTCAGTTTCCAAATATGAAAAACTAATACAGAAGGGAGTAGTAACAGAAGGAAATTTTTTTTCTTAATAAACTGAATGAAAAGACAACAGCAGCATTAATTCTAGCGTCATATTAAAGACATCATCTAAATTATAGTGACTAATTCCTCTTGATGAACAGAGATCTTTGAACAGACTGCTGAACTTGGCTCTTAAGCTTCTTTAAGTAAGTTTCTTACTCTAGAGTTTGCTATGTAAATCTAGTATGTAGCCTGAAAATATATACATTTTTTATTTCTTTAGAGGACTGACTGACATAGGGCAAATGAAATTTTAAACTTTCCATACCTATCAGTATACAGGAGCCTCCTGCTTGAGCTTCAGATGTTGCACATACAGCTTCCGTCTACTATTACATATATACTCAATAATGCAAACTAGATGGCTTGTTAACTTTCATGGACATCAAGAAAATAGCCTTTAAAACTGAATTAATAACTCAGAAAAAGCACACTTCATATAAAGCTCATAAATGCTAGTGTAAAGTAGTCAGTACAAACATGCATGCATTTTACACTGCTCAGAGATACAATGCTGAATGTGGCAGATGGATCTTTAAAGCAAAGGTAGGTTTACTGTCTCTTTCAAGTTATTCACTTCTAACAGGAAGTTTCTTGTTATTAAGATAACACTTTTAGAACCTAGTCAGGATTATCATTTAGACAACAAATTTCCAATTTTATAAGAAATACTGAAAGATTATGCTGTAAAATATCTGTCTTGACTTATCTAATTTCTTAAGCTACCACAGGTGGCAGTATACAAGGCAGGGCTGTCACCTATCAGCCAGCGCAGGCATGCACAAATGAGGCTGTGACCAGCAGCAGAGACCCTGGTGACATTTAGGTGCTGTTCAAACTTGTAGCTACTATAACATGGATTTTGAAACAAGCTAATGGCTTGATAAGCACGAGGAGCTGGCAAGCAGCTTGAGATGAGTGGGTGCCTTGCCAACACTGCAAGGCCCTTTCAGTTGTTGCTCAGTGTTTTTACAGGCTGTAGACAGCTTCAAATGAATTACTAAGCAGCCTCCTACTGTTTTGAACTGTTTCGTATCACACATCTCCCTTATTCAAACTCCTTGTCACGGGAGCTTCTTGCAGCTCCCTGTTTCAGACAGACTGTGGGTTGAGCAGTGCCCCCTAATTTGAACATGCTTCCTGACAGCTAAGCCTTGCTTTATGCAGCTTGTAACACCTGATTTTGATCTGCCTATCTGACAGGCAGACAATCAGCTGCAACACAATTAGTATATCATCTCATCTCCTTTTTCAGAGTTCATCCTAAGCCATATTATCCCCATGAAGTGCGAGCTTTTAAACTCCAAGGACAGAAAAATATGCACATCTCCCTCTCCCTCACAAGAACTTCAACACTTCATTTTAAATTAAGTTATTCTCCAGGTAGGGTAATTTAAAAAAAAAAAAATATATATATATATATAGTTAGTTAGTTAGTTAGATAGTTAGTTAGTCATCTCTCCTTATATATAAAAACAAAAAAACTGATGGTTCTAGCTGGTCTGAATGATGAGATATGGCATGAGGCCAGGTACACGTTTTTATTATGCTATGGCGACTCACCTTGAAAAGAAACCATAGTCTGTCATCATAGCCTAACTCAAGAGAAACCACAGTCCAAGTACATCTCTGTGGTAATTATCACTGAAAAGGAACATGCATTTTCCATTGCTAGAAGAGCAGTTTAAGATTGCTCTTTTTCAGTTGGTTTGTGAGGGCGTTTCTTACTTGTGTTGTGGTTGTTTGTTTTCTTCTGTGATATTTTCCTTTTTAGGTTTATTTACATACCATGCTTTTGCCCAAGATGATGTTAGTATAGTTCTTACTCTTAATTTCTGCAAAACATCCCATTAGTGATGACTTCAGAAGGTAGTTGATCTTACCTCCTTTAATGTCCTTTCCTAGTTGCTAACGCCTGCATTTTATGTAGGCAGGCAGCATGCCCTGAAGCTAAAGGATGCTGATGGTTTTCCTGCTTTCCCTAGGCAAACAGCTGCACTTTGTGTGCCCCTTCAATGTCTGACTCATCTCCTTACCATGGCAGGTCATTTACCAGAGTTTTAGCTTCAGGACATAGTCATGCCTTACAAACAACTTTTGGCTGCTTAGTGTCTCTTGCCATGCTCCCCCTCTTCTCTACTGTTGTAGTGAGCTCAGTCTCATGAACTTTTGCACCCATACCAGATATCCATGTTCCATACTGCTTGCTGCTGCTGGCAGGGCACTGCTGGGATTACCAGGAAATGTCAGATGTCTCATTCACTTTCATTTGCACATACCAGCTTCTCTTACTGAAATCTTCATGAAATTATTGACATTGATATTCTTTTTTTTTTTTTTTTTGTTTT
Source organism: Coturnix japonica (assembly GCF_054131305.1). Classification (NCBI taxonomy): domain Eukaryota; kingdom Metazoa; phylum Chordata; class Aves; order Galliformes; family Phasianidae; genus Coturnix; species Coturnix japonica. The sequence goes on from NC_140702.1 coordinate 53,788,414, forward strand.
GTTTTGTTTTGAGTTTTTCTTTGATTGTTGCTTATTACTGGATTAAGAAAGTGAAGGGAGGATTACTTCTGCATGCACTACTTAGTGAAAGAAGTATTTTGTGTATATTGCAGGGGTGTGTTTTTTTGACAAAGTATCAGGGCACAAATGGGGTCAAGCATCGATGGGTGGAGGTGTCATGCTTTCTACCAGCTAGCTGAGGGAGTAGAACAAGCTTGAACGCATTTGGCCATGTAATTTTTCTATGCAAGTGGAAAGCACAGTACCTGCTTTAATAATAATAAATAATACTCATACAGAACCTTTCAGATATTAGTCCCAAGGTAACTGGAGCCACTGTTTGCAAAACAAAACAAAACAAAACAAAACCTGAGCATTTTTAAACACATGACTCTAATTTTTCTCTCCTCCTTCTTTCACCTAATTTATCAAGCTGGCAAGTTTAACTCTTGGAGGTTTTTTTCAGACTTTCATTCATTTAGTGTAAATTTCATTTCATTAGTGTAAATTAGTATAAATAGTTCCAATATAAATAAATACATAATTAAATAAAAAGAGTTTGAAATTATAAACGGAAACTGACAAATCAGCACTCTTTGTAACTTGACAGCAAAGCATCCTGCCATCTTTCGCCCAGCTCCAGACAAGACCTTTTTTCTCCATGTGTACAAATGGAATTATGTATTACTGAAATCTCATATCAACATCTTGAGAATTCATTTAGTAGGAAAGATCCTGTTTATTGAAGCATCAACACCATTTCTTGTAGCTGAACACTGCTGCCTCTTGATTTTTATTTCATGAAATGAAGTAGAGCCCTAATTAAAAAGTAAACAGGATCTAAAAAACAGTTTCAGAAGGAATTGCATGCAGATAAATTGTGCTTTTTTATTTGATCTGCAAAAAACGTTTGTACTACACAGATTTACTTTGAGCAACCTGGTCATGTGGGAGGTGTCCCCGCTAACATCAGGGGATTGGAATTAAATTATCTTAAGGGTCCCTTCCAACCCAAATCATTTTATGATTCAACAATTCTATGATCTACAAAACATGTGGAGAAGTCTTAGTAGGTTCTTGAAGGAAAAAGCACTGCTCCTTGCAGTGAGGTGGAATTCACTGCAAAAACAAAGAACAAAGTAACAGACAAACAAACAAAAAAGCACCTTTACTTGTCTTGAACTGTATTTTTCCAGTTACCAATGCCTCCTTTACTTAATTCTGGTAAATGTTAAAAAGTGCTAGCCATTTATGTACAAATACATGCACTCCTGTGAAATGCAGCCATATTTCTTCCTCACAGCATTCACTTTTCTCCTTCCTTTGAATGGTTATCTGTGTGCTTGAGCTTTGTAGCTGGGAACAAAGAAAGTATCTTGCCATTCACAGATGGCAGTGAATAGAAGCAGGGAATTTATTTCACTGAATCATTTGTTCATTAGCTACAGTTTGGATAGAAAGAATTATTTTTGACAGGTGCTTATCCCTTGGGAAACTAGTTTTTCATTTGCATACTTTTTGCTAAATTCTCCTGCAGGCCTGTTAGAAACAAGATAAAATACCCAACCACGACCATCAAGCTCATATCATTCAATTATGCATTTTTAGGTGGGTCATGGGAATGCTTACCTGCTGTTTCTCTACAAGTGTGCACATGGAGATACAATTTTTTCTGTATCAAAAGAAAAGCTAGAGACATTGACCGTGGGCAACGATGGTAGTGAAGTCCCAGGGAGACAGTTACTTTACTGCTGAAATACCAGAGTTATACAGCTGTTTTGCATGGAGTATTTCAACCTCTGAAGCAATGAAATTAAGCTTTCTTCACGTCTTCAATGTATCATGAATAAAAGATGGAATCTGTATCACTGCTTTGTAACTTGGAAAAAAAAAAAAAGAAAAAAAAAAAAAAAAGAAGAAGAAGCAATGCTGTATGGCCGCCAAAAATAGCTGATTCCCCCATTTGCTACTGCTAGCTTGGAATAAAGCTGTGTGAATCTTATCTGCTCCGCTCTGATTCAATAACAGCCCCTGTAGTAACTGAGCAACTCTCAAGTAGCAAATCAGTTAGCAGATAGATAGAAAAATGTGATGGAAACATGGTAATTCCTTCAAACACAGCCAAATGCTACAAGTGTTTGAGTATTTTCTCCCTGTTTCTGCCGAATCAAAAGATTTTGAGGAGATACACCAGTCTCACCATGAAGGGCAGATACTCTCTTGCTCCCCATCCACAACAGAAGAAGGGAAGGAAATACAATGGAAAAGGGAGTACAAAGTTCACTCACCAATCTCCATCATGGGGAAAGCAGAGTCAGCACAGGGAGATCTATGCAATTTATTGCCTATTATGAATAGACATAGGGAATGAGAACTAAAAGCAAACAAAAAGTACCTTCCTTTCACCAACCAGGCAGCCCATGGGGGAGGTGAAGCATAACATAGAGATGAAGCAGTACATAACTCTTCATCTCTACTGCTCCACCATGGTCTCTCCCTCTCTCTGTTCTGTGGGGTCTCTCCCATGGGATGCCATCCTTCCTAAACTGATCCTGTGGGCTTGCCATAAGCTGCAGTTTTTCAAGCACCACTCTAACCGAGCTCTGTAACACGAGGCCCATCCTTCAGGTGCTGCTCTAGCACAGTTCCATGGGTAGCAGCTCCCTCAGCCCAGCTATCACACCACAGCCCGATCCACACAGATGCAGATCCAACCCAGGGCTCTCCTGCAGGGGATCTCCATGGGCTGCAGACTCCTTCAGGCCTAATCTGCTGCTGTACTATGGGCTCCTCCATGGCTGCACAAGGAGATCTGTTCCACATGGTGCCCATGGGCTGCAGGGCGACCATCAAAAATAGGAAAGGAATTCTAAAGAAAATTCAGTGTCACATTATAGGAGGAAACAGAGTTGTGACTTACTAATGTGCTGTCATGGGAAAGGAGAACATGCACTACAATGCTGATTACCCAGAATAAACATAATGATAGAGTTCTGTGGTTCTCTGATTCTGTGGGATATGCACAGGTGACAATGGTGGAATCATCAAAATCCCCATTTATTTTGTGTAATGTTGGCCCTGCTGTTTTGTCTTTGCTCTTGTGTGATGCATAATGGATCTGATTTCTGGGAAGAAGGTATGAAGCACAAGGCTGCTTTTATATGCTTTGTGCCTTTTGATGCATACAGAGAGGAGCAAATTACACTGGAGAGCAAGCTTGTATCCTGCCCAGTCTCACACCACTCTATAATGTATTAAATTAGTTATCAGTTGTTTAAGGTAGTTTGTGCTGTCTAGAATTGCAGTGTGCTTCTGCATGAAACAGTAGATGAGTTTTGAACAGTGATATGTGCTCACTTTGTGGAATTAATCTGTCTTCAATAAAGCTTCCACTGATGCTACAACACTGCTTCGTAATTTGCATGAGGTACTCCTCCCTTGTATATAAATGAATAGCAGGAAAAAAACCCAAACTGATATGGATTTGGAAAACAATATAGTAAATTTAGAGCACTTTCATCAAATCACAGCTTGAGAAATATATTTTATGAAGTCAATATTATAAATTGGGAACAACAATGAAGAGAGAGTGTTTGCTAATAGATCAACTGCACAGTGTATTCAAGTGCTTTCTTCCTACCCTTCCACTTCCAACACTTCATATTTATCGGAACTGCTTGGATAACTTACTTGTAATTGTCTTGGGAAAACTCCTAATAGATCATAACACTTCATATCCTTATTTGTGATACATCCTTTTCTGTTTTGCAGAGCCAGTTATTTGTAAATCAATTCTATCAAGAAAAAGCTCTAGTTCATGAAAATTTAGTAGAGGGTAGGTTTAGATTTAGATTAGGTGTGTGGAAGAAATTCTTCACTATGAGAAAGGTGAGACCCTGGCACAGGCCGCTCATAGAAGCTCTGGATGCCCCAGCCCTGGAAGTATTCAAGGCCAGGCTGGATGCAGCTATGGGAAGCCTGAGCTGCTGGTTGGCAACCCTGCTTATGGCAGCGGGGTTGGAAATAGATGGTCTTTAAGGGCTCTCCCAACCCAACCTGTTCTGTGAGTCTGTGAAAATCATAGTAGGCTTATATATACAGTTCCATATAAGAAGGAAAACAGATGCAGAGTCTGTTTTACTTCAAATACCAGCAATGTGAAATAGCTCTATGTCAAAACTGTTGCAAAAACTATGAAAAAAAAAAGAAGAAGAAGAAGAAGAAAAAGGCTATTCAGGTAGCTTAATGCTCTAGAAGTAATTATGTCAGAATAACAAATAAAGGCAATAGTGAAGTTGATGCCAAATCTCTAGAACAAGTGTCTCTGTTAAATACTGTCTGAATATTCCTACAACTGTTACTGCAGTTTCCCCATTGTCGTACCCTTCTCCTTAATAGAGGTCTACAGTAATCTACTGCAGCCTACAGTGCACAGTGTCTGATCTACACAAATTCTGAGGAACACGTTCAGTAAAAACATTGCATGTGCATTCATAGAATCTCACTTGTTGTTCATCATGAGAATGCTGCCATGTGTGAGAATCATGCGAATGCTGCCATGTGCTGCCACATGTTAAGGAAGCAGAAAAGTAATAACAAGACTTTGGATGTTTCTTGAAGTAGTACAAAGCCATGATTCAATTTAAAATTATGTAAAAGACAGTGTTTAATGCTGGAGGCAGGAAGAGGGACAGAGAATCAGTTTCTGCTTTCGCTCTTGTATTCTGACTTTTGAATGTAAATATGTTTTTTTCAGGCTTAGAGGAACCTGGTTTAGAGACAGGTGCCCCTCCTTATAGCAAAGGAAGGTGGAACTAGGTTATTTGAATGATCTCTTCCAACCCAAACCTTTCCAGATTCTATGATTCTATGATTATCTAATTAGACTTGTATTGAACTTCGAGACACTGACTGTAACTTCTCATTAGAAGTATGACATTTTGTCAAAAGGTCAGTCTTGACAACCATATTCTGAACTACAGATTCATCTTAATCTTATTATTCGCTGATAGCTACAAATTCTCAGGTTACAAATCCAACCAGATGGTAGTTTGATAAGTCACTTCGTACTGAACTAATGGTGGTTTGCCACTGATCTGCAAGTGAGTGACAGCAAGTAGAGTTTACTCCAGTTTACCTTATCCTACTCACGGGAACACCTTGCCTCATATCTACATTGATCCATAGAAGGTGTGCTGATTGATCCTAATTAATGTGTCTCCTGTTCCTATCAGATACTGAAATGCATAATAATAACTCAGTTCACTATTTGATCCTGTAAGACATTCCTATCTTAGCTGCAGTATATATTCCCTTAGAAGTCTTCTGTTGTGACAGTGCTGCCTTAATCTGAGATATTCTGCTCAAATTGCATAGGAAAAAGAGTCTGGCTCATTAAAATGTATATTGTCATCTGTATGTAAACGCTGCATTTTCAGGACCTGAAAATATAAGGAATTATTCAAAGATGTCAGTAGGGGGAATGACTCTTTGATTTAATTGGTCTCTTCCATGTCTAACTCTTAAGATTTCATTAATATGGATGAAAATATAAATTAAAAAGTATGCAAAGAAGTATTTTTCACTCTCATCTTTCATTATTCTGATACTTTTCACAGAAGGCTCAGAAATTTCATAATTATGGCAACTGAAATACACGTATTAACCAAGATCTTAGAGGCTGAGTGAAGGAAAAAACAAATAAATTTGCTCTTTACTCTTCTTCCTCAGCTGTGCTCTTCCATTCTAAGACCTTTAGCCTGCGTTCACATAAATTTCCAGATAGCATTTTAAAGTATAAAAGAGCTTCTTCATATTAAATATAATAATAATAACAATAATGACAATAATAACAACAATAATAATAAAAAATAGGAGAGAGATTTTTCAAGCTTTAGCACACAAGATCAAGTAAGAATGCAATTGCTATTCAATTTTTAGGTGTAAGAACAATTTTATTTCAATCAGGAGATTGTTCATAGAATCACAGAATGGTTTAGGCTGGAAGGGACCCTTAACACCATCTCATTCCAACCCCTTGCTATAGGCATGGACACCTCCCACTAGACCATGTTGTTCACAGCCCCATCCAGCCTGGTCTTGAATGCTTCCAGGGAGGGGGTATCCACCACCTCACTGGGCAGCATGTTCCAGTGTCTCACCATCCACAGTAAAGACTTTCTTCCTGATATCTAGTCTAAGAGATAGCTAACACTTTTAAAAAGAAGATACCTAAGTAATTAGGTATTTTGTATACTTATAATTAAATATAAGCTGTCATCTGATATAGAATCATCTTCCTTTCAGATTACTGAGATGGTACATTCTATAAATTAACATAGCTCAGCAAATAAAGTAGGTGGTTGCAATCAAAATACAGTCCTTTTCTGTATGAGGAGTAACCTCAGCATACACTTCACTCACAGAGTACAACAACCAGCAGTGCACACTGCTTGGTGCAAAAAGGTTGAAATAACTTTTCACTTACTGTAGTATAGAAAATTAAGAGCATACAGTTTCTTTTTATCTTAGTGGTTTGTACTGTACATGTTTATATTTTTCTGGACATTTTGAATTCATGTGTGCCTGCACAGATGGCAGGACTGATTATCATAGTGGGCATATAGGCAGGGACACCTCCCACCAGATCAAGTTGCCCAAAGCCCTGTCCAGCCTGACCTGGAACACTTCCAGGGGTGGGGAATCCACAGATTCTCTGGGCAACCTATTCCAGCATCTCACCACCCTCATATGGAAGAATCTATACATAATGTCTGAGTCTTCTCTTTCTTGGCTGAAAGCCATTTAAAGCCATTACCCTATCTCTTGTAAAATGCTTCCCTCCAGCTTTTTGCAGGCTCTCTATAGGTACTGAAAGACCACAATGAGATCTGTAATGCCGATTTTCATTTTATTGGTACTTGTATGTGTGGCTAAATTCTCCTCTTAAGTCTTCTAAAATCAGACAGTCAACTCTAGCTGTATGTGTTTCTAGCAAACAACTATTCTCCTCAGTATTTTTAAGGCTTAAAAGATATAGATGTCTTGAAACTGAGCTTGTTTATCTGTGAACTAATTATAGATTCCTATATTTAAAAAAAAAAAAAAGGAAAAAAAAAAAGTAATCAACCACAAAGTAAGATTTCTGGGAGTTATATAATCCTTACTGTGCCAACCTCAAATTTTTTTGAACTCAAGTAGAGATAACTTCAAATATCGAGTCTCATCACACAGATTTTAGAGAAGTAATTATTGTCATGATCTTTCTCTGCTGTCAGAAGTGGAGAAAAAAGAACTGAGGATCTGTCTCCTGTTTGTTTCACAAAAACAGAGAAGTGACAGCTTCAGAACTGCTGTCTGGTTAAAATCCTTTATGTGCTGGTACTTTGTGAGGCAAGAACAGTTCTTAGTTATTTTTCTTTCCTTTTGCATGTCATCTGCATCTCATACACTACCTAGAGCTTGCTGTTTGTATCAAAATTACCTTTCATAGACTACTGAAGAACAGTATTCTCTAATAACTGATTTAATATGCAATCAACTTTTTTCCCATTATGAATTTATTTTTCCTTCTTCAGTGTAAGAAGCTGTTCCATTACCAGGGAACTGAGTGGGAACTAAGTATATGTTATCTGACAAAAAAATAAAGCAATTGGAATAAGCTGTCTGGTTAACCAGAGAACAATGGAATGCAGCATTCATTTCTGGCACATTATATAGTGAAAGTATCTAATAACTTTCCTGGTAGAAATGGACATGGGGTAATGGTCAACAGCATAATAGGAACCAGGAGAGTGCCCAGGTAGCCAAAAAAGTATCCTGGCTTCTTATGCAGCCAGGAGGACTAGGGAAGTGATTCTTTCCTGCACTTGGCCCTGGTAAGGCTGCTCCTCAAATACTGTGTTGAGTTTGCAGTTCCTCACTACAAAAAGACATTGAGATAGTGGAGTATACTCAGAGAAGGGCAACAAAGATGGTGAAGGGTCAAGAGAACAAGTCTTATGAGGAGTTGCTGAGGGAACCAGGGTTATTTTGTCTAGAGAAAAGACCCAGGGCAGGCCTTATCACTCTCCACAGCTGCCTCAAAGGAGGCTGTAATGAGATAAGTGTTGGACTCTTTTCCCAAGCAACAAGTGATAGAACAAGAGGAAATGGCCTCAAGTTGCAGGGAAAGGCTTAGGTAGGATACCAAGAAAAATTTCTTCACTTAAGAGTGCAGTGTAGTGCTAACTCAAGTTACTGCAAATAGTAAAGTCTCTGGTTAAAAGACAGTCCGGTGAACAGAGAAGAATACAAAGTTCTACGTTTTGATAAAGGAACTTGAAAATAGGTTTCAAGGTTGCAAAAAGAAAAATAGTCTGGTTTTGTTGTTTTTTGTTAGTTTGTTTTTTTATATTTGCAGCTTCGTTTTCAGTTGACATAAATACATGACCTACACATTTTCAAATGGAATGTCTAGAGTTGCAACCTGATATTCAACTCAAAAATTTGATCATATCTATTTACCAGACCCCTATAAGATTTCTCTAATCAGAGAAAAATATCCCTCTCTTCACAATCATACTTTATTCATGTCACCATTTTTTTCTGGCAGCATGCACATTTGCTAACAAATGTTTTATAATCATAGAGTCCTTAGAGTTGGAAGGGAGCTCTGAAGGCCATCTAGTCCAACGCCTCCGCAGTGACACTACAGCTAGATCAAGTTGCTGAGGGCCTTATCCAGCTTTGCCTTGAAAGTCTCCAGGGACAGGGCATCAAGCACATCACTAGGCTACATCTTCCATTGCCTCAACAGCCTCACTATAAAATATTTTTTCTTTTTATCTAACCTAAATCTACCCTCTTTGAGCTTGAAGCCATTTCCCCTTTTTACGTCACTACAGACTGTACTAAAAGTCTATCCTCTTCCTTCCTGTAGCCCCCTCTTGGATACAGAAAGGCTGCTCTCAGATCACCTCACAGTCTTCTCTTCTCTGAGCTGAACAGCCCCAGCTCTCTCATCCTGTCCTTATAGGAGAGTTGTTCCATTCTGTGGATCATTGTTGTGGCTCTCCTCTGGACACGCTCCAGAAGGTCCATGCCTCTGGACTCAGTACTCCAGGTGAGGCCTCACCAACACACAGGGACAGGATCACCTCCTTTGACCTGCTGGCCATGCATCTTTTGATGCAGCCCAGGATATGGTTGGCTTCCTGGGCAGCAAGGACACATTGCTGGCTCATGTCCAGCTTCCAGTCTACCAGTACTCCCAGGTCTTTTTCAGCAGGGCTGCACTCAATCCTTTCATCCCCCCAGCTTGTATTGGTAGTGAGGGCTGCCTCAACTCAGATGCAGGACCTTGCACTTGGATTTGCTGAACTTCATGAGGTTCACCTGGGTGCACTGTTCAAGCTTGTCCAGGTCTCTCTAGATGGCATCCCATCCCTCCGGTGTGTCAACTGCACCACACAGCTTGGTGTCATCAGCAAACTTGCTACGAGTACACTTGATACCACTGTCAATGTCACTGATGAAAACACTAGAGTATTGGCCCCAGCATCGACCCTGCAGGGACACCACTTGTCAACAGTCTCCATCTAGACAAAGAGCCACTGACCACCACACTCAGGACTCAATCCTGCAGTCAGTTCTTCATCCATCAAACAGTCCACCTATCAAATCTACATTTTTCCAATCTATGGAGAATGTGTATTATCTGTGTTGTGGGGTACCACATCAAAGGCCTTACTAAAGTTGAGAGAGATGACATCTGTCCATCAGTGCAGTGACACCATCATAGAAGGCCACTAGGCTAGTTAAGCAGGATTTCTCCTTGGTGAAACTATGCTGGTTTTTCCATGTCAATTCCTTGTCTTCCATGTGCCTTAGCACAGCTCTAGAAGAATCTGTTCCTGGCACAGAGGTCAGTTGTTCCTGGTGTCATCTTTTTTACCCTTTTAAAAAATGGGTGTGTTTTTACCTTCTTTCCAGGCACCACCATCAAGAATTAAGCATTGGAAGAGTAAAATGTCATCAAAATTATCTGTTGAACTCCTTGAGAACTCACTAAGAATTGCAACCACTGTCACTGAACCAGACTAATACACTGATTTCTCAAAAACAAGCTCAAATATCCCACTAGTTTTATGTTTTTGCTGCTCTATTTTAATGTTTGAATTAAAAAAAAAAAAGTAAAAAACATTTTGATAAAAATTCTAAAAAAATAAAATAAGATTTGTTGTTTATATACATAAGCTATATATAAACTATATTTTATGTTTTATATGCAACCCAAGACAATTCCTCTTCACCCAGTGCAGCCCAGGCATGACAAAAGGTTGGACACCCATGCTCTCCATCCTTCTGCAACCTTAATAATCAAGGTATAGAAGATGAGAAAAAGTCTTCTGCAGTAGGGCGTTTTGAGCCCAAAGGAATTTATTTGTCACTTCTTTGTCAGAGCTCTCTAGGCTGCTGAACAACAGCAAAGAGTAACCACTACTGAATGATTTCACAGAAAAGAGTTAGAGAAGCAGTAATTACCTGAAATGTGACCTTGTAAGGTGCTGATTGCAGTCTGCAGGATGTTTGGCATCCCTGTCTCGGGAGCAGATTTGATATAACATCAAAATATAAAGCTTGCTTAAGGACATGAAATTTTTTTCTAGGACCAGGACACTACCAATCTTGCTTAGATCTTCCATTTGTTTCAGTTCTGAACCTCTAAGCTTGATGTTGTAATTCACTCATGATAAATGGCTAACTTTCAAGGCTTAGAAACTGCTATAGAAATGTTATTATGAAGTCTTGAGTTCTTCTTTTATGTGCACAAATACAAAAATGCAAGTAAGCACAAACAAGTATCAAAAATACTTTACTAATATGTTCAAGAGCTCTATAAGCAGAGGTAAGCCATCTTGAAAATTAGCAGACTACTGAGTAATGATGAGTCTTTATATTACTAAAAAAGCCATTTCTTTATAAGAACCATGATTTACTCTGCATTGCAAATACATAGAACTTCAAAAGATGTTATTTAATTAGTATCTCATTGGGTAAAATGTCAAGGATTTTTGTACATGGGTTTATAGGCACAAAAATGATATCTCCTTTAGGAATTATGATGTATTGTGAACTAACACTGAAATTCTATAATAGCTCTCTAAACCTGCCCTTTCCTACAGTTCTCAGATTCACTGAATGAGTTTGAATTACTTGTCTTGTTGAAAAGCTAATGTGTCTAATACAAAGCACACGTGAAAGATGTAATCATTCCCTAGCCTTCTATTTTTCTCCCCTTTGAGCGTGCTCATTCACACTGCAACATAATATTTTTGCTTTGTCTAGGTTGTTCCATAATGTGTTTTGGCATTCACTAGCACTGCACTATGGCAGTTGGTGTATGAGCTCTTCTAGCCACTAAATCCAAAGGTATACCCTTTCTATCTCATTGCTCTAGCTAAGGAGTGAATGATGTTACTTATTAATCCTAGATTTTGTTAAGTATACAAGAGTCTCTGGGGTTGTCTTATGCTCTAACCATGAATAGCTGTGTTGTTCAGAGGAAAAATGTTAACTATTCTTTTTCAAGAGCTTCTGAGGTGAATATAGGAATAGAAACAGGAAGAATCAGATACAGCTAATGACCAGAAGCTTAAATTTCTCTTCCATCAGCTCTTTACAGCTGCAATTACGATGACCTTTCAAGTTTAGGGAATATACTGGCAGATGTATTCAGCAAAACAATATGAGCATCCATCGGTGGAATATGGAGAATATGAAAAATAAAAATGGATACACTTCACTACAGTGTGTGTACTTTTTTCCTCCCTTGGCATAACAATACATAGCAGGAAGAGGCTTCATCTTGAGAGAACTTAAGAGCAAGGTGGAAAGGCAATTGTGGGCCTAATTATTTCACAAAATTACTGCAGTTCCCCATTCAGATTGGACAGCTGCACATGAAATAATTGTAATTGGACTCTTGTGCATCCCATAAGCAGTTAGCCGCTATTCTCATGCTACCCTAGTTAATCCATTTGCAAATTAAATTCAGGGTTAAAATTAGTTATTTCAGCATGTGTCATATGTTTTACTATTGCTGTAATAAAGACAAGCAGTAACTCCAACCCATGGAAGCATATCAGCCACAGATACTGCAGTGTGAATATCTGTTGAGATCGTGTTTCCTTAGTTTCATTTCATGTTTGAATTTCTATGGACAAATTGCCTGTATTTTTAGGGAAGCTCCCAGGGAACAGAGCAACAACCTTAAGCTAGAACTCTTTTGGTACTAGCTTTCAAATAAGTGATTTGTGAATTCACTTTTTTTTTTTTTTTTTTTCTATTTTTACTTTTAAAAGATGGGGAAGCTGTTATTCCTGAGCCAACCTCCCTGTTGCACAAACAAGGAGTTCAGATCAAAATGCGCAAGCTGCATGTGCATAACTTTCTTCAGACAGGCTTGGACAGCACTATTAGGTCTCAGATTATAAAATGCCCCTGGTTTCTATTAGAAAAGAGAAACTGAAGAACTTGCAGTTTTGTACTGCAGTTCCTTCAAGGCTACGCAAACTGCCAGTGTTGGAGAGGATAGCTGACAAAACTGCACTCTGAAGACTTGAATTTCTCCTAGCATCTATGCATACCGTAGGCAAAAACCTATCTCTTGGCTGCATTTAAGTGTGTCATAAAGCTTATTTTGCCCTTCAACTAAAGGAATGCGTGGCTCAAACTGCAGACACAATTCCTTTTTCATGGCAAGAGGAAAAGAGCACTGATTTAGTCTTTGACTAAATAAACCGTATCCTATTTTAAGCAACAAAAACTAACCAATGATCAATCTGTGTACACTAACAGACTTTTTTTTTCTTCTTCTTCTTCTTTTTTTTTTTTTTCCCTGTCCTGAAATGCCCCGTTCTCAATCCTGTGCAAGGTGCAAAATGAACAAAAGGAAATCTCATTCCTAAGTCTAGGCAGTTAGACACAAAAAAGAAAAACAAATTTGGATGGTGGTCTTTTTGAGGTTGTAGCAATTCCATTAACATCGCTTAGTTTGAATATTAAGCGGAAATAGAGACTGAAATGGAGTCTGAATCTCTACCTCTCAGCAGCTCCTACCTCTGAAATTGCTGAAAAATTTTACAAGTTCAAACTCTCTTCTAAGTGGTTTTTATTAGTTTGTTAGGTTTTGTTTTTAATGGAATTTCTTAAAGTTACAGGCTTTTTTTTTTCAGATTTTTTCTTTTAATTGTTGGATTTTTGTTTGTTTGTTTGTTGCCAACAAATGACTGTATGTGAGCAAATAAATACATATTTTGCAATGATGATGTGGGATCACAGAATAACTGAGGTTGGAAGTGACCTCTAGAAGTCTGCAGGTGGAAATCCTCTGCTCAAATCAGGGTCAACAAGACCAAGTTGCTGAGGTCATAAACTGTTTTTCTTTCTTTTACGAAAAAAAAAAAAAAAAAAAGCTTTTTACACAGGTAGACCGTGATTGGAAAAGGGGAAATTTTAAACTAAAGGAAGAGAGATTTAGATTAGATGTTGGGGAAGTTTTTCACTGAGAAGGTGGTGAGGTGCTGGCACAGGCTGTCCAGAAAGGTTGTGGATGCTCCATCCCTGGAGATGTTCAAGGCCAGGTTGGATGGGGCCCTGGGCAACATGATCCAGCACTTGATCTACATGTTGGCAACCCTGCCTGTGGCAACTTGATGATCCTTGAGGTCTCTTCCAGCCCAAGTCATTCTATGGTTCCATGAAAAGAAAAAAACATAAAATTGCTCATGAAACCAGAGCCTTGAATAAAGAATAGATAAATAAGAGAAGAATGTGTTTCTTATTAATGATCTTTGCATCTCTTTCATTTGATTATTCACTTGTGCTCAGCAGATGGCTTCTATTTTACGCCCCAGGTCACTTTATTTTAAAGTCCTCTTTAAAAAAACTGTGTACCTTCCATACTGCTAGCGCGAACAGCAATACTGATACTTTGACAAATAGTTTTATCCAGTAGCCTTTGCTTTGGAAGTGATGACTATACAGCTTAGAAGCTCAGGTGCTTATTTGAGGTTAACCTGAAACCAGTTGGTTTGTCAGGACTCATATGTACTGTAAATTAAAGCGATCCTGGCTGTCTGGTATTACCTGGTGTTTTTCTTGTATCTCCTGGCATAAACAAGCACACTTAGGTACCTGATACCCTTTCTGTTCTGTGTTCCTAGGGCTTCTCATGTCACTGATATTCCTGTCTACAACAATGCACTGAAGTACAGATAGGAAGGGGATTTTAATGTTGTTCATTTTATTGTTTCCATCCTTAATGCAAGGACATTTTATGGATCAAGTCCCTGCTTTGCTTATGACTGTGTGGGCTATCTGCTTATGTGTGGCATTAATAGAGAAGCGGCCCTAAGTCCACGAAGGTCTTCCCTGAGCCTCCTCTTACAAGTCCCTCAAGTAAGGTCTCCCCTAAGCCTCCCCTTCTCCAGACTAAACAACCTCCATCCCCTCAGCCACTCCTCATAAGACTTATGCTCTAGATCCCTCACCAGCTTCTCTGCCCTTCTCTGGACATGCTTCTGGGTCTCTCTCACTGTCTGTTACTAAGAGGCCAAAGCTGAACACAGTATTTAAGACGTAGCCTCACCAGGGCTGAATACAGAGGAAATATCAACTCCCTCCTCCTGCTGGCAACACTACTTCTCATAGCAGCCAGGACGCCATTGGCCTTCTTGGCCCCCTGGGCACCCAGTGTTCAGCCAAGCACTGACCAACACCCCCAGGTCCCTTTCCTACTCACACCCAGCCCTCATCCCCAAGCCTATAGTGCTGCATGGGGTTACTGCGGCCAAAATACAGGACTCAGCACTTGGCCTTGTTGAACCTCATTCCACTCATGTCAGCCCAGCGATCCAGCTTATCTAGATCCCTCTGAAGGGCCTACCTACCCTCAGGCAGATGCACACTACCTCCCAGCTTGACATCATCTGCAAACTTTCTGAGAGTACACTCAATCCCCTCATCTGGGTCATCAATATTCAACAATATGGTCCCCAGTACCGACCCCTGGGCATCACCACTTGTAACAGGTTACCAGCTGGACTTAACTCCATTAACCACTACCCACTGGGCACAGCCCTCTAGCCAGTTCCTTTACCAAAGAAGAGTGTGCCTGTCCAGGCCATGAGCAGATAGTTTTCGCAAGAGAATACTGTGAGAGACCATGTCAAAGGCTTTGTTGAAGTCTAGGTAGACTTCATCAACAGCCTTTCCCTCATCTACCAGTCTGGTCACCCAATTGTAGAAGATGAGGTTGGTCAAGCACGACATACCTTTCATGAGCCTGTGCTGGCTGGGCCTGATCCCCTGGATGCCACTCATGTGCCATGTAATCTCATCCAAGATGATTTGATCCATAGCTTTCCCTGGTACTGAGGTCAGGCTGACAGGCCTGTAGTTTCCCAGATCCTTCCTATAAAAGGAAGAATATCCATGCATTAGATTTATGGATAATTTTCACAGTATAGTTCAATATGAAACATTTTTTTTAGTTAGGTTAACAATGAATTGTGGGGTCACTGTACTATAGGGATTGGAATGGACCTCTGGAGATGAAGTGCAACCTCCTCTGAAAGTCCTCTGAATAAATGTGCTTAAACAAGTATTTGTAGAATAACTATATTTACTGTTTTCCTTAAAGATCCCATGGGTTTTGAGGAAAGATATTTCTTCCTATTCAGGAATCTTGAGAAATCTGAGAGAATGTAGAATGAGATATCAAAGGATGGACTTAGCTGGTGCATAGAAAAACTGTCACAGATCTTAAGAGTCCTTGATGTCAAAAGAAAATATGAATAATTAGGAATAGTATATCAAATGAATTAAAAATGGGAAGAGAGATTGAGAGAGTCTCAATCCTTAGTGGCAGGCCCTCACTGCTGCCTTCCCAGAAGGCAGAGAGATCTCTCCCTCCTCTGGTATCGGAAATCACATGGGGAGTTCTGCAGAGTTCTGGGGACTGTAGTCTATCTCTTCTCAACACATCTTCCTGTCAGAAAGCTGGAACTCATATGAGAATAGCTGTGACTGGCTGAAGTACAGGATCCAGAAAGTGTACCTGGCACTGTGCTTAAACACATCCACATGATGTCATTATATGGAACACTGATAAAACCAGGAGAGTATCCACCCCTCAATTCCGTATCATTTCATTATGCTTAAAATGAACAACATAAATACAACACATACAAATCATATCAATCAGAATTAGCATAACATATACATACAACTATTGACTGTTTTCTCCCAGCATCAGGATAACCAGGCCAGGATAACCCACACAGTTTCCTCCAATGTGTTCTTTATAGGTACCATGGGGGCATTATCCCCTTCTACATTATGTACACGACTGGAGTGGGCAGAGCCATCACTACTGGCAGATGCTCAAGTCCACTTTACTGTTTTGGTATCAAGCAGGGAAGCTGTCTATTGGGAATTGCCTCTGTTTGCTACAGGCAGAAAAGCCTGGCCACGAAAATATTTTGGATATTAATCTTTAAATGCCCCAGTGGTAATATAAGATCCTGCAGTGGGTAACAGTGTTTTGGAGGACTGAAGCCTATGTCACTGCTTGTGCCATCAGTTTTGATGCTAGTCAGTTTTCAGATGAACATGCAATGACATTTGGACTGATGCAGCTGTGGGAGTTTTTTAAAGCTGGATGTCTTGTTCTCTTCAGCAGGCTGCTCTGGAGCAACACCAGGGCTTTGGTTCACTTGCTATAATCATTGGTATAAAGACTGAATCATACAGGGAAAGCAAAAGAAAGAGAAGAAAGAGAAGAAAGAGAAGAGAGAAAGAGAGAAAGAGAGAAAGAAAGAGAGGAGGAAAGAGAGGAGGAAAGAGAGAAAGAAAGAAAGAAAGAAAGAAAGAAAGAAAGAAAGAAAGAAAGAAAGAAAGAAAGAAAGAAAGAAAGAAAGAAAGAAAGAAAGAAAGAAAGAAAGAAAGAAAGAAAGAAAGAAAGAAAGAAAGAAAGAAAGAAAGAAAGAAAGAAAGAAAGAAAGAGAAAGAAAGAGAGAAAGAGAGAAAGAGAGAAAGAGAAGGAAAGAAAGAGAAGGAAAGAAAGAGAAGGAAAGAAAGAGAAGGAAAGAAAGAGAAGGAAAGAAAGAGAAGGAAAGAAAGAGAAGGAAAGAAAGAGAAGGAAAGAAAGAGAAGGAAAAGGGAAGGAAAAGGGGAGGGGGGGGGGGGGAGGGGGGGGGGAGGGGGGGGAGGGGGGGGGAGGGGGGGGGAGGAAGGGGGAGGAAGGGGGAGGAAGGGGGGAAGGAAGGGGGAAGGAAGGAGAAGGAAGGAGGGAAGGAAGGAGGGAAGGAAGGAGGGAAGGAAGGAAGGAAATCTGGAAG